>NC_091286.1:481949309-482621809 GCF_032444005.1 Ranitomeya imitator | reverse complement strand
CCGCAACTGGCGGTGTTGGAGCCCAGGAATAGCAGTTCAGGTGGTAGAAAGATGAACACATCCGGAGACCTGGATGACACCCAATTACTTAATCAGGCAGAGGAGTGGCAAATTCTTGCGAGATCCAGGCCTGGTTCATTTTCAGGAAAGTAAGCCGGTCAACGTTATCGGAGGATAGTCGCATGCGACGGTCTGTTAGTACACCACCTGCGGCACTAAAGACACGTTCTGATAAGACACTAGCCGCAGGGCAAGCCAGCACCTCCAATGCATACTGGCTTAGCTCTGGCCATGTATCCAGCTTAGAGACCCAAAACTTGAACGGGGAAGAGCCGTCTGGGAGTACAGTAAGAGGGCAAGCCATGTAGTCTGTCACCATCTGACGGAACCGTTGCCTCCTGCTGACTGGAGCCGCCGGTGATGGTGCAGACATTTGGGGCGGGCACACAAAAGTGTGCCAGAGTTGTGCCATACTGGGCTTGCCTTGGGCAGAGGCACTGCTTCTGCTCCCTCTTTGGGCAGAGCCTCCTCCACTGCCTCGACGCACTGAGCTGCTTTGTAAAGCACTAGCAGCACTCCTCTCAGTTGGACTGGAGAAGATGATGGAATTCACCAGTGTGTCGTGGTACTCCCGCAATTTACGCTCCCGGGTCAACGCTGGGATGAGGTTTTGGACGTTGTCCCGGTAGCGAGGATCGAGGAGGGTGAACACCCAATAATCAGGCATGTTGAGAATGTGGTCGATGCGGCGGTCATTTCTCAGGCACTGCAGCATGAAATCCACCATGTGCTGCAGACTGCCAACTGGCCCAGAAACGCTGTCCCCTGCTTGAGACATGATCTCTGCCCGCTCGTCATCACCCCACCCTCACTGTACACACTGACCACTGGACAATTGTGTCACTCCCTCCTCTGGATGGAGCTCTTCCTCCTCCATTGACTCCTCCTCATCCTCCTCACAAAGTGGCCCCTGCGTACCCCTTTGTGAGGAACCACGTGGCGCTGACTCTCCAGAAGCTGATGGAAAAGGTGACTCCTCATCCTCCACCTCTTCCACAACATCATCCCTTAACCCTTGCAAAGTTTGCTGAAGCAGGCAGATAAGGGGGACAGTCATGCTGACTAGTGCATCATCTGCACTTGCCATCCGCGTGGAATAATCAAAAGGACGCAAAACCTGGCAGACGTCCTTCATAGTGGCCCACTCTGTGGTTGTGAAGTCTGATCGGCGCTGACTGCGACTTCTTTGCGCCTGATGCAGCTGGTACTCCATAACTGCTTGCTGCTGCTCACACAACCGCTCCAACATATGTAACGTGGAATTCCACCGGGTAGGTAGGTCACATATGATGCGGTGTTCCGGAAGGCGGAATCGGCGCTGCAGAGCAGCAATGCGGGATCTTGCCAAGCTGGAACGCCGCAAGTGAGCACACTCTAGGCGGACCTTGTGCAGCAGGGCATCAAGATCCGGATAGTCCCTCAGAAAACGCTGCACAACGAAATTGAGCACATGTGCCAGACATGGGATGTGAGTGAGGTTGCCAAGGGCCAAAGCTGCCACCAGATTTCGGCCATTGTCACACACTACCATGCCTGGCTGGAGATTCGCTGGCAGTAACCACACATCGCTCTCCTGCTTGATGGCATTCCAGAGCTCCTGCGCTGTGTGGCTTCGATTCCCCAATGAAACTAGTTTCAAGACGGCCTGCTGACGTTTGGCCACGGCTGTGCTCATGTCGGTCATAGGTAAACGTTCACGGGTCCATGTGGAGGTGGACTGTGACGGATCCTGCAGAGATGATTCTGAGGAACTTGTGTAAGAGGAGGAGTCAATGCGTACAGACTGGATTCCTGCAATCCTTGGAGTGGGCAGGACACGTCCTGCGCCACTCGCACGATCTGTACCTGGCTCAACAACATTAACCCAATGGGCAGTGAGGGAAACATATCGCCCCTGTCCATGCTGACTGGTCCACGCATCGGTGGTGAGGTGGACCTTGCTACTGACGGCGTTCAGTAGCGCATGTTTTATGTTTGCCTCAACATGCCTGTGCAGGGCAGGGACAGCTTGCCTGCTGAAGTAAAAGCGGCTGGGCACCTTGTACTGTGGGACTGCCAATGCCATCAAGTCACGGAAGCTGTCAGTCTCCACCAGCCTGAATGAGAGCATTTCCAGGGACAACAGTTTGGCAATGCCTGCATTCAGAGCCTGTGCTCGGGGGTGGTTGGCCGAGAATGCCCGCCTTTTCTCCCATGCCTGTACTACCGATGGCTGTAGAGTAGACTGGGAGTGTGAGGATGACTGGGAAGGTGGTGCTGTGGGTGGAATTACACAAGGTCTCTGGACAACAGTGCCAGAGGTTCTTCCATGGCTATCCTGGGAGGAAGCCAAACCAGCTGTGCGTGAGCTGGAGGAAGAGGCAACACGAGCTGAAGAGGTGGTAGCTGCCGCTGTTGGTTGGCCTACATCTTCAGTGTGTTTCTGTAACTCCACCGCGTGCCTGGTCCGCACATGTTTCCACATATTTGTGGTATTGAGGTTGCTGACATTTTTCCCTCTTTTTACTTTCTGATGACACAGCTTGCATTTGACAAAACAAATGTCATCTGCAACTGTGTCAAAAAAGGACCAGGCACTGCAAGTCTTGGGAGCGCCCTTTTTGGCTTTGGAAAGAGACAGGCTCCTAACGGGTGCCAAAGTGGAGGCTACAGGCTCCGCAGTCTTCCCCCTCCCTCTCCCTCTTTGGCCCGTAAGGGGAATCTCTTCCTCAGAGCTGCTCCCACCACCTTCCTGTTCCTCACGCCACGATGGGTCAACGACCTCATCATCTCCACTACCCTCTGCCACCAACTGCTCCTCCTGGGTAGTCTCGGCAGCACAGTATGCACCAGAAAGCGGCACCTGAGTTTCATCATCAGATGCGTACTGCGCTGTGGTCACCGGAGGCACTGGCCCACCCGCCTCTTCAGAGTCAGAGAGACGAAGCTGTTGGGCATCACTGCACACTGCCTCTTCTTCCATTTCTCCAATGCTGCTTGGCTGGCCCCCTGTTTCCAAGCCAAGAGATTCAGAGAACAGAAGTAGAGACGGCTCCTGTCCTGGGCTCTCTGACTGCCTGGCCAATTTGGCAGGTGGTGAAGAGACAGATGGCTGCTCTCCAGTGCTCTGTGCCTGAGAGGATGTGGCACTAACTGAAGTCGATGCCGAGGCGTTAGCTGCCATCCACCCGACAACGGCTTCAATTTGGTCTTCACGCATGAAGGACTGTTCCCTGCTGAAACTGAGTGACGACGAGTCACCGGTGCCCGCAGCAGGCACAGAATCACCACGTCCTCTCCCTGCTCCTCTCCCTGCTCCGCGCCCACTCCCACGTGCCTTACTCCCTGCCCTCTTCATCTTGGTTGACAGATAAAGATAAGCAGAAAAGTACTAAGGCCTTAGTGTGCTTATTCCTGAAATGCTCCTCCTAACAGGTGTAAGAAACACTAATGATGTAAAGTGTGGACTAAACTTTATTATTTTTCAAATGTGGCCTACACAAGTGTTAAGTTGTGTTTGGTGAACTTTCCTTTTTTTTTTTCTGCAGATCGGACTACAGAGCAAGTTTAACTCACACGGGGACCGTGCAGACAGCCGTAAACGGCGCTGCAAGACCCAAAAACCCTCCTCTAGGTTATCCTATGTAGTGTTTTTCCACTATTTAGCTGGAGACGGGTGGAAAGACACTAATAGGATTTTTTTTTTTCTAATTTTAAACAGGCTGCACTATTTGAAAAAAAGGAAATTTTTTTTCAAGGTATGAGGCAGTAACGCACCCTGAGCTGAATCCAACCGGCTATGGCTGCACACAGACTACAGGACGAGCTGCGCTCACACAGAGACCGTGCAGACAGCCGTAAACGGCGCTGCAAGGCCCAAAAAACCCCCTCTAGGTTATCCTATGTAGTGTTTTTCCACAATTTAGCTGTAGACGGGTGGAAATACACTAATAGGAATTTTTTTTTTAAAATCTTAAACAGGCTGCACTATTTGAAAAAAAGGGAAATTTTTTTCAAGGTATGAGGCAGTAACGAACCCTGAGCTGAATCCAACCGGCTATGGCTGCACACAGACTACAGGGCGAGCTGGGCTCACACGGAGACCGTGCAGACAGCCGTAAACGGCGCTGCAAGGCCCAAAAACCCCCCTCTAGGTTATCCTATGTAGTGTTTTTCCACAATTTAGCTGGAGACGGGTGGAAAGACATTAATAGGAAATTTGAGAAAAAATGTGCAGCAGGCTGCACTATGAGCAAAAAAGGACAACTGTGTGAGGCAGTGTGAACCCCCCCTGAGCTGAATACAACCGGGTATATGGCTGCACACAGACTACAGAGTGAGCTGCACACACACACAAACACACACAGAGACCTTGCAGAACGCTGTTAAAACAGCGCTGCAAGGCAAGAGCAAGGTGAACAGTGAAGAACACACAGCGTTTTGCTAAATTAGCCTTGGGAAAGGAAAATAAAGCAATTAGCTATCTCAACTGGCCCTCAGTTAGAACACAGCGTCCTGTCCCTAACTGAAATCACAGCAGAGTGAGCGCAAAATGGCGGCAGCGTTTTTTATAGTGCAGAGTGACATCATTTCAGCAGCCAATCACAGCCTTGCCAGTACTTACATGCCCACCATGCTAAACAGGATGTGCCCACACTTCCATTCATTCCTCATTGGCTGCTGCGTTCAGTTTGAATTCTGGGAACTTCCGATTCCGGTATCCGATACGCGGGAAGTATCGGAATTCGGTATCGGAATTCCGATACCGCAAATATCGGCCGATACCCGATACTTGCGGTATCGGAATGCTCAACACTAGTCATTACGTGTGTGGTAAAATTGATAGAGCAATTTTGCTCTTTGGGTCAGTACAATTACAGTGATACCTATTTATATTTTTTTTATGTTTTGGCACTTTTACACAATGAAAATAATTTTATAGAAAAAATAATCATTTTTGCATTGCTTTATTTTGAGAGCTATAACTTTTTTTATTTTTCCTTTGATGGAGCTATGTGACAGCCTGTTTTTTGCAGGACAAGATGACGTTTTCAGCTGCACCATTTTTATTTACATGTCTTTTTATCGTGTTTTATTCCACTTTTTGTCTGGCAGTAAGATATTAAAGTATTAAAGTATTGTTTTTGCCTTGTTTTTAATTCATTTTTTATTGTGTTTACTAAAGGGGTTAACTAGAGGGACAGTTTTATAAGTCGGGTTGTTCTGGATGCAGCAATGCCAAATATGTGACTTTTTTATTGTTTTTATATATTTTTTTCATACAAATATTTATTTATGGGTACAATATACTTAGATTTTTTTTATTTTTACAATTATTAAAAAAATGTTTACTTTTTTTTTTACTTTTTTTACTTTGTCCCACTATGGGCCTATCTTTTTTTGAAGGCAGATAGCTTGTATAGCTTGGGGATGCAGCAGCATCCCTGTGATATGCAAACTGTCAGCTCTGCATTGACAGATAAAGTAGCAACTTTCCTAGCTCTGGTGACCTGGATGTTGTCATGACGACATCGGGTCACCATGGCAACTATTTGGACCCTGCGTCACGACGCGGGGTCTCTGATCCAAGGGCAGAGGGGCTTTCATCCCTCTGACGACTCCTGGAATACTGCAGTCGACTTCAATTGCAGCATTTAGGGAGTTAAAGTGCCGAGGGTGGTATGGGACCGCTCCTGGCACTTAGTACCGGGTGTAAGCTGTTAGAATCAGCTGACACATGGTGTTGATTGTGCGGGCACAGCCTGTTTGCGAGCACGATCGCCTGGAAGTAACAATACATCCTGGGTAAATAAGGCCCAGAACGCGTGGACATATTAACTCCTTTCCGACTTTTGCAGTAATAATATATTAAAAAGAGAAAAAAAATACCATGGCAAATAAAATTTTCATAAAGTAGAAAACAACAAGGCACTCAACAAAAGTGACTTTTGGATGGTGCTTAAGTAGGGTATCCAACCCGTAATCTAAGCAAAAATAAACTTGGCACTTAAATTGATGAAAGATGAGGAAATTTCATTTATTTTGCATCCAGACAAAAAACAGGAGAAATAACTGAACATTTTCGGTCTCACATTGAACCTTCTGCTATTTAAGGAGGCAAGATTGAATGTGGCTAAATTAAATGAAGCGTGTCCATAAATGGCGACTGCCGTCGCTGTGGTAGAGTAGTGGATGCGTGGATAAAATTCAGAATTCAGTTCAGCATGTCCATTATAGGTAAACACTATCGTTGTGACCAAGTGCTGGTTGCTGTATATGTAGATCAGATTATGTGCAGTGCATCCATGTGGGGCGACTATGGTCGCTGCTTCAAAGTGATGCGTGTGTGGAGGTCCCGGGTGCTGGACAGGAGGATGCTTCTGAGCACTAAATCTTTAACCCCTTCAAGACCCAGCCTATTTTGACCTTAAAGACCTTGCCGTTTTTTGCAATTCTGACCAGTGTCCCTTTATGAGGTAATAACTCAGGAACGCTTCAACGGATCCTAGCGGTTCTGAGATTGTTTTTTCGTGACATATTGGGCTTCATGTTAGTGGTAAATTTAGGTCAATAAATTCTGCATTTATTTGTGATAAACACGGAAATTTGGCGAAAATTTTGAAAATTTCGCAATTTTCACATTTTGAATTTTTATTCTGTTAAACCAGAGAGATATGTGACACAAAATAGTTAATAAATAACATTTCCCACATGTTTACTTTACATCAGCACAATTTTGGAAACAAAATTTTTTTTTGTTAGGAAGTTATAAGGGTTAAAATTCGACCAGCGATTTGTCATTTTTACAACGAAATTTACAAAACCATTTTTTTTAGGGACCACCTCACATTTGAAGTCAGTTTGAGGGGTCTATATGGCTGAAAATACCCAAAAGTGACACCATTCTAAAAACTGCACCCCTCAAGGTACTCAAAACCACATTCAAGAAGTTTATTAACCCTTCAGGTGCTTCACAGCAGCAGAAGCAACATGGAAGGAAAAAATGAACATTTAACTTTTTAGTCACAAAAATTATCTTTTAGCAACAATTTTTTTATTTTCCCAATGGTAAAAGGAGAAACTGAACCACGAAAGTTGTTGTCCAATTTGTCCTGAGTACGCTGATACCTCATATGTGGGGGTAAACCACTGTTTTGGCGCACGGCAGGGCTTGGAAGGGAAGGAGCGCCATTTGACTTTTTGAATCAAAAATTGGCTCCACTCTTTAGCGGACACCATGTCACGTTTGGAGAGCCCCCGTGTGCCTAAAAATTGGAGCTCCCCCACAAGTGACCCCATTTTGGAAACTAGACGCCCCAAGGAACTTATCTAGATGCATAGTGAGCACTTTGAACCCCCAGGTGCTTCACAAATTGATCCGTAAAAATGAAAAAGTACTTTTTTTTCACAAAAAAATTCTTTTAGCCTCAATTTTTTCATTTTCACATGGGCAACAGGATAAAATGGATCCTAAAATGTGTTGGGCAATTTCTCCTGAGTACACCAATACCTCACATGTGGAGGTAAACCACTGTTTGGGCACATGGTAAGGCTCGGAAGGGAAGGAGCGCCATTTGACTTTTTGAATGAAAAATTATTTCCATCGTTAGCGGACACCATGTCGCGTTTGGATAGCTCCTGTGTGCCTAAACATTGGCGCTCCCCCACAAGTGACCCCATTTTGGAAACTAGACCCCCCAAGGAACTAATTTAGATGCCTAGTGAGCACTTTAAACCCTCAGGTGCTTCACAAATTGATCTGTAAAAATGAAAAAGTACTTTTTTTTCACAAAAAAATTCTTTTCGCCTCAATTTTTTCATTTTCACATGGGCAGTAGGATAAAATGGATCATAAAATTTGTTGGGCAATTTCTCCCGAGTACGCCGATACCTCATATGTGGGGGTAAACCACTGTTTGGGCACTCGGCAGGGCTCGGAAGAGAAGGCGCGCCATTTGACTTTTTGAATGGAAAATTAGCTCCAATTGTTAGCGGACACCATGTCGCGTTTGGAGAGCCCCTGTGTGCCTAAACATTGGAGCTCCCGCACAAGTGACCCCATTTTGGAAACTAGACCCCCCAAGGAACTTATCTAGATGCATATTGAGCACTTTAAACCCCCAGGTGCTTCACAGAAGTTTATAACGCAGAGCCATGAAAATAAAAAATAATTTTTCTTTCCTCAAAAATGATTTTTAGCCTGGAATTTCCTATTTTGCCAAGGATAATAGGAGAAATTGGACCCCAAATATTGTTGTCCAGTTTGTCCTGAGTACGCTGATACCCCATATGTGGGGGTAAACCACTGTTTGGGCGCACGGCAGGGCTCGGAAGGGATGGCACGCCATTTGGCTTTTTAAATGGAAAATTAGCTCCAATCATTAGCGGACACCATGTCACGTTTGGAGAGCCCCTGTGTGCCTAAACATTGGAGATCCCCCAGAAATGACACCATTTTAGAAACTAGACCCCCAAAGGAACTAATCTAGATGTGTGGTGAGGACTTTGAACCCCCAAGTGCTTCACAGAAGTTTATAACGCAGAGCCATGAAAAAAAAAAAAAAAATTATTTTCTCAAAAATGATCTTTTAGCCTGCAATTTTTTATTTTCCCAAGGGTAACAGGAGAAATTTGACCCCAAAAGTTGTTGTCCAGTTTCTCCTGAGTACGCTGATACCCCATATGTGGGGGTAAATCACTGTTTGGGCACATGCCGGGGCTCGGAAGTGAAGTAGTGACGTTTTGAAATGCAGACTTTGATGGAATGCTCTGTGGGCGTCACGTTGCGTTTGCAGAGCCCCTGATGTGGCTTAACAGTAGAAACCCCCCACAAGTGACCCCATTTTGGAAACTAGACCCCCAAAGGAACTTATCTAGATGTGTGGTGAGCACTTTGAACCCCCAAGTGCTTCATAGAAGTTTATAATGCAGAGCCGTGAAAATAATAAATACGTTTTCTTTCCTCAAAAATAATTATTTAGCCCAGAGTTTTTTATTTTTCCCAAGGGTAACAGGAGAAATTTGACCCCAATATTTGTTGTCCAGTTTCTCCTGAGTACGGTGATACCCCATATGTGGGGGTAAACTACTGTTTGGGCACATGCCGGGGCTTGGAATTGAAGTAGTGACGTTTTGAAATGCAGACTTTGATGGAATGCTCTGCGGGCGTCACGTTGCGTTTGCAGAGCCCCTGATGTGCCTAAACAGTAGAAACCCCCCACAAGTGACCCCATTTTGGAAACTAGACCCTGAAAGGAACTTATCTAGATGTGTGGTGAGCACTTTGAACCCCCAAGTGCTTCATAGAAGTTTATAATGCAGAGCCGTGAAAATAATAAATACGTTTTCTTTCCTCAAAAATAATTATTTAGCCCAGAATTTTTTATTTTCCCAAGGGTTACAGGAGAAATTGGACCCCAAAAGTTGTTGTCCAGTTTCTCCTGAGTACGCTGATACCCCATATGTGGGGGTAAACCACTGTTTGGGCACACGTCGGGGCTCAGAAGGGAAGTAGTGACTTTTGAAATGCAGACTTTGATGGAATGGTCTGCGGGTGTCACGTTGCGTTTGCAGAGCCCCTGGTGTGCCTAAACAGTAGAAACCCCCCACAAGTGACCCCATTTTAGAAACTAGACCCCCCAAGGAACTTATCTAGATATGTGGTGAGCACTTTGAACCCCCAAGTGCTTCACAGACGTTTACAACACAGATCCGTGAAAATAAAAAATCATTTTTCTTTCCTCAAAAATTATGTTTTAGCAAGCATTTTTTTAGATTCACAAGGGTAACAGGAGAAATTGGACCCCAGTAATTGTTGCGCAGTTTGTCCTGAGTATGCTGGTACCCCATATGTGGGGGTAAACCACTGTTTGGGCACACGTCAGGGCTCGGAAGTGAGGGAGCACCATTTGACTTTTTGAATACGAGATTGGCTGGAATCAATGGTGGCGCCATGTTGCGTTTGGAGACCCCTGATGTGCCTAAACAGTGGTAACCCCTCAATTCTACCTCCAACACTAACCCCAACACACCCCTAACCCTAATCCCAACTGTAGCCATAATCCTAATCACAACCCTAACCCCAACACACCCCTAACCACAACACTAATTCCAACCCTAACCCTAAGGCTATGTGCCCACGTTGCGGATTCGTGTGAGATATTTCCGCACCATTTTTGAAAAATCTGCGGGTAAAAGGCACTGTGTTTTACCTGCGGATTTTCCGCGGATTTCCAGTGTTTTTTGTGCGGATTTCACCTGCGGATTCCTATTGAGGAACAGGTGTAAAACGCTGCGGAATCCGCACAAAGAATTCACATGCTGCGGAAAATACAACGCAGCGTTCCCGCGCGGTATTTTCCGCATCACGGGCACAGCGGATTTGGTTTTTCATATGTTTACATGGTACTGTAAACCTGATGGAACACTGCTGCGAATCCGCAGCCAAATCCGCACCGTGTGCACATAGCCTAATTCTAAAGGTATGTGCACACGCTGCGGAAAACGCTGCGGATCCGCAGCAGTTTCCCATGAGTGTACAGTTCAATGTAAACCTATGGGAAACAAAAATCGCTGTACACATGCTGCGGAAAAACTGCACGGAAACGCAGCGGTTTACATTCCGCAGCATGTCACTTCTTTGTGCGGATTCCGCAGCGGTTTTACAACTGCTCCAATAGAAAATCGCAATTGTAAAACCGCAGTGAAATGCGCAGAAAAAAACGCGGTAAATCCGCCATAAATCCGCAGCGGTTTAGCACTGCGGATTTATCAAATCCGCAGCGGAAAAATCCGCAGAGGACCAGAATACGTGTGCACATTCCTAACCCTAACCCTACCCCTAACCCTACCCCTAACCCTAGCCCTAACCCTAACCCTACCCCTAACCCTACCCCTACCCCTACCCCTACCCCTAACCCTAACCCTACCCCTAACCCTACCCCTAACCCTAACCCTACCCCTAACCCTAACCCTATTCTAACATTAGTGGAAAAAAAAAAATTTATTTATTTTTTTATTGTCCCTACCTATGGGGGTGACAAAGGGGGGGGGTCATTTATTATTTTTTTTATTTTGATCACTGAGATAGATTATATCTCAGTGATCAAAATGCACTTTGGAACGAATCTGCCGGCCGGCAGATTCGGCGGGCGCACTGCACATGCGCCCGCCATTTTGGAAGATGGCGGCGCCCGGGAGAAGACGGACGGGACCACGGCTGGATCGGTAAGTATGTTAGGGTGGGGGGGGACCACGGGGGGGGGGATCGGAGCACGGGGGGGGGGATCGGAGCACGGGGGGGGGGATCGGAGCACGGGGGGGGGAATCGGAGCGCGGGAGGGGTGGAACGGAGCGCGGGGGGCGTGGAACGGAGCACGGGGGGGCTGGAATGGAGCACGGGGGGGTGGAACGGAGCACGGGGGGGGGTGGATCGGAGTGCAGGGGGGGTGATTGGAGCACGGGGGGGTGATTGGAGCACGGGGGGAGCGGACACGAGCACGGGGGGGAGCGGAGCACAGGACGGAGGGGAGCCGGAGCAGTGTACCGGCCAGATCGGGGGGGTGGGGGGGCGATCGGAGGGGTGGGGTGGGGGCACACTAGTATTTCCAGCCATGGCCGATGATATTTCAGCATCGGCCATGGCTGGATTGTAATATTTCACCCGTTATAATGGGTGAAATATTACAAATCGCTCTGATTGGCAGTTTCACTTTCAACAGCCAATCAGAGCGATCGTAGCCACGAGGGGGTGAAGCCACCCCCCCTGGGCTAAACTACCACTCCCCCTGTCCCTGCAGATCGGGTGAAATGGGAGTTAACCCTTTCACCCGATCTGCAGGGACGCGATCTTTCCATGACGCCGCATAGGCGTCATGGGTCGGATTGGCACCGACTTTCATGACGCCTACGTGGCGTCAAAGGTCGGGAAGGGGTTAAGAACAAAATATTATATGAATGTATAGAGTTTATATTCTCTTGGATTCTTATAAAACCTTGTGGTATAATAGAGCGCACAATAGAACAGCAGTGATTTATTTATTTTCTAAACTAATTTTTATTTAGATTTTTGAAAAATTACAAATAACATGGATATAGAATGAAAATTCACATGAACTTTGTATGGCAGAGTAAAACTCAAGGAAACTTTTATCCATGGGAGTGAATAAACAGTCGAGCACCAGCAGACAACTACTGTATAGGTAAAATCTCAGCAAACCTACAAGCAATCAAATTAATACCAGATTCTATTACCCAGCCATGTTCAATCTATAACATGACCAAGGATTGGCAATAGGCAAAAGACACAAACACACAGGGAGAATGAGTAAATAGGGGGAGGTGTAAAATAATTATCCATTGTGTTGAGCCCAAAACTAATCCCAGGGCGTCAAAATTGGCTCAAATAATTCAACCAATCATTCAGGACAGCCGTCATATATTCAATCCTCTTAATATCAGGAATTCTGTAAAGCAAGCCCTGAAAAGATGAGGAGTCTTCTACTCATAAAGGGATAGCAATCATATTTATTTGCAACTATCCTCTACAGGCATTTTTTGAGGGTAACGAAGACGATGCTGTGTGTAGGTTCAATGAAGTGCCATGTTATATCTAATTCTTTGTGTGGATTACATTTGCCGCCATACTTTCTCCTATGCTCAAGGCTTTGCCATATACATAAACTTTGCTTTTACATAACATTTATTCCTGCATTTGAACAATAAATGGATGTATTGGTTTATCTTGCTTGATATGTATTAGCAGATGCCAAAGAGGTTAATTGAGGTCCTTGCTTGAAAAGTTAAACTGCTTTTTGCTCAAATACAGTGTTTCCTAATGAGAAAATTGCTAATTTTCCAAACTCTTCGAGGTGACAATTTAATGAAACAATTGCTGTATTTTACTTGACATATTCATATGATCAACGGAACAGCAAAGATGCTTGCTCCTGTGCCAGGTAATGTAAAATGTAATTTTGTATTTACTCTCCACATCCCTGGAATTAATGGTTACCTGGTAAAGAGTAAAAGTGTTTGACATTTCAATAATCCTAGTGCAATAAAACGGCAGAGAAGAAGAAACAGCCATTAAATAGCCGTGTTTATTATCAGAATTAATTGCAAAATACGTGCCAGATGGAACACAAAGACGAGATATTAAACAAACAAAAAAAGTCTACAAATTTCAGGTTTTGTATAATGACTGTAAACCATTTTATCCAGTGCGTAAAGATATCTTTTCTTTAAGGTTTAATTCAGGAGTAATTCCAAAGCTGTATGAGAAGCTGACAGATATAATAAAAAGTCATAAAAAGTACATGGCCGGCTTGATACACTAGCATTAAAAAACAAATTACTGCAATGCAAGCAATGCATAGAAAATGAGTGCCATAGTATTACTGCTCTGATTCTTGAGTAAAATTGGCACAGAACAAAAAAAAAGTATTAACCCCTTCACCCCGAAGCCGGTTTTCAACTTCCTGACCAGGCCATTTTTTTCAATTTTGACCACTGTCACTTTATGAGGTCATAACTCTGAAACACTTCAACGGATCCTGGTGATTCTGAGTCTGGCAGATATATGAGGCCTGTCACGGAAATAACACACTGCCAAATATGTGGCCTGTATTTTTTGGGGGGTTAGCAAAATAGTGCTGTAAATAACTAGAGTAACAGACAGCAAACGCAGTAGAAAACCGGCCTAAAATACCCAAACTTGGAGCACGCAGATATATGAGACCTGTCACGGAAACACCACACTTCCAAATATGCGGCCTGTTTTTTTTTTTTTTTAAATGCAAGATAGTGCTGTATATAAGTAGAGTAAGTAGAGTAACAGACTGGAAAAAAACTGGCCTTATAGCCTAAAATGTCCAAACTTGGAGAACGCTGATATATGAGGCCTGTTACAGAAATACCAGACTGCAAAATATGTTGCCTGTATTTTTTGGGGTGTCTGCAAAATAGTGTTGTATCCCTAGAACGCGTACCTGGGGCCTCGCAGGCCTGCTAGGTTACTTGTTTTCTATTATCTGTAAAACTACATTAGTTAGAATTTTGAAACTCAAGGTAATCCTCAGGTATATAGTTGTTAGTAATATCCAGTTGTTCATATATTTTTATGTTATAGGCATCTCGTATAGCAACGCTTTTTTTGTGACTACCCCAGATTCACGTACCTGGGGCCTTTGAGGCCTGCTTTGGTTTACATGTACTCCTCAGTCTTTTTGTCTGTACTGTTGTTGGCGAAGAACTTATGACTCAGTCTTTATGACTATTGGTCGATGGCTGTTGCTGGGAAGAGTGTGGATTCTGCCTGACATGGTAATGTGATCCTGGAAGGGAGTTTCCCCTCACAAAGTAACGTGATTATGATGTCAGTACAGGTCCTTTAGTCCTAAATCCTAGTTGCTGGAGAGACTTTGGAGGAAGAAGTCAGCTTTCTTTGGTCTGTAACAAAGAACCTTTCTGAGCTCCAAAACCAGAGGCTTCTACTGCACTTACAAGAAAGTGATCTGTTGAAGGTAAGAGTAGGGGGGCTGTACTTTACCCTAAGCACACAAACACTAACAAAGTCTTAGCACACACAGTGTATAGTGCACAAGCCTGATTGTAATCTTTATTTTTTACTTTTCATTTTAAGGCCCCGTCACACATAGCGACGCTGCAGCGATACCGACAACGATCCGGATCGCTGCAGCGTCGCTGTTTGATCGCTGGAGAGCTGTCACACAGACAGCTCTCCAGCGACCAACGATCCCGAGGTCCCCGGTAACCAGGGTAAACATCGGGTAACTAAGCGCAGGGCCGCGCTTAGTAACCCGATGTTTACCCTGGTTACCATCGTTAAAGTAAAAAAAAAACAAACGCTACATACTTAGATACCGCTGTCTGTCCCCGGCGCTCTGCTTCTCTGGTCTGGCTGTGAGCACAGCGGCCGGAAAGCAGAGCGGTGACGTCACCGCTCTGCTTTCCGGCTGCCCGGCGCTCACAGCCAGTACAGGAGGAGTGTAGAGCACAGCGCTGGAGGACAGACGGCTGTAGGTAAGTATGTAGTGTTTTTTTTTTTTTACTTTTAGGATGGTAACCAGGGTAAACATCGGGTTACTAAGCGCGGCCCTGCGCTTAGTTACCCGATGTTTACCCTGGTTACCAGTGAAGACATCGCTGAATCGGTGTCACACACGCCGATTCAGCGATGTCTACGGGGAGTCCAGCGACCAAATAAAGTTCTGGACTTTCTTCCCCGACCAGCGACAGCACAGCAGGGGCCTGATCGCTGCTGCCTGTCACACTGGACAATATCGCTAGCGAGGACGCTGCAACGTCACGGATCGCTAGCGATATCGTCTAGTGTGATGGTACCTTTAGTTTACTCACATCTAAGATTACAATGGCACAGTCTACATCAAGGGGATTGACTGTCCAAGAAATTGAGGCGATTATTTTCAATAGTGATGAAGACAATGACATTTCTTTGTCGGATGAAGAGTATATTCCACCAGCTAATGTATCAACTTCATCGTCCAGCGATTCCTCAGATGATGAAGAAGTAATGGATCCAGCAGAATATGCAAGTAGAACATCTAAAACAAATGTTTTTTGGAACAGTACTGCTGTGGCTCATGCACGCACCCCATCACATAACATTATTAGAGTTCCTCAAGGAGCTGTCGGAATTTCCCAATTCATGTCCAAAAAAGATGTTTTCAGTAAATTTGTTTCAGATGATATTGCAGATGAGGTAGTTTTGTGTACGAATGTGGAAGGTAAACGTATTGCTTCGGAAAAAAAAAAAACTTGGAAAAATTTAACTAAAGAGGAACTATATGCCTATATTGGCCTTACTCTTCTGGCAGGGTCGACTAAATCATATGATGTGCCAATCAGAGAGTTATTTCTGAACCCATTTGCAGATCCACATTACAAAGCCACTATGTCCGTAGATAGATTTGAGGCTATTCAGAGATGCATTCGTTTTGATGAAAAGAGAACTCGGCCTGTGAGGTTGGCAACCGATAAATTAGCGCCTATTAGCTATATATGGAATCTTTTTATCAAGAACTGTTACAAACTTTACAATTCTAGCGAATATGTGACAGTGGACGAACAACTTCTTGCCTTTAGGGGACGTTGCAAATTTATCCAATATCTGCCCAGTAAGCCAGCTAAATATGGCATAAAAATTTTCTGGATGTGCGATTCAGCAACTTATTATGGGATGAATGGCATGATTTACTGTGGAAAAGAAGCTGACGCTCCAGTCCAGAAAGATCTATGTTCCAACATAGTGAAAACACTAGCTTTACCAATTTTCCATTCTGGAAAAAATATCACTATGGATAATTATTTTACTAATTTAGAACTGGCCAATTTTTTGCTTCAGAAACAACTAACACTTGTTGGTACAATGAGACCAAACCGCCACGAAATTCCATCAATAATGAAGCACAATGCACAGCGACCAATCTACGAGAGTGTATTCGGTTTCTGCAATGAGGCAACAATGGTGTCCTATAAAGCCAAGAAAGAAAAATCTGTGATATTACTGAGCACAATGCATCACGATGAAAGTATTGACACCAATGACAGGAAACAAAAACCTGAAATTAAACTTCATTATAATAAGACAAAAGGAGGTGTCGACAAGATGGACAAAATGATTACTGAATATTCGTGTAAAAGGCAGACTAAACGTTGGCCTGTTGCCCTTTTTTCCAATATCCTTGATGTGTCAGCCCTCAATAGCTATATTGTTTATTGTCAAACTAATCCAGAATTCCATGCCAACAGGAATGACAAGAGACGTCTATTTTTGACAGAACTTTGTTATGAACTTTTGATGCCTACTATGCTAGAGAGAAGCAGCACAAAATGCTTATCAAGGCAAATTACAGAGGCAATGATCCGATGTGGAATATGCTTTCAGGAACAGCCAGAGCAAAGAGAAAAAAAAAGAAAGCGCTGCTATATTTGTCCAGCAAAGAAACAAAGAAAATCGGAGCGTTTCTGTTCTACTTGCGGACAAAATGTATGCAGGGAACATTATGAAGAAAAAATAATATGCAAGAATTGTCGGGGGAATAAGTAAAGTGGAAAATAAATATTCCTGCACCAAGTTTGCTACAGACTTTATGTAAAAACTTTTTATAAGAAAAAATGTATCCATCATAAAAAATTGTACTGAGTGAATATATTGGGCGTGCCCGTTTAGTTACATTTTTGTTGTTTTATGTACATAATTTTTTTTTGGAATTATACACATCTTAGGCTATGTTCCAAGTAGCGCTGGGGTTCACCAGAATGGGATCCATAATGGATCTGACCTCCTGGTAACTCCAGCTAAGGCTGATGGAATGCCGGGATTCCACCAGCCTTAGCTGAGGTCACCAGGAGGTCAGATCCATTACGGATCCACTCCTGGTGGACCCCAGCGCTAGTGGGAATGCATCCTTACTTTGCAAATTTAAAATAAACTTTGAAAAGTATTTTTATTTGAGTTATTCCATGTTATTTGCACACAGGCCTAAAAGGCCCCAGGTACGTGAATATGGGGTAGTCACAAAAAAAGCGTTGCTATACGAAATGCCTATAACATAAAAATATACGAACAACTGGAAATTACTAACAACTATATAGCTGAGGAATACCTAGAGTTTCAAAATTGTAACTAAAGTAGTTTTACAGAAAATAATAAAAAAGTAACCTGACAGGCCTGCGAGGCCCCAGGTACGCGTTCTACCAGCCTTAGCCGGGGTCACCAGGAGGTCAGATCCATTACAAAATCCCATCCAGGTGGACCCCAGAGCTAGTGGGAATGCAATCTTACTTTCAAATAACTTTGAAAAAAAAAATTTTTGAGTTATTCCATGTTATTTGAAAACAGGCCTCAAAGGCCCCAGGTACGTAATAGTGTAGATTTCTATGGTCACGCATTCTAGGGGTATACAACTATGAGTAGAGTAACAGACAGCAGAAAAATGGAACACCGGCCTAAAATGCTCACATTTTTAGCAAGCGGATTTATGAGGCGTGTCACAGATATACCACACTGTAAAATATGTGACCTGTATGTATTTTTGGGGGGTTCAGCAAAATAGTGTTAATAAATTGTGTAAGACACTAAAAATATATATACTGTATATACTCTACGGTACCACAAAAAAATGCAAGATTTTTCTGGGCACTCATAAGTAGTGTTGAGCATTCCGATACCGCAAGTATCGGGTATCGGCCGATATTTGCGGTATCGGAATTCCGATACCGAATTCCGATACTTCCCGCGTATCGGATACCGGAATCGGAAGTTCCCAGAATTCAAACTGAACGCAGCAGCCAATGAGGAATGATTGGAAGTGTGGGCACATCCTGTTTAGCATGGTGGGCATGTAAGTACTGGCAAGGCTGTGATTGGCTGCTAAAATGATGTCACTCTGCACTATAAAAAACGCTGCCGCCATTTTGCGCTCACTCTGCTGTGATTTCAGTTAGGGACAGGACGCTGTGTTCTAACTGAGGGCCAGTTGAGCTAGCTAATTGCTTTATTTTCCTTTCCAAAGGCTAATTTAGCAAAACGCTGTGTGTTCTTCACTGTTCACCTTGCTCTTGCCTTGCAGCGCTGTTTTAACAGCGTTCTGCAAGGTCTCTGTGTGTGTGTGTGTGCAGCTCACTCTGTAGTCTGTGTGCAGCCATATACCCGGTTGTATTCAGCTCAGGGGGGGTTCACACTGCCTCACACAGTTGTCCTTTTTTGCTCATAGTGCAGCCTGCTGCACATTTTTTCTCAAATTTCCTATTAGTGTTTTTCCACCCGTCTCCAGCTAAATTGTGGAAAAACACTACATAGGATAACCTAGAGGGGGGTTTTTGGGCCTTGCAGCGCCATTTACGGCTGTCTGCACGGTCTCCGTGTGAGCCCAGCTCGCCCTGAAGTCTGTGTGCAGCCATAGCCGGTTGGATTCAGCTCAGGGTTCGTTACTGTCTCATACCTTGAGAAAAATTTTCCTTTCTTTCAAATAGTGCAGCCTGTTTAAAAATTTTAAAAAAAATTCTCTATTAGTGTTTTTCCACCTGTCTCCAGCTAAATTGTGGAAAAACACTACATAGGATAACCTAGAGGGGGGTTTTTGGGCCTTGCAGCGCCGTTTACGGCTGTCTGCACAGTCTCCGTGTGAGCCCAGCTCGCCCTGTAGTCTGTGTGCAGCCATAGCCGATTGGATTCAGCTCAGGGTTCGTTACTGGCTCATACCTTGAGAAAAATGTTCCTTTTTTTCAAATAGTGCAGCCTGTTTAAAAATTTAAAAAAAAATTCCCTATTAGTGTTTTTCCACCCGTCTCCAGCTAAATTGTGGAAAAACACTACATAGGATAACCTAGAGGGGGGTTTTTGGGCCTTGCAGCGCCGTTTACGGCTGTCTGCACGGTCTCCGTGTGAGCCCAGCTCGCCCTGTAGTCTGTGTGCAGCCATTGCCGGTTGGATTCAGCTCAGGGTTCGTTACTGGCTCATACCTTGAGAAAAATTTTCCTTTTTTTCAAATAGTGCAGCCTGTTTAAAAATTTAAAAAAAAATTCCCTATTAGTGTTTTTCCACCCGTCTCCAGCTAAATTGTGGAAAAACACTACATAGGATAACCTAGAGGGGGTTTTTTGGGCCTTGCAGCGCCGTTTACGGCTGTCTGCACAGTCTCCGTGTGAGCCCAGCTCGCCCTGTAGTCTGTGTGCAGCCATAGCCGATTGGATTCAGCTCAGGGTTCGTTACTGGCTCATACCTTGAGAAAAATTTTCCTTTTTTTCAAATAGTGCAGCCTGTTTAAAAATTTTAAAAAAAATTCCCTATTAGTGTTTTTCCACCCGTCTCCAGCTAAATTGTGGAAAAACACTACATAGGATAACCTAGAGGGGGGTTTTTGGGCCTTGCAGCGCCGTTTACGGCTGTCTGCACGGTCTCCGTGTGAGCCCAGCTCGCCCTGTAGTCTGTGTGCAGCCATTGCCGGTTGGATTCAGCTCAGGGTTCGTTACTGGCTCATACCTTGAGAAAAATTTTCCTTTTTTTCAAATAGTGCAGCCTGTTTAAAAATTTTAAAAAAAATTCCCTATTAGTGTTTTTCCACCCGTCTCCAGCTAAATTGTGGAAAAACACTACATAGGATAACCTAGAGGAGGGTTTTTTGGCCTTGCAGCGCCGTTTACGGCTGTCTGCATGGTCTCCGTGTGATTTAAACTAGCTCTGTAGCCCGATCTGCACAAAAAAAAAAGTAAAGTTCACCAAACACAACTTAACACTTGTGTAGGCCACATTTGAAAAATAATAAAGTTTAGTCCACACTTTATAACATTAGTGTTTCTTACACCTGTTAGGAGGAGCATTTCAGGAATAAGCACACTAAGGCCTTAGTGCTTTTCTGCTTATCTTTATCTGTCAACCAAGATGAAGAGGGCAGGGAGTAAGGCACGTGGGCGTGGGCGCGAAGCAGGGAGAGGAGCAGGGAGAGGACGTGGTGATTCTGTGCCTGCTGCAGGTGCCGGTGACTCGTCGTGACTCAGTTTCAGCAGGGAACAGTCCTTCATGCGCAGCTTTGTCGGAGAGCGCCGTGCACCGCTGCTGCGTGAAGACCAAATTGAAGCCGTTGTCGGGTGGATGGCAGCTAACGCCTCGGCATCGACTTCAGTTAGTGCCACATCCTCTCAGGCACAGAGCACTGGAGAGCAGCCATCTGTCTCTTCACCACCTGCCAAATTGGCCAGGCAGTCAGAGAGCCCAGGACAGGAGCCGTCTCTACTTCTGTTCTCTGAATCTCTTGGCTTGGAAACAGGGGGCCAGCCAAGCAGCATTGGAGAAATGGAAGAAGAGGCAGTGTGCAGTGATGCCCAACAGCTTTTTCTCTCTGACTCTGAAGAGGCAGGTGGGCCAGTGCCTCCGGTGACCACAGCGCAGTACGCATCTGATGATGAAACTCAGGTGCCGCTTTCTGATGCGTACTGTGCTGCCGAGACTACCCAGGAGGAGCAGTTGGTGGCAGAGGGTAGTGGAGATGATGAGGTCCTTGACCCATCGTGGCGTGAGGAACAGGAAGGTGGTGGGAGCAGCTCTGAGGAAGAGATTCCCCTTACGGGCCAAAGAGGGAGAGGGAGGGGGAAGACTGCGGAGCCTGTAGCCTCCACTTTGGCACCCGTTAGGAGCCTGTCTCTTTCCAAAGCCAAAAAGGGCGCCCCCAAGACTTGCAGTGCCTGGTCCTTTTTTGACACAGCTGCAGATGACATTTGTTTTGTCAAATGCAAGCTGTCATCAGAAAGTAAAAAGAGGGAAAAATGTCAGCAACCTCAATACCACAAATATGTGGAAACATGTGCGGACCAGGCACGCGGTGGAGTTACAGAAACAGACTGAAGATGTAGGCCAACCAACAGCGGCAGCTACCACCTCTTCAGCTCGTGTTGCCTCTTCCTCCAGCTCACGCACAGCTGGTTTGGCTTCCTCCCAGGATCGCCATGGAAGAACCTCTGGCACTGTTGTCCAGAGACCTTGTGTAATTCCACCCACAGCACCACCTTCCCAGTCATCCTCACACTCCCAGTCTACTCTACAGCCATCAGTAGCACAGGCATGGGAGAAAAGGCGGGCATTCTCGGCCAACCACCCCCGAGCACAGGCTCTAAATGCAGGCATTGCCAAACTGTTGTCCCTGGAAATGCTCTCGTTCAGGCTGGTGGAGACTGACAGCTTCCGTGACTTGATGGCATTGGCAGTCCCACAGTACAAGGTGCCCAGCCGCTTTTACTTCAGCAGGCAAGCTGTCCCTGCCCTGCACAGGCATGTTGAGGCAAACATAAAACATGCGCTACTGAACGCCGTCAGTAGCAAGGTCCACCTCACCACCGATGCGTGGACCAGTCAGCATGGACAGGGGCGATATGTTTCCCTCACTGCCCATTGGGTTAATGTTGTTGAGCCAGGTACAGATCGTGCGAGTGGCGCAGGACGTGTCCTGCCCACTCCAAGGATTGCAGGAATCCAGTCTGTACGCATCGACTCCTCCTCTTACACCAGTTCCTCAGATTCCTCTCTGCAGGATCCGTCACAGTCCACCTCCACATGGACCCGTGAAGGTTTACCTATGACCGACATGAGCACAGCCGTGGCCAAACGTCAGCAGGCCGTCTTGAAACTAGTTTCATTATGGCATCGAAGCCACACAGCGCAGGAGCTCTGGAATGCCATCAAGCAGGAGAGCGATGTGTGGGTACTGCCAGCGAATCTCCAGCCAGGCATGGTAGTGTGTGACAATGGCCGAAATCTGGTGGCAGCTTTGGCCCTTGGCAACCTCACTCACATCCCATGTCTGGCACATGTGCTCAATTTGGTTGTGCAGAGTTTTCTGAGGGACTATCCGGATCTTGATGCCCTGCTGCACTAGAGTGTGCTCACTTGCGGCGTTCCAGCTTGGCCAGATCCCGCATTGCTGCTCTGCAGCGCCGATTCCGCCTTCCGGAACACCGCATCATATGTGACCTACCTACCCGGTGGAATTCCACGTTACATATGTTGGAGCGGTTGTGTGAGCAGCAGCAAGCAGTTATGGAGTACCAGCTGCATCAGGCGCAAAGAAGTCGCAGTCAGCGCCGATCAGACTTCACAACCACAGAGTGGGCCACTATGAAGGACGTCTGCCAGGTTTTGCGTCCTTTTGATTATTCCACGCGGATGGCAAGTGCAGATGATGCACTAGTCAGCATGACTGTCCCCCTTATCTGCCTGCTTCAACAAACTTTGCAAGGGTTAAGGGATGATGTTGTGGAAGAGGTGGAGGATGAGGAGTCACCTTTTCCATCAGCTTCTGGAGAGTCAGCGCCACGTGGTTCCTCACAAAGGGGTACGCAGGGGCCAATTTGTGAGGAGGATGAGGAGGAGTCAATGGAGGAGGAAGAGCTCCGTCCAGAGGAGGGAGCGACACAATTGTCCAGTGGTCAGTGTGTACAGCGAGGGTGGGGTGATGACGAGCGGGCAGAGATCATGTCTCAAGCAGGGGACAGCGTTTCTGGGCCAGTTGGCACTCTGCAGCACATGGTGGATTTCATGCTGCAGTGCCTGAGAAACGACCGCCGCATCGACCACATTCTCAACATGCCTGATTATTGGGTGTTCACCCTCCTCGATCCTCGCTACTGGGACAACGTCCAAAACCTCATCCCTGCGTTGACCCGGGAGCGTAAATTGCGGGAGTACCACGACACACTGGTGAATTCCATCATCTTCTCCTGTCCAACTGAGAGGAGTGCTGCTAGTGCTTTACAAAGCAGCTCAGTGCGTCGAGGCAGTGGGGGAGGCTCTGCCCAAAGAGGGAGCAGAAGCAGTGCCTCTGCCCAAGGCAAGCCCAGTATGGCACAACTCTGGCACACTTTTGTGTGCCCGCCCCAAATGTCTACACCATCACCGGCGGCTCCAGTCAGCAGGAGGCAACGGTTCCGTCAGATGGTGACAGACTACATGGCTTGCCCTCTTACTGTACTCCCAGACGGCTCTTCCCCGTTCAAGTTTTGGGTCTCTAAGCTGGATACATGGCCAGAGCTAAGCCAGTATGCATTGGAGGTGCTGGCTTGCCCTGCGGCTAGTGTCTTATCGGAACATGTCTTTAGTGCCGCAGGTGGTGTACTAACAGACCGTCGCATGCGACTATCCTCCGATAACGTTGACCGGCTTACTTTCCTGAAAATGAACCAGGCCTGGATCTCGCAGGAATTTGCCACTCCTCTGCCTGATTAAGTAATTGGGTGTCATCCAGGTCTCCTGATGTGTTCATCTTTCTACCACCTGAACTGCTATTCCTGGGCTCCAACACCGCCAGTTGCGGCTCAGAAGTGCAGGCTGCACAGTAAAAACATACGACCCAGTGTTATTGGGTTTCAGTAACATCAGCTGATCCCCAGCTGTGTAGCCGGCAATGTGTCCTGCGACCGCCACGCTGGCACAACAACCTAAATGTAAGGGAACCTGTCCCCCCCCTGTCGATTGTTACTGAAAGAGCCATCTTGTGCAGCAGTAATGCTGCACAAGGAAAAGGTAGCTCTTTTTTTTTAGCTCCTTGCACACGCAGAACTTAACACTTATAAAATGTGTTCACTGATACCGTTATACTGTCCCGGAGCTGGGACTTTCCTTCGTAATGTGACGCAGCACAGCCGTCATTCCTACCCCCTTGGTGCCATGCGCTGCCTCCTCAGCGTTGTTTTAAGCTGTCACGGAGCCTGCGCTGTTCTGTTATCCCTTGGGCATGCCCTATTTGCGCTGCCTGTCTTCTGACATAATTTGGTGTCAGGCTGGCTGCGCCTGTGCGGCCGCGCTGCCCGAGATCCCACCTCGCAGTGTCTTCTGATTGAGTCACACTGCGGGC
This sequence comes from Ranitomeya imitator, assembly GCF_032444005.1. Lineage (NCBI taxonomy): Eukaryota > Metazoa > Chordata > Amphibia > Anura > Dendrobatidae > Ranitomeya > Ranitomeya imitator. Next base: position 482,597,384 of record NC_091286.1, on the reverse strand, counting down.
CTGGGATCCATGGGCATGCGCAGTGCATATCTTCCCCTCGGGCTCTCGCTCATTTCCCTTCGCCTTCTTTAGACTGTGCGCCGTCAGCTGATCCCTAATAGCATGCCACGGCCGTGACACCGCACAGTCTGAAGACGAGGGAAGGAGGGGAGTGAGAGTCGAGGATATGCACTGTGCATGCCCATGGTTCCAAAGCCCGCAGTGGGATTACGTTAGACGAGACTGCGAGGTGGGATCTGGAGCAGCGTGGACGCACCGGCACTGACAGCCTGACACCAAATTATGTCAGAAGACAGGCAGCGCTAATTGGGCATGGCCAAGGGCTAACAGAACAGCGCAGGCTCCGTGACAGCTTAAAACAACGCTGAGGAGGCAGCGCACGGCACCAAGGGGATAGGAATGACAGCTGTGCTGTGTCCCATTACGAAGGAAATTCGCACCTCTGGGACGGTTTAACGGTATAAGGGGACACATTTTTAGTGTTTACTTCGGTGTTTGCAAGGAGCATAATTAAAAGAGCAACCTTTTCCTTTTGCATCCTTAGTGCTGCACAAGATGGCTCTTTCAGCTACAAACGTCTTGGGGGGGGTTAAAGGTTCCCTTTCAACTTGCTCCAATCAGGCTTCGGCCTACACTCTGTTCCTCTGCTCCTCCTGCTGTCCCTGGGCTCTAACACCGCCAGTTGGTGCCTGGAAGTGCTGTGTGCACAGTCAACAGTCGCTCCTCTGTTATTGGGGTTCAGTAACGTTAGCTGATCCCCAGCTGTGTGTGCGGCAATACCTCCAATCTGCTCCTCCTGCTGTCCCTGGGCTCTAACACCACCAGTTGGTGCCTGGAAGTGCTGTGTGCACAGTCAACAGTCGCTCCTCTGTTATTGGGGTTCAGTAACGTCAGCTGATCCCCAGCTGTGTGTGCGGCAATACCTCCAATCTGCTCCTCCTGCTGTCCCTGGGCTCTAACACCGCCAGTTGGTGCCTGGAAGTGCTGTGTGCACAGTCAACAGTCGCTCCTCTGTTATTGGGGTTCAGTAACGTCAGCTGATCCCCAGCTGTGTGTGCGGCAATACCTCCAATCTGCTCCTCCTGCTGTCCCTGGGCTCTAACACCGCCAGTTGGTGCCTGGAAGTGCTGTGTGCACAGTCAACAGTCGCTCCTCTGTTATTGGGGTTCAGTAACGTCAGCTGATCCCCAGCTGTGTATCCGGCAACGTGTCATGCGACCGCCACGCTGGCACAACTAAAGTGTAAGGGGACCTGTCCCCCCCCCTAGGCGTTTGTTACTGAAAGAGCCACCATGTGCAGCACTAATACTGCACAAGGGAAAGGTCGCTCTTGAAATTATGCTCCTTGCAAACGCTGAACTACACACTCATGTAATGTGTCCCCTCACACCGTCCAACCGTCCCGGAGGTGGGACTTTCCTTTGTAATGTGACGCAGCACAGCCGTCATTGCTACCCCCTTGGCACCGTGCGCTGCCTCCTTAGCGTTGTTTGATTCCGTCATGGACCCTGCGCTGTTATGTTATCCCTTGGCCATGCACAGTTTGCGCTGCCCGTCCTCAGACATCATTTGTTGTCGTCCTGGCTGCGCCTGTGCGTCCACGCTGCCCGAAATCCCACCTCGCAGTGTCGTCTAATGTGATCCCACAGTGGGCCTGGTATCCATGGCCATGCGCAGTGCATATACTAGCCTCTCACTCCCCTTCTTCACGCTTCTTCAGACTAGGCGGCGTCAGCTGATCCCTAATAGCATGCCACAGCCGTGACGCTGCACAGTCTGAAGAAGCAGGAAGGAGGTGAGTGAGAGGCGATGATATGCACTGCGCATGCCCATGGATCCCTGGCCCGCAGTGGGACTACATTAGATTACACTGCAAGGTTGGATCTCGGGCAGCTTGGACGCACAGGCACTGCCAGCCTGACACCTACATGATGTCAGAAGACGGGCACCGCTAACTGTGCATGGCCAAGGGATAACATTACAGCGCGGGCTCCGTGACAGAACCAAACAACGTTGAGGAGGTGGCGCCCGGCACCAAGGGGGTTGGAATGACGGCTGTGCTGTGTCACATTACAAAGGAAAGTCCCACTTCCGGGATGGTTTGACGGTGTGAGGGGACACATTATATGAGTGTGTACTTCAGCGTTTGCAAGGAGCATAATTTTCGGAGCCACCATTTTCCATGTGCAGTATTACTGCTGTACAAGATGGCTCTTTCAGCAACAAATGTCTGGGGGGGGGGGTTAAAGGTTCCCTTTCAACTTGCTCCACTGCAGGCTTCGGCCTACACTCTGCTCCTCTTTGATTCCCTGGGTTTCAACACTGTCAGTTGCCACCTGGAAGTGTTGTCTACACAGAAAAAACACTAGGTGATGTGTCAGTGGGGTTCAGCACCGCCAGCTGTTCCCCTGCTGTGTAGTCGGCAACGTGTCCAGCACAAGCCACGCTGGCACAACAGAACAAAAGCTGCCACCAGTGCAGGCTTCGGCCTAGACTCTGCTCCTCTCCTCCTCCTGCTGACCCTGGGCTCAAACACCGCTAGTTTTTGCCCGGAAGTGCTAGCTGCACAGAGAAAAACACCAACCAATGTGTTAGTGGGGTTCAGCACCGCCAGCTGTTCCCCTGCTGTGTAGCCGGCAACGTGACCTGCAAACGCCACGCAGGCACATGAACTGAAATTAAAGGGAACCTGGCCCCACCCCCTCAGGTGTTTCTATGTATAACAGCCACCTAGCACAGCAGTACTGCTGCATTTGTACAAGGTGGCTGTTTTTTTATCCTTGCCCACGTAGAATTAAACACGTAAAATATGTGTCTCATTACAGACCATTACAATGTCCCTAAGGTGTGACTATACTTTTTAATGACACGCACCACCCCCCTTGGTAGCGCTGCCCGTCTTCTGACATCATTGGTTGGCTGCCTGTGCCTGTGCGTCCGCCCTGCCCGACACAACCCCCCTCGTTTCATATATTTTGGCTGCGAGGGTGTGATTGATGGGCATGTGCAGTGCATATGTTCGCCTGTCTTAACTCATCTCCTTCCGCCTTCTTCAGACTGTGCGGCCTCCTGGCCGTGGTAGGCGATAAGGGATCAGCTGAGGCCGCCCAGTCTGAAGCAGGTGTAAGGACATGTGTGAGCGGCAAACATATTTACTGCACAAGGCCACGAATCCCAGCCACGCAGTGTGATTTTTTGAAAACACACTGTGGGCCTGGGATTCATATCCATTGCTAACCGCAACGGCCAACATGAAATGAGGTGAGAAGACAGGCAGCGCTCACAGCGCATGGCCAAGGGATCACAATAGCGCAGACTCCTGTACAGCTAATACAACGCTCAGGAATCTGCGCCCACCACCTAGGTGTAAATTTTGACACCTGTGCTGCGCCTCCTTAAAAAGACAAGTCACGCCTCCACTACTGTTTGACAGTATAATGGGCTAAATAGGGTACGTGTTTTATTCAGCGTGTGCAAGGAGCAAACTAAATAGAGCAACCTTTTACTTGTGCAGCATTAATGCTGCACAAGGTGTGGCTCTTGTACCTTGCAACACCTGAGGGGGGGTTAAAGGTTACCTTTGAAATTGGTTCAACTAGGCTTCGGCCTACACTCTGCTCCTCTCCTCCTCCTGCTGACCCTGGGCTCTAACACCGCTAGTTTTTGCCCGGAAATGCGAGCTTCACAGAGAAAAACAACAGCCAATGTGTTAGTGGGGTTCAGCACCGCCAGCTGTTCCCCTGCTGTGTAGCCGGCATCGTGTCCAGCACAAGCCACGCTGGCACAACCGACCAAAAGCTGTCACCAGTGCAGGCTTCGGCCTACACTTTGCTCCTCTCCTCCTCCTGCTGACCCTGGGCTCTAACACCGCCAGTTTTTGCCCGGACATGCGAGCTGCACAGAGAAAAACACCAGTCAATGTGTCAGCGGGGTTCAGCAACGCCAGCTGTTCCCCTGCTGTGTAGCTGGCAACGTGTCCTGCAAACGCCACGCAGGCACATGAACTGAAATTGAAGGAAGCCTGCCCCCCACCCCCAGGTGTTTCTTTGTATAACAGCCACCTTGTACAGCAGTACTGCTGCATTTGTACAAGGTGGCAGACTTTTTCTCCTTGCCCACGTTTAATTAAACACGTACTAAATGTGTCTCATTGAGACCATTCCACTGTCCCTGAGGTGTGACTTTCCTTTCTAATGGTACGCAGCACCACCCTTGTTAGCGCTGCCCGTCTTTTGACATCATTGGTTAGCTGGCTGCGCCTGTGCGTCTGCCCTGCTCGAAACAACGCCCCTCGGTGTCTTATTTTTTTGGACAACGAGGATGTGATTGATGGGCATGTGCAGTGCATATGTTTGCCTGTGTTCACTCATCTCCTTCCGCCTTCTTCAGACTGGGTGGCCTCATGACCGCGGCATGCGATAAGGGATCAGATGAGGCCGCCCAGTCTGAAGCAGGTGTAAGGACATGTGTGAGCGGCAAACATATTTACTGCACAAGGGCACGAATCCCAGCCACGCAGTGTGATTTTTAGAAAACACACTGTGGGTCTGGGATTCATGTCCATCGCTAACCGCATCGGCCGAAATGAAATGAGGTCAGAAGACAGGAAGCGCTCACAGCGCATGGCCAAGTGATAACAAGAGCGCAGACTCCTGTACAGCAAATAACAACGCTCAGGAAGCTGCGCCCATGCACCAAGGTGTTATTTTCGACACCTGTGCTGCTTTTCTTTAAAAAGACAAGTCACGCCTCCACTACTGTTCTACAGTAGAATGGGCTAAATAGTGTACGTGTTTTATTCAGCGTGTGCAAGGAGCAAAATTAAGAGAGCAACCTTTTACTTGTGCAGCATTAATGATGCACAAGCTGTGGCTCTTGTACCTTGCAACACCTGAGGGGGGGTTAAAGGTTACCTTTGAAATTGGTTCAACTAGGCTTCGGTCTACACTCTGCTCCTCTCCTCCTCCTGCTGACCCTGGGCTATAACACCGCCAGTTGTAGCCTGGAAGTGCTAGCTGCACAGAGAAAAACACCCGCCAATGTGATAGTGGGGTTCAGCACCGCCAGCTGTTCCCCTGCTGTGTAGCTGGCATCGTGTCCAGCACAAGCCACGCTGGCACAACTGACCAAAACTGCCACCAGTGCAGGCTTCGGCCTACACTCTGCTCCTCTCCTCCTCCTGCTGCCCCTGGGCTCAAACACCGCTAGTTTTTGCCCGGAAATGCGAGCTGCACAGAGAAAAAAAACAGCCAATGTGTTAGTGGAGTTCAGCACCGCCAGCTGTTCCCCTGCTGTGTAGCCTGCATCGTGTCCAGCACAAGCCACGCTGGCACAACTGACCAAAAGCTGCCACCAGTGCTGGCTTCGGCCTACACTCTGCTCCTCTCCTCCTCCTGCTGACCCTGGGCTCTAACAACGCTAGTTTTTGCCCGGACGTGCTAGCTGCACAGAGAAAAACACCAGCCAATGTGTTAGTGGGGTTCAGCACCGCCAGCTGTTCCCCTGCTGTGTAGCCGGCAACGTGACCTGCAAACGCCACGCAGTCACATGAACTGAAATTGAAGTGAGCCAGCCCCCCACGTGGAACTCAACACATACAAAATGTGTCTCATTAGAGATCATTACAATGTCCCTGAGGTGTGACTTTCCTTTTTAATGACACGCAGCACCCCCATTGTTAGCGCTGCCCGTCTTCAGACATCATTGGTTGGCTGGCTGTGCCTGTGCGTCCGCCCTGCCCGACTCAACGCCCCTCGTTGTCTCATATATTTTGACTGCGAGGGTGTGATTGATGGGCACGAGCAGTGCATATGTTTGCCTGTCTTCACTCCCCTCCTTCTGCCTTCTTCAGACTGTGCGGCCTCATGGCCGTGGCAGGCAATAAGGGATCAGCTGAGGCCGCCCAGTCTGAAGCAGGTGTAAGGACATGTGTGAGCGGCGAACATATTAACTGCACAAGGCCACGAATCCCAGCCACGCAGTGTGACTTTATGGAAAGGCACTGTGGGTCTGGGATTTATGGCCATCGTTAACCGCACCGGCCAACAAGAAATGAGGTCATTAGACGGCCTGCACTAACAGGGTATTGCCAAGGGATAACACAAGAGCGCACTCTCCTGTACTGCAAATAACAACGGTAAGGAGTCTGCGCCCAGCACCTAGGTGTAAATTTTGACACCTGTGCTGCGTCTTCTTCAAAAGAAAAGTCACGCCTCCACTACTGTTTGACAGTATAATGGGCTAAATAGTGTACGTGTTTTATTCAGCGTGTGCAAAGAGCAAAATGAAGAGAGCAACCTTTGACTTGTGCAGCATTAATGCTGCACAAGGTGTGGCTCTTGTACCTTGCAACACCTGAGGGGGGGTTAAAGGTTACCTTTGAAATTGGTTCAACTAGGCTTCGGCCTACACTCTGCTCCTCTCCTCCTGCTGCTGCCCCTGGGCTCAAACACCGCTAGTTTTGGCCCGGAAGTGCTAGCTGCACAGAGAAAAACACCAGCCAATGTGTTAGTGGGGTTCAGCAACGCCAGCTGTTCCCCTGCTGTGTAGCCGGCAACGTGACCTGCAAACGCCACGCAGGCACATTAACTGAAATTGAAGGAAGCCTGCCCCCCACCCCCAGGTGTTTCTATGTATAACAGCCACCTTGTACAGCAGTACTGCTGCATTTGTACAAGGTGGCTGACTTTTTCTCCTTGCCCACGTGGAACTCAACACATACAAAATGTGTCTCATTGAGACCATTCAACTGTCCCTGAGGTGTGACTTTCCTTTCTAATGATACGCAGCACCCCCCTTGTTAGCGCTGCCCGTCTTCTGACATCTTTGGTTGGCTGGCTGCGGCTGTGCGTCCGCCCTGCCTGAAACCACGCTCCTCGTTGTCTTGCTTATTTTGACTGCGAGGGTGTGATTGATGGGCACGTGCAGTGGATATCTTCGCCTGTCTTTACTCCTCTCCTTCCGCCTTCTTCAGAAAGTGCGGCCTCATGGCCGCGGCGTGCGAGAAGGGATCAGATGAGGCCGCCCAGTCTGATGCATGTGTAAGGACATGAGGGACAGGCGACAAAATTTACTGCGCAAGGTCACGAATCCCAGCTCTGCAGTGTGACTTTATTAAAAGACACTGCGGGTCTGGGTTTCATGGCCATCGCTAAGCGCACCGTCCAACATGAAATGAGGTGAGAAGACAGGCATCGCTCACAGCGCATGGCCAAGGGATAACAAGAGCGCAGACTCCTGTACAGCAAATAACTACGCTCAGGAATCTTCGCCCAGCACCTAGGTGTAAATTTGGACACCTGTGCTGCATCTCCTTAAAAAGACAAGTCACGCCTCCACTACTGTTTGACAGTATAATGGGCTAAATAGTTTACGTGTTTTATTCAGCGTGTGCAAGGAGCAAACTAAATAGAGCAACCTTTTACTTGTGCAGCATTAATGCTGCACAAGGTGTGGATCTTGTACCTTGCAACACCTGAGGGAGGGTTAAAGGTTACCTTTGAAATTGGTTCAACTAGGCTTCGGCCTACACTCTGCTCCTCTCCTCCTCCTGCTGACCCTGGGCTCTAACACCGCCAGTTTGTGCCCGGACGTGCTAGCTGCACAGAGAAAAACACCAGCCAATGTGTTAGTGGGGTTCAGCACCGCCAGCTGTTCCCCAGCTGTGTAGCCGGCAACGTGACCTGCAAACGCCACGCAGGCACAACAGAACAAAAGCTGCCACCAGTGCAGGCTTCGGCCTACACTCTGCTCCTCTCCTCCTCCTGCTGACCCTGGGCTCATAACACCGCCAGTTTTAGCCTGGAAGTGCTAGCTGCACAGAGAAAAACACCAGCCAATGTGTCAGTGGGGTTCAGCACCGCCAGCTGTTCCCCAGCTGTGTAGCCGGCAACGTGCCCTGCAAACGCCATGCAGGCACATGAACTGAAATTGAAGGGAGCCTGCCCCCCACCCCCAGGTGTTTCTATGTATAACAGCCACCTTGTTCAGCAGTACTGCTGCATTTGTCCAAGGTGGCTGACTTTTTCTCCTTGCCCACGTGGAACTCAACACGTACAAAATGTGTCTCATTGAGACCATTCCACTGTCCCTGAGGTGTGACTTTCCTTTGTAATTATACGCAGCAACCCCCTTGGTAGCGCTTCCCGTCTTTTGACATCATGGTTAGCTGGCTGCGCCTGTGCATCCGCCCTGCGTGAAACAACGCCCCTCGTTGTCTTATTTATTTTGTCAGCGAGGGTGTGGTTTATGGGCACGAGCAGTGCATATGTTCGCCTGTCGTCACTCATCTCCTTCCGCCTTCTTCAGACTGTGCGGCCTCCTGGCCGCGGCATGCGAAAAGGGATCAGCAGAGGCCGCCCAGTCTGAAGCAGGTGTAAGGACGTGTGTGAGCGTCGAAAATATTTACTGCTCAAGGCCACGAATCCCAGCACCGCAGTGTGACTTTATGAAAAGGCAGTGTGGGTCTGGTATTTATGGCCATCGTTAACCGCAGCGGCCAACATGAAATGAGGTCATAAGACAGGCAGCGCTAACAGGGCATTGCCAAGGGATAACACAAGAGCGCAGACTCCTGTACAGCAAAAAACAACGCTCAGGAAGCAGCGCCAAGCACAAAGGCGTTATTTGGGACACCTATGCTGCGTCTACTTAAAAATACAAGTCACGCCTCAACTACAGTTTGACTGTAGAATGGGCTAAATTGTGTACGTGTTGCATTCAGCGTGTGCAAGTAGACAAATTAATAGAGCAACCTTTTCTTGTGCAGCATTAATGCTGCACAAGGTGTGGCTCTTGTACTTTGTAACACCTGAGGGGGGGTTAAAGGTTACCTTTGAAATTGGTTCAACTAGGCTTCGGCCTACACTCTGCTCCTCTCCTCCTCCTGCTGACCCTGGGCTGTAACAACGCTAATTTTTGCCCGGAAGTGCTAGCTGCACAGAGAAAAACACCAGCCAATGTGTTAGTGGGGTTCAGCACCGCCTGCTGTTCCCCCACTGTGTAGCCGGCAAAGTGTCCTGCAAACGCAACGCAGACACAAAGCTGACTCCAGTGCAGGCTTCGGCCTACACTCTGCTCCCCCTGCTTACCCTTTGCTCCAACACCGCTAGTTGGGGCTGTAGGAAGACAATGTTTGATAGGCAAAGCATCCGGGTTCCAGCACCGCCAGCTGGTTCTCGGCAGCGTTCTTGTCACAGGTACTCCCTCGTGCCAAGCCTGGTTTCAGCACCGTCAGCTGTTTCCGGGTTGTGTCAAGCTCACTGAGACGCCTATGCTTGACCCGTCGTGGTGCTGTCGTGTTAGCCAACTCCAGGGTGCCTCCAGTTTAGGAGCTTCCTATGTGGGCTGCGTGAACTGGTAGTCAAGGTTGGTTCTGTAGTGCCAGTAGGCCCAGCTCCCCCTGTAGGACTGTTGGGGTTCAGTAACTGCGGCTGCCTCGCGGCCTAGCTGTTCTCTCCTCTCCTGTGGGCCTTCGGGTCCACCTCCTGGTTCCAGCACCGTCAGCTGGTTCCGGGCCGAGCCTTTGGCTTAGGTGCCTCCTCCTGGGTATCCGAGTTCCGCCAACGTCAGGCGGTCCTTGGTAGTGCTTTTAAGCGCGGGCACCTACAGCTTAGTAACCGGGTTCCAGCACCGTCAGCTGGTCCTCGGTCGTGCCATTGGCTCTTGCACACTGGGGCAACGCATCTGGGTTCCAGCAACGCCAGCTGGTTCTCAGCAGTGTTTTTGACACAGGTACTCCCTCGTGCCAAGCCTGGTTTCAGCACCGTCAGCTGTTTCCGGGTTGTGTCAAGCTCACTGAGACGCCTATGCTTGCCCCGTCGTGGTGCTGTCGGGTTAGCCAACTCCAGGGTGCCTCCAGTTTAGGAGCTTCCTATGTGGGCTGCGTGAACTGGTAGTCAAGGCTGGTTCTGTAGTGCCAGTAGGCCCAGCTCCCCCTGTAGGACTGTTGGGGTTCGGTAACTGCGGCTGCCTCGCGGCCTAGCTGTTCTCTCCTCTCCTGTGGGCCTTCGGGTCCACCTCCTGGTTCCAGCACCGTCAGCTGGTTCCAGGCTGAGCCTTTGGCTTAGGTGCCTCCTCCTGGGTATCCGAGTTCCGCCAACGCCAGGCGGTCCTTGGTAGTGCTTTTAAGCGCGGGCACCTACAGCTTAGTAACCGGGTTCCAGCACCGCCAGCTGGTCCTCGGTGCCATTGGCTCTTGCACACTGGGGCAACGCATCTGGGTTCCAGCACCGCCAGCTGGTTCTCGGCAGTGTTCTTGTCACAGGTACTCCCTCGTGCCAAGCCTGGTTTCAGCACCGTCAGCTGTTTCCGGGTTGTGTCAAGCTCACTGAGACGCCTATGCTTGCCCCGTCGTGGTGCTGTCGGGTTAGCCAACTCCAGGGTGCCTCCAGTTTAGGAGCTTCCTATGTGGGCTGCGTGAACTGGTAGTCAAGGCTGGTTCTGTAGTGCCAGTAGGCCCAGCTCCCCCTGTAGGACTGTTGGGGTTCAGTAACTGCGGCTGCCTCGCGGCCTAGCTGTATTCTCCTCTCCTGTGGGCCTTCGGGTCCACCTCCTGGTTCCAGCACCGTCAGCTGGTTCCAGGCCGAGCCTTTGGCTTAGGTGCCTCCTCCTGGGTATCCGAGTTCCGCCAACGCCAGGCGGTCCTTGGTAGTGCTTTTAAGCGCGGGCACCTACAGCTTAGTAACCGGGTTCCAGCACCGCCAGCTGGTCCTCGGTGCCATTGGCTCTTGCACACTGGGGCAACGCATCTGGGTTCCAGCACCGCCAGCTGGTTCTCGGCAGTGTTCTTGTCACAGGTAATCCCTCGTGCCAAGCCTGGTTTCAGCACCGTCAGCTGTTTCCGGGTTGTGTCAAGCTCACTGAGACGCCTATGCTTGCCCCGTCGTGGTGCTTTCGGGTTAGCCAACTCCAGGGTGCCTCCAGTTTAGGAGCTTCCTATGTGGGCTGCGTGAACTGGTAGTCAAGGCTGGTTCTGTAGTGCCAGTAGGCCCAGCTCCCCCTGTAGGACTGTTGGGGTTCGGTAACTGCGGCTGCCTCGCGGCCTAGCTGTTCTCTCCTCTCCTGTGGGCCTTCGGGTCCACCTCCTGGTTCCAGCACCGTCAGCTGGTTCCAGGCCGAGCCTTTGGCTTAGGTGCCTCCTCCTGGGTATCCGAGTTCTGCCAACGCCAGGCGGTCCTTGGTAGTGCTTTTAAGCGCGGGCACCTACAGCTTAGTAACCGGGTTCCAGCACCGCCAGCTGGTCCTCGGTGCCATTGGCTCTTGCACACTGGGGCAACGCATCTGGGTTCCAGCACCGCCAGCTGGTTCTCGGCAGTGTTCTTGTCACAGGTACTCCCTCGTGCCAAGCCTGGTTTCAGCACCGTCAGCTGTTTCCGGGTTGTGTCAAGCTCACTGAGACGCCTATGCTTGCCCCGTCGTGGTGCTGTCGGGTTAGCCAACTCCAGGGTGCCTCCAGTTTAGGAGCTTCCTATGTGGGCTGCGTGAACTGGTAGTCAAGGCTGGTTGTGTAGTGCCAGTAGGCCCAGCTCCCCCTGTAGGACTGTTGGGGTTCGGTAACTGCGGCTGCCTCGCGGCCTAGCTGTTCTCTCCTCTCCTGTGGGCCTTCAGGTCCACCACCTGGTTCCAGCACCGTCAGCTGGTTCTCGGCAGTGTCTTTTGCTCTTGTACCTTCTGCTCCCCATCCTGATTCCAGTACCGTCAGCTGGTTCCGGGCAGAGCCTTTGGCTTAGGTGCCTCCTTCTGGGTATCCAAGTTCCACCAACGTCAGGTGGTCCTTGGTAGTGCTTTCAGGCACGGGTACCTCCTGCTTAGAAACCGGGTTCCAGTAACGTCAGCTGGTCCTCGGTAGTTCCATTGGCTCTTGGACCTTCGGCTACCCATCCGGGTTCCAGTACCGTCAGCTGGTTCTCGGCAGTGTCTTTTGCTCTTGTACCTTCTGCTCCCCATCCTGGTTCCAGTACCGTCAGCTGGTTCCAGGCAGAGCCTTTGGCTTAGGTGCCTCCTTCTGGGTATCTGAGTTCCGCCAACGTCAGGCGGTCCTTGGTAGTGCTTTTTAGCACGGGTACCTCCTGCTTAGTAACCGGGTTCCAGTAACGTCAGCTGGTCCTCGGTAGTTCCATAGGCTCTTGAACCTTCGGGTAGCCATCCGAGTTCCAGTTCCATCAGCTGGTTCTTGGCATTTTCTCAGCCTTCTTGTACCTTCTGCTACATTTCCAAGTTGAAGACCCTAAAGTCGACGACCCGGAAGACCACCCCGATGACGACGACGACGACCCGGAAGACCACCCCGATGACGACGATGACGACGGCGGAGACGACGACGGCGGAGACGACGACGGCGGAGACGACGATGGCTGAGACAACGACGGCGGAGATGACGACACTGGAGACAACGACCCTGGAGACGACGACATGGAAGACCGAGAAGCAGAAGAACAAGAGGCTGCAGAACAAAGAGCAGAAGAACATTAAGCATAAGACTTAATATCAGAGCAGAAGATATTATCTAAATTATATGCAGAAGAAGACTAAGCAGTGTATGGGGGTGAGTCCGTTCCTCCTCGTGGTGCCCCTGGATAAAGCCTGATGCTGCAGGCCAAACTGAACGCGGACAAATGTAACTTTTGTGACTGGCAGAACAGAAGGTGTAATCTTCCAACTTTTATAGATAACAACTACAGGAATGCCTGTCACAAATGAGAATATGATGAAGAAGTAGAATAGGAAGAATAATAACAGTGGAATAAAAAGAATATGTAGAATAGGAAGAATAATAATAGTTGAATAAAATGAATATGAAGAATGTAATCAAAAAAAAAAAAAAAGGTAAAGGATGAAGAAGAAGATGAATAAGGTGAAGAAGAAGTTGATGTCAAAGATGCTGATGATGATGAAGATGAAAGTGTGGGAAAAGAAAAAAAAAAAAAGAAAAAAAAGAAGGGGAAGGGCGTGGAATAGTGAAACATCAGTATCTGACAAAATAAAAAAAAAAATTTACATAGTCAATATCTTTGTCACTCCGAACGTCTTAAAAAGAAAAAAAAAAACATGCTATTTTATTTGATTGGGATAAACCTCTATGACTTTAATGTCTCCGCCACCTCCCCAAATACATCCGGCATTATTCTTAGTTGTTTTCCTTCATGTAGAATGAACCTACAAGGCAAGAAAGGGTTTATTTTAATTCCGATATTTTGGTCCCATTGACTTGCATTGGGATCGGGTATCGGTATCGGCGATATCCGATATTTTTTGAATATCGGCCGATCCTATCCGATACCGATACTTTCCGATATCGGAAGGTATCGCTCAACACTACTCATAAGTGATTTTTGTAACCTCTTTAAAATTGCTGGATTTTCATGCTGTGCTAGGAAAAGGATTTGGCTGTATTGTGTAGTGTCAAAAAGCAAATGGAGAAAAAAAAGGGCTCTGGATTGTTTTGCAATAAAATAATCTCTATTAACCTGGCAAAAAAAAATTTCCTAGCCAATTATACCTGGGGCTAGGTTTATACAGTCAATATATAATATAGGTAGCAGCAGGAGACAGTAATGGAATGGACCCTCTTGATGTATGCAATGATATCTATTTACACACATACAGTACGTGCAGGTCTTGCACTGATATGTATAGAGTGATGTACACTCCCCTGCCTACCTAACACTGCAACCTATATACTCTGGAATTAGTCCTTAAAAGGACTGTTGGTTTAGCTGGATTTGAGTAGTTTAGAATGGTAGACCCCACACTGACTAAGAAATCCCCAAATCTGACACTATTTCAGCAGCAGCTCTCCCTACTCTCTCTGATTCCAGAGCTGAATGCGCTGAGTAGGGCGGCGTCCGGTCTCTTATACCCCTGATGATGGTGTGCGGCCAGCCAATCACTGCAAGACCACAACAAAGATGGCTGCGGTGTTACAGTGCCTGGCAGACAATCCCTGCATGTTCATTGTGACTCTAAAGACCGCCAAAAATGCATGGTGAAGACCCGAGTTCCCGCTGAGGAATCCAGGAAATGCTTGGTGCTTGCCGAGTACACGTAGTACAGTGATACTCAGGCGAGTAGTGGCGAGCACGTTCGCTCATTACTAATCCCCACCTCTAAATAAGACGTCACACCACAAGAACAAGGTGTATACACCTCCAAGCTCCTGTCACCTCCAGCTCAAAAATATGTCCAGCATCCGTCCTTTCCTCTACCGTCTACTAAAATGCTTGTGCATGCCCTCATCATCTCCCGCCTTGACTACTGCAACATCCTTTTTTGTGGCCTCCCTGTTAACACCCTTGCGCACCTCTCCAGTCCATCCTTAACTCTGCTGCCCGACTAATTCATCTCTCTCCTCGCTACTCCTCCGCTTCCCCCTCTGCAAGTCTCTTCAATGGCTTCCATTCCCTCAGTGTATCCAGTTCAAATTACTAATACTGACCTATACATACATGCTAGCCACCTTAGGGAGAGACCCAAGTTGGGCTAAATGTAGCGGGACGAAAGAGACCGAAAAGCCCTCTACTTAAAGGAAATACATAGTGGATGCTTTCCTGAAACGGAAAGTACTTGCAAGCAGCATAATACAAAGAATAGCAGGTTTACCCAGAATCCTTTGCAGTAGGCGGAGCTATGCAAATCATCTCTTTCCACCCCTGTCTAATCCACAGCGCTTCAAATTGCCAAGCGTGCAATGCTGCAGATTAGTTTCTAAATTTACACAGCCAACCAATTCCTACTTGTGGACACGTGTTTCGGGCTTTAGGCCCTCATCAGCACAGGGCTGGAATTGGTTGGCTGTATGGAGTGGGGCTCGGTGAGCAAGCGACACATACATGCTAGCCACCTTAGGGAGAGACCCAAGTTGGGCTAAATGTAGCGGGACGAAAGAGACCGAAAAGCCCTCTACTTAAAGGAAATACATAGTGGATGCTTTCCTGAAACGGAAAGTACTTGCAAGCAGCATAATACAAAGAATAGCAGGTTTACCCAGAATCCTTTGCAGTAGGCGGAGCTATGCAAATCATCTCTTTCCACCCCTGTCTAATCCACAGCGCTTGGAATCGCCAAGCGTGCAATGCTGCGGATTAGTTTCTAAATTTACACAGCCAACCAATTCCTACCTTGCAAGTACTTTCCGTTTCAGGAAAGCATCCACTATGTATTTCCTTTAAGTAGAGGGCTTTTCGGTCTCTTTCGTCCCGCTACATTTAGCCCAACTTGGGTCTCTCCCTAAGGTGGCTAGCATGTATGTATCGCTTGCTCACCGAGCCCCACTCCATACAGCCAACCAATTCCAGCCCTGTGCTGATGAGGGCCTAAAGCCCGAAACATGTGTCCACAGGTAGGAATTGGTTGGCTGTGTAAATTTAGAAACTAATCCGCAGCATTGCACGCTTGGTGATTCCAAGCGCTGTGGATTAGACAGGGGTGGAAAGAGATGATTTGCATAGCTCCGCCTACTGCAAAGGATTCTGGGTAAACCTGCTATTCTTTGTATTATGCTGCTTGCAAGTACTTTCCGTTTCAGGAAAGCATCCACTATGTATTTCCTTTAAGTAGAGGGCTTTTCGGTCTCTTTCGTCCCGCTACATTTAGCCCAACTTGGGTCTCTCCCTAAGGTGGCTAGCATGTATGTATCGCTTGCTCACCGAGCCCCACTCCATACAGCCAACCAATTCCAGCCCTGTGCTGATGAGGGCCTAAAGCCCGAAACACGTGTCCACAGGTAGGAATTGGTTGGCTGTGTAAATTTAGAAACTAATCCGCAGCATTGCACGCTTGGCGATTCCAAGCGCTGTGGATTAGACAGGGGTGGAAAGAGATGATTTGCATAGCTCCGCCTACTGCAAAGGATTCTGGGTAAACCTGCTATTCTTTGTATTATGCTGCTTGCAAGTACTTTCCGTTTCAGGAAAGCATCCACTATGTATTTCCTTTAAGTAGAGGGCTTTTCGGTCTCTTTCGTCCCGCTACATTTAGCCCAACTTGGGTCTCTCCCTAAGGTGGCTAGCATGTATGTATCGCTTGCTCACCGAGCCCCACTCCATACAGCCAACCAATTCCAGCCCTGTGCTGATGAGGGCCTAAAGCCCGAAACACGTGTCCACAGGTAGGAATTGGTTGGCTGTGTAAATTTAGAAACTAATCCGCAGCATTGCACGCTTGGCGATTCCAAGCGCTGTGGATTAGACAGGGGTGGAAAGAGATGATTTGCATAGCTCCGCCTACTGCAAAGGATTCTGGGTAAACCTGCTATTCTTTGTATTATGCTGCTTGCAAGTACTTTCCGTTTCAGGAAAGCATCCACTATGTAATACTGACCTACAAAGCCATCCATAACCTGTCTCCTCCATATATCTCTGAACTGATCTTCCGATATCTTCCCTCACGTAATCTCCAGTCCTCCCAAGACTTTTTTCTCTTCTCCACACTTATTCGCTCCTCATCCAACCACCTCAAAGACTTCCCCTGAATATCCCCCATCCTCTGGAATTATTTGCCCCAACATGTCCGACTGTCAAACACATTCGGATCCTTCAGACAGAACCTGAAAACCCACCTCTTCAGGAAAGTCTACAGCCTGCACTGACCCCGCTGCCTCCTCATCACTACCAGAGATACTGCCTCACCAACACCGGAGCTCCTGCAACCCTCAACCTATTGTCTCCTTCCCCATAATCCTGTAGAATGTAAGCCCACAAAGGCAGGGTCCTCGCCCCTCTGTATCAGTCTGTCATTGTTAGATTGTTTACTGTAAGTGATATCTGTAATCTGTATGTAACCCCTTCTCATGTACAGCACCATGGATTCAATGGTGCTATATAAATAATAATAATACACAGAAGCACATGCACGCTCTTCTCAAAGCATCATGCACTCTCATCCCACAAGGACCAAGCACACACAAGCACCATGCACACACGTCATACAAGGACCATGCACTAGTGTTGAGCGATACCGTCCGATACTTGAAAGTATCGGTATCGGATAGTATCGGCCGATACCCGAAAAATATCGGATATCGCCGATACCGATATCCGATACCAATACAAGTCAATGGGACATCAAGTATCGGAATGTATCCTCATGGATCCCAGGGTCTGAAGGAGAGGAAACTCTCCTTCAGGCCCTGGGATCCATATTAAAGTGTAAAATAAAGAATTAAAATAAAAAATATTGTTATATTCACCTCTCCGGCGGCCCCTGGACATCAGCGGGAGGATCCGGCGTCCGGCACGGCTTCTTTCTTCAAAATGCGCGCCTTCAGGACCTGTGGAATGACGTCCCGGCTTCTGATTGGTCGCGTGCCGCCCATGTGACCGCCACGCGACCAATCAGAAGCCGCGACGTCATTCCTCAGGTCCTAGAAGGCGCTCATTCTAGGACTTTAGCTGAGGAATGACGTCGCGGCTTCTGATTGGTCGCGTGGCGGTCACATGGGCGGCACGCGACCAATCAGAAGCCGGGACGTCATACCACAGGTCCTAAAGGCGCGCATTTTGAAGAAAGAAGCCGTGCCGGACGCCGGATCCTCCCGCTGATGTCCAGGGGCCGCCGGAGAGGTGAATATAACAATATTTTTTATTTTAATTCTTTATTTTACACTTCCGATACCGATACCCGATATCACAAAAATATCGGATCTCGGTATCGGAATTCCGATACCGCAAGTATCGGCCGATACCCGATACTTGCGGTATCGGAATGCTCAACACTACCATGCACACATGTCACACAAGGACCAAGCACACATAAGTACTATGCACACATGAGCACCATGCACACACGTCGCACAAGGACCATGCACACACAAGCACCATGCATACCAGTTGCATAAGGACCATGAGCACCAAGCAACATGTACACATGTTGCACAAGGGCCATGCAAACACAAGCACACATGTCATACAAAGACCATGCACACACAAGCACCATGCACACACGTCACACAAGCACCATGCCCACATGTCGCACAAGCATGCACATCGCACAAGCACCATGCACACACGTTGCACAAGCATACAAACTGCACAAGCACCATGCACACACGTGACACAAGGACCATGCACACACGTGACAGAAGGACCATGCACGTCACACAAGCATACACTTCACATAATCATACACATCGCACAAGCATACATGTCACACAAGCATATACGTTGCACAAGTTTCATGCAAGCACGTCACACAAGCACCATGCACACACGTCGCACAAGCACACACGTTGCACAAGCATACATGTCGCACAAACATACACTTCACACAAGCATACATGTCGCACAAGCATAAACGTCGCACAAGCACCATGCACACATGTCGCACAAGGACCATGTACACACAAACACCATGCACACACATCATTCAAGGACCATGCACACATAAGTACAATGCACACACGTCCCACAAGAACCATGAACCCACAATCAACATGCACACATGTTGCACAAGGACCATGCAAACACAAGCACACACATCATACAAAGACCGTGCACACACAAGCACCATGCACACACATCACACAAGCACCATGCACACACGTCACACAAGCATACACGTCACACAAGCACCATGCACGTCGCACAAGCACCATGCACGTCGCACAAGCACCATGCACACATGTCGCACAAGCATACAAGTCGCACAAGCACCATGGACACACATCACACAAGGACCATGTACACACAAGCACCATGCACACACGTCATACAAGCACCATGCACACACAAGCATAGTAACATAGTAACATAGTAACATAGTTAGTAAGGCCGAAAAAAGACATTTGTCCATCCAGTTCAGCCTATATTCCATTATAATAAATACCCAGATCTACGTCCTTCTACAGAACCTAATAATTGTATGATACAATATTGTTCTGCTCCAGGAAGACATCCAGGCCTCTCTTGAACCCCTCGACTGAGTTCGCCATCACCACCTCCTCAGGCAAGCAATTCCAGATTCTCACTGCCCTAACAGTAAAGAATCCTCTTCTATGTTGGTGGAAAAACCTTCTCTCCTCCAGACGCAAAGAATGCCCCCTTGTGCCCGTCACCTTCCTTGGTATAAACAGATCCTCAGCGAGATATTTGTATTGTCCCCTTATATACTTATACATGGTTATTAGATCGCCCCTCAGTCGTCTTTTTTCTAGACTAAATAATCCTAATTTCGCTAATCTATCTGGGTATTGTAGTTCTCCCATCCCCTTTATTAATTTTGTTGCCCTCCTTTGTACTCTCTCTAGTTCCATTATATCCTTCCTGAGCACCGGTGCCCAAAACTGGACACAGTACTCCATGTGCGGTCTAACTAGGGATTTGTACAGAGGCAGTATAATGCTCTCATCATGTGTATCCAGACCTCTTTTAATGCACCCCATGATCCTGTTTGCCTTGGCAGCTGCTGCCTGGCACTGGCTGCTCCAGGTAAGTTTATCATTAACTAGGATCCCCAAGTCCTTCTCCCTGTCAGATTTACCCAGTGGTTTCCCGTTCAGTGTGTAATGGTGATATTGATTCCCTCTTCCCATGTGTATAACCTTACATTTATCATTGTTAAACCTCATCTGCCACCTTTCAGCCCAAGTTTCCAACTTATCCAGATCCATCTGTAGCAGAATACTATCTTCTCTTGTATTAACTGCTTTACATAGTTTTGTATCATCTGCAAATATCGATATTTTACTGTGTAAACCTTCTACCAGATCATTAATGAATATGTTGAAGAGAACAGGTCCCAATACTGACCCCTGCGGTACCCCACTGGTCACAGCGACCCAGTTAGAGACTATACCATTTATAACCACCCTCTGCTTTCTATCACTAAGCCAGTTACTAACCCATTTACACACATTTTCCCCCAGACCAAGCATTCTCATTTTGTGTACCAACCTCTTGTGCGGCACGGTATCAAACGCTTTGGAAGCACCATGCACACACAAGCACACAAGGACCATGCACACACACGTCACACAAGGACCATGCACACACATCATACAAGGACCATGCAAGCAAGTCACATAAGCACCATGCTCGTCACACAAGCATACACATCACACAAGCATACACGTCACACAAGCATATACGTCGCACAAGTACCATGCAAGCACGTCACACAAGCACCATGCATACATGTCGTACAAGCATTCACGTCGGACAAGCATAGACATCGCACAAGGACCATGCAAGCATGTCACACAAGCACCATGCACACACGTCGCACAAGCACACACGTTGTACAAGCATACACGTCGCACAAGCATACATGATGCACAAGCATAAATGTTGCACAAGCATCATGCACACATGTCGCACAAGGACCATGTACACACAAGCACCATGCACACACGTCGGACAAGTACCATGCACACACAAGCACCATGCACACATGTCGCACATGGACCATGCACACACAAGCACCATGCACACACGTCACACAAGGGCCAAGCACATATAAGTACCATGCACACACGTCACACTAGGACCATGCTCACACAAGCACCATGCACACATGTCACACAAGGACCATGCACACACAGGCACCATGCAAACACGTCGAACAAGGACCATGCACACACAAGCACCATGCATACACGTCGCAGAAGGACCATGAACAAACAAGCAACATGCACACGTCGCACAAGGACCATGCAAACACAAGCACACATGTCACACAAAGACCATGCACACACAAGCACCATGGACACACGTTGCACAAGGACCATGCACACACAAACACCCTGCACACACATCATACAAGGACCATGCACACACAAGCACCATGCACACACATCGCACAAGCACACACGTTGTACAAGCATACATGTCGCACAAGCATGCACGTCACACAAGCATACATGTTGCACAAGCATAAACGTTGCACAAGCATCATGCACACACGTCGCACAAGGACCATGTACACACAAGCACCATGCACGCACGTCGCACAAGTACCATGCACACACAAGCACCATGCACACACGTCGCACGAGGACCATGCACACACAAGCACCATGCACACATGTCACACAAGGACCAAGCACATATAAGTACCATGCCCACACGTCGCACAAGGACCATACACACACAAGCACCATGCATACACGTCGCATAAGGACCATGATCACACAAGCAACATGCACACATGTCACACAAGGACCATGCAAACACAAGCACACATGTCACGCAAAGACCATGCACACACAAGCACCATGCACACACATCACACAAGCACCATGCACACATATTACACAAGCACCATGCACACTCATCGCACAAGCGTACATGTCACTCAAGCATACACGTTGCACAAGCACCATGCGCACTCATCGCACAAGCATACACTTAGCACAAGCACCATGCACACACGTCGCACAAGCATGCATGTCACACAAGTACCATGCACGCACAAGCACCATGCACACACGTCACACAAGCATACAAGTCGCACAAGCACCATGGACACACATCACACAAGGACAATGTACACACAAGCACCATGCACACACATCACACAAGCACCATGCACACACGTCACACAAGCACCATGCACACATGTCACACAAGGACCATGCACACATGTCGCACAAGGACCATGCATACATGTCTCACAAGGACCATGCACGTCACACAAGCATACAAGTCACACAAGCACACACGTCATACAGGCATATACATTGCACAAGTACCATGCAAGCACGTTGCACAAGCATACATGTCGGACAAGCATACACATCGCACAAGGACCATGCAAGCACGTCACACAAGCACCATGCACACACGTCGCACAAGCACACACGTCGCACAAGCATACACGACACAGAAGCATACATGTCACACAAGCATAAACGTTGCACAAGCACCATGCACACACGTTACACAAGGACCATGCACACACAAGCACCATGCACACACGTTGCACAAGCACACACGTTGCGCAAGCATACAAGACACAGAAGCATACATGTCACACAAGCATAAACGTCACACAAGGACCACGCACACACGTCGCACAAGGACCATGCACACACATCATACAAGCACCATGCACACACAAGGACCATGCACACACATCGCACAAGGACCATGCACACACAAGCACCATGTAAACAAGTCACACAAGAACCATGCACACACAAGCACCATGCATACATGTCGCATAAAGACCATGAACACACAAGCAACATGCACACATGTCGCACAAGGACCATGCAAACACAAGCACACACATCACACAAAGACCATGAACACACAAGCACCATGCACACACGTCACACAAGCACCATGCACACATAAGCATCATGCAGACATGTCGTTCATGAACCATGCACACACAAGGACCATGTACACACGTCGCACAAGGACCATGCACACACATGCACCATGCAAACACGTCACTCAAGGACCATGCACACACAAGCACGATGCACACACGTTGCACAAGGACCATGCACACACAAGCAACATGCACACACGTCGCATAAGGACCATGAACACACAAGCACCATGCACACATGTCACACAAAGACCATGCACACACAAGGACCATGCACACACGTTGCACAAGCAAGATGCACACATGTCGCACAAGGACCATGCACACAAGCACCATGCATACACGTTGCACAAGCATACATGTCGGACAAGCATACACATTGCACAAGGACCATGTAAGCACGTCACACAAGCACCATGCACACACGTCGCACAAGCACACATGTTGTACAAGCATACATGTCGCAGAAGCATATACGTCACACAAGAAGACATGTTGCACAAGCACACACGTCGCACATGCAACATGCACACATGTCGCACAAGGACCATGTACACACAAGCACCATGCACACACGTCGCACAAGGACCATGCACACACAAGCACCATGCACACACGTCATACAAGGACCATGCAAACGTCACACAAGGACCAAGCACATATAAGTACCATGCACACACGTCGCACAAGGACCATTCACACACAAGCACCATGCACACACGTCGCACAAGGACTATGCAAACACGTCGCACAAGGATCATGCACACACAAGCACCATGCATACAAGTTGCATAAGGACCTTGAACACATAAGCAACATGCAAACATGTCGCACAAGGTGCATGCAAACACAAGCACACACGTCACACAAAGACCATGCACACATGTCATACAAGGACCATGCACACACGTCACACAAGCATACATAGCACATGCACCATGCACACACATTGCACAAGGACCATGCACACACAAGCACCATGCAAACATGTCACTCAAGGACCATGCACACACAAGCACGATGCACACACATTGCCCAAGAACCATGCACACATAGGCAACATGCACACACATCACATAAGGACCATGAACACACAAGCACCATGCACACATGTCACACAAAGACCATGAACACACACAAGGACCATGCACACACGTCGCACAAGCAAGATGCACACATGTCGCACAAGGACCATGCACACAAGCACCATGCATACACGTCACACAAGCATACACGTCGGACAAGCATACACATCACACAAGGACCATGCAAGCACGTCACACACGCACCATGCACACACATCGCACAAACACACACGTTGTACAAGCATACATGTCGCAGAAGCATACACGTCACCCAAGCATACATGTCACACAAGCATACATGGCGCAAAAGCACCATGCACACATGTCGCACAAGGACCATGTACACACAAGCACCATGCACACACGTTGCACAAGGACCATATACACACAAGCACCATGCACACACGTCATACAAGGACCATGCACACGTCACACAAGGACCAAGCACATATAAGTACCATGCACACACGTCGCACAAGGACCATTCACACACAAGCAACATGCACACACATCGCACAAGGACCATGCAAAACACGTCGCACAAGGATCATGCACACACAAGCACCATGCATACACGTTGCATAAGGACCATGAACCCATAAGCAACATGCACACATGTCACACAAGGTGCATGCAAACACAAGCACACACGTCACACTCAGACTATGCACACACAAGCACCATGCTTACACGTCATACAAGGACCATGCACACACGTCACACAAGCATACATAGCACACAAGCACCATGCACACACACATCGCACAAGGACTATGCACACACGTCACACAAAAAACATGCACACACAAGCACAATGCACACGTCACACAAGCACCATGCACACACGTCGCACAAGCATACACGTCGCACAAGCACCATGCACACACAACAAACAAGCATGCACATCGCACAAGCACCATCCACACATGTCGCACAAGCATGCACGTCACACAAGCACCATGCACACAAGTTGCACAAGCACCATGCACACACGTCGCACAAGCACACAAGTCGCACAAGCACCATGGACACACATCACACAAATACCATGTACACACAAGCACATGCACACACGTCACACAAGCACCATGCACACACGTCACACAAATCCCTTGCACACACGAGCACTATGCACACACGTCACACAAGCACCATGCACACACGTCACACAAGGACCATGCGCACATGTCGCACAAGGACCATGCAAGCACGTCATACCATGACCATGCACGTCACACAAGCATACACGTCACACAAGCATACACATCGCACAAGCATATACATCACACAAGTACCATGCAAGCACATCACACAAGCACCATGCA
Source organism: Ranitomeya imitator (assembly GCF_032444005.1). Classification (NCBI taxonomy): domain Eukaryota; kingdom Metazoa; phylum Chordata; class Amphibia; order Anura; family Dendrobatidae; genus Ranitomeya; species Ranitomeya imitator. The sequence continues at coordinate 482,572,705 of NC_091286.1, read as the reverse complement.
CACACACGTCGCACAAGCATACACATCGGACAAGCATACACATCGCACAAGGACCATGCAAGCATGTAACACAAACACCATGCACACACGTTGCACAAGCACACACATTGCACAAGCATATATGTCGCACAAGCATACACGTCACAGAAGCACACATGTCGCACAAGGATAAACATCGAACAAGCACCATGCACACATCTCACACAAGGACCATGTACACACAAGCACCATGCACACACGTCACACAAGGACCAAGCACACATAAGTACCATGCACACACGTCGCACAAGGACCATGCGCACACAAGCACCATGGACATACGTCGCACAAGGACCATGCACACACAAGCACCATGCAAACACATCGCACAAGGACCATGCACACACAAGCACCATGCAAACACATCGCACAAGGACCATGCACACACAAGCACCATGCAAACACGTCGCTCAAGGCCCATGCACACACAAGCACGATGCACACACATTGCACTAGGACCATGTACACACAAGCACCATGCACACACGCCGCATAAGGACCATGAACACACATGCAATATGCACACATATTGCACAAGCACCGTGCACACACGTCACACAAGCACTTTTGCACATATGTCACACAAGCACCATGCACACACGTCATACAAGGACCATGCAAACGTCACACAAGGACCAAGCACATATAAGTACCATGCACACACGTCGCACAAGGACCATTCACACACAAGCACCATGCACACACGTCGCACAAGGACTATGCAAACACGTCGCACAAGGATCATGCACACACAAGCACCATGCATACAAGTTGCATAAGGACCTTGAACACATAAGCAACATGCAAACATGTCGCACAAGGTGCATGCAAACACAAGCACACACGTCACACAAAGACCATGCACACATGTCATACAAGGACCATGCACACACGTCACACAAGCATACATAGCACATGCACCATGCACACACATTGCACAAGGACCATGCACACACAAGCACCATGCAAACATGTCACTCAAGGACCATGCACACACAAGCACGATGCACACACATTGCCCAAGAACCATGCACACATAGGCAACATGCACACACATCACATAAGGACCATGAACACACAAGCACCATGCACACATGTCACACAAAGACCATGAACACACACAAGGACCATGCACACACGTCGCACAAGCAAGATGCACACATGTCGCACAAGGACCATGCACACAAGCACCATGCATACACGTCACACAAGCATACACGTCGGACAAGCATACACATCACACAAGGACCATGCAAGCACGTCACACACGCACCATGCACACACATCGCACAAACACACACGTTGTACAAGCATACATGTCGCAGAAGCATACACGTCACCCAAGCATACATGTCACACAAGCATACATGGCGCAAAAGCACCATGCACACATGTCGCACAAGGACCATGTACACACAAGCACCATGCACACACGTTGCACAAGGACCATATACACACAAGCACCATGCACACACGTCATACAAGGACCATGCACACGTCACACAAGGACCAAGCACATATAAGTACCATGCACACACGTCGCACAAGGACCATTCACACACAAGCAACATGCACACACATCGCACAAGGACCATGCAAAACACGTCGCACAAGGATCATGCACACACAAGCACCATGCATACACGTTGCATAAGGACCATGAACCCATAAGCAACATGCACACATGTCACACAAGGTGCATGCAAACACAAGCACACACGTCACACTCAGACTATGCACACACAAGCACCATGCTTACACGTCATACAAGGACCATGCACACACGTCACACAAGCATACATAGCACACAAGCACCATGCACACACACATCGCACAAGGACTATGCACACACGTCACACAAAAAACATGCACACACAAGCACAATGCACACGTCACACAAGCACCATGCACACACGTCGCACAAGCATACACGTCGCACAAGCACCATGCACACACAACAAACAAGCATGCACATCGCACAAGCACCATCCACACATGTCGCACAAGCATGCACGTCACACAAGCACCATGCACACAAGTTGCACAAGCACCATGCACACACGTCGCACAAGCACACAAGTCGCACAAGCACCATGGACACACATCACACAAATACCATGTACACACAAGCACATGCACACACGTCACACAAGCACCATGCACACACGTCACACAAATCCCTTGCACACACGAGCACTATGCACACACGTCACACAAGCACCATGCACACACGTCACACAAGGACCATGCGCACATGTCGCACAAGGACCATGCAAGCACGTCATACCATGACCATGCACGTCACACAAGCATACACGTCACACAAGCATACACATCGCACAAGCATATACATCACACAAGTACCATGCAAGCACATCACACAAGCACCATGCACACACACGTCGCACAAGCATACACATCGGACAAGCATACACATCGCACAAGGACCATGCAAGCATGTAACACAAACACCATGCACACACGTTGCACAAGCACACACATTGCACAAGCATATATGTCGCACAAGCATACACGTCACAGAAGCACACATGTCGCACAAGGATAAACATCGAACAAGCACCATGCACACATCTCACACAAGGACCATGTACACACAAGCACCATGCACACACGTCACACAAGGACCAAGCACACATAAGTACCATGCACACACGTCGCACAAGGACCATGCGCACACAAGCACCATGGACATACGTCGCACAAGGACCATGCACACACAAGCACCATGCAAACACATCGCACAAGGACCATGCACACACAAGCACCATGCAAACACATCGCACAAGGACCATGCACACACAAGCACCATGCAAACACGTCGCTCAAGGCCCATGCACACACAAGCACGATGCACACACATTGCACTAGGACCATGTACACACAAGCACCATGCACACACGCCGCATAAGGACCATGAACACACATGCAATATGCACACATATTGCACAAGCACCGTGCACACACGTCACACAAGCACTTTTGCACATATGTCACACAAGCACCATGCACACATGTCGCATAAGGACCATGAACACACAAGCAATATGCACACATATCGCACAAGCACCATGCACGCACATCACACAAGCACCGTACACACACATCACACAAGCACCGTGCACACATGCCGCACAAGGACCATGCACTCATGTCGCACAAGCATCATGTACACACGTCGCACAAGGACCATGCACACACAAGCACCATGCACACACATTGCACAAGGACTATGCAAGCACGTCACACAAGCACCATGCACACTCATCACAAAAGCTCACATGAAACAAGTGCAGTGCACACAAATGTACAGTACAGGATATACACAGCACAAATTGTAAACATGACAGTAAAGCCACATTATTACTTACCTCATTCCATTCTGTCTCCATTCCAGCAAGATGCTTCCTGAACTTAGATTAGTGGGCCCTAAATAGTAAGCTCCGCCCCCAATTCGGCTAAGCCCTGCCCCCAATATGCTTTTTAAAACTTTATGCCACAGGCGGGTCACTGCGCAGCTTCCCTGAGCCTGGAATCTCCTCAGAGCAGTCTGCAGAGTCTCCTGTATTAATCAGGCTGCACACAACATGAGAAGAGGAGCCAGAGAGTGAAGCAGCCATAGCCCTGCCCTCACAGGATGTGCTGCTGCCAATGCTTCTCGCAGGATAAGTTCACTGTACTCTACTGAATGCAGGAGCTGTTGGGAATGGAGATGTATCTCTGTCAGCAGAGGCCCACCGGGGGTTTCACAGATTTCCCGCCAGGCCAGACCGAGCCTGTATGTACATAATGCCTGTGGTTACACTTTTTCAATTCATAGTTCAAAAAATATGCACCATTCTTTATATGTCTATATATATATAGTCTTTATATGGACATTGAGTATGTATAGCGGTTAAATCAAGAAATATCATTACAACTTCTTAAACCTCATTGAGACGTCATTATTTCCTGTGCAAGTTTTTTCTGTGTTTTTCACAGGTAAAACTAGTAGCTATTATAGCCTATGGGGTTGTTTACATGTCTACAAATGGTTGACACAGTGACTTTGATAACTCTCAGATCAATCTCGCCAATGCAAGTCTATGGGTCCATGAAAAAATCAGACAGCACATGGTTGCCATGTGTGTGCTCTCCGGTTTTTGGACTCTTTGATATGAGAAGGTTGAGAAACCGCCATCATTTAACTCTGACCAAACTCTGATAACGGTCTGATACAGAACACTGATGAAACTGGGACCATTTTTTACACACGAGAAAAATCACTGACGTCTGAGTGAGCCTTTAAAGAAGATACACAGTATATTTAAACTGTATTGTTGAATTGGTCCAGTAAAGTAACTCACCCACAAGAGTTATGTTACACCCTGTCAAGGGCAGACACAGACAGAAGCAATGGAGTGTCTGCCCCTCCATACTTGCACTCTGTTTTAGCTGCAATAATATAGTGGTCACTGGCCATTTAATACCCCCACCCAACATAATGGGTAGTGGCATTTAAGTCACTTGAACATGAGAACATGCCATTCCACGTGCCATCCAGTCTTGTTGTGACGTGATTTCACGGTACGATGGCAGCAAAGTGTCTGCAGAAAACTCTAGGGCTAGCCATTACAGTACTACTGTGTAGACTCACCTGCGGCTTGTGTTTATAAGAGACCATGATTTTTAATTATGTAGTGTTGCATTATATAGTATAAGTGATCACATGATTGCTGGTTCAAGTCATCTAAGGAAACTAAAAAGTAAAGTTATAAAACTGAATAGACTTATGTCTCCCTTCAATCTTAAAATTCTGAACATGCAGAGACTTTTATATTCTGAGCTGTAGCTCTTGAGTTTTTTGCAGTTTCTCTGAGCATCTTGAGTGAATTTCCTAGGATGTCCACTGCTAAGGTGATTGTCAACTGTCTTGAATGTTTTCCACTTGTGAATAATCTTTTGTCACTGTTGAATGATGGACTTCATATTATTTGGGAATGGTGTTATAACCCTTCCCCAGATGAGAGGCAACAACAACTGCTCATCTAAGATTATAGTAGGGGGCAGGAATAAGCACAGCTCAATGTAGGCCCCCCATAACTGTGCTTGGCCATAGGCATCTTTTAAAAGTTGGGGCAGGAGGATATGATTTGGTAGAAGGGGGAGTGTAGAGAGGGACTTTAGTGGCGGGGGCATTGGTAAGAGGGGAAAAGTGTGGGAAAAATATCACTTGCTAACTGGAAGCCAGTGTGAAGAGAGAGAGAGCAACCACCCCAGCTTGCAGGATTACCTATGGAGTTGGTGGATGCTATTGTGGTGTGCCTGAGAGATATCACCAGATCCAGAAAAGGAGGATGGCTCGAGGAGCATCTTGCTTCGCTGCTGGGAGATGCAGGAGCGCAGGACACCGGCAGCAGGTGCAGCAGGCGGATGAGGCCCCCGCAGAGACTTTCGCTGAAGGTGAGCACGCGCAGCAGGGGCAGGCTTAGGAGCCCCTCTGGGGACCCTGCGGAGCCCAGGTGCAGCATCCCCCTGCTTTACCCCCTCCAGCTGGAATCCCCCTCGCCGGCCGAAAGGCGTTGGTCATCGGAATGCAGCGGTGGAGAGGGCCACACCGGAAATGAGACCTGCAGCACCACGGCAGGCAGCATCATGGGCCCGGGGCACTGCTGGGAGAGGAGAGCAGCACAGCGACACCGCCTTTAGGCAGGCATAGGCCAGGATCGGCGGACACTGCACAAGATGGCAGCAGAGCGGTGGGTCCCATTAGCGAGGCCACAGGCACAGGGCCAGCTAACAGAAGCGCGGGCCAAAGGAATTCAGCAGGCACGGTGCTGCAGGGGACGATCCGGCAGCAGGGCTCTGACAACCAGCAATGGACAGGAGGTGCGGCAGGCAGTAGGGTCACACTGCCTGGCAGACACAGAGGACGGGAGCCGGACAGGAATTCATGACCTGGGGAGCAAGTACGGTCCAGATCCAGGATGAGGTCGGTGGGGCGAAGTGCTGCAGACGCTCCGGTCCCCCCTGGTGATGTGGAGGCCAGGGGCGCGGGCCTGGAGCAGCATAGTGGCGCTGAAGACTGGGCTTCTGACAACGATCGAGATGGGGACAGGGAGCATCTGGATTCGGGATGTATGGCTTGCAGGGAAACAGCACGTGCGTAGCTCAGTGAGTATGAATCTATGTCTAGTCTGTTGCCCATGGGGTTTTCATCAGCTGAGGTTAGAAGTACTCGGGCGTCGAGTGAGATGGCGATGGAGTTAGGACGTTCTAGGGGGTCGGTTGAGCCTGGGCTGCAAGATGTATTGGTTAGCGTGTCACAACTTTTGAGTAGATTGGAAAGTGGGCCGACGAGCGGGGCGGTGGCATCACTTGTTGGGGCATGGCTCCCGGGGTTGGGGTTTGGGTCACAATTGGTGCCCGAACCATGTAGACCGGTAGTGAGTGGGCAGTCGACGTAGTTGTCTGGAGTATCCGTGCAAACGTTAAAGGATAAAGGGGATGCAGTGAAGTTGGATAATAGGGCTAAGGGTGAGGTTTACACATGTTTTGAGGGGCTGTTAGGGCCACATTTGAAGAAGGAGGTTAAAGAAAAGATTTGGCGGGACAAATATGTGGAGATTTTTTCCCTACTTCCCTTGGAGAAGTTTAATCTGGATAAGGAAAAAAGGACGACAGTAAGAAGGAGGAAGAGGAAAAGAGGAGGTGGAGGCTGATTCCGCAGACGTTTGTCAATTGGTTGCAAGTGTTTGCAATCTTAGCGAGTGTAATAGGTGAGAAGTCTCCAGAGAATTGTTCTGGTTTATTTTGTTATCTTGATTCAATTGGTGAAGTGCACCGTACTTATGGAGGGCAGGCCTGGTTGCGCTATGATGAACAGTTTAGGCAGAGGAAGCCGGTCAGGGCTGAGAGAAGGTGGGACCAAAAAGACATCGGACTTTGGTTGAAAGTGATGGTGCCAGTCAGGTATGGGCAGTACTTTCATGGGAGCAGAGGCAGTGGTACCGAGCAAACAAGACATGGAAGTAGTGGTCAGGGGTCGCAGGGAGAAAAGGAAAAATCAGGAACGTGCTGGCAATTCAACGAGGGCCAGTGCAAATACGGGAATACCTGCAAGTTCAAGCACGTGTGCTCCCTTTGCAATGGAAGTTCACATGGGGCCTCCAAATGTTTTAAGAAAGCAAGGGGGAAGCCGGCAGTGGGTGCCGGTTAAAGGGGAGACGCTGGTAAGGCTTCAAAAGATGGCCCCCTTTCTAAGTAGGTACCCTGATCAGGAGAAGGCTGGGGTCATTAGTAAGGGTTTTGCCGAAGGTTTTCATATCCCCCCTAACCACGCGGTTACTTTTTCGGTTAAGAATTTGAGGTCAGCTGCGTTACATGCAGTAGTAGTCAGTGACAAGTTGAAAAAGGAAGTGGAACTAGGGAGGATGGCTGGTCCGTTTTCATGTTTACCTGTTGAAGGGATGATTGTCTCCCCGCTGGGGGTGGTCCCAAAAAAGGAACTGAATAAATTTTGGTTAATACAGCATTTGTCGTACCCGAAGGGGTTGTCTGTTAATGATGGCATTTCTCAAGAGTTATGTTCCGTGGTCTATACGTCATTTGACATGGCGGTGCACTGGGTGCGCAGTTACGTCACGGGAGCTTTGTTGGCAAAGGTGGATGTTGAATTGGCCTTTTAGATTACTTCCGATTCACCCAGACAGTATTCCGTCGCAGGGATGTTTTTGGAATGGTGGTTATTATTTAGATAGATGTTTGCCGATAGGGTTTTGCAATTTCATGTTCCTTGTTCGAGACTTCAGTACCTTTTTAGAATGGGTGGTCAGGGATGTGGCTGGTGTCCCGTCCGTTATTCATTACTTGGATGATTTTTTGTTTATAGGTCCTCCAGAGTCTAGTGTGTAGAAATACTTTTGGCCGCCATGGAATGGGTGTCGGAGCTTTTTGGTGTACCATTGGCTAAGGAAAAAACTAAGGGTCCTTGCACTGTTTTAAGTTTTCTGGGTATACTGATAAACTCAGAGAAAAAGGTATGTCTATTGCCAGAGGAAAAACTGTTGTTCCTAAAACAGGAGGTTGATGGAATTGTCAGGCTTAAGAAGTTGACTTTGAAAGAGTTACAGTCTTTGCTCGGCCGCTTGAATTTTGCGTGTAGGATCATGCCTATGGGCCGAATCTTTTGCCGTGGGTTGTCCAGTGAGACGGCGGGGGTGCGGTCTGCGCACCATTTTATTCGATTGCGACAAGAGCATAAGGATGATTTGTTGGTGTGGCAGCATTTTTTGATGCAGTACAATGGTCACTCTCTGATACAACAGCAGATAGTGAATAACTTTGATTGTGAGATTTTCATGGATGCAGCGGGCAGCGTTGGTTATGGGGCCTATTGTGGAGGGCGGTTTAGGCATCTTTTAAAAGTTGGGGCAGGAGGATATGATTGGGAAGAAGGGGGAGCGTAGGGAGGGACTTTAGTGGCGGGGGCGTTGGTAAAAGGGGAAAAGTGCAGGAAAAATATCACTTGCTAACTGGAAGCCAGCGTGAAGAGACCCACCCACCCTCCCCTTATAATTTTTTGTTTTTTTCTTTATTCAGTAATTTGTTATCTTAATGTTTCCAGAGGATGGGGCATATGAATGGATGGCAGTGGATGGGTTTGGGAAGGATGGTGATTGCTTTGTTACAATGGTGTTTAGGCGGGGGGTGGAGTTCTTGGAGTTATTGCTGATTGAGCGGGGAAGGAATTTTAAGTAAAATTCTGGACAGTTAAAATGGTGTTTGTTGATCTGGCATTTTGGTTACGGGCTGGTTGGTGGTTAATTTTTCCCGGAATGGGATTTATGGTGCCCTCGAGCTGGTGGTGAACGACTGAGTGTAAATTGAGGTGGTTAAGTTCTTTTTGTTTTTTGCCAAAATATTTTAAGCCAGATTTTTACCCTGGGGGCTCCAAGAACCCTCCCCTCGATTCTTGCATAAATGCATATTAATGCTTAAAATAAATGTTTTGTTATTGTTTGTTAATAAACTGTCCGCTGTGGCCAAAATTATCCAAAAATAATTATTGTGTCTCTTTTTTTCATTTAAAGAATGGTGTTTTTTGTTATGCACGGGTTAGTGGGTGATGGGAGTTACAGATAATAAATACCCATATTGGCCATACACGGTCATGCTAATACCTTTTCTTCTTCTTCTTTGCATTGTATTAACACATGCCTAGTTGCTTCATATGAGCAAACTGACCAAACTTCTGCTTTTAAAGGGGTGATTATGCTTTCTGATTAAAAAATAATAAAGGGCATTTGATTAGCAGCGCCAGAGGTTGTTTTGACTTTAAGAGTACCTTGTAAAAATCTGTGTTTGTCCTTTTTGCTTAATAAAAGAGTGGACAAACCGAGGTGGGTGATTTTATTAAGTATCATCTAATATTAAAACCATTTAAAAGGGTTCTTAATGTCTCCAAAATAGCTCTGAATTGGGTTCCAGCATGCAGAACGGATTCTCACAACTCTTCAAGGGCACTCTTGCAGTGAAAAGGCAAGTTCTCGTGAGATCTCTCGCTTTGCACTAATTGAGCGCTCTGGCATACTCTTCTATATGGCAACTGCTATAATTATGTTAATATTTGAAAAGCTCTTAACAAAGTACGTGGCAGCACTTGGTTAGTGTGTAGAGCAAAATATTACAAAATCTCTTTCACTGCTAGAGCAAATGTTGAAGGTTATGGGAAACCACTCTGCATGCTGGGATCTTACAACCCTAAAGGTTAGGTTCGACTTGTACTAGAAAGTTTGTGCCTTTCAGGGGACTTTAGGGGCACTTTTGATAATTTATTTTTATTGCTAAATGATATTTAGAAAAGTCACCAATCTTTATTGTTAAATAAAAAGGGCAGCCACAGATTGGTGATAGGTACTGTCTTCTAAAGAAAATATATTTTTTTAAATGATATCATGATACTTTAAACCATAGAATTAAAGGAGGCTGTAGTTCATTTTTCTTATGGCTGTATGACCAAATAAGAAATCTAATATATTAGATAAACTTCTTCTCATTGCAATTATATCATACTTTCTACTTTCTAAAACTAAAACTAGTTCTTTAGTTGAGAAACAGATTTTACCTTCATAGTGACATTAGGCAGTTTTCATTCTCCATATTAAATTGCATAATAATAAAACAGACTGACTTTTCTCTTGAATGTCATTTTTGATCAAACTATCTGGATGTCCTACAAAGTGAACCTTCAAAGCAGTGAAAGAATAGTAAAAACTCTACGTGTAACTGAAAAAAAATCTAATGTATCTGTGTGATAAAAGGAAATTCTTTCTTACAAGTGTGTTGCTAAGACTGCAAATTTTCCAGAATGCCCTGGCTGCTACTGGTGTCACATAGTCTGCCATCATGGATGTTCCCATTATTCTGATAGCAATTCATTATTTTGAATGAAACATCTAATTAGACATCTCTGAACTCTGACACTTAAAATACAGGATCACACATTATGGAACCATTACAGCACAGCATAACTTTTTACCTCGCTGCCAACATGTGTGAGAACTAAAATCTCCTTTTCAACCTTTGTACTATTCTTTAAAATTTTTTATTAAAAGTGAATGAAAAATAAAAGTTGAAGCATCTTTGTAAAAAGTCTTTCTTAAAAACACCCTACTGTTTTTGCGTGTTTTGCTTTTATGCAGATGCTCTGTGGTCACAGAGAACAAACAACCCCGGAGTAGTCTTATACTGCATCCATACTCCCTATAATCTTCTGCCTATATCTTATCAACATACATTGCAGAGATTAACCCCTTTACCCCCAAGGGTGGTTTGCACGTTAATGACCGGGCCAATTTTTACAATTCTGACCACTGTCCCTTTATGAGGTTATAACTCTGGAACGCTTCAATGGATCCTGGTGATTCTGACATTGTTTTCTCGTGACATATTGTACTTAATGACAATGGTAAAAATTCTTTGATAGTACCTGCGTTTATTTGTGAAAAAAACGGAAATTTGGCAAAAATTATGAAAATTTCGCAATTTTTCAAATTTGAATTTTTATGCAATTAAATCACAGAGATATGTCACACAAAATACTTAATAAGTAACATTTCCCACATGTCTACTTTACATCAGCACAATTTTGGAACCAAAATTTTTTTTTGTTAGGGAGTTATAAGGGTTAAAAGTTGACCAGCAATTTCTCATTTCTACAACACCACATTATTTTAGGGACCACATCTCATTTGAAGTCATTTTGAGGGGTCTATATGATAGAAAATACCCAAGTGTGACACCATTCTAAAAACTACACCCCTCAAGGTGCTCAAAACCATATTCAAGAAGTTTATTAACCCTTCTGGTGCTTCACAGGAATTTTTTGAATGTTTAACCCCTTAATGACCGCCAATACGTCTTTTAACTGACCTGAGATATAAGAGAATAGCCTCCCCATACAGATGACAATCCAGCATCTGTCGGCTGTCCTCTATAGCTGACAACTTGCTGTATCAGCCACGATCAGTATTTGCACCTTCTAAATCTGTTTAACCCCTTAGATGCTGCTGTCAATAGTGATTACATCATTATAAAGGGTTAACAGAGTGTGGGGGCTTCCTCTTTATCCCAATTGATGCCCTCAGATCATGATTTTGTTGTCCTGATGTTTGCGATGGCAATTCATGACCAAATAGCGGCCTTAGAGTCTGATGGCTGTAGTAATCTGTTTAGAAGTTAGCAACATTTAGGTGGTAAAAATACACATTTTCATTTCTGTCATGCCACTTTGCATTAATTCCTGTAAAGCACCTGAAGGGTTAATAAACAACCTGACAGCAGTTTTCAATATGTCAGGGGGTGCTGTTTTTAAAATGGTATCACGTTTGGGGGTTTCCCAATATATGGGACCCCTAAAGTCACTTCAAACATGGATAAGTCCCTAAAAAAATAAATGTGGTAAATTTCTTTGAAAAAATGAAAAATTGCTGCTACATTTTTAAACCTCCTAAAATGCTAACAAAATAAAATAACATTTTACAAATGGTGCTGATGTAAAGCAGACATGTGGGAGATGTTATTTATTAATGGTTTGCTGTTGTATGACTATCTGAATTAAAGGGATAATCATTCAAATTCAGAAAATTGCTAATTTTTTAACATTTTTCTCAAATTTTTTATATTTTTTATAAATAAACACAAACAATGTTGAACTAAATTTACCATTATCATAAAGTATAATGTGTCACGAAAAAACAATCTCAAAATCACTGGGATTTGTTGAAGCGTTGCAGAGTTATTACCACATAAAGTGACACTGGTCAGATTTCAAAAATTTGGCTCGGTCACTAAGGGGTTAAATAAAAATGAACATTTAACTTTTTTTCACAAAAAATTTAATTCAGCTCCAATTTGTTTTATTTTACCAAGGGTAACAGGAGAAAATGGACCCCAAACATTGTTGTACAATTTGTCCTGAGTATGCCAATACCCCACATGTGGGGGTAAACCACTGTTTGGGCGCATGGCAGAGCTCGGAAGCGAAGGAGTGCCATTTGACTTTTCAATGCAAAATTGACTGGAATTGAGATGGGACGCCATGTTTCGTTTGGAGAGCCCCTGATGTGGCTAAACATTGAAACCCCCCACAAGTGACACCATTTTGGAAAGTAGACCCCCTAAGGAACTTATCTAGATGTGTGGTGAGCACTTTGACCCACCAAGTGCTTCACAGAAGTTTATAATGTAGAACCGTAAAAATAAAAAATCATATTTTTTCACAAAAATTATCTTTTCGCCCCCAATTTTTTATTTTCCCAAGGGTAAGAGAAGAAATTGGACCCCAAAAGTTGTTGTCCAATTTGTCCTGAGTACGCTGCTAGCCCATATGTGGGGGTAAACCACTGTTTGGGCGGATGGGAGAGCTCGGAAAGGAAGGAGCGCCGTTTGACTTTTCAATGCAAAATTGACAGGAATTGAGATGGGACGCCATGTTGCGTTTGAAGAGCCACTGATGTGCCTAAACATTGAAACCCCCCACAAGTGACACCATTTTGGAAAGTAGACCCCCTAAGGAACTTATCTAGAGGTGTGGTGAGCACTTTGACCCACCAAGTGCTTCACAGAAGTTTATAATGCAGAGCCGTAAAAATAAAACAACATTTTTTTCCCACAAAAATTATTTTTTTAGCCCCCAGTTTTGTATTTTCCTGAGGGTAACAGGAGAAATTGGACCCCAAAATTTGTTGCCCAATTTGTCCTGAGTGCGATGATGCACCATATGTGGGGGGAACCACTGTTTGGGCACATGGGAGGGCTCAGAAGGGAAGGAGTGCCATTTGAATGCAGACTTAGATGGAATGGTCTGCAGGTGTCACATTGCGTTTGCAGAGCCCCTAATGTACCTAAACAGTAGAAACCCCCCACAAGTGACACCATTTTGGAAAGTAGACCCCCTTAGGAACTTATCTAGATGTGTGCTGAGCGCTTTGACCCACCAAGGGCTTCACAGAAGTTTATAATGGAGAGCCGTAAAAATAAAACAAAAATTTTTTCCCACAAAAACTATTTTTTAGCCCCCAGTTTTGCATTTTCCCGAGGGTAACAGGAGAAATTCGACCCCACAATTTGTTGTCCAATTTGTCCTGAGTGCGCTGATACCCCATATGTTGGGGGGGAACCACTGTTTGGGCGCATGGGAGGGCTCGGAAGGGAAGGAGCTCCATTTGGAATGAGGACTTAGATGGAATGGTCTGCAGGTGTCATATTGCATTTGCAGAGCCCCTAATGTACCTAAACAGTAGAAACCTCCCACAAGTGACACCATTTTGGAAACTAGACCCCCTAAGGAACTCATCTAGATGTGTTGTGATAGCTTTGAACCCCCAAGTGTTTCACTACAGTTTGTAACGCAGAGCCGTGAAAATTAAAAAAAAAAATCTTTCCCAACAAAATTATTTTTTAGCCCCCAGTTTTGTATTTTCCCGAGGGTAAGAGGAGAAATTTGACCCCAAAAGTTGTTGTCCAATTTGTCCTGGGTACGCTGATACCCCGTATGTTGGGGGAAACCACCGTTTGAGCGCATGGCAGAGCTCGGAAGGGAAGGAGCGCCATTTGGAATGCAGACTTAGATGGAATGGTCTGCAGACGTCACATTGCATTTGCAGAACCCCTAATGTACCTAAACAGTAGAAACCCCCCACAAGTGACCCCATATTGGAAACTAGACCCCCCAGGGAACTAATCTAGATGTGTTGTGAGAACTTTGAACCCCCAAGTGTTTCACTACAGTTTATAACGCAGAGCCGTGAAAATAAAAAATCTTTTTTTTTCCCACAAAAAATGTTTTAGCCCCGAGTTTTGTATTTTCCCAAGGGTAACAGGAGAAATTGGACCCCAAAAGTTGTTGTCCTATTTGTCCTGAGTACGCTGATACCCCATATGTTGGGGTAAACCCCTGTTTGGGCACACGGGAGAGCTCGGAAGGGAAGAAGCACTGTTTTACTTTTTCAACGCAGAATTGGCTGGAATTGAGATCGGACGCCATGTCACGTTTGGAGAGCCCCTGATGTGCCTAAACAGTGGAAACCCCACAATTATAACTGAAACCCTAATCCAAACACATCCCTAACCCTAATCCCAACAGTAACCCTAACCACACCTCTAACCCAGACACACCCCTAACCCTAATCCCAACCCTATTCCCAACCGTAAATGTAATCTAAACCCTAACTGTAACTTTAGCCCCAACCCAAACTGTAGCCCTAGCCCTAACCCTAGCCCTAACCCTAATCATAACCCTAGCCCTAACCCTAGCCCTAACCCTAGCCCTAACCCTAGCCCTAGCCCTAACCCTAGCCCTAACCCTAACCCTAGCCCTAACCCTAGCCCTAGCCCTAACCCTAGCCCTAACCCTAACCCTAGCCCTAACTCTAGCCCTAACCCTAACCCTAGCCCTAACCCTAGCCCTAGCCCTAACCCTAGCCCTAACCCTAGCCCTAACCCTAACCCTAGCCCTAGCCCTAACCCTAGCCCTAACCCTAGCCCTAACCCTAGCCCTAACTCTAACCCTAGCCCTAATGGGAAAATGGAAATAAATACATTTTTTTAATTTTTCCCTAACTAAGGGGGTGATGAAGGGGGGTTTGATTTACTTTTATAGCGGGTTTTTTAGCGGATTTTTATGATTGGCAGTCGTCACACACTGAAAGACGCTTTTTATTGCAAAAAATATTTTTTGCGTTACCACATTTTGAGAGCTATAATTTTTCTATATTTTAATCCACAGAGTCATGTGAGGTCTTGTTTTTTGCGGGACGAGTTGACGTTTTTATTGGTAACATTTTCGGGCACGTGACATTTTTTGATCGCTTTTTATTCCGATTTTTGTGAGGCAGAATGACCAAAAACCAGCTATTCATGAATTTCTTTTGGGGGAGGCGTTTATACCGTTCCGCGTTTGGTAAAATTGATAAAGCAGTTTTATTCTTCGGGTCAGTACGATTACAGCGACACCTCATTTATATCATTTTTTTATGTTTTGGCGCTTTTATATGATAAAAACTATTTTATAGAAAAAATAATTATTTTGGCATCGCTTTATTCTCAGGACTATAACTTTTTTATTTTTTTGCTGATGATGCTGTATCATGGCTCTTTTTTTGCGGGACAAGATGACGTTTTCAGCGGTACCATGGTTATTTATATCTGTCTTTTTGATCGCGTGTTATTCCACTTTTTGTTCGGCGGTATGATAATAAAGCGTTGTTTTTTGCCTCGTTTTTTTTTTTTTTTCTTACGGTGTTTACTGAAGGGGTTAACTAGTGGGCCAGTTTTATAGGTCGGGCCGTTACGGACGCGGCGATACTAAATATGTGTACTTTTATTGTTTTGTTTTTTTTATTTAGATAAAGAAATGTATTTATGGGAATAATAGTTTTTTTTTTTTTTCATTATTTTGGAATATTTTTTTTTTTTAACCATTTGAAAATTTTTTTTTTTACTTTTTTACTTTGTCCCAGGGGGGACATCACAGATCAGTGATCTGACAGTTTGCACAGCACTCTGTCAGATCACTGATCTGACATGCAGCGCTGCAGCCTTCACAGTGCCTGCTCTGAGCAGGCTCTGTGAAGCCACCTCCCTCCCTGCAGGACCCGGATCCGCGGCCATCTTGGATCCGGGGCTCGAGCAGGGAGGGAGGGAGGTAAGACCCTCGCAGCAACGCGATCACATCGTGTTGCTGCGGGGGGCTCAGGGAAGCACGCAGGGAGCCCCCTCCCTGCGTGGTGCTTCCCTGCACCGCCGGCACATCGCGATCATCTTTGATCGCGGTGTGCCAGGGGTTAATGTGCCGGGGGCGGTCCGTGACCGCTCCTGGCACATAGTGCCGGATGTCAGCTGCGATAGGCAGCTGACACCCGGCCGCGATCGGCCGCGCTCCCCCCGTGAGCGCCGCCGATCGCGCTGGACGTACTATCCCGTCCATGGTCATAGGGGCCCACCCCACATGGACGGGATAGTACGTCCGATGTCAGAAAGGGGTTAAAAAGATGCAGGGTACAGATGGACGTTATCCATTCATATGTCTGCTGAAGCCACAGAATGAAGTGACATTGCTTCTTGTCCTAGTGAAGACCAATAAATTAATCTGTGCTAGAGCATGGTAGTTTAACCTCTTTATGACCTACACTAGATGGTGGCCCGATTCTAATGCATCGGGTATTCTAGAATATGCATGTCCACGTCGTATATTGACCAGCCACGTTGTATATTGCCCAGCCACGTTGTATATTGCCCAGCTACGTTGTATATTGCCCAGCCACGTCCTAAATTGCCCAGACACGTAGTATATTGCCCAGCCACGTAGTATATTGCCCAGCGATGTACTATAATGCCCAGCTACGTAGTATATTGCCCAGCTATGTAGTATATTGCCCAGTGATGTAGTATATTGGCCGGCTACAGTTGTGGCCAAAAGTATTGACACCCCTGCAATTCTGTCAGATAATACTCAGTTTCTTCCTGAAAATGATTGAAAACACAAATTCTTTGTTATTATTATCTTCATTTAATTTGTCTTAAAGGAAAAAACACAAAAAGAATTGCCCTAATGCCAAATTGGATATAATTCCACACCAAACATAAAAAAGGCGGTGGATAAAAGTATTGGCACTGTTAAAAAAAATCATGTGATGCTTCTCTAATTTGTGTACTTAACAGCACCTGTAACTTACCTGTGGCACCTAACAGGTGTTGGCAATAACTAAATAACACTTGCAGCCAGTTGACATGGATTAAAGTTGACTCAACCTCTGTCCTGTGTCCTTGTGTGTACCACATTGAGCATGGAGAAAAGAAAGAAGACCAAAGAACTGTCTGAGGACTTGAGAAACCAAATTGTGAGGAAGCATGAGCAATCTCAAGGCTACAAGTCCATCTCCAAAGACCTAAATGTTCCTGTGTCTACAGTGCGCAGTGTCATCAAGAAGTTTAAAGTCCATGGCACTGTGGCTAACCTCTCTAGAGAAAAATTGACAAGATTATGTGGATGTTGCATAAAGAACCTCGACTAACTTTCAAACAAGTTCAAGCTGCCCTGCAGTCCGAGGGTACAACAGTGTCAACCCGTACTATCCGTCGGCGTCTGAATGAAAAGGGACTGTATGGTAGGAGACCCAGAAAGACCCCACTTTTTACCCCGAGACATAAAAAAGCCAGGCTGGAGTTTGCCAAAACTTACCTGAAAAAGCCTAAAACGTTTTGGAAGAATGATCTCTGGTCAGATGAGACAAAAGTAGAGCTTTTTGGGCAAAGGCATCAACATAGAGTTTACAGGAGAAAAAAAGAGGCATTCAAAGAAAAGAACACGGTCCCTACAGTCAAACATGGCGGAGGTTCCCTGATGTTTTGGGAGTTGATTTGCTGCCTCTGGCACTGGACTGCTTGATTGTGTGCATGGCATTATGAAGTCTGAAGACTACCAACAAATTTTGCAGCATAATGTAGGGCCCAGTGTGAGAAAGTTGGGTCTCTCTCTGAGGTCATGGGTCTTCCAGCAGGACAATGACCCAAAACACACTTCAAAAAGCACTTGAAAATGGCTTGAGAGAAAGCCCTGGAGACTTCTATGGTGGCCAGCAATGAGTCCAGACCTGAATCTCATAGAACACCTGTGGAAAGTTTTAAAAATGGCAGTTTAGAGAAGGCACCCTTCAAATATCAGGGACCTGGAGCAGTTTGCCAAAGAAGAATGGTCTAAAATTCCAGCAGAGCATTGTAAGAAACTCATTGATGGTTACAGGAAGCGGTTGGTCGCAGTTATTTTGGCTAAAGGTTGTGCAACCTAATATTAGGCTGAGGGTGCCAATACTTTTGTCTGGCCCATTTTTGGAGTTTTGTGTGAAATGATCAATGTTTTGCTTTTTGCTTCATTCTCTTTTGTGTTTTTTTCATTTTAGACAAATTAAATGAAGATAATAATACCAAAGAATTTGTGATTGCAATAATTTTCAGGAAGAAACTGAGTATTATCTGACAAAATTGCAGGGGTGTCAATACTTTTGGCCACAACTGTATGTAGTATATTGCCCAGTGAGGTAGTATATTACCCAGCCACGTAGTATATTGCCCAGTCACGTAGTATGTAGTATATTGCCTAGCCACGTAGAATATATTGCCCAGCCAGGTAGTATATTGCCCAGTCACGTAGTATATTGCCCAGCCATGTCATATATTGCCCAGTTACGTACTATATTGCCCAGCTACGTACTATATTGCCCAGCCACATAGTATATTGCCCAGCCACGTAGTATATTGCCCAGTAACATAGTATATTGACCGGTCACGTAGTATATTGCCCAGCCATGTAGTATATTGCCCAGTCATGTAGTATATTGCACAGCCCACATAGTATAAAGCACAGCCCATGTAGTATATTGCACAGTCCATGTAGTATATTGCCCAGCCCACGTAGTATATAGCAATGTGGGCATCATATCCCTGTTAAAAAAAAGAATTAAAATAAAAAATAGTTAAATACTCACCTTCCGGAGCCCCCGGATCCAAGCGAAGCGGTTCCCGACGTTCCTCGCATGCTCCGGTCCCAAGAGTGCATTGCGGTCTCACGAAATGATGATGTAGCGGTCTTACAAAACCGCTACGTCATCATCTCGCGAGATCACAGCATGGACCGGTTACCGGAGCGTCACGAGCGGGAAAGGCCTGTTGCGGATCCGAGGGGCCGACAGACGGTGAGTATATAACGATTTTTAATTTTTTTATTATTTTCAGCATTAGATCTTTTTACTATTGATGCCGCATAGGCAGCATCAATAGTAAAACGTTGGTCACACAGGGTTAATAGCAGCATTAACCAAGTGCGTTACACCGCGGCATAGTGCGGTCGGTTAATGCTGCCATTAACCCTGTGTGAGCGGTGACCGGAGGGGAGTATGGAGCGGGCGCTAACTGTGGGGAGAAAGGAGCGGCCATGTTGCCGCCGGACTGTGCCCATCGCTGATTGGTCGTGGCTGTTTTGCCGCGACCAATCAGCGACTTGGATTTCCATGATAGACAGAGGCCGCGACCAATAAATATCTGTGACAGACAGACAGATGGAAGTGACCCTTAGACAATTATATAGTAGATGTTTGATGCAAGCTCCAGCGATGAGCCCCCAACTTTTCCAGCACGTCAGTTGATTGCAACAGTTGGCAGCGGTATTTAACATGATCGAGCAGGAAACACAACACTAAGGCCGGCGTCACATTTGGCATATGAAAATACGGTCCTTTTTTTACACTGTTCCCAAAACAGTGATCTGTATGTCATTTGTAGGAAAGGTGTGGCTGCATATTTTACGCATGTAAACCTCCGTATGGCATCCGTAATGTGGTTTTTTTTTCACGCAACCTTACAAAATGGACATTTAATGGTTTTGAGGCCTGAAATTAATTTAAATCATCAGCATAAACCTATTTAAGGCCTCTCCAACAGGTGGAACCCTCCCATATGGCAATTTTGTTGCTGTGTTTGTGTAGGTGTTTTGGTGGTACTTGAACAACATGTGTGACCTCCTGCAATTCACACCAACTCAGCAGGTGTTATTAAAGGGAACCTGTCACCTGAATTTGGCAGGACAGGTTTTCGGTCATATGGGCGGAGTTTTTGGATGTTTGATTCACCCTTTCCTTACCCCCTGGCTGCATCCTGGCCGCAATGCCTTGTGCAGGCGTGTACTACGGAGAACAGAGAATGAACTTCAATCCAATATTTCGGCCAGCATGCAGCCAGTGGGTAAGGAAAGGGTGAATCAAACACCCGAAAACTCCGCCCATATGACCGAAAACCTGTCTCGCCAAATTCAGGTGACAGGTTCCCTTTAAATTGGGTCTTGTCATGCCGCTTTGGGCAGCCATACCCCGTGATAGTTGATCTGCGAAGGAGGAGAAGAAGAATGTGGGTGCATCCACTTTTGCGGCAAAACCTCACTAAAGGGCATTTTCACAGGCTCTATTCAGCTCTGCAGTCACATCCCGACAAATTCTTCCAGCACTGTCGCATGACAATACCCACATTTGATATCTTGTTGGAGACAGTACATCCAGGAATAAGGTATCAGGACACCAGGATGCGGAAATGTATATCCGCAGAGGAGCATCTTCTCCTTACCTTACGGTATATATTCACCATCCTCAAATACTGTATGTTGATGATGTTTTTGGTCCTATTTTGATTTTGCAAGCATCAGATTTAAATTATATTATTCAATTTTAACAAAATGAGATACAAATATGTAGTTAATGTTAAATGTTAGTTGCCAGTGTAAATTTTGTAAGGTACACTGCTATCCTGCATTTTTATATCCTCATATTACTTTGCTTTACTATGGTTTTTAACAAGCATTGTAACATTGCTAATATTTTTTTTGCTGTATGCTTTCAGATTCCTGTCAACTGGATTGTCTTATGCTGGAATACATCTGGAATTTCTGATAGGGAGGTACACTATTTCTGACATTGTGCGTGATACATGTGTTCAAATATGGGACAAACTACACGAACTTGTGATGACGGAGCCCAGAAGGGAGGATTGGCTGACAATAGCCGGTGGATTTACTGACTCTTGTGATTTTCCTCACTGTATTGGAGCCCTGGATGGGAAACATATCAGGGTGCGTAAGCCGCCGAACTTGGGCTCCCATTTCTACAAATATAAGCAGTTTTTCTCTGTAGTTATTTTAGCTGTAGTTGACAGTCACTACAGGTTTATAATTGTAGATATTGGGGCCTCTGGGCAAAATGGAGACTATAGAGTCTTCAATTCATCCATTATGGGTCGGCGACTACGTGAAAAACTTTTGGACCTCCCACCACCACGACAACTCCCAGGCTCCAATGCTGAACAGACCCTTATGTACTTGAGGCAGAAAAGGCCTTCCAATTGACCAGGCATGTAATTAAGCCATATCCCCGGCGAAACCTGGACCACCAGGGGCGGGTGTTTAATGTGAGACTTTCACGGGTGCGACGACTGATGTGTGTGCCTTTGGCATTATGTGTGCCAAATGGCGTTTCCTCCAGTCTGCCATTCAGCTGAGTGAGACAAATGTTAATGAAGTCATAAATGCTTGTGTTGTTTTACACAACTTCACAAGAATTCATGAGTGTTCCTCAGCTGACAGTGGTGAAGGTATGTTGGCCAATGTGGGTAGGCCAACACCACAAGTCTTTCCTCAGCGGCTTCCCCTTTCTGGCCTAAAATTTATGGATATTTATACAAATTATTTTCTGTCTCCTCAGGGTGCTACTCCCTGCCAAGATAATGTTATCTCTATGTTGTAATTTTTTTTAATTTAATTTAAAAAAAATTTACATTTGATATGTTTAAAAATGTTTGAATTGTGTATGGCAGTGTTTTTCAACCAGTGTGCCGCGGCACACTAGTGTGCCGCGACACATGGTCGGGTGTGCCGCGGGGAACGGGAGTCAGCTGTTCTCTGCGCCGACTGTCAAGCTGACAGCCGGCACAGAGAAGCTGCAGCGCGCCGGCTCCCGGAGATCAATTGTACTCGCAGACATCTACCAGCTGCGAGTACAATTGAGGCTCTGACCGCTGGGTCAGAGCGATGCCAGCAGCGTGATCAAGTCATGTGATCACGCTGCTGACGTCACTATCCGGCGCGCAGGAGACAGAAGACACTTGGTGGTAAGTGCTCCTGTGCTGTGGAGCTGAAGACACCGAAGATTCAGCCTGGGGTGGGTTTATGGGGAGTATGTGGGGGGATTTATTAAGTGTGTGGGGGGATTTATTAAGTGTGTGGGAGGATTTATTAAGTGTGTGGGGGGATTTATTAAGTGTGTGGGGGGATTTATTAAGTGTGTGGGGGGATTTATTAAGTGTGGGGGGATTTATTCAGTGTGTGGGGGGGATTTATTCAGTGTGTGGGGGGGATTTATTCAGTGTGGGGGGGATTTATTCAGTGTGGGGGGGGATTTATTCAGTGTGTGGGGGGATTTATTCAGTGTGTGGGGGGGATTTATTCAGTGTGTGGGGGGATTTATTCAGTGTGTGGGGGGGATTTATTCAGTGTGTGGGGGGATTTATTCAGTGTGTGGGGGGATTTATTCAGTGTGTGGGGGGATTTATTCAGTGTGTGGGGGGGATTTATTCTGTGGGGGGGATTTATTCAGTGTGTGGGGGGGATTTACTCAGTGTGTGGGGGGTTTATTCAGTGTGTGTGGGGGATTTATTCAGTGTGTGGGGGGATTTATTCAGTGTGTGGGGGGGATTTATTCAGTGTGTGGGGGGATTTATTCAGTGTGTGGGGGGATTATTCAGTGTGTGGGGGGATTTATTCAGTGTGTGTGGGGGATTTATTCAGTGTGTGGGGGGATTTATTCAGTGTGTGGGGGGATTTATTCAGTGTGTGGGGAGGATTTATTCAGTGTGTGTGGGGGATTTATTCTGTGGGGGGGATTTATTCAGTGTGTGGGGGGGATTTATTCAGTGAGTGGGGGGATTTATTCAGTGTGTGGGGGGGATTTATTCAGTGTGTGTGGGGGGGATTTATTCAGTGTGTGGGGGGATTTATTCAGTGTGTGGGGGGGATTTATTCAGTGTGTACGTGGGGTGGGGGCTGGAATTTATTTAGCATGTGTGGGGCAGGGTGCATTTATTCTGTGTGGAAGTGGATGGATTTATTCTATCGGAAGGGGAGTGGATATATTCTGTGGGGGTGAGTGGGGAGATGGGGGTGGACACAGTAGCGAGGGGAAAAATGTGTGCTGATAGTACTGGGAGCAACGGTGATGGGATGTGTGAGGACAGTATGGGGAGTCGGGGGAATGTGTGAGGGGGGAATGTGTGAGGAGGACATACAGTGGGGCAAAAAAGTATTTAGTCAGTCAGCAATAGTGCAAGTTCCACCACTTAAAAAGATGAGAGGCGTCTGTAATTTACATCATAGGTAGACCTCAACTATGGGAGACAAACTGAGAAAAAAAAATCCGGAAAATCACATTGTCTGTTTTTTTTTAACAATTTATTTGCATATTATGGTGGAAAATAAGTATTTGGTCAGAAACAAACAATCAAGATTTCTGGCTCTCACAGACCTGTATCTTCTTCTTTAAGAGTCTCCTCTTTCCTCCACTCATTAACTGTAGTAATGGCACCTGTTTAAACTTGTTATCAGTATAAAAAGACACCTGTGCACACCCTCAAACAGTCTGACTCCAAACTCCACTATGGTGAAGACCAAAGAGCTGTCAAAGGACACCAGAAACAAAATTGTAGCCCTGCACCAGGCTGGGAAGACTGAATCTGCAATAGCCAACCAGCTTGGAGTGAAGAAATCAACAGTGGGAGCAATAATTAGAAAATGGAAGACATACAAGACCACTGATAATCTCCCTCGATCTGGGGCTCCACGCAAAATCCCACCCCGTGGGGTCAGAATGATCACAAGAACGGTGAGCAAAAATCCCAGAACCACGCGGGGGGACCTAGTGAATGAACTGCAGAGAGCTGGGACCAATGTAACAAGGCCTACCATAAGTAACACACTACGCCACCATGGACTCAGATCCTGCAGTGCCAGACGTGTCCCACTGCTTAAGCCAGTACATGTCCGGGCCCGTCTGAAGTTTGCTAGAGAGCATTTGGATGATCCAGAGGAGTTTTGGGAGAATGTCCTATGGTCTGATGAAACCAAACTGGAACTGTTTGGTAGAAACACAACTTGTCGTGTTTGGAGGAAAAAGAATACTGAGTTGCATCCATCAAACATCATACCTACTGTAAAGCATGGTGGTGGAAACATCATGCTTTGGGGCTGTTTCTCTGCAAAGGGGCCAGGACGACTGATCCGGGTACATGAAAGAATGAATGGGGCCATGTATCGTGAGATTTTGAGTGCAAACCTCCTTCCATCAGCAAGGGCATTGAAGATGAAACGTGGCTGGGTCTTTCAACATGACAATGATCCAAAGCACACTGCCAGGGCAACGAAGGAGTGGCTTCGTAAGAAGCATTTCAAGGTCCTGGAGTGGCCTAGCCAGTCTCCAGATCTCAACCCTATAGAAAACCTTTGGAGGGAGTTGAAAGTCCGTGTTGCCAAGCGAAAAGCCAAAAACATCACTGCTCTAGAGAGGAGATCTGCATGGAGGAATGGGCCGACATACCAACAACAGTGTGTGGCAACCTTGTGAAGACTTACAGAAACCGTTTGACCTCTGTCATTGCCAACAAAGGATATATTACAAAGTATTGAGATGAAATTTTGTTTCTGACCAAATACTTATTTTCCACCATAATATGCAAATAAAATGTTAAAAAAACAGACAATGTGATTTTCTGGATTTTTTTTTCTCAGTTTGTCTCCCATAGTTGAGGTCTACCTATGATGTAAATTACAGACGCCTCTCATCTTTTTAAGTGGTGGAACTTGCACTATTGCTGACTGACTAAATACTTTTTTGCCCCACTGTATGGAGAGAGCAAAGGGGTATGTTAGCAAGGGGGGGATGTACAGGAGGAGGCTATTAGAAATGTGTGCAGACAGTATGGGGGGATGAAAGTGTGAGTGGACACATAATAGATACTGAGTAGTGTGAGGGTAACAGCCAGGAGGAGACAGTATGCCAAGTAGGAGGAGTGTAATGAAGGGGCACAGTAGAGAGACTGGGCTCTCTATGAGGGACACAGTATGAGAAGGCAGTGTGAAGTATGGAAAAGAGAGAGAGGGTAGTGTGGATGGCATGTACCATAAGAGGGACAGTGAGGGTCATATTATGTGCTGGGAATAAAGTGAGGGGCAATTATTTACTCAGGGGCTCAGCCTAGGGCAGATATTGTTATTCCGGATCATTATAATAACACTGCTATCTTTAAGGGTGTTGTGTCAGGATGTGCTGCAGAAGACAGGAGAAGATGGAAGTCTGCAGAAACGAGCTCTGCCGGTGGATGAGAAGAGTCATCATGGCATCTGGACAAGGTGAAGATGAAAAGAAAGAGGCGACTCCACAAACAACGTCATCCATCAGGTACCTGGATGTAAATGTGTTTTTTTTGTGATACTAATTCTCATTTTTATTTGTTAGGAACATTAGAGGGGATGTCCAAGGTTGTGATGAGTCTGCAGTCATACTATGTGACTGCAGACTTCTGAATTCTCACAGTGCACACTGCTATCATAATTCTCTGATGTTGGTGATTTACATACATGCGGTCACATGCTGACTAGACATGTGTGGCCTCATTCAATGAAAATGAATTGACTGAGGCCGGACACGTCTAGTTAGAATGTGGCCAGAAGTATCCAAATCACATACTTGTGCTGTCATGACCGTCCACTCTGGCCACCGGCAAGGGAGAATCCTGAAAGTGTGCAGTGCTTGTGCTGTGAGAATTCAGAAGCCTGCAGTCACATAGAATGACTGCAGACTTTCATCTCAAACCTGGACGCACCATTTTGTGCCTTTTTGGTTGGTGGTGTGCCTCGGGATTTTTTAAGTATAAAAAGTGTGCCGCGGCTCAAAAAAGGTTGAAAATCACTGGTGTATGGTGTAATAAGGATTTGTCAAACACAAAGAAATTGGCTTGTTAATGTTTGTTTATAAACGATATCATAAGCCAACATTTTTTTTTTGTATCACCATATTTACATCATATGGCTTTTGTGGCCATTTAAACTTGGCCAAAGTGTAAAAAATTAAACAAATCACATTGCTATCACAGCAGTTTAAATAATTTTGGGAGATAACACAAAATTATCAATGAGAAATTATTTTTTACAGATTCTGATACGTTGGTGGAGGTGATGGCGGCAGTTTGGGTTGCTGCTCTTGTGGCCTTTGTTGGGACAATTGTCCTTCACCCTGTTGGTGATTTCTTTGTTGGGCCTGCTCCAAAATCTGCCCATGATCAGATTGCCCAGATGAGTACTGGCCATAAGGGTGGATACTATGGGCATCATGACAATAGTACACTACAATACCCAGATAGATTAGCGAAATTAGGATTATTTAGTCTAGAAAAAAGACGACTGAGGGGCGATCTAATAACCATGTATAAGTATATAAGGGGACAATACAAATATCTCGCTGAGGATCTGTTTATACCAAGGAAGGTGACGGGCACAAGGGGGCATTCTTTGCGTCTGGAGGAGAGAAGGTTTTTCCACCAACATAGAAGAGGATTCTTTACTGTTAGGGCAGTGAGAATCTGGAATTGCTTGCCTGAGGAGGTGGTGATGGCGAACTCAGTCGAGGGGTTCAAGAGAGGCCTGGATGTCTTCCTGGAGCAGAACAATATTGTATCATACAATTATTAGGTTCTGTAGAAGGACGTAGATCTGGGTATTTATTATGATGGAATATAGGCTGAACTGGATGGACAAATGTCTTTTTTCGGCCTTACTAACTATGTTACTATGTTACTATGTTACACCTCACGTGAGTCATAACCCCCACCAATATGGCCATGTCATCCAAACCCAGGTTTGGACCAGCCTCCAACACTGGGTCTAAACAAGTGGCCAAATTGGTAAGGTTGATGGAAGGGTGCCATTTGGTATGGTGTAGGCATTGGTGGGTTATTTTTGGGAAAGTGTTGAGGTGTAGGCATACGTGGAGGAGGTGCTTCAGATCCCTCTTGAGCATGCACTGTTTGATTTGTTGGCATACGTAGGACATTACATGTTGACAGCTGCCACCTCTCAATGTACTGAAACAAATCATAAGGGCTATTTGGGGGGGTGCATGCATCAAGAAGGATGTGAAAGTACCCTCTCACACATAGCCTCACCTCACGGCGTATGGTATGGAGATATCGGGCCAGGCTTCAAGAAAATGCCTCCTCACCATCATCCTGAGCAGCCCTGGCCAAATAATTTAAGACACCAGTGTCCACATTCCCTCGGGTTTCCATAAGCTCTCTCCTTCTGCGGCCACGGTGTGAGGTCACAGCAGGCTTTGGGGAGGCCTCCAGCGGAACAGTGGGGCTGCTGCTGTGGCCAGGATCTTCAGGCATCCCTGAAGCTGGTGCATCTGTGGGTGGGGAGGCATCATCTGTCCTAGGTTGATGGTGAACATGAGGGGCAGCCGAAGATGGATCCGGAGGGATGAACATGGTAGGAGCCGTAGATGGGCCAGACACCTCTTCTCCTTCCCCAACAGTATCAATCAAAGTTCCGATTCGGACCCTGTTGTCTCCCTCTCAGTGAGGTTGGATTGTGTTCTGTTATGAAAATTGAAAATTTAATTTGAGAAATCATCTATGAGCATTCCAAACATATGTGTAATGTGTTGTGAGGTTTGTACTTACGGTCTGAGATCCTTAAAGGACAGCTGGTCAAAATATACAGTTAAGTCCATATATATTTGGACAGAGACAACATTTTTCTAATTTCGGTTATAGACATTACCACAATTAATTTTAAACAAAACAATTCAGATGCAGTTGAAGTTCAGACTTTCAGCTTTCATTTGAGGGTATCCACATTAAAATTAGATGAAGGGTTTAGGAGTTTCAGCTCCTTAACATGTGCCACCCTGTTTTTAAAGGGACCAAAAGAAATTGGACAATTGACTCCAAGGCTATTTCAAGGACAGGTGTGGGCAATCCCTTCATTATGTCATTCTCAATTAAGCAGATAAAAGTCCTAGTGTTGATTTGAGGTGTGGTGCTTACTTTTGGAAGGTTTTGCTGTGAAGTAAACATGCGGTCAAAGGAGCTCTCCATGCAGGTGAAACAAGCCATCCTTATGCTGGGAAAACAGAAAAAACCCATCCGAGAAATTGCTACAATATTGGGAGTGGCAAAATCTACAGATTGGTACATCCCCAGAAAGAAAGAAAGTACTGGTGCACTCATCAATGCAAAAAGACCTGGGCGCCCACGGAAGACAACAGTGGTGGAAGATCGCAGAATTATCTCCATGGTGAAGAGAAACCCCTTCACAACAGCCAACCAAGTGAACAATACTCTCCAGGAGGTAGGCCTATCAATATCCAAATCTACCATAAAGAGAACACTACATGAAAGTAAATACAGAGGGTTCACTGCACGGTGCAAGCCACTCATAAGCATCAAGAAGAAAAAGGCTAGACTGGACTTTGCTAAAAAACATCTAAAAAAGCCAGCACAGTTCTGGAAGAACATTCTTTGGACAGATGAAACCAAGATTAACCTCTACCAGAATGATGGAAAGAGAAAAGTATGGCGAAGGTGTGGTACAGCTAATTTTCCAAAGCATACCACTTCATCTGTAAAACCCGGCGGAGGCAGTGTGATGGCTTGGGCATGCATGGCTGCCAGTGGCACTGGGTCACTAGTGTTTATTGATGATGTGACACAGAACAGAATCAGGTGAATGAATTCTGAGGTCTTCAGAGACATACTGTGTGCTCAGATCCAGCCAAATGCAGCCAAACTGATTGGTCGTCGTTTCATACTACAGATGGACAGTGATCCAAAACATAAGGCCAAAGCAACCCAGGAGTTTATTAAAGCAAAGAAGTGGAATATACTTGAATGGCCAAGTCAGTCACCTGATCTCATCCCAATTGAGCATGCATTTCACTTGTTAAAGACTAAACTTCAGACAGAAATGCCCACAAACAAACAGCAACTGAAAACCACCGCAGTGAAGGCCTGGCCGAGCATCAAAAAGGAGGAAACACAGCGTCTGGTGAAGTCCATGAGTTCAAGACTGCAGGTAGTCATTGCCAACAAAGGGTTTTCAACCAAGTGCTAAAAATGAACATTTTATTTACAATCATTGAATCTGTCCAATTACTTTTGGTTCCTTTAAAAACAGGGTGGCACATGTTAAGGAGCTGAAACTCCTAAACCCTTCATCCAATTTTAATGTGGATACCCTCAAATGAAAGCTGAAAGTCTGAATTTCAACTGTATCTGAATTGTTTTGTTTAAAATTCATTGTGGTAATGTCTATAACGAAAATTAGAAAAATGTTGTCTCTGTCCAAATATATATGGACCTAACTGTATATACTTTCTTTTGGCCAGAGCAGATGACCCACTTCTGGACCCAGGGCCGTATTTAGAGTTTCTGCTGCCCTAGGCATTTTAGTGCTACCTCCCCCTTTGGTGAGTATGACACTATCGGCAGTGACTTTGGCAAAAATCGCTGATGTGAAAGCCATTTGCAGCAGGTCCGGCAGTTTTTCCTCATCTACTGCGTAACGGATCACTTACGGCAACACTGCGTTCGGCCTCCTTCATTCCTTATGGGACTTGCGGACATGTGCGGCACTTGCGGTTTTGCCGCAATCCGGCAAATGCGATACTTGCAGAAATAGAAAAAAAACGCTGCTAGCAGCGTTTTTTTTGTCTCACCGCAAGTGCCGCACATGTCTGCAAGTAGCCAGCACTACCTGTCCCTGCACCTTGCTAGCTCATCCCTAACCATCCTTCTGACCTAAAACTACACTATAAAGCTTAAGAAAAACAATTTATTACCTGACATATTACTATGATAATGAGGGCTCCAGGCTATGGCGTAGACAGGGATGGGCAGTCTCCGGGTCTCCATTATCTCTCAGTGCACACCCTCAATCCCTGCCTCAGTGCCTGTGCACAGACATCCATCCACCGGACCCAGTAATCACCGCTCGCAGTAGCATACCGGCAGAGATGTATCTAGGGTTTCTGGCACCAGGGGCAAGAATTCATTTTGGTGCCCCCCACCAAGGACATATGCGATTTGCACACTTAGTCATGTGCCCATGAGTTCCTCTCCCTAATGCTCTCAATGTTCAGTGAAAAACTCAGAGAAGCAGGAAGAGAAGCTCGTTGTCACAGGACCATAAGTATGAAAGTCATATATGAGTGAGGTGTCCATGTGACGACTACTGGAACCTGCCAAGCTGAATCCTGGCATCGCAGGCTTCTGAATTCTCACAACTCATGCACTGCACACTTTTAGGATTTTCCCTTACCGGTGGACAGTCATGTCAGTACAAGCATGTGATTTGTATACCTCTGGCCACATTCCGACTATACGTGCCCGGATTCACTCAGTTCATTTTCATAGAGTGAGGCCACACATGTCTAGTCAGCACGTGACCGCATGTATGTAGATTACCAGCACGAGAGAATTCTGACAGCGTGCAGTGTGCACTGTGAGAACTCAGAAGTCTGCAGTCACAAAGAATGAATGCTGACACATTACAAACCTGGATACCCCCTTTAATGCTCCTAACATAAATAAAAACATGAGAGATAGTCAGTAGGGTTGAGCGAAATGGATTGGACAAATTGAAAAATCGCCGACTTTCGGCAAAGTCAGGTTTCGTGAAATCCGACCCGATCCTAGTGTGGGATCGGCCATGAGGTCAGCGATCAGCATGCCAAAGTCGCATTTCGTATGACGTTTTCAGCGCCATTTTTCATACAATGAAGGAGGATGCAGAGTGTGGGCAGCGTGATGACATAGGTCTCGGTCCCCACCATCTTAGGGAAGGGCATGACAGTGATTGGCTTGCTTTCTGCGGTGTCACAGGGGCTATAAAGGGGCGTGCACGCCGACCGCCATCTTCTGCCAATCTTAGCATAGGGAGAGGTTGCTGCAGCTGCATCAGAAGAAGGGATATAGTTAGGGAGGGAAGATTAAGCCCTGAAACTGCTTGTGCTGTAGCGATTTCCACTGTCCAACACCACCTTTTCTTTGCAGGGACAGTGGAGTTTATATTTTTGTGCATCAGCTTTGTAGCTTATTAGGCTGCCTTATAAGGCTCCCTGATAGCTGCATTGCTGTTTGTACGCCGCTGTGCAAACCAACTGCTTTTTTAAAAGCAAAAATCCTGTTGCTCCTTTCTGCACAGTTATCTTGTTTATTTGTCCACACTTTTGTGTGCAGCAGTCCTTTTTATTGCTGCCATACTTGTCCTGAGATCATTGTAGGGAGATTGAAATTGTACTGTACTACAGTCCTTGTATTTTTTGATATATCTTCCAGCCACGTTCTGCCACTTACATTGTGTAGTGTTATACACTGTGCCTGAGTTTTGGTGCAGTCTCCCCCCCAAAAAAGGGAGATTTAAATTGTCACAAAGTGGATCTACGGCAGTTCTGTTAGTTTGTCATATATCTTCCAGCCACGTTCTGCCACTTACATTATGTAGTGTTATACATTGTGCCTGAGTTTCCCAAAAAAGGGAGATTTAAATTCTCAACAAGTTTATATGCACCTTCTACCTTGTTTTACAGTACCATATAACGGTTGTTATTTTGGTTAGATTTTTCCAAAAACGAGGAAGTCTGGTGGAAGAGGCCATGGGCGGTAGTTGCCAGCTGGTACTGATGGTGGTGGAGCATCTGGTGGTAGTGGGAAAAGCAAAATAGCACCAAAGGCTCGAGGTGTTGAGCCAGCATCATCGTCTGGCAACACAAAGCCTCGAAGGCTCCCTTATCTGGGAGTAGGAAAACAGCTTTTAAAGCCGGAACAGCAGGAAAAAGTTTTGGCTTTCCTTGCTGACTCAGCCTCTAGCTCTTTCGCCTCCTCTTCTGAAAGTTCAAAATATAAAAGCAGCGTCAGTGGATGCTCCCTGTCAGGAACAAGTCGCTTCCTTGTGTCCTTCACCCAAACCAAAAGTGAAGGATGCGGCAGGCGACACTACAGTTTACTCCATGGAGCTCTTTACACATACTGTGCCAGGGTTAGAAAGGGAAATTGTTAAAAGCCCATTACATGATGAATCGGACATGGAGTGCACAGATGCACAGCCACAGCTAGATTATTATGCTGTTCCATTGACTCAGATCACTACATTGCCCTCGCAGTATACTGAGCCAGAATCTGACCCTGATGAGACTATGGTGCCCTGTCAAGAATGCTATAGCACCTTACACGGTGACACAGAGGAAGGTGCACATGCCATTGAAGAGGAGGTGATAGATGACCCAGTTGTTGACCCAGATTTAAAGCCATTGGGGAAGAGGTTGCCGCTGCCAGTAGCTTAGAAGCGGAGGAGGATGATCCGCAGCGGCTTTCTACATTGCAACAGCTTTCATCTGGCAGGCCCGTTTTTGGCCAAAAATGTTTGTCAAAATCAAAAACAGTTTTAGGACAGCGTGGCCATCCGGTGAAAGTAGCAGTTATCTGTAAGAAATGCTCAAAGACCTTTAGCAGAAGGAAGAATCTCCAAAATTTAAATACAACGTGCATGCTTAGACAATTAACCAGCATGCACTTGCAAGCCTGGACTAACTAGCAAACGTCCAGTACCGTTGGTGCACCTGCTCAGAATAAAGGTAGTCAGCAACGCTACATTGCTTCCCTCACTGTAAGCCCACCAGATAGGACACCACCAGCAGCAAATGTGGAGGTATCGTCGCAAGGCCAAAGCAGTCAGGGAATCACAAGGTTCTTGGTAGGAAACACTGTATGTAGGCCAACATCAAGAATACCATCACCAACCCTCTCTCAATCTGCCATGTTCACCACCACCCCTGCTAGTTCCACCATATCCAGCTCTCCAGTTCAGCTCACCCTACAAGAGACTCTCGTTTGGAAAATAAAGTACTCATCCTCTCATCTGCGTACACAGGGTTTGAACGCCCACATTGCTAGACTAATCTCGTTAGAGATGATGCCCTACTGGTTGGTTGAAAGCGAAGCTTTCAAAGCCCTGATGGCCTACGCAGTACCACGTTATGACCTACCCAGTCAACACTTATTTGCGAGAAAATCCATCCCAGCACTCCACCAGCATGTCAAAGACCGCATTGTCCATGCACTGAGGCAATCAGTAAGTAGAAAGGTGCACCTCACAACAGATGCATGGACCAGTAGGCATGCCCAGGGACGTTACGTGTCCATCACAGCACACTGGGTTAATATGGTGGATGCAGTGTCCACAGGGGACAGAAATAGTGGGACAGTTCTGTCTAGCCCATGGTCTAGGAAACAGTTGGCTGTAGGCGTTCACCACCCCTCCTCCTCCTTCTCCAAAAGCGAAAGCTCGTCCACAGAGTGCAGTCGCACGACCACTCCATCGGCAGCTGCCAGTGTTGCACACGAGCTGTCACATTATCGAACAGCTAGTGGTAAGCGTCAGCAGGCTGTGCTACAAATGAAGTGTTTGGGTGACAACAGACACACCGTGGAAGCACTGGCTGAGTACTTGCAGCAAGAAACTCAGTCATGGCTGGGCAGTGTACATCTTGAGGCAGGCAAGGTAGTCAATGATAACAGAAGGAATTTTATGGCTGCCATAGCCCTTTCAGAACTGAAACACAAACCTTGCCTGACTCACACCTGGAACCTGGTGGTGCAGTGCTTCCTGTAAAAATTATCAGGAGTTACCAGCCCTGCTCCTGAAGGTGCGAAGACTTTGCTCGCACATCTGCTGGTCGCCCGTACACTCCAGCCGTATGCTGAACCATCAGCTGAAACTTCCCCAGCACCGCCTAATAATCGACGTTGCAACAAGGTGAAACTCCACACTGCACATGGTTCAGAGGCTGTGCGAACAGAGGTGTGCTATCATTTATTTGTGGGAGGATACACATACACAGGCAGGCAGTTCGATGGCAAATATGGAGTTGTCTGGTGTGCAGTGGTCGAAGCTACAAGACCTCTGTCAAGTCCTTCAGTGTTTTGAGGAATGCACATGGCTGGTAAATGCAGACGATGCCATCATAAGCATGAGCATCCCACTAATGCGTCTGCTGGTGCAAAGTTTGACGCACATTAAGGAGCAGGCGTCTGCAGCCAAGGAGGAGGGAAGCCTTGATGACAGTCATCCATTGTCTGCTCAGGGAACTCTCATGGATGAGGTGCGGACGAAGAGGAGGAGGAGGAGGAGGATGGGGATGAATATTTATGGGAGGATGCTTCTCAGGGGGCAATAGCTGATGACGTTGCATGGTCAGGTACAGGGTTTTTGCGGCACACAAGTGATGTTGATTTGCAAGAAAGTGCTCCTCAACCCAGTACAAGCAATGAATTGACACCTGGAACATTGGCCCACATGGCTGAGTATGCCTTGCGTATCCTAAAAAGGGACCCCCGCATTATCAAATTGATGACCGATGACGATTACTGGTTGGCCTGCCTCCTGGATCCATGATATAAAGGAAAATTACAAAATATCATGCCACATGAGAACCTTGAGCAAATATTGGCTACCTAACAAGCAACTCTTGTAGACTGTTTGGTTCAGGCATTCCCAGCACACAGCGGCGGTGATGCTTCTCACACAAGCTGTAGGGGGGAACATGGCAGAGGTGTTAGAGGTGCACTAATCTGAAGTGGCATTGGACAGAGGGGTTTTATGACCAGGTTGTGGAGTGATTTCGCAATAACCGCAGACACGACAGGTACTGCTGCATCGATTCAAAGTGACAGGAGACAGCATTTGTCCAGTATGGTTACGAACTATTTTTCCTCCCTTATCGATGTTCTCCATCACAGGTCATTCCCCTTTTATTACTGGGCATCAAAAATAGACACCTGGCCTGAATTGGCAAAATATGCATTACAGGAGCTCGCTTGCCCAGCTGCTAGTGTGCTATTAGAAAGAGTCTTCAGTGCTGCTGGTTCAATACTGACCGAAAAAAGGACAGGTCTGGCTACCCAAAATGTTGATGATCTAACCTTCATTAAAATGAACCAATCATAGATTTCAAATTATTTTGCACCACCTTCCCCTGCTGACATGTAGCTTGCCTGAAAAATATCTTGCTCTTGGCCTCCTCTTACTGACTGCTCCAATTCCTCCATTTGCAGCTGCTGAATGTCCACCATAGGCCATTTTTATGTTTCCCTAAATGGGCTGACTCCCCCCCACAGGGCCGTGGTCACCACCTGGTGCAAGCACCCATGCGAGTGCCGTTTGCCTGGACAGGTGGGTGCGCCCACTCTTGGGCGACGGCACTGGCACAGGGTCCCTCATAGTACAATGAAGTGTCTCTGATGGTGGTGGTGCACAACCAATGTCAGACACACCGTCGTAATATGAGGGGCCCTGTGCCAGTACCGCCGCCCATGAGAGAGTGTTCTCCTCAGCTCGAACAGTGCTCTACCACTTACAATACTTACCTCTCCCTGCTCTACCACTGTGTAGTCTGTGCTGTTAAATCCTTCAATGGCACTGCCAATACAAATTTATTGAAATGATAGATGATAGTTAAAATATACAGGGGCCATGGCCTCCATTTAGACCAGTTAATATTTGCACATACTACCACTGTCTGTTACTCAGCAGAGGAGCCCACCCTAGTACCTAGCTATGCCGCCTGTTTAGTCCTGTTACCAATTTTGAACTGCATTTAGCCTACTTTTTTATTTCAGGCCCAGTAACTGTATCAGCCACTCATTACAGTTGTCCTCCTCCACTGAACAAAGTTATGCCGCCTGTGTACTCCTGTTACCAATTTTGAACTGCATTTAGCCTAGTTTTTTATTTTAGGCCTACTAAGTATGTCTGCACCACTCACTACAGTTGTCCTCCCTGACGAAGCTGCCTAGCTGCAGCGATACGCGTGGGATTCTCCCACACCGTCTCCTCCATCTCCCACTGACCAGCCAGCATGGGGCTTTTTCTTCCGGATACCGCGCTGATCCATTTTTTCCTTGTGAGCATACTTTATATATAGCTTGGCCTCATTAGCAACAGGTTGCCACCAGGCTGTGTTTTCACAGCGGGCATACCCAGCTTTTGGCCTGATACCTGCTTCTATTTCATCTTTGCTAGCAATCCCAGTGCTGCTGTATATTGGGCTTTGAGTCTGGCTTATATCCAGTTATTACTATATAGCACTGGGTTTGGTGCTGTTGGTCTTTGACAACTCTGGGGACGCCCTGTGTGTTGTCACTTTTTGTGGGAGTATATATACATATGGTTAATGCCAGTTACTTTTTTTAGGTTTAAATGTATACCTTATATTGTATTTAACTTTCCGATACTGATATATATTATTACTGTACCAGTATCCATTTTTTGCCTTTCGCTGGTTTAACACCGCATGGGGGGAATGGTGTGCTCGTGTTTGATCCTTATGGATCAGGTTTTAATTGGTTTTATATTTTGTATGTCCTTTGCTTCTACACAATAAAGTTGTATCTTATTATATATATATTGTAGGTGTGCACGCATTTATGCAGTGTCTTTCTTCTTTTGTTCAGTATTTGTAGTCTCATGCATTGTGTAGCACCCTGATTTACATTGTGCCTATACCTGGTATTGGTAGTGCTCCGAACAAGTCTTGTTTTGCCTCCAATTAACAAAGCAATGCCACCTGTGTACTCCTGTTACCAATTTTGAACTGCATTTAGCCAACTTTTTAATTTTGGGCCTACAAACTGTGTCGGCGCCACTCATTACAGTTGTCCTCCACTGAACAAAGCTATGCCGCCTGTGTAATCCTGTTACCTATTTTGAACTGCATGTAGTCTACTTTTTTATTTTAGGCCTACTAAGTCTGTCTGCGCCACTCACTACAGTTGTCCTCCTCCAATGTACAAAGCAATGCCGCCTATGTACTCTTGTTACCAATTTTGAACTGCATTTGGCCTACTTTTTTATTTTAAGCCTAGTAACTGTGTCAGCCACTTCTTACAGTTGCCCTCCGCTGAACAAAGCAATGCCGCCAGTTTAGTCCTCTTAGCAATTTTGAACTGCATTTAGCCGACTTACTTTTTGGGGCCTACTAACTGTGTCAGCCTCTCATTACAGTTGTCCTCCGCTGAACAAAGCAATGCCGCCTTTTTAGTCCTGTTACCAATTTTGAACTGCATTTAGCCTACTTACTTATTTGGGCATAGTAACTGTGTCAGCCACTCCTTACAGTTGTCCTCCGCTGAACAAAGCAAAGGCGCCAGTTTAGTCCTGTTACCAATTTTGAACTGCATTTAGCCTACTTTCTTATTTGGGCCTACTAACTGTGTCAGCCTCTCATTACAGTTGTCCTTCGCTGAACAAAGCAATGCCACCTTTTTAGTCCTGTTACCAATTTTGACCTGCATTTAGCCTACTTACTTATTTGGGCATAGTAACTGTGTCAGCCACTCCTTACAGTTGTCCTCCGCTGAACATAGCAATGCCACCAGTTTAGTCCTGTTACCAATTTTGAACTGCATTTAGCCTACTTTTTTATTGTGGGTCTACAAACTGTGTCTGCGCCACTCATTACAGTTGTCCTCCACTGAACAAAGCTATGCCGCCTGTTTAGTCCTGTTACCAATTTTGAACTGCATTTAGCTTACTTTTTTATTTTGGGCCTACTAACTGTGTCTGCCCCTCATTAAAGTTGTCCTTCGCTGAACAAAGCAATGCCGCCTTTTTATTCCTGTTGCCAATTTTGAACTGCATTTAGCCTACTTACTTATTTAGGCCTAGTAACTGTGTCAGCTACTTCTTACAGTTGTCCTCCGCTGAACAAAGCAATGCCGCCTGTTTAGTCCTGTTACCAATTTTAACCCCTTAATGACCGCCAATACGTCTTTTAACTGACCTGAGATATTAGAGAATAGCATCCCCATACAGGTAACAATCCAGTAGCTGTCGGCTGTCCACTATAGCTGACAACTTTCTGCATCAGCTACGATCAGTGTTTGCACCGTCCAAATCTGTTTAACCCCTTAGATGCTGCTGTAAATAGTGACTACATCATTATATATGGTTAACAGAGTGTGGGGGCTTCCTCTTTATCCCAATTGGTGCCCTCAGATCATGATTTTGTGGTCCTGATGTTTGCCATGGCAATTCATTACCAAATAGCGGCCTTAGAGTCTGACGGCTGTTGCAACTTGTTCAGAAGTTAGAGGCATTTAGGTGGTAAAAATACACATTTTCATTTCTGTCATACCACTTTGCATTAATTCCTGTAAAGCACCTGAAGGGTTAATAAACTACCTGACAGCAGTTTTCGATATGTCAGGGGGTGCTGTTTTTAAAATGGTATCATGTTTGGGGGTTTTCCAATATATGAGTCCCCTAAACTCACTTCAAACATGACTAAGTCCCTAAAAAAATAAATTTAGTCAATTTCCTTGAAAAAATGAAAAATTGCTGCTACATTTTTAAACCTCCAAAAATGCTAACAAAATAAAATAACATTTTACATATGGTGCTGATGTAAAGCCGACATGTGGGAAATGTTATTTATTAATGGTTTGCTGTGGTATGACTATCTGGATTAAAGGGATAATCATCCAAATTTTGAAAATTGCTAATGTTTTAACATTTTTTCTCAAATTTTTGATATTTTTTATAAACAAACACAAAACATATTGACCTAAATTTACCATTATCATAAAGTATAATGTGTCACGAAAAAACAGTCTCAAAATCACTGGGATTTGTTGAAGCGTTGCAGAGTTATTACCACATAAAGTGACACTGGTCAGATTTCAAAAATTTGGCTCCGTCACTAAGGGGTTAAACTGCATTTAGCCTACTTTCTTATTTGGGCCTACTAACTGTGTCAGCCTCTCATTACAGTTGTCCTCCGCTGAACAAAGCAATGCCGCCTTTTTAGTCCTGTTACCAATTTTGAACCGCATTTAGCCTAATTACTTATTTGGGCCTAGTAACTGTGTCAGCCACTCCTTACAGTTGTCCTCTGCTGAACAAAGCAATGCCATCAGTTTAGTCCTGTTACCAATTTTGAACTGCATTTAGCCTACTTACTTTTTTGGGCCTACTAACTATGTCAGCCTCTCATTACAGTTGTCCTCCGCTGAACAAAGCAATGCCGCCTGTTTAGTCCTGTTACCAATTTTGAACTGGATGTAGCCTACTTTCTAATTTGGGCCTATATCTGTGTTTCCTCCTCATCCTGCCCATTGGCCAGCCACTGCTAGATGAGTCTGCTGGTACATTGACCCAGACCACTACATTCCCCTTGCACTCTACACAGCCACAATCTGACTCTGCTGAAAGTCAGGTTCCCCTTACTGCATACTATACCACCTTACACGGGGACAAAGAGGAAGGTGCAGATGAAAGTGAAGGTTCCTTCATCAGGTGGGGGGCATACTCATTGGCACTGGCCAGGGCCCCTCATAGTATGCAAATGTGTCTCTGGCAGTGGGAGGCGCCGCCTGCCATCAAACACACTGCTGTACTATGAGGGGCCCTGTGCCAGTGCCAACTAGTGGGCCCCCCCCGCTTGCTCAGGATCACACCACTTGCAAAGTTGAAATACTTACCTCTCCCTGCTCCACCGCCGTGACGTATTCCGCGTTTCCTGGGCCCACGAAAATCTTGAGCCAGCCCTACCCCCCCACAACTTTAGCCAAATGACCCCCTGTTTTCAATGCCTAACTATTATTATAAAGTAAATTAAGATTGACAAGCTTCAGCAATACGAATTGATGTTTTTGGCATTAAAATGGGCACTGTAGGTGTTTTCCTGTCCTCCACTCACTGCCGACTTTGATTCCCCATTGACTTGCATTGGGTTTTTTGTTTCGGTCGGCCCCTGACTTTTCGCAATAATCGGCCGATTTCACCCGACCCGACTTTTGAGAAAGCCGGGTTTCGTGAAACCCGACTCGATCCTAAAAATTAAAAGTCACTCAACTCTATTAGTCAGTATCACAAATAACATTTACATCTAGGTACATTACAGAAGATGTCGTCTCTGGAGTCATTCTCCTTCTTTTCTTCATCTTGTCCAGACCCATGATGAGTTTTCTCATCCACAGCCGTCTCTGCAGACTTCCATCTTCTCCGCTTTTTTGCAGAAAATTTCCACATGATGCCCTTAAAGATACAAGTGTCATTATAATGCTCCTGAATAAAATATTGCCCCTAACTATATTGTCTGCACAAAATATGAGCCCCACACTGTCCCTCTTATTGTTCATGCTCTTTACACTGACCTCTCCTTCCCATACTGGCCCCCTCTTCACACTGTCCTGTCATACTGTGTCCTCCCTATATGGCCCAGTCTCTATACTGTACTTTTTCATCACACTCCCCTTGGTACACTGTCCCCTCCTGGCTTTGCCCTTACACTGTCCCCCCATGCTATGCCCCCACTACTCAGTTTCTATTCTGTAGCCACTCATTTTTCTCCCCCAATACTGTCTCACTCTATTACCCCCCTCCCTCCTTATACTGTCTCCTCATACTGTCACATCCCTCCTGTTCACCATACTGTCTCCTCATATATTAACCCCCTCACTTTTTATACTGCCTGCTCATCTGACTCCACATACTGTGTCTGCACACATCCCATCACCCTCCCCGTACGCTCTCTACATACATTTTTCACATCTCTACTCATACTGTTTCCAAATACATTCCCCGTTTGCTCCTCAAACTGTCTGCACCCATCCCCAATACTTTTTCCTCATACATGCCCCCATTCCTCAGTATTGTTTCCTCATACATGCCCCCCATTCCCCAGTACTGTTTCATCATACATGCCCCTCATTCCCCAGTACTGTTTCCTCATACATGGCCCTCATTCTCCTGTATTGTTTCTTCATACATGGTCCTCATTCCTCTGTATTGTTTCCCCATCTCCCCCTTTGCTTTTCATTTTGTGTTCTCAAACCTCCCGCACACAATAAATCCCCCAATCTCCACTACAAATCTCCCCACACACATTAACTCCCCCCACCCCCACTCCAATTCTCCCCACACGTATTAAATCCCCCTATCCTCACTCAAATTGTCCCCACACACAATAAATCCCTCCATCCCCACTCCAATTGTCCCCCCTGTGCACTTAATCTTTGGTATCTTCAGCTCCACTGGAGCACTTACCACCAGTGTTCGCCTCTGCAGTGCGAGTGAGCGACGTCGGCAGCGTGATCACATGATCTGATCACGCTGCTCATGTCACTCTGACCCGACAGTCAGAGCCTCAACTGTACTCACTTCTGTAAGATGCGAGTACAATTGATCCCTGGGCAGGGGCGGACACTGGCTCTGCTTCCCCCCTCCCATCTTGTATGCATAGCTCTACTTCCCCCCTCCCATCTTGTATGCGTGGCTCTGCAGCCCTCCCTTCCATCTTGTATCCATGGCTCTGCTTCCCCCTCTCCCATCTTGCATGTATGGCTCTGCAGCCCCCCTCTCCCATCTTGTATGCATGGCTTTGCTTCTCCTCTCTCCCATTTTGTATGTGTGCCTCTGCAGCCCCCCTCCCATCTTGTATGCGTGCCTCTGCAGCCCCCCTCCCATCTTGTATGCGTGCCTCTGCAGCCCCCTCTAACATCTTGTATGCATGCCTCTGCAGCCCCCTCTCACATCTTGTATGCGTGCCTCTGCAGCCCCCTCCCATCTTGTATGCGTGGCTCTGCTTCCCCCTTCCCATCTTGTATGCGTGGCTCTGCAGCCCCCCTCTCCCATCTTGTATGTGTGCCTCTGCAGCCCCCCTCCCATCTTGTATGCATGCCTCTGCAGCCCCCTCTCCCATCTTGTATGCGTGCCTCTGCAGCCCCCCTCCTATCTTGTATGCGTGGCTCTGCTTCCCCCTTCCCATCTTGTATGCGTGGCTCTGCAGCCCCACCTCCCATCTTGTATGTGTGCCTCTGCAGCCCCCCTCACATCTTGTATGCATGCCTCTGCAGCCCCCCTCACATCCTGTATGCGTGGCTCTGCAGCCCCCCTCTCCCATCTTGTATGTGTGCCTCTGCAGCCCCCCTCCCATCTTGTATGCATGCCTCTGCAGCCCTCTCTCCCATCTTGTATGTGTGCCTCTGCAGCCCCCCCTCACATCTTGTATGCATGCCTCTGCAGCCCCCCCTCACATCCTGTATGCGTGGCTCTGCAGCCCCCATCTCCCATCTTGTATGCGTGCCTCTGCGGCCCCCCTCCCATCTTGTATGCATGCCTCTGCAGCCCCCCTCCCATCTTGTATGCGTGCCTCTGCAGCCCCCCTCCCATCTTGTATGCATGCCTCTGCAGCCCCCCTCCCATCTTGCATGCATGCCTCTGCAGCCCCCCTCTCCCATCTTGTATGCATGGCTCTGCAGCACCCCCCTCTCCCATCTTGTATGCGTGCCTCTGCAGCCCCTGTCCTCCTCTCCTGTCATAGTCATCTTTTTCACACCTGCGCACCACGCCGAAAGTCCCTGCATCTTGGTCCCGGCGCTGCAGCTTCTCCCTGAGTGAGCAGTCACATGGTACCGCTCATTAAGGTCATGAAAATGCATCCTTATTCATGACCTTAATGAGCGGTACCATGTGACAGCTCAGCACAGGAAAAAGCTGCCGGCGCTGAGGCCATTGAAGTTGCATGCTCCACTGGAGCCGAGGAGGGTGAGTATGATGAGTTCAAGGAGGTGGGGAGGTAGGTGGGTGGCTGGCGGTGACCCCGGTCCTTATAATTAAAAAAAAAATCCTTCCTCAGGTGCTGCACCCCGCATCCTGCCGCCCCAGGCACCTGCCCTCAACTGCCTAGTGACAAATACGGCCCTGTCTGGCCCGCTGCTGCCTTTCTTTCTGGTACAGGTCCCGAATGCTGCGCCAACGTCTCATAACATCTTCCACTGCAATGACAGAGAAGAAAATAATGTATAAGGCCATTGTGCACAGTGGTACCGCAAGGCGTCAGTGATTTCCCACATTGTAATATGCCCTAGTAAGCTTGATTTCTTAATAAATATCTTCAATAATCAAATTTAACACACAAATACCACAATACCATAAAAGGGTAACACCATAGAATGTAAGTACACAAGGACAGGGTCCTCTCCCCTCTATATCAGCCTATCATTGTAAATTTGCTTACTGTAAGTGACATCTATAAACGCTGCACATAACCCCTTTCTCATGTCCAGCACCATTAAATAAATGGTGCATTATACATACAAATTCAGAATAAGATAAATAATAATAGTGTCAAAATATTGTTCTTACTGCAGTTTACAATATTCATTAATTGAGAAACATGAGTGTACTTACTTATTTGCCTCTGTCCCTCACGTGGCCGGTGCTCATAATCTGGGAAAAGGATCCCACAGATGCTCCTCCAAGCAGCCTCTTTCCTTGCCTGGTTAGCATAGTTGGAATCACGTTGGTCCCAAATTTCGGGCCTTTCCTGGACCAGGACCAGGAGCATATCAACATTGATTATGTTGGCCATGCTGCTTGCATCTCCATGGAGGCGTGCACCAGACTTTAGGGATGTCTGTCTGGCTTTTTCAGCTAATTAGCATGTCTGAGCTTCCTGATTGAGGGCTTGGCGCATTTCCTGTCACCTGGAGATGTCTGGCATATTTTTTGCAAGTCACACTGCTGGTCCGTGTGTAATCTGTATTTTTTGCGCACCCATAGACTTGCATTTGCAGATTTTTTTGCGCAGCACGCTGACAAACGCAGCATGCTGCAATTTTCTACGGCCGTAAAATATGGTTGCGAAATATACGCCAGATAGAAGCTGCCCCATAGAGAATCATTGGTCCGTGTGCAATGCGCAGTTTTTGCGCCTCTCATACGTCCGTAAAAAACTCTCTAGTGTGACGCCGGCCTAAGACCGCCCATAACTGTCTCATGACAGTGGGTCGGTGATGGATTGACATGACATTGCCATTGGTGCTGCCATGTGGGCGGTGTTCAAAGCAGTGGGGCATTTTAGCTACACATAGCATAGTTAACCCTTTCAGTGAAGACCGCAAAAAAAGAAGCAAAAAAAACATTGCTTTATCATCATATCGCTAAACAAAAAGTGCAATAAAACACGAATGAAAAGATGTCTGTAAATAAAAATGGTACAGCTGAAAACGTCACCTTGTCCCGCATAAAACAAGCCATTGCCCAGCTCCATCAGCAGAAAAGTAAAAAATGTATAGCTCTCAGAATAAAGCTATGCAAAAATAATTATTTTTTTCTATAAAATGTTTTTTCTTGTGGAAAAGCGCCAAAACTTAAAAAAAATATAAATGGGCTATCATTGTAATCATACTGATCCGAAGAATAAAGCTGCCTTATCAATTTTACCACATGCAGAATGGTATTTAAAAAAAACAAGAAGCAATTCCTGAATTGCTGGTTTTTGTTCATTCTGTCTCACAAAAAATGGAATGGAAAGCGATCAAAAAGGTCATATGCCCGAAAATTGTACCAATAAAAATGTCAGCTCGTCCCGCAAAAAAAAAAAAATAACATGACTCTGTCCGACGAAATATCGAAAAATAATAGCTCTCAAAATATGGTAATGCAAAAACTAGTTTTTGCAATAAAAAGCATCATTTAGTGTGTGACATAAGCCAAACATAAAAATATAAATCTGTTATCGCTGTAATCGCACCGACCTGAAGAATAGTCGCCATATCACTTATACCACATAAGTAATGAAGTAAAAAATAAAATAAACCAATTCTTCACAT
Source organism: Ranitomeya imitator (assembly GCF_032444005.1). Classification (NCBI taxonomy): domain Eukaryota; kingdom Metazoa; phylum Chordata; class Amphibia; order Anura; family Dendrobatidae; genus Ranitomeya; species Ranitomeya imitator. The sequence goes on along the minus strand of NC_091286.1, from coordinate 482,527,849 downwards.
GGTATCAATTTTTTCATTCTGCCTCCCAAAGATCACAATAAGGCTGGGCGCACATTTATCCTGCGCAAAGCGTTGAGCTCTTACACTGAGCTTTTACACCAGAGCAGTTTTCAATTTTCACTTAACAGCATCCACTGCCACTTTTTTCTGAAAAATACCAATGTAGTCAAAATTGTCACTATATCTGTAGATAAATTCTCAAAGGTTTATAATTTGCAAAATAAGGTCACTTTTTTAGCACTTAGGGAATCCGCAAGCTATTCTCGGAAAATCTCCATTCCAGGAGGCAAATAGCTCTCTGTCCCTCCCGAGTCTCTCTGTATGGCTAACTAGTACTAGACAGCCTCATACGGGGTATTGCCACGTTCAGTAGAAATTGTGGAACACATTTTTTTGCCATTTTTACCCATTTCCCAGTATGAAAATGTAAATTATTTTATCTTCACTGCTCAATGGTATAAAAGTCTGTGACACACCTGTGGTGTCAAAATAATCACTGCACCTCTAGATGAATTCATTGAGAGGTTTAGTTTGCAAAATGGGGTAACTTTTTGGTGTTTTTGCAGTGCTGGCACCTTAGGGGCTCTGCCAATGTAATATGGCACCCTCAAGCAAGTGCAGAAAAATCTGCACTTTAATGTGGTGTTTCTTTCATTCTGCACATTGCACTGTGCCTCAAAAGTAGTTTTCGACAACAAATGAAGTATCAGTGAACTCAGGAGAAATTGCACAACAAACGTTGGGGTCCATTTTCTCTTGTTACCCTTGTGAAAATACAAAATTTGGAGCTAAAAATTATTTTTGCGGGAAAAATTTGATTTTTTTTATTTTCACAGCTCTACATTATAAATTTCTTTGAAAACACCTGTGAGTTCAAGATGCTCAATACACATCTAGATAAGTTCCCTAAGGGGTCCAGTTTCCAAAATAGTGTCACTTGTTGGGTGTTTCCACTGTGTACACACATCAGGGGTTCTCCAAACATGACATGGCGTCTGCTAATATGCAAATTTTACATTAAAAAAGTAAATTTGCACTCCTTCCCTTCTGATCCCTGCCATGTGCCCAAACAGTAGATTTACCCCACATATGTGGTATAAGCATAATCAGGAGAAATTGCAGAACAAATTGCATGGTCAATTTTTACCCTTGTGAAAGTTAAAAAAAAATTAGGTCCTAAAGGAAAAATTTTGTGAAAGAAAGTAAATGTTTTTTTTTCCTTCCACATTCCAAAAGTTCCTGTGAAGCACCTGAAGTGTTAATAAACTTCATAATTGTGGTTTTGAGTACCTTGAGGGGTGCAGATTTTAGAATGGTGTCACTTTTGGGTATTCTCTGTCATATAGGCCCCTCAAAGTCACTTCAAATGTGATTTTGTCCCTAAAAAAATGGTTTTGCAAATTTTATTGTAAAATGAGAAATTGCTAGTCAACTTTTAACCCTTATAACTTACTAACAAAAAAATATGTTTCAAAAAATGTGCTGTTGTAAAGTAGACATGTGGAAAATGTTATTTATAAGCTATTTTGTGCAGTATGATTATGATTTAAGGGCATAAAAATTCAAAGGTTTAGAATTGCAAACTTTTTGCCAATTTTCTGCTTTTTTCACAAATAAATGCAAGTCATATCAATGAAATTTTACCACTGTCATGAAGTAAAATATGTGAGAAAACACTCTCAGAATCCATTGAAGTGTTCCAGAGTTATGACCTCATAAAGTGACAGTGGTTAGAATTGTAAAAATTGCCCAGGTAAGTAAGGTGAAAACAGGCTTCAGGGCGAAGGGGTTAAAGAGCAACACGCACATATGAAATTCTGTTTCCTGTTAAAGAAAAGAGCAGCAGAAAAGTTTTATTGCTTTGGTAAGTTTAAGCAAAGGAAGCTCTATGCCAGATAAGACAAGACTTTACCAGTGGTTTGCCAGGCTCAGAAGTGGCCAATTGTCACTTAAAGATGAATTCCGTTCATGCCGCACCTCTACGTCCAGAACAGATGAAAATGTTGAAAAAGTGTGGGATGCCATCTTGTTTGATCATCGCAAAGAAATCAATGAATTGAAGGAAATAACTGGAATTTCCTGGAGTTCGTGCCAAGGAATCCTAACTGAAGATGTGAACATGAGAAGCTTTGATGCAAAGTTTGTTCCACAAGTGCTTTCCAATGACCAGAGGGAGAACCGTCTACAAGTGTATCAGGAATTAAAAGAACAAGCACAAATTGACCCTGATTTTTTGGCCAAAGGTCATTACAGGGGATGGATGAATCTTGGTGTTGTTCTTATGATCCTGAAACAAAGCAGCAGTCCAGCCACTGAAAGACAGCTTTATCGCCCAGACCCAAAATTCACAAATTTGAAGTCCATGATGGTTTATGCTTTCAGCTTCAAAGGAGTCGTTGAAGTTGAATTTGTTCCTCAGTGCACCACAGTGAACCAACATTACAATCTACAAGTGCTGAGGTGATTGCATGATGCAATGAGAAATAAACTACCTTAATTTTGGCATTCAGGGGACTAGGCTGCTTCATAAGGTTAATGTTTTGGCCTGAAGTACGCCATATTTATGAATGATTTTCTATATAAAAGTCACCACAAAGTAGACAGGTCATAGCTATAAACCTAAATACATTTGTGATGCAAACTTAATTTTCAGAATATATACATAGTCAATGTGCAAAATTCAACATATGTCTAACGTTTAGAAAAGGACCAAATATGCTTAAAATGTTGCACTGGCATAAGCTGTGCTAAATTTATTATTAAGCTTTATTATTTGATAAATATGGAGTGATGGAGTTAAAGTGAGGACAATGAAAATTCAGCAAAAATTACGATCTTTCTTAAATGTTGACCATTTTTTTGAATCTATTAATTATACTAAGGATGATAAAAATGGATTCTCAATATATAAAAAAAGAGGAGAGAATTTCTATTACCATATGTGCATACCTTTAATGAACAGACAGTACATGATTTGGAACAAAAATGTCACATTTCATTAAAGTGATACAACATTCTACAATTGTAGCAAATCCATTTTTTTACAATGATTGTGACAGCCAACATCACAATTTGTGAATAATATTAGCAATATGATAGATACTGAAAGTGGCAGAAAGGTCAGCCGTGGGCCATTATTAAGACAGGATAATGAAAAAGTATGTGCACTTCTCCCCCATAGTCAAGAAAACTGATTAGAGCCAATTGAAAATCAATAGACAGTTTCTCTGAACTGACATGAGAATGGCTTGGAGGCAAAGTGCTATGACGACATTATTTTACTAGATAGGAATTTCAGGGAAGCTAAACCTAATTTAAGCAGCACAATGCTTTTACACTGACACGGGCCTTTTATAGAGTCTCAATATACAAGTGAGCAGGATGTTTTGTAATACAGCAATATTATAATGTGTTTTATCCTTGCAATGAATATAATAGATGGCAGGGTGATCAGTTATGAATAGCACATGCCTATTATGGAAGGAAGAGCATTCATTTGGAAAGATGAATGAAGATGGCCACAGGCGGAACAGTATGAGTTACTAAATGTGAACATGGAATACAACAGTATCACAAGAAAACACAAAGACAAGTAATGAAAGCATAAACAACACATACCAATCCACAATTAAAATGATACAATTTAGAAAGCAAATTTACAGTAGCCACAAAATGGCTCTTAAACTGATGGGATATAAAATCACTTGCAGTTTGCCAAGAATAGCAAGCTTTCATTTAGAAACTTCATTAAACTTAATGTATAAAATCATTCTAAGGGAAATTGAATGTGCATTGCAAAAGAAAGATAAGGTTACTTTGAGTCCATTCTTGTACAGTTTAATGCATTATGCTCCGAGATAGTCATCCTTCTCCACTTATACTTTAACTTTGTAATGAACTAAATTGGGAGATATTAAGAATTCTCTTCTGTAAAGTCCTTCTATAGCTGCTTTGTTGAGATCCATAGAATAAGAACTGTTCCTGAAGGTAAGTCGCACTCACAGACGAGTAATGTGCTTTTGAAAGTCTTAAAACACAATTCATTCCTATTATTTAAGTTTCTTATCTTTTCCTATACATAGATTTATATTCTTCCTTTGGTACAATGGTATTGTGAAATATCGAGTGCAACTAGTACTTTTTTTTCCTGTACACATTGAAGGAAATAAACTAATAGATACAGGTGCTTCTCACAAAAGAAGAGTATCATCAAAAAGTTAATTTACTTCAGTTCTTCAATACAAAAAGTGAAACTCATATATCATATAGAGTCATTACAAACAGAGTGATCTATTTCAAGTGTTTATTTCTGTTAATGATGATTACAGCTTACAGGCAATGAAAACCCAGAAGTTATTTTCTCAGTAAGTTAAAAAAAAATAATGAAAAACACCTGTAAAGGCTTCCTAAGCATTTAAAAAGGTCCCTTAGTCTGTTTCAGTAAGCTCCACAATCATGGGGAAGACTGCTGCCTTTACATATGTCCAGAAGGCAGTCATTGACACACTCCACAAGGAGGTTAAGCCACAAAAGTTCATTGCTAAAAAAAAGCTAGCTGTTCACAGAGTGCTGTATCCAAGAATATTAATGGAAAGTTGAGTGAAAGGAAATAGTGTGGTAGAAAAATCTGCACAAGCAACCAGGATAACCGCAGCCTTGAAAGGATTGTTAAGAAAAGGCCATTCCAAAATTTATTGGAGATTCACAAGGAGTGGAATGCTGCTGGAGTCATTGCTTCAAGAGCCACCACACACTGACGTATTCAGGACATGGGCTTCAAGTGTCGCATTCCTTGTGTCAAGCCACTCATGACCAATAGACAATGTCAGAAGCGTCTTATCTTGGCCAATGAGAAAAATAACTGGATTGTTGCACAGTGATCCAAGGTGTTGTTTTCAGATGAAAGTAAATTTTGGATTTCATTTGGAAATCAAGGCCCTGGAGCCTGGAGGAAGAGTGTAGAGGCACAGAATCCAAGCTGCTTGAGGTCTAGCGTGAAGCTTCCACAATCAGTGATGGCTTGGTGAGCCATGTCTTCTACTGGTGTAGATCCACTTTGTTTGTATCAAGACCAAAGTCATCACAGCAGTCTACCAGGAAATTTTAGAACACTTCATGCTTCCCTCTGCCGACTAGCTTTATGGAGATGTAAATTTAATTCTCCAGCAGGACTTGACACCTGTCCACACTGCCAAAAGTATCAATACCTGGTTTAAAAACAACAGTATCACTGTTCTTGATTGGCCATCAAACTCGCCTGACCTTATTGTAAAGAGGAAGATGGGAAACACCAGACCCAACAATGCAGATGAACTGAAGGCTGCTATCAACGCAACCTAGGCTTCCATAACACCTCAGCAGTGCCACAGGCTGATCGCCTCCATGCCATGCCAAATTGATACAGCAATTGAAGCAAAAGGAGCCCTGAATGCAGTGAATTTGCTGAACATACATTTCAGTAGGTCAACGTTTCAGATTTTAAAATCATTTTCAAGCTGGTGTTGTAAAGTATTCTAATTTACTTAGATAATGACTTTTTGGTTTTCATTGGCTGAAAGCTATAATCATCAATATTAACAAAAATAAACGCTTGACATCGATCATCAGGGGTGTCAAACTGCATTCCTCGAGGGCTGCAAACAGGTCATGTTTTCAGGATTTCCTTGCATTGCACAGGTGATAATTTAATCACCTGCAGAGAATGATTCCAGCACCTTGTGCAATGCTAAGGAAATCTTGAAAACACGCATGGTTTGAGGCCCTCGAGGAATGCAGTTTGACACCCCTGCTCTATATGATGTAATGTGATGTTCTGGATTTTATTTTTGATATTCTATCTCTCAATGTTAAAATTAACATACCCTTAAAATGATAGACTGTTTATGACTTTGTCAGTGGGCAAACTTACAAAATCAGCAAGTGATCAAATACTTATTTCCCACTGTATGTAAGTACTTGGATAGGAATGCAGAATGGAAGAAATAGAATTAAGCAACAGCATGTGTTAAAAAGACTTGGGTATACAAATAGATCACAGGCTGCACATGAGTCAACAGTGTGATGCAGCAGCAAAAAAAGACAAACACAGTTTTATGATGTATTACGAGAAGCATAGAGTCTAGATCACGTGAAGTAATTATCCCCCTCTACACTTCCTTGGTCAGGCCACAACTGGAATACTGTGACTGGTTCTGGGGACCACATTTTAAAAAAGACATTGAGAAACTGGAGAAAGTTCAGAGAAGAGCTACCAGGATGGCGAGCGGACTGCAAAGTATGTCCTACGAGAAACGGTCACAGGATCTCGAAATGTTTAGTTTGCTAAAAAGAAGATTAAGAGACTTAATAGCTGTCTACAAATATCTGAAGGAATATCACAGCGTAGTGGGATCCGACTTATTCTCATTTCCACAAGTAAATACAAGAAGCAAGGGAAGGAAACTGAAAGGGAGAAGATACAGATTAGATATAAAAAATAAAATTGACAGCGAGGGTGATCAATGAGTGGAATAGGCTGCCATGAGAGGTGTTGAGTTCTCCTTCAATGGAAGTCTTTAAACAGAGGCTGGACAGTAGTGATGGGCGAGCACTAAAATGCTCAGGTGCTCGTTGCTTGGGTCGAGCATATTGGAATACTCAGGCACTCGACCTGATTACCGAGCCTAATGTAAGTCTATGGGAAACCGAGCATTTTTACCACGATCCCCCTGGGGGTTCTTTTAAGGTCTAAAAATGTCTGAAAATTATGGAAAAATTGCTCAAATAACATGGTAACACCATGGGGATTGACCCTGGAACCATTTCTGACTCCTTGGTCACAGCTGTAAACAATGTTGTCAGAGCTTCATGCCATTTTTACAGGTGCACCAAAAAGCATACAAAAACTAAACCAAAATGGATTTTGCTGAGAAATATGTTAAGGTACATCCTTATCAGGGTAATGACTTGTATATAAAGCAAAATAATTAACCATAGACCAAAATGTTTCTCCACCACATGGGCTATGTTCACACGCAGCATTTTTGATGCATTTTTCAACTTTATCATTGCTTTCAACCAATACAAATGCATTCACTGGGAAATGTCATTGTAACATTAAACAACTCTAGCTGGCTATGTGGTGTGTGACACATAAGGAGACACATCTTGTTTCATTTATGAAGGAGGGACTCTTAAAGTCACAAAGCCTATTTTTAGAGGGGCACCAGGCGGCATTAATGTTCTTAAAGGGCCATTATTAAACAGTGGGTCTCCTATGCTGTTATTGCCTATGCAGCGAGTAGCTGGGCTGCCAAGAATTATGACGCACCCCAATACCCCTTTCACGAGAGGTACAGGGGAACTTCCTGAAAAATGTTGCATTGACTGCAAGGCCTGCCCTGCTACCAAGTCATATTCCCCCGAAAGAATCCTTTGAACCCAGGTACTAGATGGCAACAGGAAAATCCATTTCACGTTATTCATTTTGTACTTCCATACTGTTTTTTTATGTATGGACTGCAAGGTCTGCCCTGCTACCAAGTCATATGCACCCCAACAATCCTTTGAACCCAGGTACTGGATGGCCACAGGAAAACCCACTTAACATTATTCATTTTGTACTCCCACACTGTTTTCTTATGCATTGACTGCAAGGCCTGCCCTGCTACCAAGTCATGTGACCCCCAAGAAGCCTTTGAACAAAGGTACTGGATGGCCACAGGAAAACCCACTTCACATTCTGCAGTTGGTCCTGCCATACTGTTTCCTTATGCATTGAATGCAAGGGCCGTTTTGACCCAAATTTGCATGCACCCCAATACCCCTTGGAAGAAATATGGAGGAGGACCTCATAAAAAAACTGTCCCATTACAAAGGAGCGGGTCTCCAAGACTCGTAATGCCCATTCACTAAATGTATGGGCAGCCAAACATTTCCCCATGGGGATACATTTTTTTAACATTTTTTAATGGGGATCATAGACACCCTTGCCAAAAAAATAGACTAGCTGTAGCAGGATAGAACACGTTCAACCTGGTGTTCTAATGGCGGTGGATGATGAGTCTTGGAGGAAGGCCTCATTAAAAAATAGGCCCATTTTAAAGTAGCGGGTCTCCTAGACTCGTAATGCCCATACACTAAGTGTATGGGCTGACAAACATTTCGCCATGGGGAGTACATTTTTTTTTTTTTTTTTACAGGCATCATAAACACCTTTGCGAAAAACTAGAGTGGCTGCAGCACCACAGTACACATTAACCCTGGTGATCTAGTGGTGGTGGATGATAAGATGTGGAGGAAGGCCTCATTAAAAAAACAGGCCCAATTTAAAAGAGCAGGTCTCCTAGACTTGTAATACCCATGCACTAAATGTATGGACTGACAAACATTTCCCAATGGGGGTACATTTTTTAAAAATTTTTTATGGGGATCATAGACACCCTTGCCAAAAAATAGACTGGCTGTAGCAGCATAGAACACATTCACCATGGTGTTCTAGTGGCAGTGGATGATGAGACGTGGAGGAAGGCCTCCTTAAAAAATAGGCCCAATTTAAAGGAGCGGGTCTCCTAGATTCAAAATGCCCATACAATAAGTGTATGGGCTGACAAACATTTCCCCATGGAGGGTACAGTTTTAAAAAATTTTTATGGGGATCATAGACACACTTGCCCAAAAATTGAGTGACTGTTGCATCCCAGAATACCTTCACCCTCGTGTTCTAATGGTGGTGCCTAAGGAGACGTGGATGATGTCCTCATATGTCTCTATTCCCAATTTAAAGGAGCCGGTCTCCAACATTTTGAATGCCCATACACTAAGTGTATGGGCTTACAAACATTTCCCCCTGGGGATTACCCTTTTTTTTAGTTTCAAATTAGTAACGAGCATCATAAAAACACCATTGCACAAAAATTGAGCCTTGTTTGCATCACGGAATATGTTCACCTTGGTGTTATAGTGGTTGTAGATGATGAGGAAGAGGATAAGGAGGAGGATAACACAAAAGAGATAAAATCATGAAACGTATACCCATGTGTGGTTGTGAAGAAGTGCATGACAATACACCTCCCCCAAAAAGACAATGTATTTGGGGTTATGTTTTGCTGTTTTCATTTTGTGGGGTATAAGAGTCTTGGCCAATCCAGCCCTTGTTCATTTTTATAAGAGTCAGCCTGTCAGCATTTTCAGTTGACAGGTGGATGCGCTTATTAGGTATAATTCCGCCAGCAGCACTAAAAACCCGCTCTGGCAGAATGCTAGCAGCAGTGCAGGCCAGGACCTCCAAGGCATAGAGAACCAGTTCATGCCAAGTGTCCAGCTTGGATACCCAATAATTAAAAAGCACAGAGGAATCAAGGAGGACGTTTGTACGATCAGCAAGGTATCCCCTCAGCATCTTCCCAAACATTGCACTTCTTGTGACAGCACCCCTTGTCTCTGTGCCAGTGCGATGGGAGGGTCTGAGAAAACTGTCCCAGAACTTTGCCATTGTTCCCCTGCATGTGATGGATTGTAATTGTGTCTCTCTTGCCTGTAGTCCTTGGTTGTACAGCAAACTCTGATGTCTGCTGCCAGCATTCTCAGATGGGAATTTTTTTAGTAATTCCGCTATAAGGACCCTCTGGTACTACACCATTTTAGTACACCTGCCTGCCTCTGGAAGAAGAGATTGAAAGTTCTCCTTGTAATGTGGGTCTAGAAGTGTCACCAACCAGTAATGAGTGTCTCCAAACATTTTAATAATGCGAGGGTCACGGGAAATGCAGTGAAACATAAAGTCAGCCATGCGTGCCAGACGGCTAACAGGCAAAACTTCTTTGTCCTCACCAACAGGACTGACCATGCTGTCTTCCTCCTCCTCCCTGTCCTCAGGCCATCCATGCTGAACCGACGGTATGACAGCTGTGCTTGTATTAGTAGAATTACTTGTAGTGTAGAACTGAATAACGATGGCCTTGTTGATGCTGGTGGTCAACAACTGCCCTCTTCTGCTCACAAATCCTTTCCAACATATGCAGTGTAGAGTTCCAAAGCGTGGGGACATCACACACCAGTCGGTAAGCCGGAAGCTGCAAACACTGCTGAAGCATGGCAAGGGCGGCTGAAACTGCAGTTGACTTTCTAAAATGGGCAGACAGGTGGCGTACTTTCACAAGCAGATCCGGCAGCTTCAGGTATCTTTTGAGAAAACGTTGAATGATGAGGTTAAGCACATGGGCCAGGCAAGGTACGTGTGTGAGCTCACCTTGCCTCAGAGCCGCCACCAGGTTCCCGCCTTTGTCACACATGACCATGCCTGGCTGTAGGTTCAGGGGTGTCAGCAAAAAATCTGACTGCTCTTTCAGTGCTGTCCACAACTCTTCAGCATTGTGTGGTTTGTCACCTAAGCAGATTAACTTCAGCACAGCCTCTTGCCACTTGGCTGAGGCAGTGCTGCAGTGCTTCCAGTTTCTGACTAATTTGCTCATTTCTGAGATGGAGGTTGAAGAGGAGGAGGTGCAGGAGCTGCAGACTGTGGGGGCAACCCTGATTGATGTAGGGTTTGCAATCCTCGGCGTCGGGAGAATGTGTTCCATACCAAGGACTGACTAGGTCACAGCTTCCACTACCCTGTGTACCATCAGTGAGATGTACTGTCTCTGCCCACTAGCACTTGTACACGTGTCTGTGGATAGGTGGAATTTCCCTCTAACAGCATTGTTGAGGGCACAGGTAATGTTGTGGGACATGTGCTGGTGCAATGCTGGTATGGCACAGCAGGAAAAATAGTGGCGACTGGGGACAGAGTACCTTGGGATGGCCGCTGCCATCAGGTTGTGGAAAGCTTCCATCTCAACAAGCCTAAAAGGCAACATTTCAAGTGCAAGCAGATGAGAAATGTGAGAATTTAGTACTGTGGCCTGTGGGGTGTTGGCTGCATATTTCCGCTTGCAATCCAATGACTGGGGTATAGACAGCTGAAGGCTGCGCTGGGACAGGATGTGGATGGGCTTGATGATGGTGCTAATTGAATGTGGGCAACAACAGGTGCAGGACACGAGGCATCTTCGCACGCACCGTGGACTGGCTTGTTTGCAAAAGAGTGGAAGAAGCAGTGGTGTCACCTGCAGACAGTGTTACTTGAGCCTGGGGTTTGGCCCAAAAAGTTGGGTGCTTTGCTGCCATGTGCCTGATCATGCTGGTGGTGGTCAGGCTGGTAGTTTTGCTACCCCTGCTGATGCAGGCATGGCAGGTGCTGCAAATGGCCTGTTTGGGGTCATTGTTAGAGTCTTTAAAAAATAACCAGACTCGGGAAGATCTAACAGGTGGAATGGCAACCTCCCTCATGTTGGTGTTATGGGGAATAGATGCATGCCTTCTGTCTGCGGCCACTACACTGAGCCTTCCTGCCTGTTGGGGTGCTATGCCTCCTTCTCCATGTGTGCTGCTGTCCTCACTCTGCATGTCCTCCTGCCAGGTTGGGTCAGTTACTATGTCATCCACCACCTCGTTTTCGACATCCGCACCCTGCTCATCTGCCTTTCTGGCAATTGTGTTTCATCATCGTCCACCTCTTCTGACACTTTCCCACCATCGCCTTCGTGTGACCGTGGCTGCTCAAATCTTTGGGCATCACTACATGTGATCTCATATTGCCCCACTTCATGTTGACCTGCCGAGAGTCCGAGTGTGGGACTCTTGGCCTCTCCAAGTGTGGGATCAGTTGTCTGAGGGCAGTCGGCATAGTAGGAGGTAGAAGGATCAGGGTGAGTAATATGCGGTCCAGACTCACGGCTACTCAGACTTGACTGTGTGGAAGACGTGGTGGTGGCTAAGTGACTGGAAGCATTATCCTCTATCCAACCAACAACTGTTTCACACTGCTCTGGTTTCAATAGTGGTGTGCTGCAGTCCCTAGAAACTGGGACAGAAAGGTCGAGCTAGAAGATGTGGATTTTTGTTGTGGCCCACTTTCTTTTAGCTTGGCCACGGCCTCGTCCTCTGCATGCACCATCAGCATCACGTCCACTTCCCTGTCCCTTGCCCCTTGCATTGCCCATTTTAAATGGACTACTGAAATATTTAAAAAGTTCAATACAGATGGATTAATTCAGAGAAAGCGTGTATGTAATCAGAGTGTCGAAAAAACACACTTTTAATTCAATGGAATGTTGGTAATCTTTTTATTCTGTATTTAACAAATTTTATTAATAACTAGGGTAAGACACACCAAAACCAGTTCAAAGGAGCATTCAAACTCAACAATTATTAAACCACAGATAGAGGAGGGGTCTGACAGAGAAACCACAATGTTCAATATGTGGCCTTTTTTATTATTTGAAGAAAAATTACTGTCACGAAGTAGGCTAACACAATGCCAAAAAAGTGGAATGTATGCCTGAAAGCAAGTATTTGGAGACCACAGATAGATTGGGCATCTGACTGACATAGCAGACTATTTCAATATGTGGCCTGGAGTTTTTAAAAAAAATTTAACCACAAAATACAAAATACTGTATAGACCAAGGGTAGTAGACAGACAAAAAAATGGAATGTATGCCTGAAAGCAAGTATTTGGAGACCACAGATAGACGAGGCATTGGACGGAGATAACATACTGTTTCAATATGTGGCCTGGAGTTTTTTAATTTTTTTTTAACCACAAAATACTGTATAGATCAAGGTTAGCAGACAGACAAAAAAGTGGAATGTTTGCCTGAAAAGCAAGCATTTGGAGACCACAGATAGATCAGGCGTCGGACGGAGATAACAGACTGTTGTATAATGTGGCCTAAAGCTTTTTTAAAAAAATTTAACCACAAAATACTGTGAAGACCAAGGGTAGCAGATAGACAAAAAAGTGGAATGTATGCCTGAAAAGCAAGTATTTGGAGACCACAGATAGACCGGGCGTCTGACTGAGATAACAGACTGAACTTTTTAAATTGTTAGATTTTCACACTCTTGTATTGAAATGACCTGGCTGTAGTCTGCAGTGTGACCAAATCAAATAAATGTAGAAAAAAGGGGGCTATGGATTGCTTTGTGATAAAATTAGCAGGTATAAGGTGCAAAAAAAAAAAATAATAGCCACGGATACATGCTGCTACGTATATATAATATATGCAGCAGCAGACAGTAATGGAGCCTTTTGATGTCTGCACTGATATCTATATACTCACATACAGTGCCTGCATGCCTTGCACTGATGTGGATATGTGCACATAGACCCCCCTGCCTACCTAGCACTGCAATCTATGTACCCCCGAATTAGCCCTAAAAAGGACTGGGGTTTATCAGGATTTGTGGATTGAACACTAGCTAGTAAAATAATAAATCTGACCCAATCTCAGCAGTAGCTCTTCCTACACTAGCTGAGTCCGGAGCAGAATGCACCGAGCAGGGCGGCGCCATGTCTCTTATAGACCTGATGACACTGTGCGGCCAGACAATCACTGTAATACCACAACAAAGATGGCTGCAGTATTACAGTGCATGGCAGACAATCCCTGCATGTTCTTTGGCCTTCTAATAAGTGCCAAAATTAAAAGGAGACCCGAGCTCCCCCTGAATAATCCTGTAAATGCTCGGTGCTCACCGAGTACACCGAGTACTGTGATACTTGGGCGAGTACCGAGTAGTGGTGAGCATACTTGCTCATCACTACTGGACAGACATCTGCCTGAGATGGTTTAGTGAATCCTGCATTGAACAAGAGGTTGGACACGATGACCCTTGAGGTTCATTACAACTCTAACATTCTATGGTTCTATTATGCTAAGAGTGTGTGATCATATGAAACTGGATGTTTGAGCAAGTTTCTGGTGCTTGACTTTGTTTTTGTGGCTGAAGTTAATGGTAAATGCATCTTCACTTTGAAAATAATTTTTAGCAGAGTTAAATACTGATAAAAACGGTAAAATAAGCACTACAGTCTAGGAATAAGTAAGTATAGAACAATTTCACTAGTCCTGTCTAAGACGTAGCAATCAAATTTCTGGTTGGCACGCGTAGCTAAAAGACAGTGGTGCTCTACATGAGGGAATGTCTCTACATATAATAGTGTAAAATACCATAGCAATCACTAAAATATGCAATTTAATAGTTATTTTATAAATTAGTATATGGAAATAGAAGGGACGTACAAATGTAAGGTTATACACTTGGGAAGAAGGAATCAATATCACCATTACACAATGAACGGGAAACCACTGGGTAAATCTGACAGGGTGAAGGACTTGGGGATCCTAGTTAATGATAAACTTACCTGGAGCAGCCAGTGCCAGGCAGCAGCTGCCAAGGCAAACAGGATCATGGGGTGCATTAACCCCTTCCCGACCTGTGACACAGCGTATGCGTCATGAAAGTCGGTGCCAATCCGACCTGTGACGCATATGCTGTGTCACAGAAAGATCGCGTCCCTGCAGGCCGGGTGAAAGGGTTAACTCCCATTTCACCCGATCTGCAGGGACAGGGGGAGTGGTAGTTTAGCCCAGGGGGGGTGGCTTCACCCCCTCGTGGCTACGATCGCTCTGATTGGCTGTTGAAAGTGAAACTGCCAATCAGAGCGATTTGTAATATTTCACCTAAAAAAATGGTGAAATATTACAATCCAGCCATGGCCGATGCTGCAATATCATCGGCCATGGCTGGAAATACTAATGTGCCCCCACCCCACCCCACCGATCGCCCCCCCAGCACCCCGATCTGTGGCCCGCTCCCCTCCGTCCTGTGCTCCGCTCCCCCGTCCTCCTGCCCGCTCCCCCCGTGCTCCAATCACACCCCCCCGTGCTCCAATCAAACCCCCCCGCACTCCGATCCCCCCCGTGCTCCGAACCACCCCCCCTGCACACCGATCCACCCCCCTGCACACCGATCCACCCGCCCGCACACCGATCACTCTCCCCCATGCTCCGATCCCTCCCCCCCCGTGCTCCGACGCCCCCCCGTGCCCTGATCTCCCCCCCCTGTGCCCTGATCTCCCCCCCTTATACTTACCGATCCTGGCGGGGTCCCGTCCGTTTTCTTCCCCGAGCGCCGCCATGTTCCAAAATGGCGGGCGCATGCGCAGTGCGCCCGCCGAATCTGCCGGCCGGCAGATTCGTTCCAATGTGAATTTTGATCACTGTGATATAATCTATCACAGTGGTCAAAATAAAAAAACAGTAAATGACCCCCCCCATTTGTCCCCCATAGATAGGGACAATAATAAAATAAAGAATTTTTTTTTTTTTTCACTAAGGTTGGAGTTAGAACTAGGGTTAGGGTTAGGGGTAGGGTTAGGGGTAGGGTTAGGGGTAGGGGTAGGGGTAGGGTTAGGGGTAGGGTTAGGGGTAGGGTTAGGGGTAGGGTTAGGGGTAGGGTTAGGGTTAGGGTTAGGGTTTCGGTATGTGCACACGTATTCTGGTCCTCTGCGGATTTTTCCGCAGTGGATTTGATAAATCCGCAGTGCTAAACCGCTGCGGATTTATGGCAGATTTACCGCGGTTTTTCTGCGCATTTCACTGCGGTTTTACAACTGCGATTTTCTATTGGAGCAGTTGTAAAACCGCTGTGGAATCCGCAGAAAGAAGTGACATGCTGCGGAATGTAAACCGCTGCGTTTCCGTGCAGTTTTTCCGCAGCATGTGTACAGCGATTTTTGTTTCCCATAGGTTTACATTGAAATGTAAACTCATGGGAAACTGCTGCGGATCCGCAGCGTTTTCCGAAGCGTGTGCACATACCTTTAGAATTAGGCTATGTGCACACGGTGCGGATTTGGCTGCGGATCCGCAGCGGATTGGCCGCTGCGGATCCGCAGCAGTGTTCCATCAGGTTTACAGTACCATGTAAACCTATGGAAAACCAAATCCGCTGTGCCCATGGTGCGGAAAATACCGCACGGAAACGCTGCGTTGTATTTTCCGCAGCATGTCAATTCTTTGTGCGGATTCCGCAGCGTTTTACACCTATTCCTCAATAGGAATCCGCAGGTGAAATCCGCAGTAAATCCGCAGGTAAAACGCAGTGCCTTTTACCCGCGGATTTTTCAAAAATGGTGCGGAAAAATCTCACACGAATCCGCAACGTGGGTACATAGCCTTAGGGTTAGGGTTGGGTTGGAATTAGGGTTGTGGTTAGGGTTAGGGGTGTGTTGGGGTTAGGGTTGTGGTTAGGGGTGTGTTGCGGTTAGGGTTGTGGTTAGGGTTACGGCTACAGTTGGGATAAGGGTTAGGGGTGTGTTGGCGTTAGAATTGAGGGGTTTCCACTGTTTAGGCACATCAGGGGGTCTCCAAACGCAACATGGCGCCACCATTGATTCCAGCCAATCTTTTATTCAAAAAGTCAAATGGTGCTCCTTCCCTTCCGAGCCCCGACGTGTGCCCAAACAGTGGTTTACCCCCACATATGGGGTATCAGTGTACTCAGGACAAACTGGGCAACAATTACTGGGGTCCAATTTCTCCTGTTACCCTTGAGAAAATAAAAAATTGCTTGCTAAAACATCATTTTTGAGGAAAGTAAAATGATTTTTTATTTTCACGGCTCTGCGTTGTAAACGTCTGTGAAGCACTTGGGGGTTCAAAGTGCACACCACATATCTAGATAAGTTCCCTGGGGGGTCTAGTTTCCAAAATGGGGTCACTTGTGGGGGGTTTCTACTGTTTAGGCACACCAGGGGCTCTGCAAACGCAACGTGACGCCCGCAGACCATTCCATCAAAGTCTGCATTTCAAAACGTCACTACTTGACTTCCGAGCCCCGACATGTGCCCAAACAGTGGTTTACCCCCACATATGGGGTATCAGCGTACTCAGGACAAACTGGGCAACAATTACTGGGGTCCAATTTCTCCTGTTACCCTTGAGAAAATAAAAAATTGCTTGCTAAAACATCATTTTTGAGGAAAGAAAAATGATTTTTTATTTTCACGGCTCTGCGTTGTAAACGTCTGTGAAGCACTTGGGGGTTCAAAGTGCTCACCACATATCTAGATAAGTTCCTTGGGGGGTCTAGTTTCCAAAATGGGGTCACTTGTGGGGGGTTTCTACTGTTTAGGCACACCAGGGGCTCTGCAAACGCAACGTGACGCCCGCAGACCATTCCATCAAAGTCTGCATTTCAAAACGTCACTACTTGACTTCCGAGCCCCGACATGTGCCCAAACAGTGGTTTACCCCCACATATGGGGTATCAGCGTACTCAGGACAAACTGGGCAACAATTACTGGGGTCCAATTTCTCCTGTTACCCTTGAGAAAATAAAAAATTCTGGGCTAAAACATCATTTTTGAGGAAAGAAAAATGATTTTTTATTTTCACGGCTCTGCGTTGTAAACGTCTGTGAAGCACTTGGGGGTTCAAAGTGCTCACCACATATCTAGATAAGTTCCTTGGGGGGTCTAGTTTCCAAAATGGGGTCACTTGTGGGGGGTTTCTACTGTTTAGGCACACCAGGGGCTCTGCAAACGCAACGTGACGCCCGCAGACCATTCCATCAAAGTCTGCATTTCAAAAGTCACTACTTCCCTTCTGAGCCCCGACGTGTGCCCAAACAGTGGTTTACCCCCACATATGGGGTATCAGCGTACTCAGGAGAAACTGGACAACAACTTTTGGGGTCCAATTTCTCCTGTAACCCTTGGGAAAATAAAAAATTCTGGGCTAAAAAATTATTTTTGAGGAAAGAAAACGTATTTATTATTTTCACTGCTCTGTGTTATAAACTTCTGTGAAGCACTTGGGGGTTCAAAGTGCTCACCTCACATCTAGATAAGTTCCTTTCGGGGTCTAGTTTCTAAAATGGGGTCACTTGTGGGGGGTTTCTACTGTTTAGCCACATCAGGGGCTCTGCAAACGCAACGTAACGCCCGCAGAGCATTCCATCAAAGTCTGCATTTCAAAATGTCACTACTTGACTTCCGAGCCCCGACATGTGCCCAAACTGTGGTTTACCCCCACATATGGGGTATCAGCGTACTCAGGAGAAACTGTACAACAACTTTTGGGGTCAAATTTCTCCTTTTACCCTTGGGAAAATAATAAATTGCAGGCTAAAAAATCATTTTAGAGAAAATAAAATTTTTATTTTATTTTCATGGCTCTGCGTTATAAACTTCTGTGAAGCACTTGGAAGTTCAAAGTCCTCACCACACATCTAGATTAGTTCCTTTGGGGGTCTAGTTTCCAAAATGGGGTCATATGTGGGGGATCTCCAATGTTTAGGCACACAGGGGCTCTCCAAACGTGACATGGTGTCCGCTAATGATTGGAGCTAATTTTCCATTTAAAAAGCCAATTGGCGTGCCTTCCCTTCCGAGCCCTGCCGTGCGCCCAAACAGTGGTTTACCCCCACATATGGGGTATCAGCGTACTCAGGACAAACTGGACAACAACATTTGCGGTCCAATTTCTCCTATTACCCTTGGCAAAATAGGAAATTCCAGGCTAAAAATCATTTTTGAGGAAAGAAAAATTATTTTTTATTTTCATGGCTCTGCATTATAAACTTCTGTGAAGCACCTGGGGGTTTAAAGTGCTCAATATGCATCTAGATAAGTTCCTTGGGGGGTCTAGTTTCCAAAATGGGGTCACTTGTGGGGGAGCTCCAATGCATAGGCACACAGGGGCTCTCTAAACGCGACATGGTGTCCGCTAACAATTGGAGCTAATTTTCCATTCAAAAAGTCAAATGGCGCGCCTTCCCTTCCGAGCCCTGCCGTGTGCCCAAACAGTGGTTTACCCCCACATATGAGGTATCGGCGTACTCGGGAGAAATTGCCCAACAAATTTTAGGATTCATTTTATCCTATTGCCCATGTGAAAATGAAAAACTGAGGCGAAAAGAATTTTTTTGTGAAAAAAAAAAGTACTTTTTCATTTTTACAGATCAATTTGTGAAGCACCTGAGGGTTTAAAGTGCTCAATATGCATCTAGATAAGTTCCTTGGGGGGTCTAGTTTCCAAAATGGGGTCAATTGTGGGGGAGCTCCAATGCATAGGCACACAGGGGCTCTCTAAACGCGACATGGTGTCCGCTAACGATGGAGATAATTTTTCATTCAAAAAGTCAAATGGCGCTCCTTCCCTTCCGAACCTTACCATGTGCCCAAACAGTGGTTTACCCCCACATGTGAGGTATCGGTGTACTCATGAGAAATTGCCCAACAAATTTTAGGATCCATTTTATCCTGTTACCCATGTGAAAATGAAAAAAATTGAGGCTAAAAGAATTTTTTTGTGAAAAAAAAGTACTTTTTCATTTTTACGGATCAATTTGTGAAGCCCCCGGGGGTTCAAAGTTCTCACTATGCATCTAGATAAGTTCCTTGGGGCGTCTAGTTTCCAAAATGGGGTCACGTGTGGGGGAGCTCCAATTTTTAGGCACACGGGGGCTCTCCAAACGTGACATGGTGTCCGCTAAAGAGTGGAGCCAATTTTTCATTCAAAAAGTCAAATGGCGCTCCTTCCCTTCCAAGCCCTGCCGTGCGCCCAAACAGTGGTTTACCCCCACATATGAGGTATCAGCGTACTCAGGACAAATTGGACAACAACTTTCGTGGTTCAGTTTCTCCTTGTACCATTGGGAAAATAAAAAAAATGTTGCTAAAAGATAATTTTTGTGACTAAAAAGTTAAATGTTCATTTTTTCCTTCCATGTTGCTTCTGCTGCTGTGAAGCACCTGAAGGGTTAAAAAACTTCTTGAATGTGGTTTTGAGCACCTTGAGGGGTGCATTTTTTAGAATGGTGTCACTTTTGGGTATTTTCAGCCATATAGACCCCTCAAACTGACTTCAAATGTGAGGTGGTCCCTAAAAAAAATGGTTTTGTAAATTTCGTTGTAAAAATGAGAAATCGCTGGTCAAATTTTAACTCTTATAACTTCCTAGCAAAAAAAAATTTTGTTTCCAAAATTGTGCTGGTGTAAAGTAGACATGTGGGAAATGTTATTTATTAACTATTTTGTGTCACATAACTCTCTGGTTTAACAGAATAAAAATTCAAAATGTGAAAATTGCGAAATTTTCAAAATTTTCGCCAAATTTCCGTTTTTATCACAAATAAACGCAGAATTTATTGACCTAAATTTACCACTAACATGAAGCCCAATATGTCACGAAAAAACAATCTCAGAACCGCTAGGATCCGTTGAAGCGTTCCTGAGTTATTACCTCATAAAGGGACACTGGTCAGAATTGCAAAAAACGGCCAGTTCATTAAGGTCAAAATAGGCTGGGTCATGAAGGGGTTAAAAGAGGTCTGGATACACATGATGAGAGCATTATACTGCCTCTGTACAAATCCCTAGTTAGACCGCACATGGGGTACTGTGTCCAGTTTTGGGCACCGGTGCTCAGGAAGGATATAATAGAACTAGAGAGAGTACAAAGAAGGGCAACAAAATTAATAAAGGGGATGGGAGAACTACAATACCCAGATAGATTAGCGAAATTAGGATTATTTAGTCTAGAAAAAAGACGACTGAGGGGTGATCTAATAACCATGTATAAGTATATAAGGGGACAATACCAATATCTCGCTGAGGATCTGTTTATACCAAGGAAGGTGACAGGCACAAGGGGGCATTCTTTGCGTCTGGAGGATAGAAGGTTTTTCCACCAACATAGAAGAGGATTTTTTACTGTTAGGGCGGTGAGAATATAGAATTGCTTGCCGGAGGAGGTGGTGATGGCGAACTCAGTCGAGGGGTTCAAGAGAGGCCTGGATGTCTTCCTGGAGCAGAACAATATTGTATCATACAATTATTAGGTTCTGTAGAAGGACGTAGATCTGGGGATTTATTATGATGGAATATAGGCTGAACTGGATGGACAAATGTCTTTTTTCAGCCTTACTAACTATGTTACTATGTTACTATGTTACAACATTTCAATCTGTCCCAGAACTTGATCAAGGCCTATGTCTTATGGTTCATCGTTGATACTGGGGCTGTCAGCCTTTGTTTCTGCTATGAATCATAAGATATAGGCTATAATCAATGTCTAGCACAGACCTGAAATGTTGGTCATTCTTTCTTTGTACACATGCTGATTTATCAATTAAACCTTAATTTCATGTTTACGTGAGTGAAGTGGTATTTTGCAGTACTGTATGAGATGTAGACACCATAAATTTAGATTAGACAGTATAAAATGCATCAAATTTATTACAGTGGCTCATGCTGTGTGTGTAAGATTGCTCTCACAGAGTGTATTGGGGGACACTCGCTTAGCATGGGATTCACGTACACGGGCACATTTTTTTCAAACAAAACAGTCCATTTGGTTTATTATGGTGTCATAAACCACATTATAAGCAGTCCATTTACAGCCTGGACCAGGACATCACATCAAGACTCAGATCCTTAGTCTGCGGTAACTAAACACGCTGGTCCACCTTTGACAAGTTGCCTTGGATTACCACACAGTTCATATCACACAGGTTGCAGCAACTAAACACGCTGGTCCTCCTCTGACCAGTTGCCATGGGTTACCACCCAGTTCATATCACACAGGTTGCAGCAACTAAACACGCTGATCCTCCTCTGACCAGTTGCCGTGGGTTACCACACAGTTCATAGTGACAATTAGCACCAACAGACTATGGTACCTTCTGGGGGCTCCTGCCCCACCTGCTGACTCATTGTCAGTCCTCACTCTTCCGGGAAAGCTGCCAAACAGGGATCACCAACTTGCCTGGTCGGCACACATAGTCAGTCCAGACCCACCGAAGGACTGTAGCTTCCCCACACAGTAGCTGACACTGGCTCTGCAGATCCCGGTCTTCACCTCGTGCTATTCAGGGATCCGGTCCTACTCCCAGGACCTCCCAACACCCAGGTTACACAGGATCACACAGGTGGCCAGTCCGGGTGCTATTCAGGATGTCCATCCCCAGCTGGGACCGTCCAATACCCAGGCCACCAGGTCTGAAGCCCACCATGTGCTATTCAGGAAGCCTCCTCCCAGGTCTTCCAACACAGGTTCACACAGATCACTCACAGCGACCATACACAGGCACTCCATGTGACCCACACCCTGGTCACATTATATACCTTGAACCACTCCCCTGGATGGGAGTGTGGGTGTGTGGCTAGTTTGTCCCACCCATCTCATATAACTAGCCCTGCCAAACCTCCCATGACTATTATACAACACTTATACTTATAAGACTACAGGTCCCAGAACACCATATTGCTTCAGGCTGGCAGCGCAGAGTCCCCTCCTCTGCGACACATATATCGGCCATTCACCACAATGCCGGACTTTGTCACATCATCACATCCATGGCTGTGATTCCCATGCACTCTCACGGCCTCAGTACACCTCTGTGCGCATACTGGGGAGACTATGCAGCACCCCCTACCTGTTACAGGGGTCACTGTATCACATGTGATAAATTTGGCGCTCTTGTCTAATTTTACACTGAAGCAATTTAAGTCACTGGTCGGATTAATTTGCACTAATATTTTGTGCCAAAATTGTGCTACAAATATGTCAGACATTTATTTTAATAAATCTCTCCCAATATTTTGATAGCACAAAGTGAAAGAATAGTGTACAAAATATACTTATTATAAATCTGTAATTAATTGAATGGTCTGGAAATGTCAAATTCTTGCTAATCCAAAATTTCCTGAATTCAATATACATAAATCCAGCAATATGGCAGTAATTTACAGTAGTTGCCATTTTGGTGAATTCTTTTGACGGTGGTGAATGAGTTAAAAAAGCATTCTTACATGTGGTATGCCCTCAACCACATAAGGACTAAGGAGTTCGATGAGTCAGGAAACAGGGAGAATGATTTTTTTACAAAAACTTCTTCGCTCCCCTCCATCTATCATGCAAAATAATTGGCTCCAGAGCATAATAATGACATTTTGAGTTCTTTCAATGTGGACTGAAACAAATATGCTCAGAATGAATTTCGGAAGATTCGATCATATCTAATAAATATATACACCCTCTGAGGAAGCCAAAACTTGGCAATACATGTGGGGATTGTTCTATGATGGGTTTTGTTCTATCCCTCACAGAGATAAATTCTTTATTTATTCACCTATTCACTGGATGGGTATTTATTCATCATTCCATGTGTTCCTTGATGCTATGTTATTTTTTTTTTTTTATTTAAATGTGTTTATGTATCATGTAAGGGTGTCTATTGACCCATTTTTTGTATAGCTTTGTATTTTTCTTGGAATTTCCAGATAAAAATTGTTGATTTCATTTTACTACCCTTTGATGCACCTTTTTCTAACATAGATCTATTTATTTCTTTTCTGACAATTATTTTCATGTTTACTGTGCATTGTGCACTCCCCAATTTTCTGGTGGTGCCCGCTTTTTCAAATTATCTGTCTAGTACTAATAAATGTATAAACCTAATAATGGATGATAACTGATTGATATCAAAGATAAAATCCGACATTGACTAAAATATGCAGTTAACAGTGAAGTCAATTCTAGCAAACATACAGCTACAAATGACAAATAAACAATTGCTTATTGGAACACCTTCAAGTCCCCCCCAGAATATAATATTTCTTTAACTCAGAAATTTGAAGCAAATTGTATTAATAATTCATGAGATGAAATATGAGAGAACCACAAAGCATCAGTCTGATGACACGGAATTACTTAAATGTTAGACCTGTATGACACACAGCTTTCTTTCATCAGAATCAGAAACATATTATCTCATCAAAAAAGGGACATTTGAAAGTGTAACTCGAATTTTCAGTACTACATTATGTAATGATTGCGGAACAACAATGATGGAACAAGAAGGTTATATTCTGCAGGCACTAAGACTGTTATTACTGAGGACAGTAGAAATCTTGATGTTTCCATTATAGCATCTGCTATATTATTATAGATATTGATAGCAGTTTCAGGCATAGTTCTCTATCCTAGCCAGTGAATCACGGTAATTTGACATGCGTGGTCACGTGGCCAAGCCATACAGAGATAAATAGATATAAATAGAAAGGAGAATCTAATTATCTGTATTGTAACCTAGCTTCTGATGTAATCCTACGCATTGGCAATTTTGGAAAACACGCAAAAATCTTTGCAAAACATTTAAGCCAATAACAACATATGTGCAAATAGCTTTCCATAAATCCAACATAAATGATGAGTATATAGGTGAGTGACAATAATGTGGAGAGACCTGTGTTCTATTTCTGAATTTCCATTAAAAGCTGTAAAGTTTCTCTCCAGTAACTGTCCCCTATTGTCAAATTAAGTAGCGCAGATAACAGACCAAGGATGTTGCATTGTTTCAGAACCTAATAAAATTCATGTGCCTGACAATTAAAGATGAAAATGGGTGCAGAGGGTAAAGAGGAAAAAAAGGAAGGGTCATTCCACAATGTAAAAGAAAAAGTTTAAAAAGAACTGAGCTGTTTGAAAAGTTCTAGAAATTAATAAGTTACGATGTAAGACCGAGAGTCCCAGCCGCCAGATAGAATACGTGTCAAAATATGGACATTGTTTAGTTTCACAAAGCCATTCTCATGAATTGCTGAGTCTAAAATTAAACATTTCAGAAAGAATTGAAGTCATCATGAGAAAACTCAAGGGTATTGTAACTTAACTGTAATTA
The DNA here is from genome assembly GCF_032444005.1 of Ranitomeya imitator. Lineage (NCBI taxonomy): Eukaryota > Metazoa > Chordata > Amphibia > Anura > Dendrobatidae > Ranitomeya > Ranitomeya imitator. The sequence continues at coordinate 482,503,291 of NC_091286.1, read as the reverse complement.
GAAATTTAAGGGCCAATTAGCATAGAACCAAAAGGGTTTTTTTTTTTCAAAAAATTTTAAAAGGTTTTCTTAACACAACCTTCACTAATTAACAATTAAGTATCTACAGTACCCTGGTATGTTGTGAGGCAGTAAGCCCTATATGTAACTGAACTGTCTACAGTAAACTTAGCCACCTACTTAGAGATAATACAGCTACGAGTGCCCGAAAATCAGGTTCATAATCACATGAGTTCATGATTTTCACACTGCGATTACCACATGATCGCCCAATATCGCTGCTCCCATTTGCTTCCAAACTCCTGGAGCAGCACGTCCATGCTGAACTTTCCTCCCATCTCTTATCTAGCTTGCTCTTTGACAGTCTACAATTTGTTTTTCGCCCCATCACTCAACTAAGACAGCCCTTACCAAAATTACTAACGACCTACTTACAGCCAAAGCTAACCGACAATACTCTGTACTCCTCCTTCTAGACGTGTCCTCTGCTTTTGACACAGTTGACCACTGACTCCTACTACAGATCCTCTCCTCCATTGGCATCAAAAACCTCACCCTATCCTGGATCTCCTCATACCTTTCCAACCACACATTCAGTGTCTCCCACTCCCACACTACCTCCTCATCCCACCCTCTCTCTGTTGGAGTCCCCAAGGCTCTATTCTAGGACCCCTACTCTTCTCAATCTATACACTTGGCCTGCGACAACTCATAAAGTCCCATGGATTCCAGTACCACCTTTATGCTGATGACACTCAGATCCTACTTTCTGGCCCAGACATCACCTCTCTGCTGTCCAGAATCCCGGAGTGTCTATCAGCCATATCCTCCTTCTTCTCCTCTCGCTTCCTCAAACTCAATGTGGACAAATCTGAACTCATCATCTTTCCTCCATCACATAGATCTTCTTTACCTGACCTATCTATCACAATTAACAACTTCACGCTTTCCCCTGTACCGGAAGTCCACTGCTTCGGAGTAACCCTTGACTCTGCCCTGTCCTTCAAACCGCACATCCAAGCTCTTTCCATCTCCTGTCGCCTCAAGCTCAAAAATATCTCCAGAATCCGTCCTTTCCTCAACCGTAAATATTCTAAAATGCTTGTGCATGCCTTCATCATCTCCCGCCTTGACTACTGCAACATCATTTTCTCTGGTCTCCCTGCTAACACCCTTGCACCTCTCCAGTCCATCTTTAACTCTGCTGCCCGACTAATTCATCTCTCTCCTCGCTACTCCTCCACTTCCCCCTCTGCAAATCTCTTCACTGGCTCCCATTCTTTCAGTGTATCCAGTTCAAATTACTAATACTAACCTACAACGCCATCAATAACCTGTCTCCTCCATATATCTCTGAACTAATCTCTCGATATCTTCCCTCACGTAATCTCCGGTCCTTCCAAGACCTCCTTCTTTCCTCCACACTTATTCACTCCTCATCGAACTGCCTCCAAGACTTCTCCCGAATATCCCCCATCCTCTGGAATTCTTTGCCCCAACACATCCGACTATCAACCACATTCGGATCCTTCAGATGGAACCTGAAAATCCATCTCTTCAGGAAAACCTACAGGTTGCACTTACCCCGCTGCCTCCTCACTACTACCGAAGCTACCACCCTACCAACACCGTAGCTCCTGCAACCCTCAACCTATTGTCTCTTTCCCTGCCATCCTGTAGAATGTAAGTCCACAAAACCAGGGTCTTCGCCTCTCTGTTTCAGTCTGTAATTGTTAGTTTGCTTACTGTAAGTGATATCTGTAATTTGTATGTAACCCCTTCTTCTCATGTACAGCACCATGGAATCAATGGTGCTGAATAAATAAATAATAATAATAATGTTATATATATATATATATATATATATATATATATATGTATATAGATAGATAGATAGATAGATACATATATATATACATATATATATATATATATATATATATATATATATATATATATATATATATATATATATATATATATCTTGACCTTGTGGGATTGGATCATAAATTTATATGTTGTCATTTTTTTATTTTAAAAATTACAAAAAAGAAAATTTTCGCTGCAAAATTTTGGGCATCCTTGGAGATGTGTGTGTTCAGATAACTTTGCTCAAGGTTTCAGACCTTAATTAGCCTGTTATGCAAATTTCAGAGCTTAACAAAAACTCAGCCCCCTCTTACCTTGTGCCAAAAAACAGCAGCCATTGGTTCTTCTAAGCAGCTGCCTAGCACTCTGAAAATGAAAATGGTGGAGGCCCACAAAGCAGGAAAGCCTATCACTATAATCATGAAAATTACTTTTTTATTATAATTCCATTGCTCTTTACATGTGAAAAGGGATATACATAATAAATAACAAGTACAATAGTCATGAAGAAAACGAGTCATCGACTGGTATAAATGGAGAGGACTCTGCCTGCGAGGGCTCACAGTCTACAAGGGATGGGTGAGGATACAGTAGGTGAAGGGAGACCTGGTCGTGCAGAGGTATGGTAGAACGAAGGTTACTGCAGGTTGTACGCCTGTCAGAAGAGCTGGGTCTTCAGATTAATTTTGAAGATTTCCAGAGTAGATGGGAGTCTGATATTGTCGAGGGAGGATCTAAAGTGATCCTTCACGGTTAACTCAGTGATTTCCAAATTAATCTACAGGGCGTTGCCGGCAACTGAAAATGACCAGATGGAGACGAATGTCTCTGTTTGGGGGGGATCAAGCAGATCTCTGGGCCCCTGTTTATTGTCTGACTTTTCATAGTCATAGAAGTTATACTTCAACCAATCAGTATAAGAACATGTTCACAGTTCTTAACCTATAAGAATGCAGGAACAGTCTGTACGTCAAAGTCTCGTAGAACAATGCACCCTCAGTCTCATGTCCTGGCAGATTGCAACAATCAAGGTCTCATCAAGGTCTCATAACAGCTGTAAATTTTAGCCTAGTAACAAAATTTATATCAAAACAACAAAATGGAGTCGAAAAGCACAAAATGGAGAGTCTTTCTTAATATGTTCCTTCACATTCCCCCCTAGATACATTTTGTTAACTAATGTCCAGCATCAGAGGTACTATCCAAAGCTATAAGCTCGAGGGGTACTGGTCTTCACATGACTGGTGCCATGTTACCAGCCATGGCTGTTGCGGCGTACCCATCCTCCCTGTATACTAGAATTTACGAATAATAATTATTGATAACAGTGGTGGGGATCTTTTGAAGATAGCCATGCACTTGGCTTCAACATCTTCATCAGATAACTTTGTAAAATCGGTGTAGAGAAGAGCAGGGGTGGCAACGCTTTTGGTTTCATCATTAGTTGTCTTAGTGCAGAATTTCCTAATACATACAGAAATACACCAAAGAACAAGTTTTATTATTACATACATGACAAAAATAAAGGCAACGATGTGTAACAAACTTTGTAAGATTCCAGCTATCCAGCCCCCAAGTCCCTTAAACCAATTGGCTGGATTAAGAAGGAGAAGGTGTCTGCCCACCAACTGTCCCTATTACGGTCATTGTCTGTATCATATTAATCTCTGAGTCTTTGGTCCTCTAACTTTAACTTTAGCGTACTATTGGGTTCTATATAATAACAGCATGCGGGTCCAATAACCTGACACATACCACCCTGTGCTCCTGTTAAGTAGTCCAGTACTACAATGTGTTGATTAGTGACTATGATAAGTTGGTTTTGGACAACAACAGTAGTATTAAGTATTTCCAATATATCCCAAATTTGATCTTCTAGATATCTGTGGCCCTAACCAATTTATTCCATATTTGTGTAATCATAGGGTAAATGGAAATAGAACTGACAATTTTATTGGCTATACCCATCTGTACTACTAATCTTTCCTGATATTGTACAAACTTATTATTCAAGGATGTTGGGGAATTTAGGCTGTCCCATGCGGTTATCAATATTATTATATGGAAATACGAAAAACCAAAACATTATGTCCCCTTATTTGCTACTCGTCTGTTTGACCAGCCTGCAGTGCGAAACGTGGATCCACGTCGGCCTTCCTTCCAGCTTTACTGACATAGGAGTAATGAAGAGGACTTGGTAGGGACCGTCATACAAGGGTTCTAGTCCGTGTTTTCTGACATGCCTTTTCACGACCACAAAATCACCAGACTTCAAGTTGTAACAAGTATCGGTTTCTGCTTAATCTGGAAGGGAAGAAAAAACTAAAACATGGGTGTTAGCAAGATTTTTACTAAGCTGAATAACATATTGAACAGCACGGTCAGTTTCTTCTAATAACTACTGAGGCTGGAAATTTGCAACTAGGGGCCTAGCACCAAACAATATGTCATATGGGGACAGGCCATGTTTTGCAATAGGGGTAGTACGAATGTGGTACAGTACAATGGGTAGGAGCTCTGGCCATGGAGCTGTAGTCTCCTGCATCATTTTGGTCAATTGTCTCTTCAGTGTGCCGCGCAGCCTCTCAATTTTCCCACTAGATTGTGGATGGTACGGAGTATGGAGGGCTACAGTGGATTCAAGCATTGTCAGAACCTCCTGATACACATGAGAAGAGAAGGCCGGACCTTGGTCACTTTCAACAACTTCTGGAACCCCATATCTGCATATAACTTCCATCACCAGTTTCTTTGCTGTGGTTTTTGCAGTCATATTGGTAATGAGGAATGCTTCTGGCCAACTGGAGAACATGTCGACAACCACCAGACAATATTCATAACTTCCAGACTTAGGCAACATGATGTGGTCCACCTGGAGCCTTTGGAAAGGATAGTCAGGCTTAGCAAGATGCTTCGGGGGTACACGTTGAAGTTGACCAGGATTGCAGGTCTGACAGATGTTACATGCACGGTTGAGTGCTGTCAGGATTGTAGAAATACCTGCAGTCCAGTAGAATTTTTGTACCAGGGCTAGGGCCTGTTTTTTCCTCGATGTGTGGGCCCATGTGCCCACATGGCAATAGCAGGGTACAACCGCTTAGGAAGACACACAAGTTGGTCCTTTTTCCAGAGACCATTGTCCATCAGCCTTCCACTGCTTCACTTCTTCCTTTGGGGACATTCTCTGCATCGTCATTAAGTGGCCTCGCGGGGCCCGACAGAAAACCTCAGTCTGTTGTGGATGATCAGGTTCCGGTAGAGTCAGTGTTTCTTGTAACTGTTTACGCTGAGAGCGTGTGGTCACCATAGCTGGTATGGTCTGTTCAACGGGTAGGAGAGCAGCAGCTTTTGCTTGCATATCTGCTGAGGCGTTACCAACAGTCTGTGGACTGTTCCTAGGACCGTGCTCCTTAACTTTGATAATGGCCACCTGAGTAGGTAATTTGATTGAGTCCATGAGGGTTTTAACAGCTTGAGCATTCTTCACTGGAGTCCCAGCGGTAGTAATAAACCCTCGATTGGCCCATAGGGCTCCGAAATCATGAGCAATACCAAATGCATACTGTGAGTCCGTGTATATATTAGCCCACCTGTCTTTGGCCAGAACACATGCAGTAGACAGAGCCTGAAGTTCTACTTGTGCTGACAGTGAGGGAGGGAGGGAGTGCAGCTCTGGGCACTACAGTGTCTTCCGTAGTAACAGTGTATCCGGTGTGGAATCTGCCAAAATCATCAGCATATTTTGAACCATCTTTCAGGGCATTGTAGAGAGGTTGTATTATGTGGAATGCGTCCGTATCCACTGACGACAATAAGTACATAGTCCAAGAAAACGCTGGAGTGCAGTCTCATCTTTCGGAAAAGGAAGGGAGCGGACGGCTATTTTTCTTTCTTTTGTGAGGTGTCTGGCACCCTGAAGGAGACAGTGACCCAAAAATATCACTTGACCAACGCAGAACCGAAGTTTCGAGGCCGAAACCCGACAGTTCAAATCTGCCAGATACTTGAGGAGGCTAACAGTGGCAACAATAGCTTCCTGCTCTGTTCGTGCACACAACAAAAGATTACCCACATACTGAAGCAGCGTGACATAAGGATATTATAACTGCCAGGGTAAAAGACACTCGCCCATATTTTTTGCAAACTGATTGGGACTGTTTTGGGCCCCTTGTGGCATAACTGTGCACATCAATTGTCATCCCTGATAAGTGAATGCAAACAGAAACTGGCAATCTGGGTGTAATGGAATGCTGAAGAAGGCATTGACAAGGTCGATGAGTGTGAACCAAGCAGCATCCCGAGATATCTGGGACAAGAGTATATGGATTAGGCACCACCGGAGTTTCCAGAACAGTAGCTGCATAAACTGCCCGTAGATCTTGTACCAGCGGGTACCCAGGGGGTTGGCCGGGTGGGGTCTTTTTCTTAACGGGAAACAAAGGCGTGTTACATGGGGAAACACAGTACCATTAGTGAGTAACGTTTGTATTTGACCCTTGAGGCCCCACTCCTGATCATGTTTCAAAGGGTATTAATGGACTTTGGGAAAAGGGGCACCAGGTTTGAGAAACACTTTTACTGGTTCTACAGGCATTATTGGGGGTGAATCTGGGCCTATAAGGGCCATCATAACCGTAGGAAGGGCATGTAAGATACACATCTCATTATGTTCATCTGCATAGGGGTTATATAACGTAAGTACCATCTGACCATCATCTTGGAATTGTATTCTGGAGCGGAACTGTGATAATAAATCTGCCCCCAGTAAATTTACCGGACATAAGGGAGAGATTACGAACTGAGCAGTAACTTCAGGGAAAGGTCCCACAGGGACGGGTTTTGTGAGAGTATATTTATTGGGTCTGCCATCTACTCTAATTAAAACAAGCTTTCGATCTGAGAATTAACATGGTAGGGCTTGGGAGGGAGATTCCCAGACAAAGGGTTAAAAAGAGATATTGGAGTATGGGACTGGATTTGTGTAAGGCAGGAGGGCTGGAGCTGGAGTCTGGGCCACTGATAAGGAACCAGCTGCGTCTTTGTAACTGTGGGGGGGGGGGCTGAGATTGGAGCAGAAATCGCTGCGGCTACTGATTTAACCCTTGATTTCCCTGTTGATGCAGAGCGGGTTAAGCTCTGAAAACCTTTTTTTTTTTTTAACTACTTTTAATGCATCATCCGGAGTGGAAGTCTCCATATCGGGTCTGACTGACATTATTGCCTCTTTCAATTCAGATTTAAGGCCAGACATCAAAGCTATTACAAAAAGGTGTGTATGGGCTTTATTTTACAATGAGAATCCCAGATCTTTAAATACTACCATAAGAAGCCCATAGAACTTCTCGGCAGTCCAGGATATATTGGTGCCTTGAGGTTAAGGGGCGTAGGGCTTACAGTCGGGAGTAGAGGCTTAATTTCCTGGGTAGGGACCATATTATCTAGCAGGGAGCCCCCCGTCCCAAATTTTTAATTGTTTGCTTTCCCAACACATTAATCTCAGTCACTTTCTCAGTTCCTTCTTGCACCACAAACATCCAGTTTTTTGTCATAGTAATGGACAACATTCCTTTTTCAACGTAACAAAAACAAATCAGAATTCACTTCCTCTGTTAATCCTTAATTTGCTATATATCAACCACTCAACTTGAAGCAGGTGAATCTTTTACCAATCTTTCAATCACACTGATAACCAAACTACGGTATCACTTACAAGTTTCCTTCTAAAACAAGGCGCCATTTTTTACTTTAAACTTATAATATTTCTTTCTAATTCAATACAATATTGTTGTTTTAAACAAAACACAGATCTCCCAGCGTGTTCTACACCAAGGACATAAAATTCAGAGAGAATGCAGCAACATGCCCCCTCCATACCAGAGACACAGAGATAAGAATTTACAGCATTCCTCAACTCAGAAAGAAGAAAGGCACAGCGCAGCTGTTTGACCCCTCCCATCGGGTATCTTAGAAATCTACACACAGAAACAGAATACAGCAGTTCTCAGACTTAATTAATTTCTACAAAACCTTCATCACACAATTCACATGCCAGAACACCTTAGAAAAACCAATGATTGAGAATATTTTCAATATTTTCCTGCATTCCTGACAGAGTTCTTTCCCCGTCTTTGGGCTAAAAATATCAGATTCATCACACACACGGAAACTGATTCTACTTTAGAGCTAAATATCCTTACTTTGTCGTGCACAATACCAGAGCGTCCGTATTAGTTTTGTTCCACTGGGTCTACCTGTCCCCCTCTGGGACAACCCAAAAACGCGGTACTCAGCGAAAGGAGGAGGGCGTCTCAAACTAACCCTCCGGATACCTCTAGAAATACACATAGATATTTATATATTCCTGAGTTACGCATCCTACCCATCTTCGATCACCTCACCACGCCTGATTCTAACAGTGATCAGGAATTCAGGATATTTTGACTATAAAGAGAATTACATCACTGGTAAATCCGGGGTGTCCGTCCCTTATGAGGTACAGTTCGAGCACTGGGCTCCCAACGGAACTACACCTCTATATGATTCCACCCAAGAATCACCCCACCATCGGGGACAAACCTCAGATCCTCTTTGCAGCAACAAACACTGGAAAAACCACACCAAACGGTCAGTCTGGACAGAATAACTGCCAACTTACCGTGGTTGTTGTGGGGGATGATCAGTCCCAATTTTCCAGTGCCTGTGTCCGGTCCGAGGGTCCTTTGTCTTGTTGTCCTCCGGGGGGCAGAGGCGTTCCTGTTTGGGGCCCCACGTTTCAGCGCCAACTGTCGAGGGTGGATCTAAAGTGATCCTTCACGGTTAACTCAGTGATTTCCAAATTAATCTACAGGGCGTTGCCGGCAACTGAAAATGACCAGACAGAGACGAATGTCTCTGTTTGGGGGGGATCAAGCAGATCTCTGGGCCCCCGTTTATTGTCTGACTTTTCATAGTCATAGAAATTATACTTCAACCAATCAGCATAAGAACATTTTCTCAGTTCTTAACCTATAAGAATGCAGGAACAGTCTGTACGTCAAAGTCTCGTAGAACAATGCACCCTCAGTCTCATGTCCTGGCAGATTGCAACAATCAAGGTCTCATCAAGGTCTCATAAAAGCTGTAAATTTTAGCCTAGTAACAAAATTTATATCAAAACAACAAAATGGAGTCGAAAAGCACAAAATGGAGAATCTTTCTTAATATGTTCCTTTACAATATGTTGGGCTAGAGAGTTTCATAGTAGGGGGATGCGCAGGATATATATATATATATATATATATATATATATATATATATATATATATATCTAATATATAAAGCTGAATGTGTGTATGTGTGTGTGTATGTATGTCCGGGATTGGCATCTGCACCGTCGCAGCTACAGCCACAAAATTTTGCACAGTCACACGTCTGGACCCCGAGAGCGTCATAGGCTATGTTGTGAGGCGAAATTTTAACCCCGCGCATTCCAATTCACCAAACAATTTTGCCCCTATCTACATAATGGGGAAAAAGTGAAAGGAAAAGTGTTGGAGGCGTCGCAGCTACAGCCACAAAATTTTGCACAGTCACACGTCTGGACCCCGAGAGCATCATAGGCTATGTTGTGAGGTGAAATTTTAACCCCGTGCTTTCCAATTTACCAAACAATTTTGCCCCTATCTACATAATGGGGAAAAAGTGAAAGGAAAAGTATTGAAAGCGTCGCAGCTACAGCCACAAAATTTTGCAGTCACACGTCTGGACCCCGAGAGCGTCATAGGCTATGTTGTGAGGTGAAATTTTAACCCCACGCTTTCCAATTCACCAAACAATTTTGCCCCTATCTACATAATGGGGAAAAGTGAAAGGAAAAGTGTTGGAGGCAAATTGACAGCTGCCAGATGTGAACAAGAGGGACTTAAAGAATGAGAGCGATGGCGCCAAAGAGTATATACCGTACAGTTGCTAAGGTGGGGCCCCGACATGGGATACTCACCACACACGGGGATATGAACACACACACAAAATGCGCCACAAACTACCATGTGCTTGAACACATATACCACCCTCAGCACACATTTCACCACACATACACCAACCTCACCACATAAAAGTCGAAACACAAAAGTCGCCGCTCAAAACTCGCCACGCGCAAAACTCGCCACATGCAAAAAGTAGGCTCACGCAAAACTCGCCACAAGTGCAAAACTCACCTCATGGAAAACTCGCCACACGCAAAACTTGCACACGCGGAAAAATTGCCACATGCACAAAAGTTGCAGCACATGCAAAAGTTGCCTCACACAAAAGTTGCACATACTCAAAAGGCACCACACAAAACTCGCCATGCGCAAAACTTGCTGCACACAATTTGCTACACTAACCTGTCACATGCAACTCGACACACAAAAAGTTGCTACACGCATGTTGCCACACAAAACTCATCTCACAAAAGTCGCTACATGCATGTCGCCACACGCAACTCAACACACACAAATTGACAAACGAAACTCGCCCTAAAACACACACAAGTCTGGTATTATCCTCCAAAAAGAAAAATCAGATTAATAAGCAGACAAACTACAAGAGCAACAAATGTACCATATAGGAAATACGGCAGCTGTCAGTCACATGACCTGTCTATTATGTGTATGTGTGAGCTAATATATACTGCCAGGGGGAGGGCTTTCTGTTGGCTGGGGATTTATCAGGCTGCCAATTTAGCTTACAAATACTGAGGTAAAAATACTGAGCAAATAACGTGTGAACGAGGTCTAATACAGGAGGAGATGACACACAGGTATATATTATATACAGGGGAGATGACACACAGATATATACTATATACCTTTATACAGGAGAGATGACACACAGGTATATACTATATAGAGGAGGAGATGACATACAGGTACATACTATATACAGGAGGAGATGACATACAGGTATATACTATATACAGGAGGAGATGACATACAGGTATATACTATATACAGGAGGAGATGACACACAGGTATATACTATATACAGGAGCAGATGACCTACAGGTATATACTATATACAGGAGGAGATGACATACAGGTATATGCTATATATAGAAGATGACATACAGGTATATACTATATACAGGAGGAGATGACACACAGATATATACTATATACAGGGGAGATGACACACAGGTATATACTATATACAGGAGGAGATGACATACAGGTATACTATATATAGGAGATGACATACAGGTATATACTATATATAGGAGGAGTTTACATACAGGTATATACTATATACAGGGGAGATGACACACAGCAGGTATATACTATATACAGGGGAGATGACATACAGGTATATACTATATACAGGAGATGACATACAGGTGTATACTATATATAAGGGAGATGACAAACATGTACTGTATATACTGAGGTGAAAATGAGAGGTGTGAGGTGAAAATGAAAAGGTGTGAGTGCAAAATGAGAGGAGTGAGGGAAAATAGTGGAGTGATCGGAAAATGACAGATGTGAGGTCGAAATGACAAGTGTTAGGGGGGAATGAGGAGTGAGGGAGAAAATGAGAGGTGTGAGGGAGAAAAAGAGATGTGAGGGGGAAAATGAAAGATGTGATTGGGAAAATGAGAGGCGTGATGGGAAAATAAGAGAAGTGAGGTGCTATAACTAACCACATATATTTACTATGCCCAGGCAACGCCGGGCTCTTCAGCTAGTATATATATATACACTATTTATATCCACACACATGTCTCCCTTACTCCCTTTTCCAAAATTTATGGAAATTTGGGACTGTATTTAATGATGGCTGTACATGAATAAGGGGACATTGGCCATCTCCCTAAACAGTCTAAATAATAAAATGTTAGACCATATCTTACGTATCCAGATTATGTGGGTAGTATTTTAATACTGATTATAATAGAAGTTATATTTCATCACATTACTATCATCAGCAGATTTGTCTTTCAGTACCATCTTCATGCTGATGACACAAAGCTACACACGCCATCCCCTTACCTTACCCCCGCTGTACTACAGAACACCAGTGGCTGTCTGTCCGCAGTCTCCAACTCTCAATCTGAAACTCAACCTTTAAAAAACTGAATTTCTTCTGCTCCTGCCATCTACTGACCTCCCTAAAGCTGATATTTCCTCTCTGTGGGTGGCACCAAAATAACGCCTAAGTAGCAGGCACAGTGTCTGGGTGTTATGTTTGACCCCAATCCTACCTTCACCTCCCATATACAATCTGTTGCCCACTGTTGCACTAAAAGAACATCTCTAGAACATTTTATCACCATGGAAACAACAGAAACCCTCTCTATTGCCCTAATCCACTCCTGCCTTGACTGCCGTAATTCTCTATTAATTGGACTCCCCATCACTCTACTTTCCCCTCTCCAGTCCATCCTTAATGCAGTAGCCAGGGTCGTCTAGCTGGCTAATCGGTATTCTGACGTGTTCGCTTTTTGCCAGTCATTGCACTGGCTTCTCATACATTACAGAATCCAATTTAAACTGCTTGTTCTCATCCACAAAACTCCCCACAATGCGGCACCCCTACATTTCCTCCCTCATTTCTGTTTATCGACCTAGCAACTTGTTACGCTCAGCAAGTGACTTTCGACTAGCATCCGTACTAATCCGTATCTCCCACTCCCAGCTCCAAGACTTCTCACAAGTTGCACCAATCCTCTGAAATGCTCTACCCCAAGAAATCAGGACTAACCTTATACAGCTTTAGGTGCTCCCTAAACACACTTCTGTTTAGAGCGGCCTTTCACATTTCCTTCACCTGTACTGTTGCTTAGTACTGTTTCTCCCATTCTGTATTCTTATCCAAGTACTTACATAAAGTGGGGGAAATAAGTATTTTATTCCTTGCTGATTATAATAATAATAATCTTTATTTTTATATAGCGCTAACATATTTCGCAGCGCTTTACAGTTTTGCACACATTATCATCACTGTCCCCGATGGGGCTCACAATCTAGAATTCCTCTCAGTATGTCTTTGGAATGTGGGAGGAAACCAGAGTGCCCGGAGGAAACCCACGCAAACACGGAGAGAACATACAAACTCTTTGCAGATGTTGTCCCGCGTGGGATTAGAACCCAGGACACCAGCGCTGCAAGGCTGCTGTGCTAACCACTGCACCACCGTGCTGCCCTGATTTTGTAAGTTTGCCCACTGACAAAGTCATGAACAGTCTATAATTTTAAGAGTAGGTTAATTTTAGCATTGAGAGATAAAATATCAAAAATAAAATCCAGAAAATCACATTATATAAATTACATAAATTAATTTGCATTTTGCAGCAAGAAATACATATTTGATTCCTCTGGCAAATAGTTGGTGGCAAAACCCTTGTTGGCAGTCAGATGCTTTTTGTAGTTATTATTATTATTATTATTTATTTATATAGCACCATTAATTCCATGGTGTTGTACATGAGAAGGGGTTACATACAAATACAAATATCACTTACAGTAAACAAAACTAACAATGACAGACTGATACAGAGGGGCGAGGACCCTGCCCTTGCGGGCTTACATTCTACAGGATTATGGGGAAGAAGACAGTAGGTCGAGGGTTGCAGTTGCTCCAATGGTGTTGAGGTGGCCGTGTGGTCTTTACAGGCTTTAAGCTTCCTTGAAGAGGTGGGTTTTCAGGTTTCTTTTGAAGGATCCAAAAGTAGTGGATAACCGGATGTGTTGGGGCACTGAATTCCAGAGGATGGGTGATATTCGGGAGAAGTCTTGGAGGCGATTGGGTGAGGAGTGAATAAGCATAGAGGAGAGGAGGAGGTCTAGGGAGGACCAGAGATTACGTGAGGGAAAATATTGAGAGATTAGTGTGGAAATATACGGAGGAGAAAGATTATGGATGGCTTTGTAAGTCAGTGTTAGTAATTTAAACTGGATACGCTGGGAAATTGGGAGCCAGTGAAGGGATTTGCAAAGAGGGGAAGCAGGAATGTAGCGAGGAGAGAGATTAATTTGTCGGGCAGCAGAGTTAAGGATGGACTGGAGGGGTGCGAAAGTGTTAGAAGGTAGGCCACAGAGGAGTATGTTGCAGTATCCAGGTGGGAGATGATTAGGGCATGCACGAGCATTTTGGTACAGTGTGGGTTGAGGAAAGGACGGATTCTGGAAATATTTTTGAGCTGGAGGTGACAGGAGGTGATGAGAGCTTGGATGTGCGGTTTGAAGGACAGGGCAGAGTCAAGGGTTACTCCGAGGCAGCAGATTTTGGTGACAGGGGAAAGTGTGATTTCATTTATTTTGATAGATAGATCAGGTAGGGAAGATATGCGAGATGGAGGATGGAGGAAAGATAATGAGTTCAGAGTTGTCCACATTGAGCTTGAGGAAGCGAGAGGAGAAGAAGGAGGATATGGCCGATAGACACTCTGGGATTCTGGAGAGCAGAGAGGTTGACATCTTGGCTAGAGAGGTAGATCTGAGTGTCATCGGCATATAGATGGTACTGGAAGCCATAGGACCTTATGCGTTGTCCCAGGCCGAGTGTATAGATTGAGAAGAGTAAGGGTCCTAGGACAGAGCCTTGGGGGACTCCAACAGAGAGGGGGTGAGATGAAGAGGTAGTATGGGAGTAGGAAACGCTAAATGTGCGGTTGGAAAGGTATGAGGAGATCCAAGATAGGGCAAGGTCTTTGACCCCAAAGGAAGAGAGGATCTGTAGTAAGAGGCAGTGGTCAACTGTGTCGAAGACAGAGGACAGGTCTAGGAGGAGGAGTATAAGAGAATTGTCTTTTAGCTTTGGCTGTAAGTAAGTCATTAGTAATTTTGGTCAGGGCAGTCTCAGTGGAATGGTGGGGACGGAAGCCAGATTGTAGGTTGTTGAAGAGAGAGTTAGATGCAAAGTGAGAGGAAAGTTCAGAATATACGTGCTGCTCAAGGAGTTTGGAAGCAAATGGGAGCAAAGATATGGGGCAATAGCTGGACATACCGCTTGGGTCAAGAAATGGCTTTAACGCAGAGGGGAAGGTACCAGAAGTTAGTGAAAGGTTGAAAAGATGGGTTAGGGATGGGATTAGTGTGGTGGTGAGGTTGGGGAGGAGGTGGGATGAGATGGGGTCAAGTGCATAAGTAGTGAGGTGTGATTTGGAGAGATGAGTCAGCTCCCCTTCAGAGATTTTGGAGAGTGAAGTTATGGGATGAGTAGTAGTTGATGATGAGGTTTGCGCAAATGTCAGGAGGAATTTTGGTTCTCTCCTCTTTGCAGTTCATCTCTTAATCATTAAGATTTTGAGGCTGCTGCTTGGCAACTTGGAGCTTCAGCTCCCTCCATAAGTTTTCTATGGGATTGTGGTCTGGAGAATGGCTAGGCCATTCTATGACATTAATGTGTTTCTTTTTGAGCCACTCCTTTGTTGCCTTGGCTGTACGTTTTGGGTCATTGTCTTGCTGGAAGACCCAGCCATGATCTATTTTTAATGTCCTCGCAGAAGGAAGGAGGTTGTCATTCAGGATTTTATGGTACATGGTTCCATCCATTCTCCCATTGATGCGGTGAAGTAGTCCTGTGCCTTTAGCAGAGAAGCACCCACAAAACATGTTTCCAACTCCATGCTTGACAGTGGGCAGCAGCATTTCTCTTCCTCCAAACACGACGAGTCGAGTTACTGCCAAAGACCTGAATTTTTGTCTCATCTGACCACAGCACCTTCTCCCAATCACTCACAGAATCATCCAGGTGTTCATTGGCAAACTTCAGATGGGCCTGAACATGTGCCTTCTTGAGCAGGAGGACCTTGCGAGCACTGCAGGATTTTAAACCTTTTCGGCGTAAGGTGTTACCAATGGTTTTCTTGGTGACTGTGGTCCCAACAGATTGAGATCATTAACAAGTTCCCCCTGTGTAGTTTTAGGCTGATCTCTCACCATTCTCATGATCAATGATTAGGAGCATCTAACTGGTCTGTAGAAGCTAGAATTCTTAATGTTTGGTAGGGGATCAAATACTTATTTCTCACTGCAAAATGGAAATAAATTTATATAATTTATACAATGTGATTTTCTGGATTTTATTTTTGATATTCTATCTCTCAATGTTAAAATTAACCTACCCTTAAAATTATAGACTGTTCATGTCTTTGTCAGTGGTCAAACTTACCAAGTCAGCATGGAATCAAATACTTAATTCCCCCACTGTATATAACGCATTCACTTTCTCTGAATTTATCTCCACTCCAGTCAAAAGCACCAAAAATACTGGCTGATGACAACCTCATGCAGCCTTTATCAATCCACATTCCCTCAAGATGGCTGAACGATCATTGTAAGTAATACCTGTACTTTATGTCTCCCCCACCTCATTGTATATTGTAAGCTCTTACAGGCATTGTCGTCATTACCGTTGCTTTATTTATTGTATTATCTTTAACCCCTTAATGACCGCCGATACGCCTTTTAACGGCGGCCGCTAAGGGTACTTAAACCACAGTGCCGTTAATTAACGGCGCTGTGGAAAAAGTAAATAGCGCCCCCCAGAGTCAGATTTTGTCCGGGGTCTCGGCTGCCGGGGGTAGCCGAGACCCCAGAGAACATGATTCGGGGTTTTTTTTACCGACCCCGCATTTGCGATCGCCGGTAATTAACCGTTTACCGGCGATCGCAAAAAAAAACAAAAATGCGATTTCTTTTTAATTTCTCTGTCCTCCGATGTGATCGCACAGAGAAATGGGGTCCCAGGTAGCCCCCCGATACTTACCTGTCTCCCCCGGTGCTCCTCGTGGCTCCCGACTGGCGCCACCATCTTCAAAATGGCAGGCGCATGCGCAGTGCGCCTGCCGGCCGGCACCCGGAGAATCTTTTGGGGTCTTGGCTGCCGGGGGTAGCCGAGACCCCAAAGAACATGATCGGGGTCGGTTTTACCGACCCCTTTCTTTGCGATTGCAAAGAAAAAAAAAAAAAAAGCAAAGTGTAATTCTCTGTCCTCTGATGTGATCGCACATTAGAGGACGGAGAAATAGGGAGATTCGGGGACCCTATCATACTCACCGGTGTCCCTGGGTCCTCCTGCTGCTCCTCCTGGCTGCCGGGGAAAAGAAAATGGCGGGCGCATGCGCAGTGCCCCCGCCATCTACCGGCCGGCAGGAGAAGAGCAGTTGGGGCTAAAATTAGGGTTAGGGTTAGGGCTAGGGCTAGGGTTAGGGCTAGGGTTAGAGCTAGGGTTAGGGCTAGGGATAGGGCTAGGGTTAGGGTTAGGGCTAGGGTTAGGGCTAGGGTTAGGGTTAGGGCTAGGTTTAGGGATAGGGCTAGGGTTAGGGCTAGGGTTAGGGCTAGGGTTAGGGCTAGGGTTAGGGTTAGGGCTAGGGTTAGGGTTAGGGCTAGGGTTAGGGCTAGGGTTAGGGCTAGGGTTAGGGTTGGAGCTAAATTTAGGGTTAGGGTTGGGGCTAAATTCAGGGTTAGGGTTGGGGCTAAATTTAGGGTTAGGGTTGGGGCTAAATTTAGGGTTAGGGTTGGGGCGAAATTTAGGGTTAGGCTTCTTTCACACTTACGTCGGTAAAGGGCCGTCGCAATACGTCGGCCCAACATACCGACGCACATTGTGAAAATTGTGCACAACGTGGTCAGCGGATGTAGTTTTTCATTGCATCAGCTGCCCAATCTATGTCCTGGGGAGGAGGGGGCGGAGTTATGGCCACGCATGCGCGTTCAGAAATGGCGGATGCGACGTACAAAAAAACGTTACATTGAACGTTTTTTGTGCCGATCGTCCGCCAAAACACAACTGATCCAGTGCACGACGGACGCGACGTGTGGCCATCCGTCACGATCCGTCGGCAATACAAGTCTATAGGCAAAAAACGCATCCTGCGGGCACATTTGCAGGATCCATTTTTTGTCCAAAACGATGGATTGCGACGGATGCCAAACGACGCAAGTGTGAAAGTAGCCTTAGGGCTAGGGTTAGGGTTGGGGCTAAAGTTAGGGCTAGGGTTGGGGCTAAAGTTAGGGTTAGAGTTGGGATTAGGGTTAGGGTTTGGATTAGGGTTGGTATTAGGGATAGGGTTGGCATTTGGGTTACGCTTGGGATTAGGGTTAGGTTTGGGATTAGGGTTAAGGTTAGGGTTGTGATTAGGGGTGTATTGGGATTAGGGTTAGGTTTGAGGTTAGGGTTGAGATTAGGATTAGGGGTGTGTTGGATTTAGGGTTTTGATTAGGGTTATGGTTAGGGTTGACATTAGGGTTGTTTTGGGGTAAGGGTTGTGATTATCGTTAGGGTTAGTGATTAGGATTATGGATTGGGTTGGGATTAGGGTTAGGGGTGTGTTGGGGTTAGGGTTGGAGCTAGAATTGGGGGGTTTCCACTGTTTAGGTACATCAGGGGGTCTCCAAACACGACAGCCAATTTTGCGCTCAAAAAGTCAAATGGTGCTCCCTCCTTTCTGAGCTCTGCCGTGCGCCCAAACAGTGGTTTACCCCCACATATGGGACATCAGCGTACTCGGGATAAATTGGACAACAACTTTAGTTGTCCAATTTCTCCTGTTACCCCTGTGAAAATAAAAACTTGGGGGCTACAAAATCTTTTTTGTGTAAAAAAAATATGTTTTTATTTTCACGACTCTGCATTCTAAACTTCTGTGAAGCACTTGGGCATTCAAAGTTCTCACCACACATCTAGATAAGTTCCTTGGGGGGTCTAGTTTCCAAAATGGGGTCACTTGTAGGGGGTTACTACTGTTTAGGTACATCAGGGGCTCTGCAATCGCAACATAATGCCCACAGACCATTCTATCAAAGTCTGCATTCCAAAACGGCGTTCCTTCCCTTCCGAGCTCTGCCGTGCATCCAAACAGTGGTTTAGCCCCACATATGGCACATCAGTGTACTCGGGATAAATTGGACAACAACAATTGCAGTCCAATTTCTCCTGTTACCCTTGTAAAAATAAAAACTTGGGGGCTACAATATCTTTTTTGTGGAAAAAAAAATATTTTTTATTTTCACGACTCTGCATTCTACACTTCTGTGAAGCACTTGGGCATTCAAAGTTCACCACACATCTAGATAAGTTCCTTGGGGGGGCCTAGTTTCCAAAATGGGGTCACTTGTGGAGGGTTTCTACTGTTTAGGTACATCAGGGGCTCTGCAAATGCAACATAACGCCCGCAGACCATTCTATCAAAGTCTGCATTCCAAAACGGCGCTCCTTCCTTCCGAGCTCTGCCGTGCGCCCAAACAGTGGTATACCCCCACATATGGGGTACCAGCATACTCAGGACAAATTGTACAACAACTTTTGGGGTCCGATTTTTCTTGTTACCCTTGTGAAAATAAAAACTTGGGGGCTAAAAAATCTTTTTTGTGGAAAAAAAATATTTTTTATTTTCACGACTCTGCATGCTAAACTTCTGTGAAGCACTTGGGCATTCAAAGTTCTCACCACACATCTAGATAAGTTCCATGGGGGGTCTAGTTTCCAAAATGCGGTCAATTGTGGGGGGTTTCCACTGTTTAGGCACATCAGCGGCTCTCTAAACGTGACATGGCATCCGATCTCAATTCCAGCCAATTCTGCATTGAAAAAGTCAAACGGTGCTCCTTCACTTCCAAGTTCTGCGGTGCACCCAAACAGTGGTTTACCCCCACAAATAGGGTATTGGCGTATTCAGGAGCAATTGCATAACAAAATTTATGGTTACATTTCTGTTTTTACACTTGTGAAAATAAAAAAAGGTTTTGAATTAAAATGTTTGCAAAAAAAAAGTTAAATGTTCATTTTTTCCTTCCACATTGTTTCAGTTCCTGTGAAGCACATAAAGGGTTAATAAACTTCTTGAATGTGGTTTTGAGAACCTTGAGGGGTGTAGTTTTTAGAATGGTGTCACACTTCGTGATTTTCTATCATATAGACCCCTCAAAAGGACTTCAAATGTCATGTGGTGCCTAAAAAAAAAGGTGTTGTAATAATGAGAAATTGCTGGTCAAATTTTAACCCTTATAACTCCCTAACAAAAAAAAATGTTGTTTCCAAAAATGTGCTGATGTAAAGTAGACATGTGGAAATGTTATTTATTAACTATTTTTTGTGACATATCTCTCTGATTTAAGGGCATAAAAATACAAAGTTTGAAAATTGCAAAATTTTAAAAATTTTCGCCATATTTCCGTTTTTTTTCATAAATAATTGCAAGTAATATCGAAGAAATTTTACCACTAACATGAAGTACAATATGTCACGAAAAAACTCGGAATCAGCGGGATCCGTTGAAGCGTTCCAGAGTTATAACCTCATAAAGTGACAGTGGTCAGAATTGCAAAAATTGGCTCGGTCATTAAGTACCAAATTGGCTCTGTCACTAAGGGGTTAATGAGATTACTCATGACTTGTATATGAACTGTTGAATTGTAAAGCGCTGCGGAATATGTTGGCGCTATACACATAAAATTATTGTTACTATCATTTATGTCTCAATCCTTATTTCATTTGATGTTTTTAGAAGATTGCCTTTAGCATTGTATCCATTATATTGACAGTAGAGTTGAGCGACTTTTACTTTTTTAGGATCGAGTCAGGTTTCGCGAAACCCGACTTTCTCAAAAGCTGGGTAGGGGGACATCGGCTGATTATTGCGAAAAATCGGGGGCCGACCAAAACACGAAACTTCAATGCAAGTCAATGGGGAATCAAAGTCGGCAGTGAGTGGAGGACAGGAAAACACCTACAGTGTTCATTTTAATGTCAAAAACATCAATTCTTATTTCTTAAGCTTGTCAATCTTAATTTACTTTATAATAATAGTTAGGCATTGAAAACAGGGGGTCATTTGGCTAAAGTTGTGGGGTGGTAGGGCTGGCTCAAGATTTTCGTGGGCCCAGGAAACGCGGAATACGTCACGGCGGTGGAGCAGGGAGAGGTAAGTATTTCAACTTTGCAAGTGCTGTGATCCTGAGCAAGCAGGGGGGCCCACTCTTTGGCACTTGGCACTGGCACAGGGCCCCTCAAAGTACGGCGGTGTGTTTGATGGCGGGTGGCGCCTCCCACTGCCAGAGACACTTTTGCGTACTATGAGGGGCCCTGTTCCAGTGATGTCGCCAACGAGTATGCCCCCCCACCTGATGAAGGAACCTGCACTTTCATCTGCACCTTCCTCTTTGTCCCCGTGTAAGGTGGTATAGTATGCGGGAAGGGGAACCAGACTTTCAGCAGGGTCAGATTCTGGCTGTGTAGAGTGCAAGAGGAATGTAGTGGTCTGGGTCAATGTACCAGCAGACTCATCTAGCAGTGGCTGGGCAATGGGCAGGATGAGGAGGAAACACAGATATAGGCCCAAATAATAAAGTAGGCTAAATGCAGTTCAAAATTGGTAACAGGACTAAACAGGCGGCATTGCTTTGTTCAGTGGAGGACAACTGTAATGAGTGGCGCAGACACAGTTTGTAGGCCCACAATAAAAAAGTAGGCTAAATGCAGTTCAAAATTGGTAACAGGACTAAACAGGTGGCAAAGCTTTGTTCAGTGGAGAACAACTGTTATGAGTAGCGCAGACACAGTAAGTAGGCCCAAATACAAAAGTAGGCTAAATGCAGTTCAAAATTGTTAACAGGACTAAACAGGCGGCCTAGCTTTGTTCAGTGGAGGACAAATGTATTAACTGGTCTAAATGGAGGCCAGGGCCCATGTATATTTTAGATATCATCTATCATTTCAACAAATTTGTATTGGCAGTGCCATTGAAGGATTTAACAGCACAGATTACACAGTGATGGACCAGGGAGAGGTAAGTATTGCAAGTGGTAAAGCACTGTTCGAGCTGGGGGGAGCACTTTCTCGTGGGCGGCAGTACTGCCACAGGGACCCTCATATTACGATGGTGTGTCTGATGTTGGTTGTGCACCACCACCGTCAGAGACACTTCATTGTACTATGAGGGACCCTGTGCCAGTGCCGTCGCCCAAGAGTGGGCGCACCCACCTGTCCAGGCAAACGGCACTTGCATGGGTGCTTGCGCCAGGTGGTGACCACAGCCCTGTGGGAGGAGTAAGCCCTTTAGGGAGGTATAAAAATGGCCTATGGTGGACATTCAGCAGCTGCAAATGGCGGAATTGGAGAAGTCAGTAAGAGGAGGCCAAAAGCAAGACATTTTTCAGGCAAGCTATGTGTCAGCAGGAGAAGGTGGGGCAAAATAATTTGAAATCCATGATTGGTTCATTTTAATGAAGGTTAGATCATCAACATTCTGGGTAGCCAGACATGTCCTTTTTTCGGTCAGCATTGAACCAGCAGCACTGAAGACTCTTTCTGATAGCACACTAGAAGCAGGGCAAGCGAGCTCCTGAAATGCATATTCTGCCAATTCAGGCCAGATGTCTATTTTAGATGCCCAGTAATCAAAGGGGAATGACCTGTGAGGGTGAACATCAATAAGGGAGGAAAAGTATTTCGTAACCACACTGGACAAATGCTGTCTCCTGTCACTTTGAATCGATGCAGCACTACCTGTCGTGTCAGCGGTCATTGCGAAATTACTCCACAACTTGGTCATAAAACCCCTCTGTCCAACGCCACTTCGGATTTGTGCACCTCTAACACCTCTGCCATGTTGCCCCCACGGCTCTTGTGAGAAACATCACCGCCGCTGTGTGCTGGGAATGCCTGAACCAAACGGTCTACAAGAGTTGCTTGTTTGGTAGCCAATATTTGCTCAAGGTTCTCATATGGCATGATATTTTGTAATTTTCCTTTATATCGTGGATCCAGGAGGCAGGCCAACCAGTAATGGTCATCGGTCATCATTTTGATAATGCGGGGGTCCCTTTTTAGGATACGGAAGGCATACTCAGCCATGTGGGCCACTGTTCCAGGTGTCAATTCATTGCTTTTGCTGGGCTGAGGAGCACTTTCTTGCAAATCAACATCACTTGTGTCCTGCAAAAACCCTTTACCTGACCTTACAACACCACCAGTTTCTATTGCCCCTGTGAAGCATCCTCCTCCCATAAATATTCATCCCCATCATCCTCCTCCTCTTCGTCCGCCACCTCGTCCAGGAGAGTTCCCTGAGCAGACAATGGCTGACTGTCATCAAGGCTTCCCTCCTCCTCAGCTGCAGACGCCAGCTCCTTAATGTGCGTTAAACTTTGCTTCAGCAGACGCCTTAGTGGGATGCTCATGCTTATGATGTCATTGTCTGCACTTACCAGCCCTGTGCATTCCTCAAAACACTGAAGGACTTGACAGAGGTCTTGGAGCTTCGACCACTGCACACCAGACAACTCCATGTCTGCCATCCAACTGCTTGCCCGTGTATGTGTATCCTCCCACAACTTAATTACGGCATGCCTCTGTTCGCAAAGCCTCTGAACCATGTGCAGTGTGGAGTTCCACCTTTTTGCACCGTCGATTATTAAGTGGTGCTGGGGAAGATTCAACGATCGCTGATGGTTCAGCATACGGCTGGAGTGTATGGGTGACCGGTGGATGTGCGAGCCCGTGTGCCCACTGGGTACCACACGCACCGTGCAGGAGACAGCGCTAAAGATAAGCGCTGTCCCCTGCATCTGGTGCTGAAGCCGCCATTCATATCTTCCCTGCAGAAGCGTTTGCTGTAGAGAAGATATGAATATTCCTTTTTTTTGTTTGTTTCTCGTGTTTAAAATAAAGATCCATGTCCTCAACCCCCTCCCACCCCCTGTGCGCCCGCCCACTGTTATTAAAATACTCACCCGGCTCCCTCGCTGGCCGCCGCTGCTTCCTGTCCTGGCCGCACCTTCTACTGTATGAGCGGTCATGTGGGGCTGCTCATTTACAGTAACGAATATGCGGCTCCACCCCTATGGGAGGTGGAGCCGCATATTCATGACTATAATCGGCAGCCCCATGTGACCGCTCATACAGTAGAAGATGCGGCCAGGACAGGAAGCAGCGCCAGCCAGCGAGGGAGCCGGGTGAGTATTTTAATAACAGCAGGCGGGAGCACAGGGGGTGGGAGGGGGGTGGGGACATGGATATTTATTTTAAACACGAGAAACAAAAAAATAATAATATTCATATCTTCTCTACAGCAAACGCTGCTGCAGGGAACATATGAATGGGGCTTCAGAACCAGTGGGGGGGACAGCGCTTACTGTAGCGCTGTCTCCTGCACGGCACACGGACTGCACACGGACAACGTCCATTGACTTTAATGGGTACGTGTAATCCGTGCGCTCTCACGAACACTGACATGTCTCCGTGTTTGGCACACGGAGACACGGTCCGCAAAATATCAATGACATCTGCACAGATGCATTGATTTCAATGTGACTACGTGTGTCAGTGGCTCTGGTACGTGAGGAAACTGTCACCTCACGTACCGGAGCCACTGACGTGTGTAACCGGCCTAAGTAGCAGAAAGTGGCTGGCTGATTTACCACAAACTAACAGGACTGCAGTATATCCACTTTGTGATAATTTGTATCTCACTTTTTTTGGGGGGAGACTAAACCAAACCTCAGGCCCTGTGCATAAAACAACACATTGTAAGAGGCAGAAAGTGGCTGGAAGATATATGAAAAAATATAAGGACTGTAGTACAATTTCAATCTCCCTACAATGATCTCAGGACAAGTATGGTAGCATTAAAAAGGACTGCTGCACACAAAAGTATGGACAAATAAACAAGATAACTGTGCAGAAAGGAGCAACAGGATTTTTGCTTTTAAAAAAGCAGTTGGTTTGCACAGTGGCATGCAAACAGCAATGCAGCTATCAGGGAGCCTTATAAAGCAGCCTAATAAGCTACAGAGCTGATGCACAAAAATATAGCCTCCACTGTCCCTGCAAAGAAATGGTGTGTTGGACAGTGGAAATCGCTACAGCACAAGCAGTTTTGCGGCTTAATCTTCCCTCCCTAACTATATCCCTTCTTCTGATGAAGCTGCGGCAACCTCTCCCTATGCTACGATCGGCAGAAGTAAGATGGCGTTCGGCGTGCACGCCCCTTTATAACCCCTGTGACGCCGCAGAAAGCAAGCCAATCACTGTCATGCCCTTCTCTGAGATGTTGGGGACCGAGACCTATGTCATCACGCTGCCCACACTCTGCGTCCTCCTTCATTGGCTGATAAATGGCGCTGAAAGCGTCATACGAAACACAACTTTGGCACAAAGATCGCCGACCTCATGGCCGATCCCACAGTAGGATCAGGTCGGGTTTTATGAAACCCGACTTTGCCGAAAGTCAGCGATTTTTGAATTTGTCCAATCCGTTTTGCTCAACCCTAATTGACAGTATATTAGGTGTACTGAATTATTATCTTGTTTTCTGATCTGTTTTTCATTTTCTTATAGCTTATATTGATTTAATCTATGGCCAGTGGCGTAGAAAGGGGGGTGCGGGGGGGGCGGTCCGCCCCGGGCGGCACAATGCTGGGGGCGGCCGGCGCTGCAGGAGAAGAAGATGAAAAAAAAAAAAAAAAAGACGCCCCTTTAAATCTTCGGGCGGCGCCGTCCGCCGCCACGACCAGGGCCAGCTCCCCCCACCCCCGGGTCCCGCCCCCGCCCCCGCCCCCCGCTCTATACTCACCTCTCCTGGTTCCTGCGGCGCCGGCAGCTGCAGCGTCCTCTGACTCTGCGACGTCTCAGAGCAGAGGGCGCGATGACGTCACTACTGTGCGCGCCGCTCTGCCTCTCTGTCCTGAGCGTCGCAGAGCCGGAGAGACGCTGACTGCACCGGACCTGCGCTGGGAACGGGAGAGGTGAGGATTTTACTTTTTTTTTTTTTTTCTTTATGTCTGACTGTCTGGGGCTGGGGCAATGCTGGACACACTGGGGCAATACTGGAGACCATGGGGCAGATTGCTGGACACACTGGGGCAGTACTGGAGACCATGGGGCAGAATGCTGGACACACTGGGGCAATACAGGAGACCATGGGGCAGATTGCTGGACACACTGGGGCAATACAGGAGACTATGGGGCAGATTGCTGGACACACTGGGGCAATACAGGAGACCATGGGGCAGATTGCTGGACACACTGGGGCAATACAGGAGACCATGGGGCAGATTGCTGGACACACTGGGGCAATACAGGAGACCATGGGGCAGATTGCTGGTCACACTGGGGCAATACTGGAGACCATGGGGCAGAATGCTGGACACACTGGGGCAATACTGGAGACCATGGGGCAGAATGCTGGACACACTGGGGCAATACTGGAGACCATGGGGCAGAATGCTGGACACACTGGGGCAATACTGGAGACCCTGGGGCAGATTTCTGGACACATTGAGGCAATGCTGGAGACCCTGGGGCAGACTTCTGGACACACTGGGGCAATGCTGGACACTGGGGCAGATTGCTGGACACACTGGGGGTAATATACTGGACACACTGGGGCAATGCTGGACACTGGGGGTAATGTGCTGGACACACTGGGGCAGACTGCTGGACACACTGGGGAAAGGCTGGACACTGGGGCAGATTGCTGGACACACTGAGGGCAGATTGCTGGACACACTGGGGGTAATATGCTGGACATACTGGGGCAGATTGCTGGACACACTGGGGGTAATATGCTGGACACACTGGGGCAGATTGCTGGACAACATGGGGGTAATATGCTGGACACACTGGGGCAGATTGCTGGACAACATGGGGGTAATATGCTGGACACACTGGGGGCAGGACTTGAGGCATGGGCAGAATGTAGATACGGGGCATGATTGGAGACACGGGGCAGGATTGGATCATGGGGCAGGACGGATACGATGGAGGCTGGTGGGGCAGGATGGGGAGATCATATGGGGTAGAATGGATACTCATGAGGGCAGGATACGACAACATATGGCTGGAGCCAGGAATGAGATAAACGGGGCCAGGGTGGGGAATATTATTACCATAGGGGATAATTAAGGGATATTATTATTGCAGTGATGTATTTATTTTATTTTTTGAGTATACTGTTTTAAATGGGGGGGCGGTCCTGTTACTGTGCAGAGTGACACTATATCACCTTTTTTTCTTCATGTGGTGTAATGTAGAAGTTGTGAAAAATTAAGTAATGTGTTCTGCAAGCGGAGCTCGAGATAACTGTGTTATTTCCTGCAGAAACGAGTCCTGGCTGGAAGGAATGATGGCGGTCTGTGCTGGATGAAAGATGAAGGACTTCACCTAGAGACGTCACTGGTGAGTCAGTGTTACCTATACACTGACACTATACACTGTATACTATATAGAGGTCCTGTGTATAATGTCACCAGTTATCTCTGTATTACCTCTACACAGACACTGCATACTAAGTACAGATCTCCTGTGAATACTGGCACTTATGGTGATAGTATTGTGGTTTTTTTTTTATTACTGATCAGTATTGTAGTATTCAGTCACTATGTGGTGGTAATATGTGGTCTAGAAATGGTGCGGTGGTATTTGTCCCTTGTATGTAGTATTATTCGGTCACTATGTGGCCTGGTCATGGTGTGGTGGTATTAAGTCACAGGTGTGGCATGTGGGGGTGACACCATTAGGCCCAGTTTAAGTTCTACAAAACAGGAAAACCATTTTTGGTAACCTTTGTGTGTATTGAGCTGGGGGGGGGATGGGGGGGGGGGCGCCAAACTCGGGATCAGTCCCGGGAGCGGCAAATGCTCTAGCTACGCCTCTGTCTATGGCTTATATAAATATAAGGGTAGCCGTCTTTCCTGAGCTGCCAGAGGTATGGACATAATACACTTTAGCAAGAAAAGAACCTACTGACTTTTTAAGGTGAATTTTCAGGGCATGGTTTGTGGTGTAAATGTATCAAACCACCTTTACCATGTGGAAAATGTAAATGCTGTACAAAATTGATATGCACCAAAAGGTGCTTCATTCAAACAGAATATCATGTGGATAGTTATGGTATTGTAACTAACATTTATTAACCCCTTAACCCCTGGAGCTTTTTTCAGTTTTGTGTTTTGCTCCCCTTCTCAGAGCCATAACTTTTTATTTTTCCGTCAATATGGCCATATGAGGGCTTGTTTTTTGTGAGACGAGTTGTACTTTTGAACAAAACTATTGGCTTTACTGTTATGAGAGGCAATTCAGTACCACAATGGACATAGCGGTCAGAGCACATACAGTGATCTGACAATAACCCAAAATCATAGAACGAGCTCTGAGACGTGGGAACTCTGCAGACCGCAATCCCTAATCCTCTCCAACCAACACTAGAGGCAGCCGTGGATTGCGCCTAACTCTGCCTATGCAACTCGGCACAGCCTGAGAAACTAACTAGCCTGAAGATAGAAAATAAGTCTACCTTGCCTCAGAGAAATACCCCAAAGGAAAAGGCAGCCCCCCACATATAATGACTGTGGGTTAAGATGAAAAGACAAACGTAGAGATGAAATAGATTCAGCAAAATGAGGCCCGACTTTCTTAACAGAGCGAGGATAGGAAAGATAACTTTGCGGTCTACACAAAACCCTAAAGAAAACCACGCAAAGGGGGCAAAAAGACCCTCCGTACCGAACTAACGGCACGGAGGTACACCCTTTGCGTTCCAGAGCTTCCAGCAACAAAATAGACAAGCTGGACAGAAAAAATAGCAAACAAATAGCAAAGAAGAACTTAGCTATGCAGAGCAGCAGGCAACAGGAATGATCCAGGGAAAAACAAGTCCAACACTGGAACATTGACAGGAAGCCAGGATCAAAGCATTAGGTGGAGTTAAGTAGAGAAGCACCTAACGACCTCACCAGATCACCTGAGGGAGGAAACTCAGAAGCCGCAGTACCACTTTCCTCCACAAACGGAAGCTCCCAGAGAGAATCAGCCGAAGTACCACTTGTGACCACAGGAGGGAGCTCTGCCACAGAATTCACAACAGTACCCCCCCTTAAGGAGGGGTCACCGAACCCTCACCAGAGCCCCCAGGCCGACCAGGATGAGCCACATGAAAGGCACGAACAAGATCGGGAGCATGGACATCAGAGGCAAAAACCCAGGAATTATCTTCGTGAGCATAACCCTTCCATTTAACCAGATACTGGAGTTTCCGTCTTGAAACACGAGAATCCAAAATCTTCTCCACAATATACTCCAATTCCCCCTCCACCAAAACCGGGGCAGGAGGGTCAACAGATGGAACCATAGGTGCCACGTATCTCCGCAACAATGACCTATGGAATACGTTATGTATGGAAAAAGAATCTGGGAGGGTCAGACGAAAAGACACAGGATTAAGAACCTCAGAAATCCTATACGGACCAATGAAACGAGGTTTAAACTTAGGAGAGGAAACCTTCATAGGAATATGACGAGAAGATAACCAAACCAGATCCCCAACACGAAGTCGGGGACCCACACGGCGTCTGCGATTAGCGAAACGTTGAGCCTTCTCCTGGGACAAGGTCAAATTGTCCACTACATGAGTCCAAATCTGCTGCAACCTGTCCATCACAGTATCCACACCAGGACAGTCCGAAGACTCAACCTGTCCTGAAGAGAAACGAGGATGGAACCCAGAATTGCAGAAAAATGGCGAAACCAAGGTAGCCGAGCTGGCCGAATATTAAGGGCGAACTCAGCCAAAGGCAAAAAGGACACCCAGTCATCCTGATCGGCAGAAACAAAGCATCTCAGATATGTTTCCAAGGTCTGATTGGTCCGTTCGGTCTGGCCATTAGTCTGAGGATGGAAAGCCGAGGAAAAAGACAAGTCAATGCCCATCCTACCACAAAAGGCTCGCCAAAACCTCGAAACAAACTGGGAACCTCTGTCAGAAACGATCTTCTCTGGAATGCCATGTAAACGAACCACATGTTGGAAGAACAATGGCACCAAATCAGAGGAGGAAGGCAATTTAGACAAGGGTACCAGATGGACCATCTTAGAAAAGCGATCACAGACCACCCAAATGACTGACATCTTTTGAGAAACGGGAAGATCTGAAATAAAATCCATAGAGATATGTGTCCAAGGCCTCTTCGGGACCGGCAAGGGCAAAAGCAACCCACTGGCACGAGAACAGCAGGGCTTAGCCCGAGCACAAATCCCACAGGACTGCACAAAAGCACGCACATCCCGCGACAGAGACGGCCACCAAAAGGATCTAGCCACTAACTCTCTGGTACCAAAGATTCCAGGATGACCAGCCAACACCGAACAATGAACCTCAGAGATAACTTTATTGGTCCACCTATCAGGGACAAACAGTCTCTCCGCTGGACAACGATCAGGTTTATTAGCCTGAAATTTTTGCAGCACCCGCCGCAAATCAGGGGAGATGGCAGACACAATTACTCCTTCCTTGAGGATACCCGCCGGCTCAGACAAACCCGGAGAGTCGGGCACAAAACTCCTAGACAGAGCATCCGCCTTCACATTTTTAGAGCCCGGAAGGTACGAGATCACAAAGTCAAAACGGGCAAAAAACAGCGACCAACGAGCCTGTCTAGGATTCAACCTCTTAGCAGACTCGAGATAAGTCAAGTTCTTATGATCAGTCAATACCACCACGCGATGCTTAGCTCCTTCAAGCCAATGATGCCACTCCTCGAATGCCCACTTCATGGCCAGAAACTCTCGGTTGCCCACATCATAATTTCGCTCAGCAGGCGAAAACTTCCTGGAAAAAAAAGCGCATGGT
Source organism: Ranitomeya imitator (assembly GCF_032444005.1). NCBI lineage: Eukaryota > Metazoa > Chordata > Amphibia > Anura > Dendrobatidae > Ranitomeya > Ranitomeya imitator. The sequence goes on along the minus strand of NC_091286.1, from coordinate 482,472,837 downwards.
TTCATCACTGAGCAATCAGAACCTCTCTGCGACAAAACAGCCCCTGCTCCAATCTCAGAAGCATCAACCTCGACCTGGAACGGAAGAGAAACATCTGGTTGACACAACACAGGGGCAGAAGAAAAACGACGCTTCAACTCTTGAAAAGCTTCCACAGCAGCAGAAGACCAATTGACCACATCAGCACCCTTCTTGGTCAAATCGGTCAATGGTTTGGCAATACTAGAAAAATTGCAGATGAAGCGACGATAAAAATTAGCAAAGCCCAGGAACTTTTGCAGACTTTTCAGAGATGTCGGCTGAGTCCAATCATGGATGGCTTGGACCTTAACAGGATCCATCTCGATAGTAGAAGGGGAAAAGATGAACTCCAAAAATGAAACCTTCTGCACACCAAAGAGACACTTTGATCCCTTCACAAACAAAGAATTAGCACGCAGGACCTGAAAAACCGTTCTGACCTGCTTCACATGAGACTCCCAATCATCCGAGAAGATCAAAATGTCATCCAAGTACACAATCAGGAATTTATCCAGGTACTCTCGGAAGATGTCATGCATAAAGGACTGAAACACTGATGGAGCCTTGGCAAGTCCGAATGGCATCACTAGATACTCAAAATGACCCTCGGGCGTATTAAATGCAGTTTTCCATTCATCGCCTCGCCTGATTCGCACCAGATTATACGCACCACGAAGATCTATCTTGGTGAACCAACTAGCCCCCTTAATCCGAGCAAACAAATCAGATAACAATGGCAAGGGGTACTGAAATTTAACCGTGATCTTATTTAGAAGGCGGTAATCTATACACGGTCTCAGCGAACCATCCTTCTTGGCTACAAAAAAGAACCCTGCTCCTAATGGTGACGATGATGGGCGAATATGCCCCTTCTCCAGGGATTCCTTCACATAACTGCGCATAGCGGCGTGCTCAGGCACGGATAAATTAAACAGTCGACCTTTTGGGAATTTACTACCAGGAATCAAATTGATAGCACAATCACAATCCCTATGCGGAGGTAGGGTATCGGACTTGGGCTCATCAAATAGATCCCGGTAATCAGACAAGAACTCTGGAACCTCAGAAGGGGTGGATGACGAAATTGACAGAAATGGAACATCACCATGTACCCCCTGACAACCCCAGCTGGACACTGACATGGATTTCCAATCTAATACTGGATTATGGGCTTGTAGCCATGGCAACCCCAACACGACCACATCATGCAGATTATGCAACACCAGAAAGCGAATAACCTCCTGATGTGCAGGAGCCATGCACATGGTCAGCTGGGTCCAGTATTGAGGCTTATTCTTGGCCAAAGTCGTGGCATCAATTCCTCTCAATGGAATAGGACACTGCAAGGGCTCCAAGAGAAACCCACAACGCTTAGCATACTCCAAGTCCATCAAATTCAGGGCAGCGCCTGAATCCACAAATGCCATGACAGAATACGATGACAAAGAGCAGATCAAGGTAACGGACAGAAGAAATTTTGACTGTACCGTACCAATGGTGGCAGACCTAGCGAACCGCTTAGTGCGCTTAGGACAATCAGAGATAGCATGAGTGGAATCACCACAGTAGAAACACAGCCCATTCAGACGTCTGTGTTCTTGCCGTTTAACTCTGGTCAAAGTCCTGTCGCACTGCATAGGCTCAGGTTTAAGCTCAGGTAATACCGCCAAATGGTGCACAGATTTACGCTCACGCAAGCGTCGACCGATCTGAATGGCCAAAGACATAGACTCATTCAAACCAGCAGGCATAGGAAATCCCACCATGACATCCTTAAGGGCTTCAGAGAGACCCTTTCTGAACATAGCTGCCAGCGCAGATTCATTCCATTGAGTGAGCACTGACCACTTTCTAAATTTCTGGCAATATACCTCTATCTCATCCTGACCCTGACAAAGAGCCAGCAAATTCTTTTCTGCCTGATCCACTGAATTAGGCTCATCGTACAGCAATCCGAGCGCCAGGAAAAACGCATCGATATTAGTTAATGCAGGATCTCCTGGCGCAAGAGAAAATGCCCAGTCCTGAGGGTCGCCGCGCAAAAAAGAAATAATAATCAAAACCTGTTGAACTGGATCACCAGAGGAGCGAGGTTTCAAGGCCAGAAATAGCTTACAATTATTTTTGAAACTCAGAAACTTAGTTCTATCTCCAAAAAACAAATCAGGAATAGGAATTCTTGGTTCTAACATACCGTAGATTTCTGATCAATAGTGTCTTGAATCTTTTGTACTCTTGCCGAGAGCTGATCCACAAATGAAGACAGACTTCTAATGTCCATCGCTACACCTGTGTACTGAACCACCCAAATGTCTAGGGGAAAAAAAAGGCAAAACACAGTGCAAAGAAAAAAAAATGGTCTCAGAACTTCTTTTTTCCCTCTATTGAGAATCATTAGTACTTTTGGCTTCCTGTACTGTTATGAGAGGCAATTCAGTACCACAATGGACATAGCGGTCAGAGCACATACAGTGATCTGACAATAACCCAAAATCATAGAATGAGCTCTGAGACGTGGGAACTCTGCAGACCGCAATCCCTAATCCTCTCCAACCAACACTAGAGGCAGCCGTGGATTGCGCCTAACTCTGCCTATGCAACTCGGCACAGCCTGAGAAACTAACTAGCCTGAAGATAGAAAATAAGCCTACCTTGCCTCAGAGAAATACCCCAAAGGAAAAGGCAGCCCCCCACATATAATGACTGTGAGTTAAGATGAAAAGACAAACGTAGAGATGAAATAGATTCAGCAAAGTGAGGCCCGACTTTCTTAACAGAGCGAGGATAGGAAAGATAACTTTGCGGTCTACACAAAACCCTAAAGAAAACCACGCAAAGGGGGCAAAAAGACCCTCCGTACCGAACTAACGGCACGGAGGTACACCCTTTGCGTCCCAGAGCTTCCAGCAACAAAATAGACAAGCTGGACAGAAAAAATAGCAAACAAATAGCAAAGAAGAACTTAGCTATGCAGAGCAGCAGGCAACAGGAATGATCCAGGGAAAAACAAGTCCAACACTGGAACATTGACAGGAAGCCAGGATCAAAGCATTAGGTGGAGTTAAGTAGAGAAGCACCTAACGACCTCACCAGATCACCTGAGGGAGGAAACTCAGAAGCCGCAGTACCACTTTCCTCCACAAACGGAAGCTCCCAGAGAGAATCAGCCGAAGTACCACTTGTGACCACAGGAGGGAGCTCTGCCACAGAATTCACAACACTTTACCATGTCGTGGGCTAGAAAACGGGAAAAAAAATTCCAAGTGCGGTGAAATTGCAAAAAAAAGTGCAATCCCACACTTGTTTTTGTTTGTCTTTTTTTTACTAGGGTCACTAATTTATAAAACTGACTGCCATTATGATTCTCCGGGTCATTACAAGTTCATGGATGCCAAGCATGTCTACATTCTGTTTTATCTAAGTGGTGAAAAAAAATTCCAAACTTTGTTAAAAAAATAAAACAATTGTGCCATTTTTCGAGACCCGTAGTGTCTCCATTTTTAGTGATCTTGGGTTAAGTGAGAGGTTATTTTTGTGCGCCGAGCTGACATTTTTAATGATACCATTTTGGTGCAGATACGATCTTTTGATCACCCATTTTTGCATTGTAATACAATGTCGCAGCGACCAAAATTTTAATTCTGCAGTTTTGACTTTTTTTCTCGCTACGCCATTTAGCGATCAGGTTAATTATTTTTTTATTGATAGATTGGGCAATTCTGAACTCAGTGATGCCAAATATGTGTATGTTTGATTTTATTTTTATAATTTTATTTTGAATGGGGCGAAAGGGGGTGATTTGAAGTTTTATAGTTTTTTAAATATTTTTAAAAACATTCTTTTTACTTTTGGCTTGCTTCGATAGTCTCCACTCTCCACACTCCATATGAGATTAGAAGCTGCCATAACCTGGAGACTTCAAGTTGTCATGCCAACACACCGGTGACCCGCGATAACGTGACGGGGGTCACCGATGTATGCATATTTCCAGCGCGATTGCCGGAAATGCAATTTAAATGTCATTATCAGAGTTTAACAGCAGCATTTAACTGGTTAATAGTTCAAAACAGCTGATATGTCCCTGGAAAAATGTGGGCTCACAGCTGGAGCCCACATCAAAGGGAGGGAGTCTGACATCGGTGTAAATGTACGCCGATGTTGGTAATGGATTAAAGTTGTGGTCTGATACCTACAAAATCTTGTCTAAATGTTGTGGGAAAGCAGGATCCATTTTGTATTCTTAGTCCCCTTTTTATGCTCTACTGTAAATATATCATGCAGCTCTTTTACACAGAAAACTCCCACAACACATTACAAGTCTCTGAAATTCAGGAACCAAACATTTAGACACAAATATCTCTGAATCCAATAAACAGTTGCTTGTTTGTTGGCATAAAGCCCTTTCTACCAAAGGTGTATATAAACCCAACCTGCATTTGGTGGAATCTTATGCTGGACACTGTGTGCACGTACTGCATTGATTCTCCAAGCTAGTTCATCCTAACACATGGGTAGAGCAAGTCTTCCACCACCTTTACTGCTCTGTGGGTAGTAAAGTATGTGGAAGACTTGCTCTAGCCGTAAGAAGGTCCGTATCTATACTATTATAGGACCTCTGCAGTGAAGTGCGTACCCCTGTCACTCTTTATCATCTCAGAAACTCCATACCTACAGATGTCATCAGTGGGCAGCGCTGGTGTCGCCTTGTCTGCTTGTATCACGGCCCCTTGCTGATGATTAATTTGAAGGCCCCCTAATGACATCACGTTCCCGGAGGGGTGATTATGATGCGGGGAATTGAGTGCAGCCTCACCCTCCTGTCAAGTGAAGCATCACAGTTTTTAAGGATTGGGTAGACAGTGAGAAGTATAGGGTATAATAAAGCTAATTACAAATGTGCTTAGGGTGTAAAAATAGATATTTAGAAAGGATATTTTAGGTATTGGACCACCCTTTAAAGGGATTTAATGTGACAGACTAAGTCAAGTCATGATACAAAGATACGTTGTGTAATCCTGAAGTCTTTCCTAATGCCATACTACATTGCATTCATATAGAAAATGAATTGTTACATTGCCTCCCCTTCATGAGTGTTGATTGACATGCTCTGTGTCACTATTCTTTATTGATACTTTTATGCTGAGAATCTTAGTTTTATGATGCTGCTAGTTATGTTAAAGATTAGTAAAATAAATAAGAGTGACTAGAATGGACTCGGCTACATGGCTTAAACCTATCCCATCTTTTTATTTAAAACTTGATATCTGTACATGTCAGCCACAATAAGAAGAGACATTCTCCATATGTCAAATATGTCTCATTTATGTTCATTATCTCAAGCCATCATCCTTTCCACCTTTCCATAGGGTTTTAACCTAAAAAAAATATTACTATTGGCACAAGTTAAACTTCTCTCACTTAATAAAAAGTTCCACTATTTCAAGAGTATTTATAGAAATAATCACCATGTAGACAAAAGGAGCTCCTATTTATCATCTTTCATGGTTTGTCATTGATATCCATGGTATCCAGGAAAAATATATCTTTATAAATTAACTATTTGCACAATGTTTTATGTCATTTCATAACAAAAGAAATAGATTGTTCCCTGTAAGTGACACTAACTGCTTAAAATCTATCCTGTGCAAAATAAAGGTTTACAATCAAAGTAGACCTCCGTCTTCAAAGATAAATTCTATATTAAGGCAAACTATTCATTCTTAATATGCTCCTATTGCCTTTGCCACCCTCTGATCTTCTGTCACATACTTCCAGCACATAGATCCCTGGTAGAAATCTAAAAATGTCACATCAATAACACTTCACAAAAGCTAAAAAAAATAAAAGTTTTATTGGGCCTTCTTTCTAGAAGTGATTCTTTTATGTTCCTTTGCTTTATTCTACTTAGAGAAATGCCACAGTCCTGGGTCATTTTTTACACTATAGCGCTGATTTACTGACAAAATAAGGTAAAATGTATCGTCGTATATGGTGAATTTAAGTGCATTTTAGCCTAAGAATTATGTTTTGTATAGGTTTATAGAAACTGGCATTTTACATTGTAAGTGAATGTGAAATACGGAGTATTTATCAGATGAAATCCTTTTACTTTCTTCAAAGATTCAGTGAAAAAGTAGCATTCATTTTACTTTCATGAGTTTTTTAAATCCTTAGTGAACTCTGGAAAGTATGGCAGTCTCCTTGCTGAAGTTATCTGCAGTAAATTCCACTCCTTTCCTTTTGCTTTTACTTTAATCAAGAAATGACTGTGTATTGTGATAGATATGTGAATTGGTATTATGTGCCAGTCAAAATGCTTGACCTATCTAACATAAAATTTGTACTTCTGACCGGAATAGTGTCCCCTTTCTCAATTTCATCTGATAAAATTGATATTAAAAAGTTCTAGAGCCCAATAGCAACTTTAGCCTGTGGACATTTACATATTTATAGTTATGACCTATACCACTGGACCACTTGTGTAGATTCTCTGCCAATTTCAGTGAAAAAGCAAAGACCTGTGATGGCTTAAAAAATGTAGATTTCTGTGACTCATCAGTTTAAAATAAAAATGTAAAGGTCACGTTACAAAATTCAACCATAGTCCCTTAGTTACTTGCTAGGAATTTCTTAGCGTCCAGAGGTTCTGTAGATTGTAATTCTTAATGAACACTGTTCTTATGTCTTTTACAAATATATATATAGTAAAATTTGTATCGGTGTGAAATTTGATGTTTTCTTCCTTATTTAATTTTCTTACTACCTTGAATTCACTTCTAGCTTTTCCTTGAAAAACTGCAATAAAAACTGTAGTGATATTTTTCTAAAAATGCTGTCTATAAAGCAACCCTAAAGGAGACCATTAATAAATTGAAAATCTTAAGCACTCAAGTCGAACATAAATAATTGATAATTATAGTGTTTTTAATAATAATTACCAACATCCACGCAAAGTCTTATTTTTGTGGTGTTTTAAAATAATGTTTTTAAGTATAACAAGTTTTAATTTTTGTAGTATCACTGTTTATTTAGTGTCATTTTACTGTGTGCATTGGACGGTCGGTTCCCTTCATCAGGCATATTGAATGTGGAGTAACCCCCCCTAACCATTTGTACCAGCAGGGGGGGACACGACAGGTGAAAACCATCACAGCTAACACCCTCATGATCTGTTCCCCACAGCGATCTCCAGTAGTGAATTTATATAAAATTGGAAAACAATTGTAAAAATGCCAAAATAGGATGAATTAGTTATATAAATATACATATAAAATTATAAATATTAAATAGATAGATAAGAAGGATACTAAGTCCACTGATTAATAAAAATGACACATAAATGTTGTTCAAGATACTCCTTCTCAGGTTAAAAAAGATCACTCCCATGAGCATGTGTGGGATTATAGCAGGTGCGTAGGATGCAGTGACACACAGGAGGCAGAGCAAGGTTTAACAGGTTTTTTATATATAGAAACAGTAATAGTACAAGCAGGGGGGTAATGGATGTAGACTGGAGAATGAGGGAAATTCAAATGCAAAAGAATCTAGCAGGTTAAATTATCAGTCTCTGTGCGCTGGAGGAAGGTGGCTGGAAGATCCCTCGTCTCCAATCCGGTCCCGCAGATGAGCGATGCACTTTCTCCTTGCGATGATAAATCCTCCGGGTTCTTCGGCATGTGATCTTCTGATCCGTGCACAATGGCGGGGTAGGGGTGATGGTTGGTGGCACAGAAGAAGAAGCAGAGAGTTCAGTAGGCAAGGCCGCTGTAGAAGCACACAGTCCAGCAGATACAGAAACAGGCACGGGCCAGTCCTTAGCAGGCACCGTGAAGATGGGACTAAGCGGTGCCTCTGCGGTGATGAGCAGAGCCAACGTATGTCCAAGAAAAAGAAAAAGAAAAAAGCACCTCCGCACAGCTGCAACAACTTAGATCGCCATGTCAGATAGCCAGGAAATGCTAGAGGTTTCTGCCGACAACCTCGGTGGTGCAGTATCCAAGAAAACAAGATGATAAATATCCAAATGCAGAAGAAGAGAGAGGAACGCACTCACAACGACGGCCGTTTCACGCTGATGAGTGCTTCTACAGGACCCGTAGAAGCGCTCGTCAGCGTGAAACGGCCGTCGTCCGTCATCCTCCACTCCCCTCCCTGCTAAGTTTGTCCATGCTTGAATAAAGGATTGGATTTTACCAGATCGGTGAGTGCGTTCCTCTCTTCTTCTGCATTTGGATATTTAGAGCCAACGTATGCACTCCTGCTTGGTCACTACCCTGTGGATGTCTCACTAGGCTCAGGGTAGTCTGTATCAGCAGTCTTACTAGCCAGGGGCGCAGTCAAAGCTAGCTGGTGTGGGTGCATTGAGATGGAGTCAACCATCTCACTGCTCACAGGCTCGTTCCCCGCCAAGTGTCCCATCTTCCCGCTCAGACTGCTATTTATGTCAAAATATATATTTGAACACCAGTGGCACTTGCTACACTAACTATTTTGCAGCAGATAGTGACACAGTACCACTCCTCTGCGTCGCTGTCTATAAATAATGTAAATGATTCTATATCTACGCTGAATTTAATCCCTCACTAGTTGTATGGGCTAGTAGTAAGAAGCGCCCACTATATAGACCGCAGTATTGATCTAGTTCTATAAAGAACGAATAGTAAAAAGTTGCGAGTGTACTTACCGTATATACTCGAGTATAAGCCGACCCGAGTATAAGCCAACCCCCCTAATTTTGCCACAAAAAACTGGGAAAACCTATTGACTCGAGTATAAGCCTAGGGTGGAAATGCAGCATTTACCGGTGAATTTCAAAAATAAAAATAGATCATTATTTTCCCATAGCTGTGCCATATAGTGCTCTGCACTGTTCATTATTTCCCCATAGCTGTGCCATATAGTGCTCTGCACCGTTCATATTTCCCCATAGCTCTGCCATATAGTGCTCTGCACCGTTCATATTGCCCCATATCTGTGCCCTGTATGCTCTGCACCGTTCATACTGCCCCATATAGTGCTCTGCACCGTTTATACTGCCCCCATATCTGTGCCCCATATAGTGCTCTGCACCGTTCATACTGCCCCATATAGTGCTCTGCACCGTTCATACTGCCCCCATATCTGTGCCCCATATATGCTCTGCACCGTTCATCCTGCCCCATATATGCTCTGCACCGTTCATACTGCCCCCATATCTGTGCCCCATACAGTGCTCTGCACCGTTCATACTGCCCCCATAGATGCTCTGCACCGTTCATACTGCCCCCATAGATGCTCTGCACCGTTCATACTGCCCCCATAGATGCTCTGCACCGTTCATACTGCCCTCATAGATGCTCTGCACCGTTCATACTGCCCCCATAGATGCTCTGCACCGTTCATACTGCCCCCATAGATGCTCTGCACCGTTCATACTGCCCCCATAGATGCTCTGCACCGTTCATACTGCCCCCATAGATGCTCTGCACCGTTCATACTGCCCCCATAGATGCTCCACATAAATCTGTGCCGCTGCTGCAATAAAAAAAAAAATGCCATACTCACCTCTCTTGATTGCAGCTCCCGGCGTCTCGTTCCGGCGTCCGGTCCCGGCATCTCTGCACTGACTGATCAGGCAGAGGGCGCCACGCACACTATATGCATCATCGCGCCCTCTGACCTGAACAGTCAGAGCGGAGCGACGCCGGGAAGACGGAGCGGCGCCCGGCGGCTGGAACGGGGACAGGTAAATATGACATACTTACCTGGTCCCGACGTCCGGCTCCCTCTGCCCGTCCCACGGTCTTCTGTGCTGCAGCTTCTTTCTCCATCAGCGGTCACCGTTACCGCTGATTAGAGAAATGAATAGGCGGCTCCACCCCTATGGGAGGTGGAGCCGCCTATTCATTTTTCTAATGAGCGGTCCCACGTGACCGCTGAAGAGGGGAAGAAGCTGCAGCACAGAAGACTGTGGGACGGCAGGGACAGCGCGAGGATCGCTGGGACTAGGTAAGTATACCTCAGCGCCCTCTCCCCCTCACCCGCCGACCCTGCCACCCATCTTGACTCGAGTATAAGCCGAGAGGGGCACTTTCAGCCCCAAAATTTGAGCTGAAAATCTCGGCTTATACTCGAGTATATACGGTAACCAATTCGGTACCCTGCAGCTCCATTCAAAAATACGTAAAAATATATATAAATCTATTAAAAACGTAAAGATCCAACAGAAGGACCAAAGTCTTCGGGTGTAGCTGAAAGGAATTTACCGTGTGTGCCTCAGTGTGCTCTTCCAATTCTTCCAGCGCTCACTATATAGTCAGCAATAGGGTTGAGCGACCTTGACTTTTTTAGGGTCGAGTCGGGTTTCGCGAAACCCGACTATCTCAAAAGTCGAGTCGAGTGAAATCGGCCGATTATGGCGAAAAGTCGAGGATCGACCGAAACACGAAACCCAATGCAAAGTCAATGGGAATATTTTTTCTCTCTCTCTCTCTCTCTCTCTCTCTCTCTCTCTCCCCCACCCCCCCCCCTGTCCGTCCGTCCCTGAACAGAAAAGCTGGTGTTACATATTTCAAATCGCTACAGCGCACAAGCGACAAGATGACGATAGTCGTCCACTCCCCTAAAACCTATGTCATCACTCTGCCCGTGCACCTTCATTGGCTGAAAAAATGGCGCCAAGCGCGTCATACGAAACGCGACTTTGGCGCGAAAGTCGCGTACCACATGGCCGACCCCACACAGGGATCGGGTCGGGTTTCATGAAACCCGACTTTGCCAAAAGTCGGCGACTTTTGAAAATGAACGATCCGTTTCGCTCAACCCTAGTCAGCAATAGTGATCTAGTTATATAAAAAACGAATAGTAAAAAATTGGGAGCGTGCCTAACCTATTCAGTCCACTGCAACTCCATTCAAAGATACATAAAAATATATATAAATATATTAACCCCTTTCTGACCTCGGACGGGATAGTACGTCCGAGGTCAGATCCCCTGCTTTGATGCAGGGCTCCGCGGTGAGCCCGCATCAAAGCCGGGACATGTCAGCTGTTTTGAACAGCTGACATGTGCCCATAAAAGGCGCGGGCAGAATCGCGATCTGCCCGCACCTATTAACTAGTTAAATGCCGCTGTCAAACGCAGACAGCGGCATTTAACTACAGCTTCCGGCCGGGCGGCCGGAAATGATCGCATCGCCGACCCCCGTCACATTATCGGAGGTCGGCGATGCTTCAGAATAGTAACCATAGAGGTCCTTGAGACCTCTATGGTTACTGATCCCCGGCAGCTGTGAGTGCCACCCTGTGGTCGGCGCTCACAGCACACCTGCAATTCTGCTACATAGCAGCGATCTGATGATCGCTGCTATGTAGCAGAGCCGATCGTGCTATGCCTGCTTCTAGCCTCCCATGGAGGCTATTGAAGCATGGCAAAAGTAAAAAAAAAAAAGTAAAAAAAAATGTGAAAAAAATAAAAAATATATAAAAGTTTAAATCACCCCCTTTTCGCCCCAATCAAAATAAATGAATAAAAAAAAAATCAAATCTACACATATTTGGTATCGCCATGCTCAGAATCGCCCAATCTATCAATTAAAAAAAAGCATTAACCTGATCACTAAACAGCGTAGCGATTAAAAAATGCGAAACGCCAGAATTACGTTTTTTTGGCCACCGCGACATTGCATTAAAATGCAATAACGGGCAATCAAAAGAACGTATCTGCACCAAAATGCTATCATTAAAATCATCATCTCGGCACACAAAAAATAAGCCCTCAACCGACCCCAGATCATGAAAAATGGAGACGCTACGAGTATCGGAAAATGGCACAATTTTTTTTTTTTTTTTAGCAAAGTTTGGAATTTTTTTTCACCACTTAGGTAAAAAATAACCTAGTCATGTTAGGTGTCTATGAACTCGTACTGACCTGGAGAATCATAATGGCAGGTCAGTTTTAGCATTTAGTGAACCTAGCAAAAAAGCCAAACAAAAAACAAGTGTGGGATTGCACTTTTTTTGCAGTTTCACCGCACTTGGAATTTTTTTCCTGTTTTCTAGTACATGACATGCTAAAACCAATGATGTCGTTCAAAAGTACAACTCGTCCCACAAAAAATAAGCCCTCACATGGCCAAATTGACGGAAAAATAAAAAAGTTATGGCTCTTGGAAGGAGGGGAGTGAAAAACGAACACGGAAAAGCGAAAAATCCCAAGGTCATGAAGGGGTTAAAAACCTGGAAATCTCACAGAGGGATCATAGGACAAACTATGATTAGTTCATAAAAAGAAGGAAATCCTACTCCAATAAAAACATTTCATTTATTCATATAAAAAATTAAAAAATTACAAGTTCATACAGCACAAAGATCCATTAGATGGGGGAAGGACACAGAAAATTTCATCAGATGAGGGACATTAACCCCTTTACCCCCAAGGGTGGTTTGCACGTTAATGACCGGGCCAATTTTTACAATTCTGACCACTGTCCCTTTATGAGGTTATAACTCTGGAACGCTTCAACGGATCCCAGTGAATCTGACATTGTTTTCTCGTGACATATTGTACTTCATGACAATGGTAAAAATTCTTTGATAGTACCTGCGTTTATTTGTGAAAAAAACGGAAATTTGGCGAAAATTATGAAAATTTCGCAATTTTCCAACTTTGAATTTTTATGCAATTAAATCACAGATATATGTCACACAAAATACTTAATAAGTAACATTTCCCACATGTCTACTTTACATCAGCACAATTTTGGAACCAAAATTTTTTTTTGTTAGGGAGTTATAAGGGTGAAAAGTTGACCAGCAATTTCTCATTTCTACAACACCATTTTTTTTTAGGGACCACATCTCATTTGAAGTCATTTTGAGGGGTCTATATGATAGAAAATACCCAAGTGTGACACCATTCTAAAAACTACACCCCTCAAGGTGCTTAAAACCACATTCAAGAAGTTTATTAACCCTTCTGGTGCTTCACAGGAATTTTTTGAATGTTTAAATAAAAATGAACATTTAACTTTTTTTCACAAAAAATTTAATTCAGCTCCAATTTGTTTTATTTTACCAAGGGTAACAGGAGAAAATGGACCGCAATCATTGTTGTACAATTTGTCCTGAGTACGCCAATACCCCACATGTGGGGGTAAACCACTGTTTGGGCGCATGGCACAGCTCGGAAGCGAAGGAGCGCCATTTGACTTTTCAATGCAAAATTGACAGGAATTGAGATGGGACACCATGTTTCGTTTGGAGAGCCCCTGATGTGCCTAAACATTGAAACCCCCCACAAGTGACACCATTTTGGAAAGTAGACCCCCTAAGGAACTTATATAGAGGTGTGGTGAGCTCTTTCACCCACCAAGTGCTTCACAGAAGTTTATAATGTAGAACCGTAAAAATAAAAAATCATATTTTTTCACACAAATTATCTTTTCGCCCCCAATTTTTTATTTTTCCAAGGGTAAGAGAAGAAATTGGACCCCAATAGTTGTTGTACAATTTGTCCTGAGTAAGCTGATATCCCATATGTGGGGGTAAACCACTGTTTGGGCGGATGGGAGAGCTCGGAAGGGAAGGAGCGCCGTTTGACTTTTCAATGCAAAATTGACAGGAATTGAGATGGGATGCCATGTTGCGTTTGGAAAGCCACTGATGTGCCTAAACATTGAAACCCCCCACAAGTGACACCATTTTGGAAAGTAGACCCCCTAAGGAACTTATCTAGAGGTGTGGTGAGCACTTTGACCCACCCAGTGCTTCACAGAAGTTTATAATGCAGAACCGTAAAAATAAAAAAATCATATTTTTTCACAAAAATTATCTTTTCGCCCCCAATTTTTTATTTTTCCAAGGGTAAGAGAAGAAATTGGACCCCAATAGTTGTTGTACAATTTGTCCTGAGTGCGCTGATACCCCATATGTGGGGGTAAACCACTGTTTGGGCGGATGGGAGAGCTCGGAAAGGAAGGAGCGCCGTTTGACTTTTCAATGCAAAATTGACAGGAATTGAGATGAGACGCCATGTTGCGTTTGCAGAGCCCCTAATGTACCTAAATAGTAGAAACCACTCACAAGTGACACCATTTTGGAAAGTAGACCCCCTAAGGAACTTATCTAGATGTGTGGTGAGCGCTTTGACCCACCAAGGGCTTCACAGAGGTTTATAATGGAGAGCCGTAAAAATAAAACAAAAATTTTTTCCCACAAAAATTATTTTTTAGCCCCCAGTTTTGTATTTTCCCGAGGGTAACAGGAGAAATTGGACCCAAAAATGTGTTGTCCAATTTGTCCTGAGTGCGCTGATACCCCATATGTGGGGGGAAACCACTGTTTGGGCGCATGGGAGGGCTCGGAAGGGAAGGAGTGCCATTTGAATGCAGACTTAGATGGAATGGTCTGCAGGCGTCACATTGCGTTTGCAGAGCCCCTAATGTACCTAAACAGTAGAAACCCCCCACAAGTGACACCATTTTGGAAAGTAGACCCCCTAAGGAACTTATCTAGATGTGTGGTGAGCGCTTTGACCCACCAAGGGCTTCACAGAGGTTTATAATGGAGAGCCGTAAAAATAAAACAAAATTTTTTTCCCACAAAAATTATTTTTTAGCCCCCAGTTTTGTATTTTCCCGAGGGTAACAGGAGAAATTGGACCCAAAAATGTGTTGTCCAATTTGTCCTGAGTGCGCTGATACCCCATATGTGGGGGGAAACCACTGTTTGGGCGCATGGGAGGGCTCGGAAGGGAAGGAGTGCCATTTGAATGCAGACTTAGATGGAATGGTCTGCAGGCGTCACATTGCGTTTGCAGAGCCCCTAATGTACCTAAACAGTAGAAACCCCCCACAAGTGACCCCATATTGGAAACTAGACCCCCCCGGGAACTTATCTAGATGTGTTGTGAGAACTTTGAACCCCAAGTGTTTCACTACAGTTTATAACGCAGAGCCGTAAAAATAAAAAATCTTTTTTTTCCCACAAAAATTATTTTTTAGCCCCCAGTTTTGTATTTTCCCAAGGGTAACAGGAGAAATTGGACCCCAACAGTTGTTGTCCTATTTGTCCTGAGTACGCTGATACCCCATATGTTGGGGTAAACCCCTGTTTGGGCACACGGGTGAGCTCGGAAGGAAAGAAGCACTGTTTTACTTTTTCAACGCAGAATTGGCTGGAATTGAGATCGGACGCCATGTCGCTTTTGGAGAGCCCCTGATGTGCCTAAACAGTGGAAACCCCCCAATTATAACTGAAACCCTAATCCAAACACTCCCCTAACCCTAATTCCAACGGTAACCCTAACCACACCTCTAACCCTGACACACCCCTAACCCTAATCCCAACCCTATTCCCAACTGTAAATGTAATCTAAACCCTAACTGTAACTTTAGCCCCAACCCTAACTGTAGCCCTAACCCTAGCCCTAACCCTAGCCCTAACCCTAGCCCCAACCCTAACCCTAGCCCTAACCCTAGCCCTAACCCTAGCCCTAACCCTAGCCCTAACCCTAGCCCTAACCCTAACCCTAGCCCTAACCCTAGCCCTAACCCTAACCCTAACCCTAGCCCTAACCCTAACCCTAGCCCTAACCCTAGCCCTAACCCTAGCCCTAGCCCTAACCCTAGCCCTAGCCCTAACCCTAGCCCTAACCCTAACACTAGCCCTAACCCTAGCCCTAACCCTAGCCCTAACCCTAGCCCTAATGGGAAAATGGAAATAAATACATTTTTTTATTTTTCCCTAACTAAGGGGGTGATGAAGGGGGGTTTGATTTACTTTTATAGCGGGTTTTTTAGCGGATTTTTATGATTGGCAGCCGTCACACACTGAAAGACGCTTTTTATTGCAAAAAATATTTTTTGCGTTACCACATTTTGAGAGCTATAATTTTTCCATATTTTGGTCCACACAGTCATGTGAGGTCTTGTTTTTTACGCGACGAGTTGACGTTTTTATTGGTAACATTTTCGGGCACGTGACATTTTTTGATCGCTTTTTATTCCGATTTTTGTGAGACAGAATGACCAAAAACCAGCTATTCATGAATTTCTTTTGGGGGAGGCGTTTATACCGTTCCGCGTTTGGTAAAATTGATAAAGCAGTTTTATTCTTCGGGTCAGTACGATTACAGCGACATCTCATTTATATCATTTTTTTATGTTTTGGCGCTTTTATACGATAAAAACTATTTTATAGAAAAAATAATTATTTTGGCATCGCTTTATTCTCAGGACTATAACTTTTTCATTTTTTTGCTGATGATGCTGTATGGTGGCTCGTTTTTTGCGGGACAAGATGACGCTTTCAGCGGTACCATGGTTGTTTATATCTGTCTTTTTGATCACGTGTTATTCCACTTTTTGTTCGGCGGTATGATAATAAAGCGTCGTTTTTTGCCTCGTTTTTTTTTTTTTTTTTCTTACGGTGTTTACTGAAGGGGTTAACTAGTGTGCCAGTTTTATAGGGCGAGTCGATACGGACGCGGCGATACTAAATATGTGTACTTTTATTGTTTGTTTTTTTTTTTATTTAGATGAAGAAATGTATTTATGGGAATATTTTTTTTTTTTTTTCATTATTTAGGAATATTTTTTTTTAATTTTTTTTACACATTTGGAAAATTTTTTTTTTACTTTTTTACTTTGTCCCAGGGGGGGACATCACAGATCAGTGATCTGACAGTTTGCACAGCACTCTGTCAGATCACTGATCTGACATGCAGCAGTGCAGGCTTCACAGTGCCTGCTCTGAGCAGGCTCTGTGAAGCCACCTCCCTCCCTGCAGGACCCGGATCCGCGGCCATCTTGGATCCGGGACCTGGAGCAGGGAGGGAGGGCGGCAAGACCCTCGCAGCAACGCGATCACATCGCGTTGCTGCGGGGGGCTCAGGGAAGCCCGCAGGGAGCCCCCCTCCCTGCGCGGTGCTTCCCTGTACCGCCGGCACATCGCGATCATCTTTGATCGCGGTGTGCCGGGGGTTAATGTGCCGGGGGCGGTCCGTGACCGCTCCTGGCACATAGTGCCGGATGTCAGCTGCGATAGGCAGCTGACACCCGGCCGCGATCGGCGCCGCTCCCCCCGTGAGCGCTGCCGATCGCATATGACGTACTATTGCGTCCTTGGGAAGTAGGGCCCACCCCCCATGGACGCAATAGTACGTCTGATGGCAGAAAGGGGTTAAGCAACGTGTTTCGAATGCAGCTTGGTCAACGCTGCCATAGAAGATGCATGTGAGCATTAAATACACTCCTAATGGGCAGCAGGTGGTTAACACATCATGTGATCTCTAGCAAAAGCTCACCGACTCAGATGCAAATATACACATTGAAATAGATGGCTCTTTTTGCTATATGAAATTGTCATATTTTATTATTTCGATGTGAATAAATGAAATGTTTTTATTGGAGCTGGATT
This sequence comes from Ranitomeya imitator, assembly GCF_032444005.1. NCBI lineage: Eukaryota > Metazoa > Chordata > Amphibia > Anura > Dendrobatidae > Ranitomeya > Ranitomeya imitator. The sequence continues at coordinate 482,455,419 of NC_091286.1, read as the reverse complement.
TTCCTTCTTCCTCTAGAAAAATTGCCTGAATTATAAATGTATGCTGCTTTTTGTAAGAAAAAACACAGCGACCTTAGTAGCAACATAATCCAAATGCTGAGTACCACATTTTGCTCTGAAATTTTGTCGAATTTTGGTTGATATTGATGCATGTTAAAACTCTTTAATTGACTCCTTTTCAATACCTACTCAAGTATACAAAGCATTATACATTTGGCACAAGTCATGTACACCAATTTTTTTGCAGCAAATTGTAACAGAACGGTGGTGTAAAGTTTGCCCCCACCTTGTTTAAGCGGTAGTACTTCCTTAACCCTTCAAGAACTCGTTATGAGGAAGACTACAGCAATATCATTCACACTAGAGAGAGCACACTAAGTATTGTTTTTGCTTACATTAAATTGCCCTTTGCAAGTTAACCAACACTTTACCATGGCTCCTCACTGTAGAATTGGTGGTATAAATTGTTCATATGCAACAATCCTTGGCTGTAAATTCCAAACAAGTATTAAATCAAAATGATAAAACTAATCAGCCACGAGTAGAATGGGTTGAATATGCTACAGAAGTTTATTATGAAGATTATTTTAAATGCTTGTTTTCCCTCTCACTTTTTATTGCAAATACTAAACCAATAAACTCCCACAACATTATACTCTTCAGTAACAACTCAGATGATTAGAAATGTCACGGCATCAACAAATGTATAGTGTTGTCTTTTACCATAAATTTAGAAAGGAGCAGTAAAATCACCAGCCTGAAGAAATGCCCTAAAAAGAATGTATTATGAATTTATCTATGCAAACAACAGAATGTAATTTACATTCCATGGAAAAAGGGAGATTTTAAATGTTATATTTAGATTTTTATGGCCAAAAAGTAATATTTTACTTCTGTGTCGTAAAGCCAATATTATAGAAAAAGTTTTCGAATTGTTTTCTAAATTGGTCTATGCCAACAAACCAACATCAATCACAGATTACAAGTGCTGCAGCAAATGGTGGTGTCAATGTTAATAATCATGGGCATTTAAACTACGTGTTGTGGACATAACATATTTTTACTGGATTTTAATGGATTATTTAATCTATGCTGAATTAAAAAAATAAATGTGTTTTTATACAGTTAAGTAAAAGCAAACTTACCATATTTGTCTGATTCAAAAATGTTGAAAATTGCATCTTTCAGGGTGAAGGTACTTTTTAAAAGACATTTTCTTTAAGGCAGCAATGCAGTGGACTGTGGAAGAGTTTTACGTGGCTGAGCAGTAGTGGGGAATGTCTTCTCAGAGAGTTCTAATGTATGTTTTTGCATCCCCCAAATTCAGCTGCTGTGTTTCTGCTTTCTGCTGGTAGTATGGCTAATGTGAGGGTATATGGGAGGATGCCTTGATTCTCTGCAGTGGCTGGTAGCTGTCTGTCCCTCTCGGTATTTTGCATCACTTGTGAAAGAGTAATTCCTATGTTCAGGGGTGTGTTCAATCATAGAGTGACTGCAGACTTGTAGTTTTAGACTGGACATCCCCTTAAATGGGGCTGCACTAGCCACTTACATTACATGGTCTAGTACCTCCAGTTGTATCTGCAACTGCTAAGACACTACTTCCAGAAAACACCTGCGCATAGACCAGAAGTGTTCTATGGAGTACACAATGTTCACAATTGTAACTGCTGCATACAACAGTTCAATCTATACAAAGAATAGAAAGAGGTTTTTGAAGCCAGCTCACCATTGCTTCTCAAGGCTTGTAGGAGCAAAGAATTCCACTGTGACCAAACCTATTATATCCAGGAAGAAAAAGGGTAGATTCCAGCTCCTTAAAAAGCAAGACTTTATTGACAAAAGATAGTATAGGATTCCATTTTACAGAATAAAAATGGCAACGCATTTCAAAGGTCACAGCAAACATTGCAGATTTTCAGTCATATACAATTTACACTCCCTAATCCCTGAGTTCCTCTTACTCCTCTCTTTATTATAATTTAGGGCTTCTGATTGCATAAACTCTGAAGATTGATGATAGTGTGATCTGATCAAATACCCTTAACATCTTGTTAGGGCTAGCGGAACGCACCAAATAATAAGACAGATGGAGTAAGGTGCTTTCGCAGCCCGGGGTCCACCGTGCAGAGATGGAACCTGCTGCCAAGTAATGACGGACTATATGGCGGTACAATATGAATACACACACGGGTTAACCTCACCCTGTGTGAAGGAAGCGAACCCTGTTGCATCACAGGACCGCGGTACCGCACCAAAAGCGCAAGCAAGGAGTCATTTGAGTACATATAGACCTCATGCGCTCGACACCGCTACTGAGGTGTCAGAGTGACTGAAATCTAATATATAAAGCTGAATGTGTGTATGTATGTGTGTGTGTGTGTGTGTGTATGTATGTATGTATGTCCGGGATTGGCATCTGCACCGTCGCAGCTACAGCCACAAAATTTTGTCACACGTCTGGACCCCGAGAGCGTCATAGGCTATGTTGTGAGGTGAAATTTTAACCCCGCGCTTTCCAATTCACCAAACAATTTTGCCCCTATCTACATAATAGGGAAAAAGTGAATGGAAAAGTTTTGGAGGCAAATTGACAGCTGCCAGATGTGAACAAGGGGGACTTAAAGAGTGAGAGCGATGGTGCCAAAGAGTATATACCGTACAGTTGCTAAGGTGGGGCCCCGACATAGGATACTCACCACACACGGGGATATGAACACACACAAAATGCGCCACACACTACCACGTGCTTGAACACATATTACCCTCAGCACACATTTCACCACACATACACCAACCTCGCCACATAAAAGTCGAAACACAAAAGTCGCCGCTCAAAACTCGCCATGCGCAGAACTCGCCACATGCAAAAACTAGGCTCACGCAAAACTCGCCACACGTGCAAAACTCACCTCATGGAAAACTCGCCACACGCAAAACTTGCACACGCGGAAAAATTGCCACATGCACAAAAGTTGCAACACATGCAAAAGTTGCCTCACACAAAACTTGCACATACTCAAAAGGCACCACACATAAAACTCGCCACGTGCAAAACTCGCCATGCGCAAAACTTGCTGCACACAACTTGCTACACTAACCTGTCACATGCAACTCGACACACAAAAAGTTGCTACACACATGTTGCCACACAAAACTCATCTCACAAAAGTCACTACATGCATGTCGCCACACGCAACTCAACACACACAACTTGACACACGAAACTCGCCCTAAAACACACACAAGTCTGGTATTATCCTTCGAAAATAAAAATCTGATTAATAAGCAGACAAACTACAACAAATGTACCATATAGGAAATACGGCAGCTGTCAGTCACATGACCTGTCTATTATGTGTATGTGTGAGCTAATATATACTGCCAGGGGGAGGGCTTCCTGTTGGCTGGGGATTTATCAGGCTGCCAATTTAGCTTACAAATACTAAGGTAAAAATACTGATCAAATAACGTGTGAACGAGGTCTAATACAGGAGGAGATGACATACAGATATATACTATGTACAGGTGAGATGACACACAGGTATATACTATATAGAGGAGGAGATGACATACAGGTACATACTATATACAGGAGGAGATGACATACAGGTATATACTATATACAGGAGGAGATGACACACAGGTATATACTATATACAGGAGCAGATGACCTACAGGTATATACTATATACAGGAGGAGATGACATACAGGTATATGCTATATATAGGAGGAGATGACATACAGGTATATACTATATACAGGTGGAGATGACACACAGATATATTCTATATACAGCGGAGATGACACACAGGTATATACTATATACAGGAGGAAATGACATACAGGTATATACTATATATAGGAGGAGATGACATACAGGTATATACTATATACAGGGGAGATGACACACAGCAGGTATATACTATATACAGGGGAGATGACATACAGGTATATACTATATACAGGAGATGACATACAGGTGTATACTATATATAAGGGAGATGACAAACATGTATATACTGAGGTGAAAATGAGAGGTGTGATTTGAAAATGAAAAGGTGTGAGTGGAAGATTAGAGGAATGAGGGGAAATAGTGGAGTGATCAGAAAATGACAGATGTGAGGATGAAATGACAAGTGTTAGGGGGAATGAGAGGAGTGAGGGGGAAAATAAGAGGTGTGAGGGGAAAATGAGAGGTGTAAAGGAGAAAATTAGAAATGTGATTGGGAAAATGAGAGGCGTGATGGGAAAATAAGAGAAGTCAGGTGCTATAACTAACCACAGATAATTACAGATTACAGATTACAGATAAAGAAGCACGAGAGTGTATGCAGTGCCGCACTGGCGAACGCCACTAACCACCCAGGCTTGGGTCAGGAAAGCGCTGTGAAAGCGCACAGCGCCACACTGGCGGTCACAGCAATTAGAGGCTGTAATGTGTGTAACGTGCTAATGGTTAAGTCGGGCGCTAGGTAGCAATCATCCACCTTCCGCGAGCAGTCATACAATAGGGAGGGGATTTTAAAGAACGACTTTCTTCCATCGACATACATCCATCAACACACACACATTATCAAGACTATACTAGCGCATGGCCATGCGGCCATGCGAGCCTTAATAGTTGCAGCACATTTAGGACCTTCAGAGAAGGACCAATGGAGTTGCTGCAGTACCTGAGCATGTGACCCCTGATCTTTACTGAGAGATCTTGCCCTCGGCATGCTCAGAGTGTAAAACAGGACTTAGTCCTAGCACCCACAAGGATCTTCCAAGAAGGACCAATGAGCTAGCTGCAGTATCTGATCATGTGACCCTCGATCTCCACTGAGAGATCTCACTCTGGGCATGCTCAGAACGCGAAAAGCAGGACTTAGTCCCAAAAGCGTCTGCTCGCCGCTGCCCAGCACTGACTACAATGGCAGAAGCAGGAAATGCAGAAGTAACTCTATTAACAGAGTGAGACTGAGCAAAACGCTGGGACCGACGTTTCCGCTGAGCAGACTCCACTGTGGCTGGAGAAGAATGGGAAACCGCAGCGGAGATGGTTCGAGATTCCCCTTGTGCAGAAGCCTGAACTCGACACCTAACACATCTTATGTTAAAAAAGCCAACCAAGTATGCTAATGTTACAGAGGGAAGTTTCCCTCCAAAAATATTAGTTACTAGCTGAAGAGCCCGGCGTTGCCTGGGCATAGTAAATATCTGTGGTTAGTTATAGCACCTCACGTCTCTTATTTTCCCATCATGCCTCTCATTTTCTCTCTTCCACCTCTCATTTTCTCCCTTACACCTCTCATTTTCCCCCTCACTACTCTTATTTTCCCCCTCACTCCTCTCATTCCCCCTAACACTTGTCATTTTGACCTCACATCTGTCATTTTCCGATCACTCCACTATTTTCCCTCACTCCTCTCATTTTGCACTCACACCTTTTCATTTTCACCTCACACCCCTCATTTTCACCTCAGTATATAAATGTTTGTCATCTCCCTTATATGTAGTATACACCTGTATGTTTTCTCTTGTATATAGTATATACCTGTATGTCAACTCCCCTGTAAATAGTATATACCTGCTGTATGTCATCTCCTCCTGTATATTGTATATGCCCATGTGTCATCTCCTATATTATATACCTGTATGTCATCTCTTCTGTATATACTATATACCTGTATGACATCTCCTCCTATATATAGTATATACATGTATGTCATCTCCTTTATATAGTATATACCTGTCTGTCATCTCCCCTGTATATAGTTTATACCTGCTGTATGTCATCTCCTCTATATACCTATGTCATCTCCTCTTTTATATAGTATATACCTGTATGTCATCTCCTCCTGTATATAGTATATACGTGTGTCATCTCCTCCTGTATATAGTATGTACCTGTAAGTCATCTCCTCCTGTATATAGTATATACCTGAGTATCATCTGCTCCTGTATATAGTATATACCTGTGTGTCATCTCTTCAAGTATATAGTATATACCTGTATGTCATCTCCTCCTGTATATAGTATATACCTGTGTGTCATCACCCCTGCATATAGTATGTACCTGTATGTCATTTCCCCTGTATATAGTATATACCAGGTTGTCATCTCCTCCTGTATATAGTATATACCTGTGTGTGATGTCCTCCTGTATATAGTATATACCTGTATGTCATCTACTCCTGTTTATAGTATATACCTGTGTGTCATCTCCCCTGTATATAGTATATATGTGTGTGTCATCTCCTCCTGTATATAGTATATACCTGTGTGTGATGTCCTCCTGTATATAGTATATACCTGTATGTCATCTACTCCTGTTTATAGTATATACCTGTGTGTCATCTCCCCTGTATATAGTATATATGTGTGTGTCATCTCCTCCTGTATATAGTATATACCTGTGTGTCATCTCCTCCTGTATATAGTACATACCTGTATGTCATCTCCTCCTGTATATAGTATATACATGTGTTATTTCCTCCTGTAAATAGTATATACCTGTCAGTCATCTCCTCCTGTATATAGTATATACCTGTGTGTCATCTGCTCCTGTATATAGTATATATCTGTGTGTCATCTCCTCCTGTATATAGTATAAACCTGTGTGTCATCTCCTCCTGTATATAGTATATACCTGTGTGTCATCTACTCCTGTATATAGTATATACCTGTGTGTCATCTCTCCTGTATATAGTATATACCTGTGTGTAATCTCCTCCTGTGTATAGTATATATCTGTGTGTCATCTCCTCCTGTATTAGACCGCATTCACACATTATTTGGTCAGTATTTTTACCTCAGTATTTGTAAGCTAAATTGGCAGCCTGATAAATCCCCAGCCAACAGGAAGCCCTCCCCCTGGCAGTATATATTAGCTCACACATACACATAATAGACAGGTCATGTGACTGCCAGCTGCCGTATTTCCTATATGGTAACATAGTAACATAGTAACATAGTTAGTAAGGCCGAAAAAAAGACATTTGTCCATCCAGTTCAGCCTATATTCCATCATAATAAATCCCCAGCTCTACGTCCTTCTACAGAACCTGTTATGATCAGGCGGCCTTGGAACAACATGAAAAAACCTTCGCTGGAGTAGTGGTAGCTATACAGACCTCTAACCCTGAACTTATCACAGACACTAGAAGTAGCCGTGGGGTGTGCCTATCCAGACCTAGACACCTCGACACAGCCGGAGGACTAATTATCCCTAAAGATAGAAAATAGGAAAACTGACTTGCCTCAGAGTAGACCCCCAAAGTATTGGCAGCCCCCCACAAATAATTACGGTGAGTAGGAGAGGAAAAGACACACGCAGGCGGAAAACAGATTTAGCAAAGGAGGCAACTTCTACCTAGATAGGAAAGTATAGTACAGGATACTGAGCGGTCAGCACAAAATCTACAAAATATCCACAGCAGAAAAATACAAAAAAACTCCACCACCTAACTAAAGGTGTGGAGAGTATATCTGCAACTCCAGCAAATCCAACAAGACTGAGAAAACAACAGGACAGTCGAAGCTGGAACAAAATAGAAACTATGAACCGCACAAAAAATAGACACACAGCCTGTGAGCCTAAGAAAAAGAATAAGACACTTATCTTTAGCTGAAATGGCAGCAGGCAGGAGAGGCCAGGCAGAGAACCATTACTGGCAATAGAACATTGACAACTGGCAAGGGCTAATGAATCCTGCACACTTAAATATCCCAGTCAGAACAGCAATTAGCAGATACACCTGGCCAGGACTGTGACTCAGAGACAACTGCATTCCCATCAACAACCACTGGAGGGAACCCAAGAGCAGAATTCACAACAGTACCCCCACCTTGAGGAGGGGTCACCGAACCCTCACCAGGACCTCCAGGACGATCAGGATGAGCCAGATGAAAGGCACGGACCAAATCAGCAGCATGGACATCAGAGGCAAAAACCCAAGAATTATCCTCCAGGCCATAACCCTTCCATTTGACAAGGTACTGAAGCTTCCGCCTCGAAAAACGAGAATCCAAAATCTTCTCAACAACATATTCCAACTCCCCATCGACCAACACAGGGGCCGGAGGATCAACAGAGGGAACAACGGGCTCCACATATTTCCGCAACAAAGATCTATGGAAGATATTATGAATAGCAAAAGAGGCCGGAAGCGCCAGGCGAAAGGACACCGGATTAATTATCTCAGAAATCCTATAAGGACCAATAAACCGAGGCTTAAACTTAGGGGAAGAAACCTTCATAGGAACATGACGGGAAGATAACCAAACCAGATCCCCAACCCAATGCCGGGAACCAACACACCGACGACGATTAGCAAAACGTTGAGCCTCCTCCTGAGACAGCACCAAATTGTCCACCACATGAGCCCAAATCTGCTGCAACCTGTCGACCACAGAATCCACACCAGGAAGGTCAGAAGGCTCAACCTGCCCAGAAGAAAAACAAGGATGAAAACCCAAATTACAAAAAAAAGGCGAAACCAAAGTAGCCGAACTAGCCCGATTATTAAGGGCAAACTCGACCAATGGCAAAAAAGCCACCCAATCATCCTGATCAGCAGACACAAAGCATCGCAAATAGGTCTCCAAGGTCTGATTAGTTCGCTCAGTCTGGCCATTTGTCTGAGGATGAAATGCAGAAGAAAAAGACAAATCAATGCCCAGCTTGGCACAAAAGGCCCGCCAAAACCTAGAAACAAACTGGGAACCTCTGTGGGACACAATATTCTCTGGAATACCATGCAAACGGACCACATGCTGAAAAAACAACGGAACCAAATCAGAAGAAGAAGGCAATTTAGGCAAAGGCACCAAATTAACCATCTTAGAGAATCGGTCACAAACAACCCAGATAACCGACATCCTTTGGGAAACAGGAAAATCGGAAATAAAATCCATAGAAATATGCATCCAGGGCCTCTCAAGGACCGGCAATGGCAAAAGCAACCCACTAGCACGGGAGCAACAAGGCTTGGCCCGCGCACAAGTCCCACAGGACTGCACAAAAGACCGCACATCACGCGACAAAGAAGGCCACCAAAAGGACCTACCAACCAAGTCTCTGGTACCAAAAATACCAGGATGACCAGCCAACACAGAACAATGAACCTCAGAAATCACTCTACTAGTCCATCTGTCAGGAACAAACAGTTTCCCCACAGGACAACGGTCAGGTTTGTCAGCCTGAAATTTCTGAAGAACCCGTCGTAAATCAGGAGAAATGGCAGAGAGGACCACCCCTTCCTTCAAAATACCGACTGGTTCCAAGACTTCAGGAGAATCAGGCAAAAAACTCCTAGAGAGGGCATCAGCCTTAACATTCTTAGTACCAGGAAGGTACGAGACCACAAAATCAAAACGAGAAAAAAACAAGGACCATGGAGCCTGTCTAGGATTCAACTATTTGGCAGACTCGAGGTAAATCAAATTCTTATGGTCGGTCAAGACCACAATACAGTGCTTAGCTCCCTCAAGCCAATGTCGCCACTCCTCAAACGCCCACTTCATAGCCAACAACTCCCGATTGCCGACGTCATAATTGCGTTCCACAAGCGAAAATTTACGGGAAAAGAAGGCACACGGTTTCATCAAGAAACCAACAGGATCCCTCCGAGACAAAACGGCCCCTGCCCCAATCTCAGAAGCGTCAACCTCAACCTTAAATGGAAGAGAAACATCCAGCTGGCGCAACACTGGAGCAGAAGAAAAACGACGTTTAAGTTCTTGAAAGGCAGAGACAGCCGCAGAGGGCCAATTCGCCACATCAGCACCCTTCTAAGTCAAATCAGTCAAGGGTTTTACCACGCTGGAAAAATTAACAATGAAACGGCGATAAAAATTAGCGAAACCCAAAAATTTCTGAAGGCTCTTCACAGATGTGGGCTGAATCCAATCATGAATGGCCTGAACCTTAACCGGATCCATCTCTATAGATGAGGGAGAAAAAATAAAGCCCAAAAAGGAAACCTTCTGCACCCCAAAAAGACACTTAGACCCTTTCACAAACAAGGCATTGTCACGAAGGATCTGAAATACCATCCTGACCTGCTGCACATGAGACTCCCAATCATCGGAAAAAATCAAAATATCATCCAAATATATGATCAAGAATTTATCAAGATAACTCCGGAAGATATCATGCATGAAGGACTGAAAAACAGATGGAGCATTAGAGAGTCCGAATGGTATCACAAGGTATTCAAAATGACCTTCGGGCGTGTTAAACGCAGTTTTCCATTCATCACCCTGCTTTATACGAACAAGATTATAAGCCCCCCGAAGGTCAATCTTAGTAAACCAACTAGCTCCCTTAATCCTAGCAAACAAATCAGAAAGCAATGGCAAGGGGTATTGAAACTTGACCGTGATCTTATTTAAGAGGCGATAATCAATACAGGGTCTCAAAGAACCATCTTTTTTAGTAACAAAAAAGAACCCCGCTCCCAACGGTGAAGAAGATGGACGAATATGTCCCTTCTCCAAAGACTCCTTAATATAACTCTGCATGGCGGTATGTTCAGGTACAGAAAGGTTGAAAAGTCGACCCTTAGGAAACTTACAGCCTGGAATCAAATCAATAGCACAATCGCAGTCCCTATGCGGTGGAAGGAAACTGGACTTAGGCTCATCAAATACATTCTGGAAATCAGACAAAAACTCCGGAATTTCAGAAGAGGAAGAAGGGGCGATTGACATCAGAGGAACATCATTATGAACCCCCTGACAACCCCAACTAGTTACAGACATGGACTTCCAATCCAAAGCAGGATTATGGACCTGCAACCACGGGAAACCCAGCACGACAGCATCATGCAAATTATGCAACACCAGAAATTGACAATCTTCCTGGGGGGCTGGCGCCATGCGCATGGTCACCTGTATGCAAAACTGGGGCTCATTTTTAGCCAAGGGTGTAGCATCAATGCCCCTTAAAGGAATAGGATTCTGCAAAGGCTGCAAGGGAAAACCACAACGCCTAGCAAAGTCAAAGTCCATCAAATTCAAGGCAGCGCCTGAATCCACAAACGCCATGACAGAAAATGACGACAATGAGCAGATCAAGGACACAGATAACAGAAATTTAGGTTGTACATTACTGTTAGTAAATGAACTAGCGATTCTTTTTGTCCGTTTAGGGCAGACAGAAATGACATGAGAAGCGTCGCCACAATAAAAACACAACCTGTTGAGATGTCTGAAATCTTGTCGTTCCGTTTTAGAAAGAATCCTATCACACTGTATAGGCTCAGGAATTTGCTCTGAGGATAACGCCATAGTGCGCACAGTTCTGCGTTCCCGCAAGCGCCGGTCAATCTGAATGGACAAAGACATAGAATCACTCAGATTAGAGGGTGTGGGAAACCCCACCATAACATCCTTAACGGATTCAGAAAGACCCTTTCTGAAAATTGCCGCCAAAGCATCATCATTCCATTTAGTCAGCACAGACCATATTCTGAATTTCTGACAATACAATTCAGCCGCCTCTTGCCCCTGAGATAGGGCCAACAAGGTCTTCTCAGCTTGATCCACAGAATTAGGCTCATCATACAATAACCCCAATGCTTGAAAGAAAGAATCAACATTAAGCAAAGAAGGATTGCCAGATTCCAGGGAAAATGCCCAATCCTGTGGGTCACCACGCTGCAGGGATATGATGATTTTAACCTGCTGAATGGGATCACCAGAGGACCGAGGTCTCAATGCAAAAAACAGTTTACAGTTATTTTTGAAACTCAAAAATTTGGATCTGTCACCAAAAAATAAATCAGGAGTGGGAATCTTAGGTTCTAAAGCAGGAGACTGAACAATATAATCTGAAATACCCAGTTCCCTAGCAGCAAGCTGATCCACACGAGAAGCTAATTCCTGAACATCCATGTTAGTACTAGGTTCCTCAGCCACCCAGAGATTAAGAGGGAGGAGAAGACAAAACAGGCAGAGGAAAAAAAATGGCTCAAAACCTTTCCTCCCTTCTTCTAAGATGCAATTAACTCATTGTTGGCCAGTTGTACTGTTATGATCAGGCGGCCTTGGAACAACATGAAAAAACCTTCGCTGGAGTAGTGGTAACTATACAGACCGCTAACCCTGAACTTATCACAGACACTAGAAGTAGCCGTGGGGTGTGCCTATCCAGACCTAGACACCTCGACACAGCCGGAGGACTAATTATCCCTAAAGATAGAAAATAGGAAAACTGACTTGCCTCAGAGTAGACCCCCAAAGTATAGGCAGCCCCCCACAAATAATTACAGTGAGTAGGAGAGGAAAAGACACACGCAGGCAGAAAACAGATTTAGCAAAGGAGGCAACTTCTACCTAGATAGGAAAGTATAGTACAGGATACTGAGCGGTCAGCACAAAATCTACAAAATATCCACAGCAGAAAAATAGAAAAAAACTCCACCACCTAACTAAAGGTGTGGAGAGTATATCTGCAACTCCAGCGAATCCAACAAGACTGAGAAAACAACAGGACAGTCGAAGCTGGAACAAAATAGAAACTATGAACCACACAAAAAATAGACACACAGCCTGTGAGCCTAAGAAAAAGAATAAGACACTTATCTTTAGCTGAAATGGCAGCAGGCAGGAGAGGCCAGGCAGAGAACCATTACTGGCAATAGAACATTGACAAATATCCCAGTCAGAACAGCAATTAGCAGATAAACCAGGGATTCAAGCTTCAGGAGGCTAATTTGCATATTCCAGGTGCCTTCTGGGAGAAGCGAAGTCTCCCTAAGCTAGAAGATCGTTGGGTACAGCCGGGACCAGCTGCTTCGAAAGCATCACCAAACCAGGGATTCAAGCTTCAGGAGGCTAATTTGCATATTCCAGGTGCCTTCTGGGAGAAGCGAAGTCTCCCTAAGCTAGAAGATCGTTGGGTACAGCCGGGACCAGCTGCTTCGAAAGCATCACCAAACCAGGGATTCAAGCTTCAGGAGGCTAATTTGCATATTCCAGGTGCCTTCTGGGAGAAGCGAAGTCTCCCTAAGCTAGAAGATCGTTGGGTACAGCCGGGACCAGCTGCTTCGAAAGCATCACCAAACCAGGGATTCAAGCTTCAGGAGGCTAATTTGCATATTCCAGGTGCCTTCTGGGAGAAGCGAAGTCTCCCTAAGCTAGAAGATCGTTGGGTACAGCCGGGACCAGCTGCTTCGAAAGCATCACCAAACCAGGGATTCAAGCTTCAGGAGGCTAATTTGCATATTCCAGGTGCCTTCTGGGAGAAGCGAAGTCTCCCTAAGCTAGAAGATCGTTGGGTACAGCCGGGACCAGCTGCTTCGAAAGCATCACCAAACCAGGGATTCAAGCTTCAGGAGGCTAATTTGCATATTCCAGGTGCCTTCTGGGAGAAGCGAAGTCTCCCTAAGCTAGAAGATCGTTGGGTACAGCCGGGACCAGCTGCTTCGAAAGCATCACCAAACCTGGGATTCAAGCTTCAGGAGGCTAATTTGCATATTCCAGGTGCCTTCTGGGAGAAGCGAAGTCTCCCTAAGAATTTTTGCCTGTAGGACATTATTGCAAGAGAGCTTGGCTGAGTAGATTACACAAGAAGGAAAACACACAGCAAGTCAGCAGGATCTAGGAGCAACATGGCAGATGTGACAACCTACATGGTGAGCTGCAGCATGTGCTACATGTTCACAGATCGACCAGAAGAAGAATCCAATTTCACCTGTCAGAAGTGTAGACTAGTGGCCCTTTTAGAAGAAAAGGTGCGGGGTCTGGAAGAAAGAATAGCAACTTTGAAACTCATCAAAGAGAATGAAGACTTTCTAGACAGAACAGAAGCATCTCTACTGGTCACAGAAGGTGCAAAAAGTGTCAGAGAACCTCCAAAAGCAGATGAGTGGAAGCATGTGACCAAAAGAAGCAAGAAGACCATGGAGAAATCACCAACCACACAACTGAAGAACCGATATCAAATCTTTGTAGAGGATGAAGATGGCACACCTAAGAATGAAGCAATACCAGCAAGCAAAAAAGAAAAGAGCACACAGCAACAAGTGACAGCAAAAAGTACAGCCAAGAAGCAACGAAGAGTGGTGGTGGTGGGAGACTCACTACTGAGAGGCACAGAAGCAGCCATCTGCAGACCGGACATAACTGCAAGAGAAGTATGCTGCCTTCCAGGTGCGATGATCAAGGATGTGACCGATAGGATACCAAAGCTCTTCAGCTCCAAGGACGTCCACCCATTTCTTCTGATACATGTTGGCACCAATGACACGGCAAGGAAGGACCTACCGACAATCTGCAAGGACTTTGAAGAGTTGGGGAAGAAAGTAAAGGAACTGGATGCACAGGTAGTTTTTTCTTCTATCCTTCCAGTAGATGGGCATGGCACCAGGAGATGGAACAGGATCCTTGATGCAAACAACTGGCTAAGACGATGGTGCAGACAACAAGGATTTGGATTCCTGGACCACGGTGTGAATTACTGGTATGATGGACTCCTCGCCAGAGACGGACTACACCTCAACAAACCTGGGAAACACACATTCGCCAGAAGACTCGCTACACTCATCAGGAGGGCGTTAAACTAGAAGAAGAGGGGACGGGAAGAAAAACATTAGACTCGTACAAAGACGACCCAGGAAAACATACTCAGAAGGGAGGTAAGAACATTTCTAAAACAATCCACAGTGAGGAGATTGGAACAAAACAAAATCCTCTAAACTGCATGCTCGCAAACGCCAGAAGCCTGACAAACAAGATGGAAGAACTAGAAGCAGAAATATCTACAGGTAACTTTGACATAGTGGGAATAACCGAGACATGGTTAGATGAAAGCTATGACTGGGCAGTTAACTTACAGGGTTACAGTCTGTTTAGAAAGGATCGTAAAAATCGGAGAGGAGGAGGGGTTTGTCTCTATGTAAAGTCTTGTCTAAAGTCCACTTTAAGGGAGGATATTAGCGAAGGGAATGAAGATGTCGAGTCCATATGGGTCGAAATTCATGGAGGGAAAAATGGTAACAAAATTCTCATTGGGGTCTGTTACAAACCCCCAAATATAACAGAAAGCATGGAAAGTCTACTTCTAAAGCAGATAGATGAAGCTGCAACCCATAATGAGGTCCTGGTTATGGGGGACTTTAACTACCCGGATATTAACTGGGAAACAGAAACCTGTGAAACCCATAAAGGCAACAGGTTTCTGCTAATAACCAAGAAAAATTATCTTTCACAATTGGTGCAGAATCCAACCAGAGGAGCAGCACTTTTAGACCTAATACTATCTAATAGACCTGACAGAATAACAAATCTGCAGGTGGTTGGGCATTTAGGAAATAGCGACCACAATATTGTGCAGTTTCACCTGTCTTTCACTAGGGGGACTTGTCAGGGAGTCACAAAAACATTGAACTTTAGGAAGGCAAAGTTTGAACAGCTTAGAGATGCCCTTAATCTGGTAGACTGGGACAATATCCTCAGAAATGAGAATACAGATAATAAATGGGAAATGTTTAAGAACATCCTAAATAGGCAGTGTAAGCGGTTTATACCTTGTGGGAATAAAAGGACTAGAAATAGGAAAAACCCAATGTGGCTAAACAAAGAAGTAAGACAGGCAATTAACAGTAAAAAGAAAGCATTTGCACTACTAAAGCAGGATGGCACCATTGAAGCTCTAAAAAACTATAGGGAGAAAAATACTTTATCTAAAAAACTAATTAAAGCTGCCAAAAAGGAAACAGAGAAGCACATTGCTAAGGAGAGTAAAACTAATCCCAAACTGTTCTTCAACTATATCAATAGTAAAAGAATAAAAACTGAAAATGTAGGCCCCTTAAAAAATAGTGAGGAAAGAATGGTTGTAGATGACGAGGAAAAAGCTAACATATTAAACACCTTCTTCTCCACGGTATTCACGGTGGAAAATGAAATGCTAGGTGAAATCCCAAGAAACAATGAAAACCCTATATTAAGGGTCACCAATCTAACCCAAGAAGAGGTGCGAAACCGGCTAAATAAGATTAAAATAGATAAATCTCCGGGTCCCGATGGCATACACCCACGAGTACTAAGAGAACTAAGTAATGTAATAGATAAACCATTATTTCTTATTTTTAGTGACTCTATAGCGACAGGGTCTGTTCCGCAGGACTGGCGCATAGCAAATGTGGTGCCAATATTCAAAAAGGGCTCTAAAAGTGAACCTGGAAATTATAGGCCAGTAAGTCTAACCTCTATTGTTGGTAAAATATTTGAAGGGTTTCTGAGGGATGTTATTCTGGATTATCTCAATGAGAATAACTGTTTAACTCCATATCAGCATGGGTTTATGAGAAATCGCTCCTGTCAAACCAATCTAATCAGTTTTTATGAAGAGGTAAGCTATAGACTGGACCACGGTGAGTCATTGGACGTGGTATATCTCGATTTTTCCAAAGCGTTTGATACCGTGCCGCACAAGAGGTTGGTACACAAAATGAGAATGCTTGGTCTGGGGGAAAATGTGTGTAAATGGGTTAGTAACTGGCTTAGTGATAGAAAGCAGAGGGTGGTTATAAATGGTATAGTCTCTAACTGGGTCGCTGTGACCAGTGGGGTACCGCAGGGGTCAGTATTGGGACCTGTTCTCTTCAACATATTCATTAATGATCTGGTAGAAGGTTTACACAGTAAAATATCGATATTTGCAGATGATACAAAACTATGTAAAGCAGTTAATACAAGAGAAGATAGTATTCTGCTACAGATGGATCTGGATAAGTTGGAAACTTGGGCTGAAAGGTGGCAGATGAGGTTTAACAATGATAAATGTAAGGTTATACACATGGGAAGAGGGAATCAATATCACCATTACACACTGAACGGGAAACCACTGGGTAAATCTGACAGGGAGAAGGACTTGGGGATCCTAGTTAATGATAAACTTACCTGGAGCAGCCAGTGCCAGGCAGCAGCTGCCAAGGCAAACAGGATCATGGGGTGCATTAAAAGAGGTCTGGATACACATGATGAGAGCATTATACTGCCTCTGTACAAATCCCTAGTTAGACCGCACATGGAGTACTGTGTCCAGTTTTGGGCACCGGTGCTCAGGAAGGATATAATGGAACTAGAGAGAGTACAAAGGAGGGCAACAAAATTAATAAAGGGGATGGGAGAACTACAATACCCAGATAGATTAGCGAAATTAGGATTATTTAGTCTAGAAAAAAGACGACTGAGGGGCGATCTAATAACCATGTATAAGTATATAAGGGGACAATACAAATATCTCGCTGAGGATCTGTTTATACCAAGGAAGGTGACGGGCACAAGGGGGCATTCTTTGCGTCTGGAGGAGAGAAGGTTTTTCCACCAACATAGAAGAGGATTCTTTACTGTTAGGGCAGTGAGAATCTGGAATTGCTTGCCTGAGGAGGTGGTGAAGGCGAACTCAGTCGAGGGGTTCAAGAGAGGCCTGGATGTCTTCCTGGAGCAGAACAATATTGTATCATACAATTATTAGGTTCTGTAAAAGGACGTAGATCTGGGGATTTATTATGACGGAATATAGGCTGAACTGGATGGACAAATGTCTTTTTTCGGCCTTACTAACTATGTTACTATGTTACTATGTTACCTGGCCAGGACTGTGACTCAGAGACAACTGCATTCCCACCAACAACCACTGGAGGAAACCCAAGAGCAGAATTCACAACAAGAACCTAATAATTGTATGATACAATATTGTTCTGCTCCAGGAAGACATCCAAGCCTCTCTTGAACCCCTCGACTGAGTTCGCCATCACCACCTCCTCAGGCAAGCAGATCCAGATTCTCACTGCCCTAACAGTAAAGAATCCTCTTCTATGTTGGTGGAAAAACCTACTCTCCTCCAGACGCAAAGAATGCCCCCTTGTGCCCGTCACCTTCCTTGGTATAAACAGATCCTCAGCGAGATATTTTTTCTAGACTAAATAATCCTAATTTCGCTAATCTATCTGGGTATTGTAGTTCTCCCATCCCCTTTATTAATTTTGTTGCCCTCCTTTGTACTCTCTCTAGTTCCATTATATCCTTCCTGAGCACCAGTGCCCAAAACTGGACACAGTACTCCATGTGCGGTCTAACTAGGGATTTGTACAGAGGCAGTTTAATGCTCTCATCATATGTATCCAGACCTCTTTTAATGCACCCCATGATCCTGTTTGCCTTGGCAGCTGCTGCCTGGCACTGGCTGCTCCAGGTAAGTTTATCATTAACTAGGATCCCCAAGTCCTTCCCCCTGCCAGATTTACCCAGTGGTTTCCCGTTCAGTGTGTAATGGTAATATTGATTCCTTCTTCCCATGTGTATAACCTTACATTTATCATTGTTAAACCTCATCTGCCACCTTTCAGCCCAAGTTTCCAACTTATCCAGATCCATCTGTAGCAGAATACTATCTTCTCTTGTATTAACTGTTTTACATAGTTTTGTATCATCTGCAAATATCGATATTTTACTGTGTAAACCAATTTTTCCGTGTGTGCAAATTTTGCATGTGGCGAGTTTTCCATGAGGTGAGTTTTGCACGTGTGGCGAGTTTTGCGTGAGTCTAGTTTTGCATGTGGTGAGTTTTGCGCGTGGCGAGTTTTGAGCGGCGACTTTTGTGTTTCGACTTTTATGTGGCGAGGTTGGTGTATGTGTGGTGAAATGTGTGCTGAGGGGGGTATATGTGTTCAAGCACGTGGTAGTTTGTGGCGCCTTTTGTGTGTGTGTTCATATCCCCGTGTGTGGTGAGTATCCCATGTCGGGGCACCACCTTAGCAACTGTACGGTATATACTCTTTGGCGCCATCGCTTTCACTCTTTAAGTCCCCCTTATTCACATCTGGCAGCTGTCAATTTGCCTCCAACACTTATCCTTTCACTTTTTCCCCATTATGTAGATAGGGGCAAAATTGTTTGGTGAATTGGAAAGCGCGGGGTTAAAATTTCACCTCACAACATAGCCTATGACGCTCTCAGGGTCCAGACGTGTGACTGTGCAAAATTTTGTTGCTGTAGCTGCAACGCCTCCAACACTTTTCCTTTCACTTTTTCCCCATTATGTAGATAGGGGTTAAATTGTTTAGTGAATTGGAACGTGCGGGGTTAAAATTTCACCTCACAACATAGCCTATGACGCTCTCTGGGTCCAGACGTGTGACTGTGCAAAATTTTATGGCTGTAGCTGCGACGGTGCAGATACCAATCCCGGACATACATACATATATAAATACACACATAGACACACACATTCAGCTTTATATATTAGACTAGCTGAAGAGCCCGGCGTTGCCTGGGCATAGTAAATATCTATGGTTAGTTATAGCACCTCACTTCTCTTATTTTCCCATCACGCCTCTCATTTTCCCAATCACATCTTTCATTTTCCCCCTCACATCTCTCATTTTCTCCCTCACACCTCTCATTTTCTCCCTCACTCCTCTCATTCCCCCCTAACACTTGTCATTTCAACCTCACATCTGTCATTTTCTGATCACTCCACTATTTTTCCTCACTCCTCTCATTTTGCACTCACACCTTTTCATTTTCACCTCTTACCTCTCATTTTCACCTCATCACCTCAGTATATACATGTTTGTCATCTCCCTTATATATAGTATACATCGGTATGTCATCTCCCATGTATATAGTATATACCTGCTGTGTGTCATCTCCCCTATATATAGTATATACCTGAATGTCATCTCCTTCTATATATAGTATATACCTGTATGTCATCTCCTCCTGTATATAGTATATACCTGTGTGCCATCTCCCCTGTATATAGTATATATCTGTGTGTCATCTCCTCCTGTATTTGGTATATACCTGCATGTCATCTTCTATATATAGCATATACCTGTATGTCATCTCCTCCTGTATATAGTATATACCTGTAGGTCATCTGCTCCTGTATATAGTATATACCTGTGTGTCATCTCCTCCTGTATATAGTATATACCTGTATGTCATCTCCTCCTGTATATATATGTACCTGTATGTCATCTCCTCCTCTATATAGTATATACCTGTGTGTCATCTCTCCTATATATAGTATATATCTGTGTGTCATCTCCCCTGTATATAGTATATACCTGTGTGTCATCTCCTCCTGTATTAGACCTTGTTCACATGTTATTTGCTCAGTATTTTTATCTCAGTATTTGTAAGCTAAATTGGCAACCTGATAAATCCCCAGCCAACAGGAAGCCCTCCCCCTGGCAGTATATATTAGCTCACACATACACACAATAGACAGGTCATGTGACTGACAGCTGCCGTATTTCCTATATGGTACATTTGTTGTAGTTTGTCTGCTTATTAATCAGATTTTTATTTTTGAAGGAAAATACCAGACTTGTGTGTGTTTTAGGGCGAGTTTCGTTTGTCAAGTTGTGTGTGTTGAGTTGCGTGTGGCGACATGCATGTAGCGACTTTTGTGAGATGAGTTTTGTGTGGCAACATGCGTGTAGCAACTTTTTGTGTGTCGAGTTGCATGTGACAGGTTGGTGTAGCAAGTTGTGTGCAGCAAGTTTTGCGCATGGCGAGTTTTGCGCGTGGCGAGTTTTATGTGTGGTGCCTTTTGAGTATGTGCAAGTTTTGTGTGAGGCAACTTTTGCATGTGTTGCAACTTTTGTGCATGTGGCAATTTTTCCGCGTGTGCAAGTTTTGCGTGTGGCGAGTTTTCCATGAGGTGAGTTTTGCACTTGTGGCGAGTTTTGCAAGAGCCTAGTTTTTGCATGTGGCGAGTTCTGCGCGTGGCGAGTTTTGAGCGGCGACTTTTGTGTTTCGACTTTTATGTGGCGAGGTTGGTGTATTTGTGGTGAAATGTGTGCTGAGGGTAATATGTGTTCAAGCACGTGGTAGTGTGTGGCGCATTTTGTGTGTGTGTTCATATCCCTGTGTGTGGTGAGTATCCCATGTCGGGGCCCCACCTTAGCAACTGTATGGAATATACTCTTTGGCGCCATCGCTCTCATTCTTTAAGTCCCCCTTGTTCACATCTGGCAACTGTCAATTTGCCTCCAACACTTTTCCTTTCATTTTTTCCCATTATGTAGATAGGGGCAAACTTGTTTGGTGAATTGGAAAGCGCGGGGTTAAAATTTCACCTCACAACATAGCCTATGACGCTCTCGGGGTCCAGACGTGTGACTGTGCAAAATTTTGTGGCTGTAGCTGCGACGCCTCCAACACTTTTCCTTTCACTTTTTCCCCATTATGTAGATAGGGGCAAAATTGTTTGGTGAATTGGAAAGCACGGGGTTAAAATTTCACCTCACAACATAGCATATGACGCTCTCAGGGTGCAGACGTGTGACTGTGCAAAATTTTGTGGCTGTAGCTGCGACGCCTCCAACACTTTTCCTTTCACTTTTTCCCCATTATGTAGATAGGGGCAAAATTGTTTGGTGAATTGGAACGCGCGGGGTTAAAATTTCACCTCACAACATAGCCTATGACGCTCTCGGGGTCCAGACGTGTGACTGTGCAAAATTTTGTGGCCGCGACGGTGCAGATGCCAATCCCGGACATACACACATACACACACACACACATACACACACACATTCAGCTTTATATATTAGATAAGAG
Source organism: Ranitomeya imitator (assembly GCF_032444005.1). NCBI lineage: Eukaryota > Metazoa > Chordata > Amphibia > Anura > Dendrobatidae > Ranitomeya > Ranitomeya imitator. Next base: position 482,433,842 of record NC_091286.1, on the reverse strand, counting down.
TAAGGAGACTACTAAACCTCCTATTAGAATCCGATATTAACGATGAACATCAACCTTGACTATTAATAATTAATATACAAATATAAGTGAGGCCTTAATGTTATCTTTTTGTTATACTATATACTGAGACAAAACCATGTATCAATAAAGAATATTTATTACACACAAGTCTACAGTCTGTTACATACATATATATTTACAGTGACAAGCGAAAGAGTAACAATGTTTTGAACTTTTGAATTTCTGGCTTCATATCTCACCATCCACTACTGCTTTGAACGTGAGACTGTCATTATTTTAAAGACAGTCGTCTTGGCTATCTCATACATAAATTTGACTTGCAACTATTTTGCATATGATTCGTTTTCCAGATTCTTGTCATGTCCCAACATTGTTGCTGTTTTGCTCCTAAAAATTTAAATTTAAATTTGTATTATTTTGTCAGTATTTGCTAAATCCACCTTTGGTATTCAACACTGCCTTAATCTTTCTGTGCATGCTCTCAATCAGAGTCAAACAAGTCTTGACAGAAATCTAATCAAAGGTTTCTTCTACACATTCCCAAAGTTGGTGCATACTGGTCCATTCACTTGGGTACGTACACCGTTTTTTTATTAAAAAGTGTTTGATTGGGTTTAGACCTGGGGACTGTGGGAGACAATGCAGCACCTCTACTCTGTTGTCAATGAACCAAGTAAGCTTCTTGTTGTTTTTCTGCTCGAACACTATGTTGTCCTTCCCCCACCCATAGTACTCGAATGTACGAAGTAATTTGTCTTGTACGATACTCACATATAGCTCGGCATTGAGACCACCATCAATCATAATCAAGTATCCAATACCTTTGGCTGTGAAACACCCCCATATCCTCAGGCATCCTCCACTGTATTTGACTGTACCTTCAATTTCTTTATCTGTTAGCCCCTTATTACCTTGTTTCTTCCAGACATATTTGCGCTCATCAGGGCCTAGTTTTTTAACTTTTGCCTCATCGCTCCAAATCACCAGTTTCCAATCTTCTACTGTCCACTTTTCGTACTTCTTTGCAAACTCTAACCCCAGCACTTCTTACGATGATATTGAAATAAAGACTTCTTCATCTTTTTCTGGGCTACCCTTCCAGACTTGTGTAACGTGCATCACATGGTGCTTGCATGGATGTCTGTGATCTCACTGTTACGAAGCACACAAGCCCCTTCCACTGCCGTGTTTGTCATGCCAGAACTCACAGACATTATTATGAACCGACTTGTTTACTCCAATATTTTGCCTGGACGTCCACCTCTTGGCTTTTGAATGGATGGATGGACTTCATTCCATATTCTTCCAGCTGTCATGGCACTCACATGATGCAGTTTGGTAGTTTTGTTAGCCGAGAGACCACTACCGATGAGCTGGATGATGCTATTTCTCTTTTCTTGGGAAATCTTTTTCATGGCTGCTCCTCAATTCGAACCAGTGACTTTTCATTTGGGAAACAACCTAATAACACACTGAACTATTAGGGAATGTGAAAACAAGTTGTATTTTAAAGTATACAGGAAGAAAAATATTTTTCCACCAGCAGGAGCAAAACAGTAACAATGCAGTGGCATGACAAGAATCTGCATAAGTAATCATATGCTAAAAAGTTGCAAGTCAAATTTGTGCATGAGATAGCCAAGATGATTGTCTTTAAAATAGTGGTAGTTTCATGTTTGAAGCAGTAGTGTATAGTTTGGTATGGAGCCTGAAAGGCAAAAGTTAAAAACATTGTTACCCTTTTGCTTGTCAATGCACATCACACAGAGTACTGGGGATGCTCCAAAACTCTGCATGCAGGGGTCAGGTAAACCCTACTGATGTTAAAGCTTTCAACATCCACTTAACAAATTTAAATTTATCTAAAATTTTACAATTTAGAGTCATCTCTACAAAAGTTTACTATACCACTATTATCATTCAGTATTCAGTAATCACACAGGGAGTGGATTGGAAGTTACAGAAATTATTCCTCAAACATTAGATATCTCTGTGGCCACTTCATTCACAGCAGGTTCTTCTGAGGCTCCCCTTATGTTGATCCCTTTCTTTGGGTACAATGACAGTACAACAGAGCAGTGTGCAATCTGCACAAATTCTCAATAATTTACCATAACATACATGACATCCATTCAGATTAGTAGTGATTAGGGTTCACCTGTACACATTTAGGCACACATCTTAAAGAGAAATGACATTTGAAATCTGCACTTGTGTAATTCAGAAAAGAATGAAGAATTAATGACTTAATGAGTCAGACATCTAGTTGTCTGGGAGCACCTGAAATACCAAAAGTGAGTCTGCAGGTGTTAAAGAGCAGTTTTTCATTCCAAATTGTGTGTTGGTGCAGTTAGTTACCCTTTAAGAATTTAATATGCATCCACCAGGGGACCACATTTTTCCCTCAGTAGCAGGTGTTGTTCTAATAAACTCTTCTAAATTGTATGTTAAAAGGTTATGTTTATACTGCCTGCGGTTGGTATCACATCTAACATTTTGGTAAAGGGTTCTTACATTGAGAATGAAGTACATTCCAAGGAGAGATGATGCATGTCAGTCTAAGCAATAGCTCTAATGTAGTCATTTGTCTCAATGTTATTTTTAAAAGGGAAAAAACAACTATTTAACTAGCACGTTATTCTTCACTCATAACATATTTTTGTGATTATGAATAATTTTAGCTCAGCTACGTACCGTATGTTACATATTTTTATATTTTTTATTTCTAGTTTTACTGCTTTTTTTTCTGTGTTTCTTATCCTGATGTCTTTTTTGGGACTACCTTGGGAAATAGCACATCAGTATAGAAACAATACTGAGCAAAAGTTAGGCATGTGTTGAAAAACTGCTGCAAAGTAAGAATGTTTTCAAAACTAAAAGTACTAATAGTTTATTTTTGCCGATTAACACAACGTAAAGTGAATGAACAATAGTGGCTTCTTTACAGAAACTTAAGTATATAGGCCTGTTTGTTGTCTTCTCTGGGCAGTTTATGTTTGAGATATGTTTGTCTCCTGACAGAAACTCTCCTCTCTCCCCAGCAGGTACATCAACTTCTCTCCTCAACAGGGATGCATGTGTGCCTCCCTGTCTTCCCAGCAGGGAAGACAACTTGCTCACCATCGTGACCGGGCTCCTGTTGCCGCTATCCACCTCAGCTCCGAGGTTCCTATTCCTGTACACTCCTCACAGGTCTCCAGGCAATGTGCCTAGTGCTCGTGCATGTGCATATCCTGCTTCTTAACACTAGAAGTCCCAGAAATTTCGAGCTCCAAAGGTTCCAAAGGTAGAAATGTTAAATGACCCCTCTCTGGGACTTCTAATGTTAAAGGGGTAGCGTGCACACTTCTGAAATGTCCCCAGACAATTGATGGAAGGCATCTGGTATATAAGGCACCCTCCTCTACAGGGAGGTGTCTGTTCAACATCTAGGACTTTAGTGTCTAGCTTGCCTTTAAGTCGCTAAGTCTGTTGTCAGGCCCTGTCTTTATTCAAACCCCTCCTTTGGTCTGTATGGCCTAGACCTGAACTCTGAACCTGTATCTGATCTTGCCTGAACCCCTCCCCGGGTCTGTATGGCCTAGGCCAGAACTCTAAACCTGTACATGTATTGGCCGCTCCCTGGACCTACTCTGTCTGAATCAAGACCTATCCCTTTACCTGTTGTGTCTGAATCAGTACTAAACCTGCAGTGTCTGAATCCATACCTATCTCTAAAACCTGCAGTGTCTGAATCGGTACCTATCTCTAAAACCTGCTGTGTTTGAATCAGTAATAAACCTGCAGCGTCTGAATCAGTATATAGTTCCATACCTGCTGTGTCTGAATCAGTACAAAACCTGCAGTGTCTGAATCCATACTTATCTCTTAAACCTGATGTGTCTGAATCACTACTAAACCTGCAGTGTCTGAATCCATACCTAGCTCTGAAACATGCTGTGTCTGAATCAGTACTAAACTAGCAGTGTATGAATCTGTACATATCTCTAAAAACGTGCTGTCTGAATCAGTACTAAACTAGCAGTGTCTAAATCAGTATCAACTTTCACACCTGTAGTGTCTGAATCTGTTCCCATCTTTAAACTCCTGTTGTGTCTGAATCAGTGGTAATCCAGCAGTGTCTGAATCAGTATCTACTTCCACACCTGCTGAGTCTTAACCCCTTTACCCCCAAGGGTGGTTTGCACGTTATGGACCGGGTCAATTTTTACAATTCTGACCACTGTCCCTTTATGAGGTTATAACTCTGGAACGCTTCAACGGATCCCGGTGACTCTGACATTGTTTTCTCGTGACATATTGTACTTCATGATAGTGGTAAAATTTCTTTGATATTACCTGCGTTTATTTGTGAAAAAAACGGAAATTTGGCGAAAATTTTGAAAATTTCGCAATTTTCCAACTTTGAATTTTTATGCAATTAAATCACAGAGATATGTCACACAAAATACTTAATAAGTAACATTTCCCACATGTCTACTTTACATCAGCACAATTTTGGAACCAAAAATTTTTTTTTGTTAGGGAGTTATAAGGGTTAAAAGTTGACCAGCAATTTCTCATTTTTACAACACCATTTTATTTTAGGGACCACATCTCATTTGAAGTCATTTTGAGGGGTCTATATGATAGAAAATACCCAAGTGTGACACCATTCTAAAAACTGCACCCCTCAAGGTTCTCAAAACCACATTCAAGAAGTTTATTAACCCTTCAGGTGCTTCACAGGAATTTTTGGAATGTTTAAATAAAAATTAACATTTAACTTTTTTTCACAAAAAATTTACTTCAGCTCCAATTTGTTTTATTTTGCCAAGGGTAACAGGAGAAAATGGACCCCAAAAGTTGTTTTACAATTTGTCCTGAGTACGCTGATACCCCATATGTGGGGGTTAACCACAGTTTGTGCGCATGGCAGAGCTCGGAAGGGAAGGAGCGCCATTTGACTTTTCAATGCAAAGTTGACTGGAATTGAGATGGGACGCCATGTTGCGTTTGGAGAGCCACTGATGTGCCTAAACATTGAAACCCCCCACAAGTGACACCATTTTGGAAAGTAGACCCCCTAAGGAACTTATCTAGAGGTGTGGTGAGCACTTTGACCCACCAAGTGCTTCACAGAAGTTAATAATGCAGAATCGTAAAAATAAAAAATCATTTTTTTTCACAAACATTATCTTTTCGCCCCAAATTTTTTATTTTCCCAATGGTAAGAGAAGAAATTGGACCACAAAAGTTGTGGCACAATTTGTCCTGAGTACTCTGATACCCCATATGTGGGGGTAAACCATTGTTTGGGCGCATGGGAGAGCTCGGAAGGGAAGGAGCGCCGTTTGACCTTTCAATGCAAAATTGACAGGAATTGAGATGAGACGCCATGTTGCGTTTGGAGAGCCACTGATGTGCCTAAACATTGAAACCCCCCACAAGTGACACCATTTTGGAAAGTAGACCCCCTAAGGAACTTATCTAGAGGTGTGGTGAGCACTTTGACCCACCAAGTGCTTCACAGAAGTTTATAATGCAGAACCGTAAAAATAAAAAATCATTTTTTTTTCACAAAAATTATCTTTTCGCCCCCAATTTTTTATTTTCCCAATGGTAAAAAAAGAAATTGGACCACAAAAGTTGTGGCACAATTTGTCCTGAGTACTCTAATACCCCATATGTGGGGGTAAACCATTGTTTGGGCGCATGGGAGAGCTCGGAAGGGAAGGAGCGCCGTTTGACCTTTCAATGCAAAATTGACAGGAATTGAGATTGGACGCCATGTTGCGTTTGGAGAGCCACTGATGTACCTAAACATTGAAACCCCCCACAAGTGACACCATTTTGAAAAGTAGACCCCCTAAGGAACTTATCTAGATGTGTGGTGAGCACTTTGACCCAATAAGAGCTTCACAGAAGTTTATAATGCAGAGCCGTAAAAATAAAACAAAATTTTTTTCCCACAAAAATAATTTTTTAACCCCCAGTTTTGTATTTTCCTGAGGGTAACAGGAGAAATTGGACCCCAAAAGTTGTTGTGCAATTTGTCCTGAGTGCGCTGATACCCTATATGTGGGGGAGAACCAGCGTTTGGGCGCATGGGAGGGCTCGGAAGGGAAGGAGAGCCATTTGGAATACAGACTTAGATGGAATGGTCTGCAGGCGTCACATTGTGTTTGCAGAGCCCCTAATGTACCTAAACAGTAGAAACCCCCCACAAGTGACCCCATATTGGAAACTAGACCCCCCAAGGAACTTATTTAGATGTGTTGTGAGAACTTTGAGCCCCCAAGTATTTCACTACAGTTTATAACGCAGAGCCGTGAAAATAAAATAAAAAATTTCCCCTCAAAATTATTTTTTAGCCCCCAGTTTTGTATTTTCTCGAGGGTAAAAGGAGAAATTGGACCCCAAAAGTTGTTGTCCAATTTGTCCTGAGTGCGTTGATACCCCATATGTGGGGTGAACCAGCGTTTGGGCGCATGGGAGGGCTCGGAAGGGAAGGAGCGCCATTTGGAATGCAGACTTAAATGGAATGGTCTGCAGGCGTCACATTGCGTTTGCAGAGCCCCTAATATACCTAAACAGTAGAAACCCCCACAAGTGACCCCATGTTGGAAACTAGACCCCCCCACGAACTTATCTAGATGTGTTGTGAGAACTTTGAGCCCCCAAGTGTTTCACTACAGTTTATAACGCAGAGCCGTGAAAATAAAAAATCTCTTTTTTTCCCACAAAAATTATTTTTTAGCCCCCAGTTTTGTATTTTTCCAAGGGTAACAGGAGAAATTGGACCCCAAAAGTTGTTGTCCAATTTGTCCTGAGTACGCTGATACCCCATATGTTGGGGTAAACTCCTGTTTGGGCACACGGGAGAGCTCGGAAGGGAAGGAGCACTGTTTTACTTTTTCAATGCAGAATTGGATGGAATTGAGATCGGTCGCCATGTCGCGTTTGGAGATCCCCCTGATGTGCCTAAATAGTGGAAACCCCCCAATTATAACTGAAACCCTAATCCAAACACACCCCTAACCCTAATCCCAACGGTAACCCTAACCACACCTCTAACCCAGACACACCCCTAATCCTAATCCCAATCGCAAATGTAATCCAAACCCTAACCCTAACTTTAGCCCCAACCCTAACTGTAGCCTTAACCCTAACCCTAGCCCTTACCCTAGCCCTAACCCTAGCCCCAACCCTAACCCTAACCCTAGCCCTAGCCCTAACCCTAACCCTAACCCTAGTCCCAACCCTAACCCTAGCCCTAACCCTAGCCCTAACCCTAGCCCTAGCCCTAACCCTAGCCCTAACCCTAGCCCTAATCCTAGCCCTAACCCTAGCCCTAGCCCTAATCCTAGCCCTAGCCCTAGCCCTAACCCTAGCCCTAGCCCTAGCCCTAACCCTAGCCCTAACCCTAACCCTAACCCTAGCCCTAGCCCTAACCCTAGCCCTAACCCTAACCCTAGCCCTAACCCTAATGGGAAAATGGAAATAAATACATTTTTTTCATTTACTTTTATAGCGGGTTTTTTAGCGGATTTTTATGATTGGCAGCCGTCACACACTGAAAGACGCTTTTTATTGCAAAAAATATTTTTTGCGTTACCACATTTTGAGAGCTATAATTTTTCCATATTTGAGTCCACAGAGTCATGTGAGGTCTTGTTTTTTGCGGGACGAGTTGACGTTTTTATTGGTAACATTTTCGGGCACGTGACATTTTTTGATCGCTTTTTATTCCGATTTTTGTGAGGCAGAATGACCAAAAACCAGCTATTCATGAATTTCTTTTGGGGGAGGCGTTTATACCGTTCCGCGTTTGGTAAAATTGATAAAGCAGTTTTAATCTTCGGTTCAGTATGATTACAGCGACACCTCATTTATATCATTTTTTTATGTTTTGGCGCTTTTATACGATAAAAACTATTTTATAGAAAAAAATAATTATTTTTGCATCGCTTTATTCTGAGGACTATAACTTTTTTATTTTTTTGCTGTTGTCGCTGTATGGTGGCTCGTTTTTTGCGGGACAAGATGACGCTTTCAGCGGTACCATGGTTATTTATATCCGTCTTTTTGATCGCGTGTTATTCCACTTTATGTTTGGCGGTATGATAATAAAGCGTTGTTTTTTGCCTCGTTTTTTTTTTTTTTTTCTTACGGTGTTTACTGAAGGGGTTAACTAGTGGGCCAGTTTTATAGGTCGGGTCGTTACGGACGCGGAGATACTAAATATGTGTACTTTTATTGTTTTGTTTTTTTTATTTAGATAAAGAAATGTATTTATGGGAATAATATATATATATTTTTTTCATTATTTAGGATTTTTTTTTTTTTTTTTTTTTTTTTTACACACTTGGAAATTTTTTTTTAACTTTTTTACTTTGCCCCAGGGGGGGACAATACAGATCGGTGATCTGCCAGTTTGCACAGCACTCTGACAGATCACCGATCTGTCTGAGAGCAGTGCAGCGTTACCAAGTGCCTGGTCTGAGCAGGCACTTGGTAAGCCACCTCCCTCCCTGCAGGACCCGGATCCGCGGCCATTTTGGATCCGGGACTTACTGCAGGGAGGGAGGTAGGAGACCCCCGGAGCAACGCGATCACATCGCGTTGCTGCGGGGGGCTCAGGGAAGCCCGCAGGGAGCCCCCTCCCTGCGCGATGCTTCCCTGCACCGCCGGCACATCGCGATCATCTTTGATCGCGGTGTGCCGGGGGTTAATGTGCCGGGGGCGGTCCGTGACCGCTCCTGGCACATAGTGCCGGATGTCAGCTGCGATAAGCAGCTGACACCCGGCCGCGATCGGCGGCGCTCCCCCCGTGAGCGCGGCCGATCGCGCTGGACGTAATATTCCGTCCTTGGGAATTAAGGCCCACCCCACATGGACGGAATATTACGTCCAATGGCAGAAAGGGGTTAATCAGTACCTATTGCTAAAGGTACCGTCACACATAACGATATCGTTAACGATATCGTTGCTTTTTGTGACGTAGCAACGATATCGCTAAGGAAATCGTTATGTGTGACAGCGACCAACGATCAGGCCCCTGCTGGTAGATCGTTGGTCGCTGAGGAAAGTCCAGCACTTTATTTCGTCGGATCTCCCGCTGTCATCGCTGGATAGGCGTGTGTGACGCTGATCCAGCGATGTCTTCACTGGTAACCAGGGTAAACATCGGGCTACTAAGCGCAGGGCCGCGCTTAGTAACCCGATGTTTTTCCCTGGTTACCAGCCTAAACATTAAAAAAGCAAACACTACATACTTACCTTCAGCTGTCTGTCCCCGGCGCTGTGCTTCTCTGCACTCCTCCTGCATCCTGTGTCAGCGCCGGCCAGCCGGAAAGCACAGCGGTGACGTCACCGCTCTGCTTTCCGGCTGACTGGCGCTGACAGTGCAGAGGGAAGCAGAGCGCCGGAGGACAGACAGCTGAAGGTAAGTATGTAGTGTTTGTTTTTTTAACGTTTACGCTGGTAACCATGGTAAACATCGGGTTACTAAGCGCGGCCCTGCGCTTAGTAACCCGATGTTTACCCTGGTTACCGGGGACCTCGGGTGACAGCTCTCCAGCAACCAAACAGCGACGCTGCAGCGATCGACATCGTTGTCGGTATCGCTGCAGCATCGCTTAGTGTGACGGTACCCTAAGCCTGCTGTGTCTGAATCAGTACCTACCTAAAGACCTACTGCACCAGAAGCAGTACCTTTTTGGAAATCAGCTGTGTCTAAATCAGTACCTATAATTAAAATGTTGTGCTGAGCAACATTAGTGATCAGTATGTTAGGGGTCGAGTTCCTGCCTCTGCACAGGGGGAATCTCGGGCCATCTCTGCTGCGGTCTCCCATTCTTCTCCTGCCACAGTGGAGCCTGCTCAGCGGAGACGGCGATCCCAGCGTCTCGCTCAGTCTGACTCTAAGAGTTACTACTGCATTTCCTGCTTGTATGTTTGAGCAGGAGTCCTTACCTTTCCTCGGCTATATCATCTCCGCCCAGGGATTGGCTATGGATCCTGCCAAACTACATGCTGTGATGGACTGGCAGGAACCCCATTCTCTTAAAGCGGTGCAGCGCTTTATGGGGTTCATAAATTATTATCGCCAGTTCATTCCGCACTTCTCAACGTTGGTAGCTCCCTTGGTTGCTCTCACCAAGAAGGGGGCAAATCCCAAATTGTGGTCTGAGGAGGTCTTCAAGGCCTTTGTCTCCATAAAGTCACACATCGCTAGCGCTCCCATCCTACATAAGCCATTTATCATGGAGGTGGATGCCTCATCTGTTGGTGCTGGAGCAGTCCTCTTCCAAAAGGATGCTCAAGGTCGGAAGCATCCTTGCTTCTTCTTTTCTAAGACCTTTTCTTCAGCAGAGAGGAATTATTCCATCAGGGACAGGGAGTTGCTAGCCATGAAGTTGGCTTTTTCGGAGTGGAGACATCTCTTGGAGGGAGCTCGTTTTCCCTTCCAAGTCTTCACAGATCATAAAAATTTGGTGTACCTGCAGACAGGCCAGCGGTTAAATTCTTGCCAGGCCAGATGGTCCATGTTCTTCTCCCGGTTCCATTTCACCCTTCATTTTCTTTCTGGGGAGAAGAACATTCGTGCCGATGCTCTCTCTCACTCCGTTGTGTCATCTGTGGAGGAGGAAGAGGAGCCTCGGCTTATTGTCCCCACCGAGAGCCTGAGAACTGTGGCCCGGGTTTCGCTAGAGTCTGTGCCTCCGGGCAAGACTTTTGTACCACCCAGTTTGTGACCGGAGGTTCTCTCTTGGGCACACTCATCCAGGGTGGGTGGACATTTTGGTTCCAAAAGGACATCTGAGTTACTGGCGAGGACATACTTGTGACCGCATATGGCTCGTGATGTCGCAGACTATGTTCGGGCGTGTGTCTCTTGCGCCAAGAACAAGTCCCCTCGGCAACGGCCAGCTGGTTTGCTTTATCCTCTGCCGGTGGCGGATAGGCCCTGGGAGATGGTCAGGATGGACTTTGTGGTGGGCTTACCCAAGTCTCGTAGTTGCACCATTATCTGGGTGATCACCGACCAATTTTCCAAAATGGTTCATTTGGTGCCTCTTCCACGGCTACAATCTGCACGGGCTCTGGCAGCCTTGTTCATCAAACATATCTTTCGCTTACACGGTATGCCGGACAAGATTGTCAGTGACCGGGGTCCCCAGTTTGCGTCTCGATTCTGGAGGGAGCTTTGTCGTCTACTCAGTATTGAGTTAAATCTCTCTTCGGCTTATCAATGGGTTGGTTGAGAGAGCCAATCAGACTCTGGTCACTTATTTGCGACATTTTGTTTCTGCTAGGCAGGATGACTGGGCATCCTTGTTACCGTGGGCAGAGTTTGCCCTTAACAACGCTGTAGCTGACTCCACCGGTCACACTCCATTCCTCCTTAATTATGGCCAGCATCTGCGGGTTCCTGTGCCTATGCCCATGTCCTCTGCTGACTCCAGGGTGTCAGACTGGGCAGTGGAGGCACAAGACATTTGGGACCACACTCAGGATGCCATCCGGGCCTTCAAGGAGAGAATGAGGTCCTCCACCAATGCACATTGGTGCCCTGCCCCGACCTTTGCTCCTGGCAACTTAGTGTGGCTCTCCTTTCGTAACATCAGGCTGCGTGTTGAGTCCACTAAGTTTGCTTCTCGCTACTTGGGTCCCTTCAAGGTCCTCGAACAGGTTAATCCTGTGGTCTACCGTCTGGCCCTTCCTCCACGCCTAGGTATCACCGACACCTTTCATGTGTCTCTCCTTAAGCCCGTATACATGTCCCGGTTTTCTGAGTCATCTGCCGGGACATCGGGTTCGTCTACGGACGATTACGAGGTGAACGCTATTTTGGGGTGCAAGGTGGTTCGTGGCAAAAAATTTTATTTGGTGGACTGGAGGGGTTACGGCCCTGAGGATAGATCCTGGGAGCCTGCTGAGCACATTCGGGCTCCGCAGCTCATTGCTGCCTTCGAGCGTAGCGAGGCCCAAGGAGGGGGGCCCTAGGGGGTGGAATGTTAGGGGTCGAGTTCCTGCCTCTTCACAGGGGGAATCTCGGGCCATCTCCGCTGTGGTCTCCCATTCTTCTCCTGCCGCAGAGGAGCCTGCTCAGCGGAGATGGCGATCCCAGCGTCTTGCTCAGTCTGACTCTGTGCTAAGAGTTACTGCTGCATTTCCTGCTTCTGCCATTGAAGTCAGTACTGGGCAGCGGCGAGCAGATGCTTCTGGGACTAAGTCCTGCTTTTCACATTCTGAGCATGCCCAGAGTAAGATCTCTCAGTGGAGATCGAGGGTCACATGATCAGATACTGCAGCTAAGGTCATTGGTCCTTCTTGGAAGGTCCTTTAAGTGCTAGGTCTAAGTCCTGCTTTGCACACACTGAGCATGCCTAGGGCAACATCTCTCAGTGGAGATTTAGGGTCACATGCTCAGGTATGGCAGTCTCTCATTGGTCCCTCTTGGAAGGTCTTTTACTTGCTGCAGCTACATAACGCTCGCATGGCAGCATGGCCATTCGCTAGTATCAAATGTGTTTTGGTTTATGCCAGTGGATACTATACCACTCAGTTCTTATGTGGTGTGAAGCTGTTAGCATTGGGACTGTACACTCAGGCAGGCAGCTAGCGTCAGTGGGGGCAATTAGCCTAGTTAGGGTATTAGTTATTGTGTACAGCGCGACTCTGTGAGGCAACAGAGTTCGCTACCAGTTCACACGGGGTGAAGCCTAACCCATGTGTGAGCTGAGAGTCCGTCCACCATTACTTAGCAGCAGATATCTCTGCACGGTGGACCCCGGGATGTGAACGCACCTTGTAGCTACCTACTCATTACTCGGTGCGTTCCGCTAGCCTTAACACAGTGTGTACACTGCCATGTCTTTCTGTCTACTAGCCATACAGCATGCATTCCCCTGTTAAGCATTTCCTGTCTGGGCAGTCACTCTGGATCCAGTTCTGCTTCCCTGTCCCCTGGGGTCAGCTGCCATGGCTCTTGGGGCTGCTGTGGAGTAGCACCTGGCATCCATCTGGGTTCAAATCTAACCACACCATCAGGAGCTCTAGTGAAGAACAAGGTGGGCACTTAGTTATGCCCCTCCAGGCTCTCCCCAGACTGGGTCCATAATCCTAAAGCGAGTGTTACATTTGCTATGCATATACTTTTGCAAATGTTACATTTGCTCTGCAAATACAGTTAGACTGTGCAGCAGAGCAAGGAGTCATGGTGTTCCTTCACTACTACTCTCCATTCAATAGGATATAGATTGCTCTAGATCTGTGGCCTGCAGAACGGCCAGTCCCGATAGGAGTAACATGATGACGTAATTGCACTGGGTGTCCGACATCCTGTATATGTGCCCCTGTGTGATGATATAACAGCGCTGATATGCATAAGCCTTGCACATGTCTGCCAGTGGAATGCCAGGCTTAGATGCGGATATGTTTATTTTAATATTGTGTGAAGGCAATAATACAGAGTGGGAGGACAATAAGGGGGTCCTCATACAGAATGGGGGCTACTCAGAAGTGCAACATACAGCATGGGGGAAAGTAAGTTAACCATCATACAGTGTGGGGACTACTAAAGGGGACATCATACAGTGTGAGGGCTTTAAAGCAGGCCTTCATACAGTGTGGGAGCCATCATACAGTGCTGAGACTAATGTGAGTGGCATCATACATCATGAGGGTTTTTGTGGGGCAATCATACGTGTGGGGGATATGAAGAAGGCCATAATACAGTGTGGGAGCCATCATACAGTATTGGGACTATTTTAAGGGCCATTATAGAGTGTGAGAGATTCTGTGGGGAAATTATACAGTGGCAGGGCTACTGTGGAGGCATCATACAGTTTGGGTGGCATTATGCAGTGTATAGGGGAGCTGTTGGGACTAGTGTTGAGCGATACCTTCCGATATCGGAAAGTATCGGTATCGGATTGGATCGGCCGATATTCAAAAAATATCGGATATCGCCGATACCGATACCCGATCCCAATGCAAGTCAATGGGACCAAAATATCGGAATTAAAATAAACCCTTTCTTTCCTTGTAGGTTCATTCTACATGAAGGAAAACAACTAAGAATAATGCAGGATGTATTTGGGGAGGTGGCGGAGACATTAAAGTTATAGAGGTTTAGCCCAATCAAATAGAATAGCATTTTTTTTTTTTTAAAGACGTTCGGAGTGACAAAGATATTGACAATGTAAATATTTTTTTTATTTTGTCAGATATTGATGTTTCACTATTCCACGCCCTTCCCCTTCTTTTTTTTTACTTTTCCCACACTTTCATCTTCATCATCATCAACATCTTTGACATCAACTTCTTCTTCACCTTATTCATCTTCTTCTTCATCTTCTACCTATTTTTTTTTTAATTACATTCTTCATATTCATTTTATTCAACTATTATTATTCTTCCTATTCTACATATTCATTTTATTCAACTATTATTATTCTTCCTATTCTACTTCTTTATCATATTCTCATTTGTGACAGGCATTCCCGTAGTTGTTATCTATAAAAGTTGGAAGATTACACCTTCCGTTCTGCCAGTCACAAAAGTTACATTTGTCCGCGTTCAGTTTGGCCTGCAGCATCAGGCTTTATCCAGGGGCACCACGAGGAGGAACGGACTCACCCCCATACACTGCTTAGTCTTCTTCTGCATATAATTTAGATAATATCTTTTGCTCTGATATTAAGTATTATGCTTAATGTTCTTCTGCTCTTTGTTCTGCAGCCTCTTGTTCTTCTGCTTCTCGGTCTTCCATGTCGTCGTCTCCAGGGTCGTCGTCTCCAGGGTCGTCGTCTACGCCGTCGTCGTCTCCGCCGTCGTCGTCGTCATCGGGGTGGTCTTCCGGGTCGTCGACTTTAGGGTCTTCAACTTGGAAATGTAGCAGAAGGTACAAGAAGGCTGAGAAAATGCCAAGAACCAGCTGATGGAACTGGAACTCGGATGGCTACCCGAAGGTTCAAGAGCCTATGGAACTACCAAGGACCAGCTGACGTTACTGGAACCCGGTTACTAAGCAGGAGGTACCCGTGCTAAAAAGCACTACCAAGGACCGCCTGACGTTGGCGGAACTCGAATACCCAGAAGGAGGCACCTAAGCCAAAGGCTCTGCCCGGAACCAGCTGACGTTACTGGAACCAGGATGGGGAGCAGAAGGTACAAGAGCAAAAGACACTGCCGAGAACCAGCTGACGGAACTGGAACCCGGATGGGTAGCCGAAGGTCCAAGAGCCAATGGAACTACCGAGGACCAGCTGACGTTACTGGAACCCGGTTACTAAGCAGGAGGTACCCGTGCCTGAAAGCACTACCAAGGACCACCTGACGTTGGTGGAACTTGGATACCCAGAAGGAGGCACCTAAGCCAAAGGCTCTGCCCGGAACCAGCTGACGGTACTGGAACCAGGATGGGGAGCAGAAGGTACAAGAGCAAAAGACACTGCCGAGAACCAGCTGACGGTGCTGGAACCAGGTGGTGGACCCGAAGGTCCACAGGAGAGGAGAGAACAGCTAGGCCGCGAGGCAGCCGCAGTTACCGAACCCCAACAGTCCTACAGGGGGAGCTTGGCCTACTGGCACTACAGAACCAGCCTTGACTACCAATTCACACAGCCCACATAGAAGCTCCTAAACTGGAGGCACCCTGGAGTTGGCTAACTCGACCGCAACACGACGGGGCAACGCATAGGTGTCTCAGTGAGTTTGACAGTACCCGGAAACAGCTGACGGTGCTGGAACCAGGCTGGGCACGAGGGAGTACCTGTGACAAAAACACTGCCGAGAACCAGCTGGCGGTGCTGGAACCCGGATGCGTCGCCCCAGTGTGCAAGAGCCAATGGCACGACCGAGGACCAGCTGATGGTGCTGGAACCCGGTTACTAAGCTGTAGGTGCCCACGCTTAAAAGCACTACCAAGGACCGCCTTACGTTGGCGGAACTCGGATACCCAGGAGGAGGCACCTAAGCCAAAGGCTCGGCCCGGAACCAGCTGACGGTGCTGGAACCAGGTGGTGGACCACAAGGTCCACAGGAGAGGAGAGAACAGCTAGGCCGCGAGGCAGCCACAGTTACCGAACCCCAACAATCCTACAGGGGGAGCTTGGCCTACTGGCACTACAGAACCAGCCTTGACTACCAATTCATGCAGCCCACATAGGAAGCTCCTAAACTGGAGGCACCATGGAGTTGGCTAACCCGACCACAACACAACGGGCCAAGCATAGGCGTCTCAGTGAGCTTGACACTACCCGGAAACAGCTGACGGTGCTGGAACCAGGCTGGGCATGAGGGAGTACCTGTGACAAAAACACTGCCGAGAACCAGCTGGCGGTGCTGGAACCCGGATGCGTTGCCCCAGTGTGCAAGAGCCAATGGCACGATCGAGGACCAGCTGATGGTGCTGGAACCCGGTTACTAAGCTGTAGGTGCCTGCGCTTAAATGCACTACCAAGGACCGCCTGGTGTTGGCAGAACTCGGATACCCAGGAGGAGGCACCTAAGCCAAAGGCTCGGCCCGGAACCAGCTGAAGGTGCTGGAACCAGGTGGTGGACCACAAGGTCCACAGGAGAGGGGAGAACAGCTAGGCCGCGAGGCAGCCGCAGTTACCGAACCCCAACAGTCCTACAGGGGGAGCTTGGCCTACTGGCACTACAGAACCAGCCTTGACTACCAATTCACGCAGCCCACATAGGAAGCTCCTAAACTGGAGGCACCCTGGAGTTGGCTAACTCGACCGCAACACGACGGGGCAACACATAGGTGTCTCAGTGAGTTTGACAGTACCCGGAAACAGCTGACGGTGCTGGAACCAGGCTGGGCACGAGGGAGTACCCGTGACAAAAACACTGCCGAGAACCAGCTGGCAGTGATGGAACCTGGATGCGTTGCCCCAGTGTGCAAGAGCCAATGGCACGACCGAGGACCAGCTGACGGTGCTGGAACCTGGTTACTAAGCTGTAGGTGCCTGCGCTTAAAAGCACTACCAAGGACCGCCTGATGTTGGCGGAACTCGGATACCCAGGAGGAGGCACCTAAGCCAAAGGCTCGGCCCGGAACCAGCTGACGGTGCTGGAACCAGGTGGTGGACCACAAGGTCCACAGGAGAGGGGAGAACAGCTAGGCCGCGAGGCAGCCGCAGTTACCGAACCCCAACAGTCCTACAGGGGGAGCTTGGCCTACTGGCACTACAGAACCAGCCTTGACTACCAATTCACGCAGCCCACATAGGAAGCTCCTAAACTGGAGGCACCCTGGAGTTGGCTAACTTGACCGCAACACGACGGGGCAACACATAAGTGTCTCAGTGAGTTTGACAGTACCCGGAAACAGCTGACGGTGCTGGAACCAGGCTGGGCACGAGGGAGTACCCGTCACAAAAACACTGCCGAGAACCAGCTGGCGGTGCTGGAACCCGGATGCGTTGCCCCAGTGTGCAAGAGCCAATGGCACGACCGAGGACCAGCTGACGGTGCTGGAACCCGGTTACTAAGCTGTAGGTGCCTGCGCTTAAAAGCACTACCAAGGACCGCCTGACGTTGGCGGAACTCGGATACCCAGGAGGAGGCACCTAAGCCAAAGGCTCGGCCCGGAACCAGCTGACGGTGCTGGAACCAGGTGGTGGACCCGAAGGTCCACAGGAGAGGAGAGAACAGCTAGGCCGCGAGGCAGCCGCAGTTACCGAACCCCAACAGTCCTACAGGGGGAGCTTGGCCTACTGGCACTACAGAACCAGCCTTGACTACCAATTCATGCAGCCCACATAGGAAGCTCCTAAACTGGAGGCACCCTGGAGTTGGCTAAACCGACCACAACACGACGGGGCAAGCATAGGCGTCTCAGTGAGCTTGACACTACCCGGAAACAGCTGACGGTGCTGGAACCAGGCTGGGCACGAGGGAGTACCTGTGACAAAAACACTGCCGAGAACCAGCTGGCGGTGCTGGAACCCGGATGCGTTGCCTATTAAAGATTGTCTTCCTAGAGCCCCAACTAGCGGTGTTGGAGCAAAGGGTAAGCAGGGGGAGCAGAGTGTAGGCCGAAGCCTGCACTGGAGGCAGCTTTGTGTCTGCGTTGCGTTTGCAGGACACTTTGCCGGCTACACAGTGGGGGAACAGCTGGCGTTGCTGAACCCCACTGACAGAATGGCGGGTGTTTTTCTCTGTGCAGCTAGCACTTCCGGGCAAAAACTAGCGGTGTTAGAGCCCAGGGGCAGCAGGAGGAGGAGAGGAGCAGAGTGTAGGCCGAAGCCTAGTTGAACCAATTTCAAAGGAAACCTTTAACCCCCCCTCAGGTGTTACAAAGTACAAGAGACACACCTTGTGCAGTATTAAAGCTGCACAAGTCAAAGGTTGCTCTAATAATTTGTCTACTTGCACACGCTGAATGAAAGACGTACACAATTTAGCCCATTCTACAGTCAAACTGTAGTGGAGGCGTGACTTGTCTTTTTAAGGAGACGCAGCACAGGTGTCCCAAATAATGCCTTGGTGCTTGGCGCAGCTTCCTGAGCGTTGTTATTTGCTGTACAGGAGTCTGCGCTCTTGTGTTATCCCTTGGCAATGCCCTGTTAGCGCTGCCCGTCTTATGACCTCATTTCATGTTGGCCGTTGGGGTTAACGATGGCCATAAATCCCAGACCCACAGTGCCTTTTCATAAAGTCGCACTGCGGTACTGGGATTCGTGGCCTTGAGCAGTAAATATTTTCACCGCTCACACACGTCCTTACACCTGCTTCAGACTGGGCGGCCTCTGCTGATCCCTTCTCGCATGCCGCGGCCATGAGGCTGCACAGTCTGAAGAAGGAGGAAGGAGATGAGTGACGACAGGTGAACATATGCACTGCTCGTGCCCATAAACCACACCCTCGCTGACCAAATACATATGAAACCGAGGGGCGTTGTTTCGAGCAGGGCGGACGCACAGACGCAGCCAGCTAACCAATGATGTCAAAAGACGGGAAGCGCTACCAAGGGGGGTGCTGCGTATCATTAGAAAGGAAAGTCACACCTCAGAGACAGTGGAATGGTCTCAATGAGACAAATTTTGTACGTGTTGAGTTCCACGTGGGCAAGGAAAAAAAGTCAGCCACCTTGTACAAATGCAGCATTACTGCTGTAGAAGGTGGCTGTTATACATAGAAACACCTGGGGGTGGGGGGCAGGCTCCCTCCAATTTCAGTTCAGGTGCCTGCGTGGCGTTTGCAGGTCACGTTGCCGGCTACACAGCATGGGAACAGCTGGCGGTGCTGAACCCCACTAACACATTGGCTGGTGTTCTTCTCTGTGCAGCTAGCATGTCCGGGCAAAAACTGGCTGTGTTTGAGCCCAGGGTCAGCAGGAGGAGGAGAGGAGCAGAGTGTAGGCCGAAGCCTGCACTGGTGGCAGCTTTTGGTCAGTTGTGCCAGCGTGGCTTGTGCTGGACACGATGCCGGCTACACAGCAGGGGAACAGCTGGCGGTGCTGAACCCAACTAACACATTGGCTGGTGTTTTTCTCTGTGCAGCTAGCACTTCCAGGCTACAACTGGCGGTGTTATAGCCCAGGGGCAGCAGGAGGAGGAGAGGAGCAGAGTGTAGGCCGAAGCCTGCACTGGTGGCAGCTTTTGGTCAGTTGTGCCAGCGTGGCTTGTGCTTGACAAGATGCTGGCTACACAGCAGGGGAACAGCTGGCGGTGCTGAACCCCACTAACACATTGGCTGGTGTTTTTCTCTGTGCAGCTAGCACTTCCGGGCAAAAACTAGCGGTGTTTGAGCCCAGGGGCAGCAGGAGGAGGAGAGGAGCAGAGTGTAGGCCGAAGCCTAGTTGAACCAATTTCAAAGGTAACCTTTAACCCCCCTCACGTGTTGCAAGGTACAAGAGCCACACCTTGTGCAGCATTAATGCTTTACAAGTAAAAGGTTGCTCTCTTAATTTTGCTCCTTGCAAAATTCGTGGCCTTGTGCAGTAAATATGTTCGCCGCTCACACATGTCCTTACACCTGCTTCAGACTGGGCAGCCTCAGCTGATCCCTTATCGCCTGCCACGGCCATGAGGCCGCACAGTCTGAAGAAGGCGGAAGGAGGGGAGTGAAGACAGGCGAAAATATGCACTGCTCGTGCCCATCAATCACACCCTTACAGTCAAAATATATGAGACAACGAGGGGCGTTGTGTCGGGCAGGGCGGACGCACAGGCACAGCCAGCCAACCAATGATGTCAGAAGACGGGCAGCGCTAACAATGGTGGTGCTGCGTGTCATTAACCCCTTTACCCCCAAGGGTGGTTTGCACGTCAATGACCAGGCCAATTTTTACAATTCTGACCACTGTGCCTTTATGAGGTTATAACTCCGAAACGCTTCAACGGATCCTGGTGATTCTGACATTGTTTTCTCGTGACATATTGTACTTCATGATAGTGGTAAAATTTCTTTGATAGTACCTGCGTTTATTTGTGAAAAAAACGGAAATTTGGCAAAAATTTTTAAAATTTCGCAATTTTCAAACTTTGAATTTTTATGCAATTAAATCACAGAGATATGTCACACAAAATACTTAATAAGTAACATTTCCCACATGTCTCCTTTACATCAGCATAATTTTGTAACCAATTTTTTTTTTTGTTAGGGAGTTATAAGGGTTAAAAGTTGACCAGCAATTTCTCATTTTTACAACACCATTTTTTTTTAGGGACCACGTCTCATTTGAAGTCATTTTGAGGGGTCTATATGATAGAAAATGCCCAAGTGTGACACCATTCTAAAAACTGCACCCCTCAAGGTGCTCAAAACCACATTCAAGAAGTTTATTAACCCTTCAGGTGTGTAATAGGAATAATTTTTGGAATGTTTAAATATTTACTTCAGCTCCAATTTGTTTTATTTTACCAAGGGTAACAGGAGAAAATGGACCCCAAAAGTTGTTGTCCAATTTGTCCTGAGTACGCTGATACCCCATATGTGGCAGTAAACCACTGTTTGGGCGCATGGGAGAGCTCGGAAGGGAAGGAGCGCCGTTTGACTTTTCAATGCAAAATTGACAGGAATTGAGATGGGACGCCATGTTGCGTTTGGAGAGCCCCTGATGTGCCTAAACATTGAAACCCCCCACAAGTGACACCATTTTGGAAAGTAGACCCCCTAAGGAACTTATCTGGATGTGTGGTGAGCACTTTGACCCACCAAGTGCTTCACAGAAGTTTATAATGCAGAACCGTAAAAATAAAAAATCATATTTTTTCACAAAAATTATATTTTTGCCCCCAATTTTTTATTTTTCCAAGGGTAAGAGAAGAAATTGGACCTCAAGAGTTGTTGTCCAATTTGTCCTGAGTACGCTGATACCCCATATGTGGCAGTAAACCACTGTTTGGGCGCATGGGAGAGCTCGGAAGGGAAGGAGCGCCGTTTGACTTTTCAATGCAAAATTGACAGAAATTGAGATGGGACGCCATGTTGCGTTTGGAGAGCCACTGATGTGCCTAAACATTGAAACCCCCCACAAGTGACACCATTTTGGAAAGTAGACCCCCTAAGGAACTTATCTAGAGGTGTGGTGAGCACTTTGACCCACCAAGTGCTTCACAGAAGTTTATAATGCAGAACCGTAAAAATAAAAAATCATATTTTTTCACAAAAATTATATTTTTGCCCCCAATTTTTTATTTTTCCAAGGGTAAGAGAAGAAATTGGACCTCAAAAGTTGTTGTCCAATTTGTCCTGAGTACGCTGATACCCCATATGTGGCAGTAAACCACTGTTTGGGCGCATGGGAGAGCTCGGAAGGGAAGGAGCGCCGTTTGACTTTTCAATGCAAAATTGACAGGAATTGAGATGGGACGCCATGTTGCGTTTGGAGAGCCACTGATGTGCCTAAACATTGAAACCCCCCACAAGTGACACCATTTTGGAAAGTAGACCCCCTAAGGAACTTATCTGGATGTGTGGTGAGCACTTTGACCCACCAAGGGCTTCACAGAAGTTTATAATGCAGAGCCATAAAAATAAAACAAAATTTTTTTCCCACAAAAATTATTTTTTAGCCCCCAGTTTTGTATTTTCCCTAGGGTAACAGGAGAAATTGGACCCCAAAAGTTGTTGTCCAATTTGTCCTGAGTACGCTGATACCCCATATGTGGGGGGGAACCACCGTTTGGGCGCATGGGAGGGCTCGGAAGGGAAGGAGCGCCATTTGGAATGCAGACTTAGATGGAATGGTCTGCAGGCGTCACATTGCGTTTGCAGAGCCCCTAATGTACCTAAACAGTAGAAACCCCCCACAAGTGACACCATTTTGGAAAGTAGACCCCCTAAGGAACTCATCTTGATGTGTTGTGAGAGCTTTGAACCCCCAAGTATTTCACTACAGTTTATAACGCAGAGCCGTGAAAATAAAAAATATTTTTTTTTCCACAAAAATTATATTTTAGCCCCCAGTTTTGTATTTTTCCAAGGTTAGCAGGAGAAATTGGACCCTAAATGTTGTTGTCCAATTTGTCCTGAGTATGCTGATACCCGATATGTGGGGGGGAATCACCGTTTGGGCGCATGGGAGGGCTCGGAAGGGAAGGAGCATCATTTGGAATGCAGACTTAGATGGATTGGTCTGCAGGCGTCACATTGCGTTTGCAGAGCCCCTAATGTACCTAAACAGTAGAAACCCCCCAAAAGTGACCCCATATTGGAAACTAGACCCCTCAATGAACTTATCTAGATGTGTTGTGAGAACTTTGAACCCCCAAGTGTTTCACTACAGTTTATAACGCAGAGCCGTGATAATAAAAAATCTTTTTGTTTTCCCACAAAAATTATTTTTTAGCCCCCAGTTTTGTATTTTCCCAAGGGTAACAGGAGAAATTGGTCCACAAAAGTTGCTGTCCAATTTGTCCTGAGTACGCTGATACCCCATATGTGAGGGTAAACCCCTGTTTGGGCACACAGGAGAGCTCGGAAGGGAAGGAGCACTGTTTTACTTTTTCAACGCAGAATTGGCTGGAATTGAGATCGGACGCCATGTCGTGTTTGGAGAGCCCCTGATGTGCCGAAACAGTGGAAACCCCCCAATTATAACTGAAACCCTAATCTAAACACACCCCTAACCCTAATTCCAACGGTAACCCTAACCACACCTCTAACCCTGACACACCCCTAACCCTAATCCCAACCCTATTCCCAACTGTAAATGTAATCTAAACCCTAACCCTAACTTTAGCCCCAACCCTAACTGTAGCCCCAACCCTAACCCTAGCCCTAACCCTAGCCCTAGCCCTAACCCTAGCCCTAACCCTAGCCCTAACCCTAACCCTAGCCCTAACCCTAGCCCTAACCCTAGCCCTAACCCTAGCCCTAGCCCTAACCCTAGCCCTAACCCTAACCCTAACCCTAACCCTAGCCCTAACCCTAACCCTAGCCCTAACCCTAGCCCTAGCCCTAACCCTAGCCCTAACCCTAGCCCTAACCCTAACCCTAACCCTAGCCCTAACCCTAGCCCTAGCCCTAACCCTAGCCCTAACCCTAGCCCTAATGGGAAAATGGAAATAAATACATTTTTTTTATTTTTCCCTAACTAAGGGGGTGATGAAGGGGGGTTTGATTTACTTTTATAGCAAGTTTTTTAGCGGATTTTTATGATTGGCAGCCGTCACACACTGAAAGACCCTTTTTATTGCAAAAAATATTTTTTGCAATACCACATTTTGAGAGCTATAATTTTTCCATATTTTGGTCCACAGAGTCATGTGAGGTCTTGTTTTTTGCGGGACGAGTTGTGTTGTGAATTCTGTGGCTGAGTTCACTTCTGTGGTCACAAGTGGTATTGCAGTCTCTGGGCTTCCTCCCTCAGGTGTTTTGGTGAGCTCGTTGGCTGCCTTGCTATTTAGCTCCACCTGAGTCTGTCTTCCTTGCTCCTTGTCAATGTTCCAGTGTTGGATCTGAGCTACTGCATCTTTCCTTGGGCCTGCTGCTCTGCTAGATAAGTGCTTCTAGTTTGTTTTCTGTTTTTTTCTGTCCAGCTTGCTATTGTCTTTTGCTGGAAGCTCTGAGAAGCAGAGGGGTGCACCGCCGTGCTGTTAGTTCGGCACGGTGGGTCTTTTTGCCCCTTTGCGTGGTTTTCGTTTTAGGGTTTTTTGTAGACTGCATAGTTCTCTTTGCTATCCTCGCTCTGTCTAGAATATCGGGCCTCACTTTGCTGAATCTATTTCATTCCTACGTTTGTCTTTTCATCTTGCTAACAGTCATTATATGTGGGGGGCTGCCTATTCCTTTGGGGTATTTCTCTGAGGTAAGTCAGGCTTGTATTTCTATCTTCAGGCTAGTCAGCTCCTCAGGCAGTGCCGAGTTGCATAGGTAGTTGTTAGGCGCAATCCACTGCTGCTTATAGTTGTGTGAGGATAGATCAGGTACTGCAGTCTACAGAGATTCCACGTCTCAGAGCTCGTCCTATTGTTTTTGGTTATTGCCAGATCTCTGTATGTGCACTGATTACTGCACGCTGTGTTGCCTGATTGCCAGCCATAACAGTACAAGGAGCCACACCAATGATTCCCAATAGAGGGAAAAAAGAAATCCTGACATCATTTTTTTTTCTTAGCTCTGTCTTCAGTCTTTTTTTTCCCCTAGACATTAGAGTGCTTCAGGACACAGCTGTGGACATGGATATTCAGGCTCTGTGCTCCTCAATGGATAATCTCGTTGTAAATGTACAAAAGATTCAAGATACTATTGATCAGAAATCGATGCTAGAACCAAGAATTCCGATTCCTGATTTGTTTTTTGGTGACAGAACTAAGTTCCTGAGCTTCAGAAATAATTGTAAGCTATTTTTGGCCTTGAAACCTCATTCTTCTGGTAATCCTATTCAACAGGTTTTGATTATTATTTCTTTTTTGCGCGGCGACCCACAGGACTGGGCGTTTTCTCTTGCACCAGGAGATTCTGCATTGAGTAATGTTGATGCATTTTTCCTGGCGCTCGGATTGCTTTACGATGAGCCTAATTCAGTGGATCAGGCTGAGAAAAATCTGCTGGCTTTATGCCAGGGTCAGGATGATGTAGAAGTATATTGTCAGAAATTTAGGAAATGGTCAGTACTCACTCTGTGGAATGAATCTGCACTAGCGGCTTTGTTCAGAAAGGGTCTCTCTGAAGCTCTTAAGGATGTAATGGTGGGATTTCCTATGCCTGCTGGTTTGAATGAGTCTATGTCCTTGGCCATTCAGATCGGTCGTCGCTTGCGCGAGCGTAAATCTGTGCACCATCTGGCGGTACTGCCTGAGAGTAAACCTGAGCCTATGCAGTGCGACAGGACTATGACTAAAGTAGAACGGCAAGAACACAGACGTCTGAACAGACTGTGTTTCTATTGTGGTGATTCTACTCATGCTATTTCTAATTGTCCTAAACGCACTAGGCGGTTCGATAGCTCTGCCGTTATTGGTACTGTACAGTCCAAATTCCTTTTGTCCATTACCTTAATGTGCTCTTTGTCATCGTATTCTGTCATGGCGTTTGTGGATTCAGGCGCTGCCCTGAATCTGATGGATTTGGATTATGCTAAACGTTGTGGATTTTTCTTGGAGCCTTTGCGGTGTCCTATTCCGTTGAGAGGAATTGATGCTACACCTTTGGCCAAGAATAAGCCTCAGTACTGGGCCCAGCTGACCATGTGCATGGCTCCTGCACATCAGGAAGTTATTCGCTTTCTGGTACTGCATAATTTGCATGATGTGGTCGTGTTCGGGTTGCCATGGCTACAAACCCATAATCCAGTATTGGATTGGAACTCTATGTCGGTAACCAGCTGGGGTTGTCAGGGGGTACATGGTGATGTTCCATTTTTGTCGATTTCGTCATCCACCCCTTCTGAGGTCCCAGAGTTCTTGTCTGATTATCAGGATGTATTTGAAGAGCCCAAGTCCGATGCTCTACCTCCGCATAGGGATTGTGATTGTGCTATCAATTTGATTCCTGGTAGTACATTCCCTAAAGGTCGATTATTTAATTTATCCGTGCCCGAACACGCCGCTATGCGCAGTTATGTGAAGGAATCCCTGGAGAAGGGACATATTCGCCCATCATCATCACCACTGGGAGCAGGGTTCTTCTTTGTAGCCAAGAAGGATGGTTCGCTGAGACCGTGTATTGATTACCGCCTTCTTAATAAGATCACTGTTAAATTTCAGTATCCCTTGCCATTGTTATCTGACTTGTTTGCTCGGATTAAGGGGGCTAGTTGGTTCACTAAGATAGATCTTCGTGGTGCGTATAATCTGGTGAGAATCAGGCAAGGAGATGAATGGAAAACGGCATTTAATACGCCCGAGGGTCATTTTGAGTATCTAGTGATGCCGTTCGGACTTGCCAATGCTCCATCTGTGTTTCAGTCTTTTATGCATGACATCTTCCGTGAGTATCTGGATAAATTCCTGATTGTTTACTTGGATGACATTTTGATCTTCTCAGATGATTGGGAGTCTCATGTGAAGCAGGTCAGAATGGTTTTTCAGGTCCTGCGTGCTAACTCTTTGTTTGTGAAGGGATCAAAGTGTCTCTTCGGTGTGCAGAAAGTTTCATTTTTGGGGTTCATCTTTACCCCTTCTACTATCGAGATGGATCCAGTTAAGGTCCAAGCCATCCAGGATTGGATTCAGCCGACATCTCTGAAAAGTCTGCAAAAGTTCCTGGGCTTTGCTAATTTTTATCGTCGCTTCATCTGTAATTTTTCTAGCATTGCCAAACCATTGACCGATTTGACCAAGAAGGGTGCTGATTTGGTTAATTGGTCTTCTGCTGCTGTGGAAGCTTTTCAGGAGTTGAAGCGTCGTTTTTGTTCTGCCCCTGTGTTGTGTCAGCCAGATGTTTCTCTTCCGTTCCAGGTCGAGGTTGATGCTTCTGAGATTGGAGCAGGGGCGGTTTTGTCACAGAGAGGTTCTGGTTGCTCAGTGTTCAAACCATGTGCTTTCTTTTCCAGGAAATTTTCTGCTGCTGAGCGTAATTATGATGTGGGCAACCGAGAGTTGCTGGCCATGAAGTGGGCATTCGAGGAGTGGCGTCATTGGCTTGAGGGTGCTAAGCATCGCGTGGTGGTATTGACTGATCATAAGAACTTGACTTATCTCGAGTCTGCCAAGCGCTTGAATCCTAGACAGGCCCGTTGGTCGTTATTTTTTGCTCGTTTTGATTTTGTGATTTCATACCTTCCGGGCTCTAAAAATGTGAAGGCGGATGCTCTGTCTAGGAGTTTTGTGCCCGACTCTCCGGGGTTATCTGAGCCGGCGAGTATCCTCAAGGAAGGAGTCATTGTGTCTGCCATCTCCCCTGATTTGCGGAGAGTGTTGCAGAAATTTCAGGCTAATAAACCTGATCGTTGTCCGGCCGAGAAACTGTTCGTCCCTGATAGGTGGACTAGTAAAGTTATCTCTGAACTTCATTGTTCGGTGCTGGCCGGTCATCCAGGAATCTTTGGTACCAGGGAGTTGGTTGCTAGATCCTTCTGGTGGCCATCTCTGTCACGGGATGTGCGTGCTTTTGTGCAGTCCTGTGGAATTTGTGCTAGGGCTAAGCCCTGCTGTTCACGTGCCAGTGGGTTGCTTTTGCCCTTGCCGGTCCCGAAGAGGCCTTGGACACATATTTCGATGGATTTCATTTCTGACCTTCCCGTTTCTCAAAAAATGTCGGTCATTTGGGTGGTCTGTGATCGCTTTTCTAAAATGGTCCATCTGGTGCCCTTGGTTAAATTGCCTTCCTCCTCTGATTTGGTGCCTTTGTTCTTCCAGCATGTGGTTCGTTTACATGGCATTCCTGAGAATATTGTTTCTGACAGAGGTTCCCAGTTTGTCTCGAGGTTCTGGCGAGCCTTTTGTGGTAGGATGGGCATTGACCTATCTTTCTCCTCGGCCTTCCATCCTCAGACTAATGGCCAGACCGAACGAACCAATCAGACCTTGGAAACATATCTGAGATGTTTTGTTTCCGCTGACCAGGATGATTGGGTGTCATTTTTGCCGTTGGCTGAGTTCGCCCTTAATAATCGGGCCAGCTCGGCTACCTTGGTCTCTCCATTTTTCTGCAATTCTGGGTTCCATCCTCGTTTCTCTTCAGGACAGGTTGAGTCTTCGGACTGTCCTGGTGTGGATTCTGTGGTGGACAGGTTGCAGCAGATCTGGACTCAGGTAGTGGACAATTTGACCTTGTCCCAGGAGAAGGCTCAGCTTTTCGCTAATCGCAGACGCCGTGTGGGACCCCGACTTCGTGTTGGGAATTTGGTTTGGTTATCTTCTCGTCATATTCCTATGAAGGTTTCCTCTCCTAAATTTAAACCTCGTTTTATTGGTCCGTATAGGATTTCTGAGATTCTCAATCCGGTGTCTTTTCGCCTGACCCTCCCAGACGCCTTTTCCATACATAATGTATTCCATAGGTCGTTGTTGAGGAGATACGTGGCACCTATGGTTCCATCTGTGGAGCCTCCTGCCCCTGTTTTGGTGGAGGGGGAATTGGAGTATATTGTGGAGAAGATTTTGGATTCTCGTGTCTCTAGACGGAAACTCCAGTATCTGGTCAAATGGAAGGGTTATGCTCAGGAAGATAATTCCTGGGTTTTTGCCTCTGATGTCCATGCCCCAGATCTTGTTCGTGCCTTTCATGTGGCTCATCCTGGTCGGCCTGGGGGTTCTGGTGAGGGTTCGGTGACCCCTCCTCAAGGGGGGGGTACTGTTGTGAATTCTGTGGCTGAGTTCACTTCTGTGGTCACAAGTGGTATTGCAGTCTCTGGGCTTCCTCCCTCAGGTGTTTTGGTGAGCTCGTTGGCTGCCTTGCTATTTAGCTCCACCTGAGTCTGTCTTCCTTGCTCCTTGTCAATGTTCCAGTGTTGGATCTGAGCTACTGCATCTTTCCTTGGGCCTGCTGCTCTGCTAGATAAGTGCTTCTAGTTTGTTTTCTGTTTTTTTCTGTCCAGCTTGCTATTGTCTTTTGCTGGAAGCTCTGAGAAGCAGAGGGGTGCACCGCCGTGCTGTTAGTTCGGCACGGTGGGTCTTTTTGCCCCTTTGCGTGGTTTTCGTTTTAGGGTTTTTTGTAGACTGCATAGTTCTCTTTGCTATCCTCGCTCTGTCTAGAATATCGGGCCTCACTTTGCTGAATCTATTTCATTCCTACGTTTGTCTTTTCATCTTGCTAACAGTCATTATATGTGGGGGGCTGCCTATTCCTTTGGGGTATTTCTCTGAGGTAAGTCAGGCTTGTATTTCTATCTTCAGGCTAGTCAGCTCCTCAGGCAGTGCCGAGTTGCATAGGTAGTTGTTAGGCGCAATCCACTGCTGCTTATAGTTGTGTGAGGATAGATCAGGTACTGCAGTCTACAGAGATTCCACGTCTCAGAGCTCGTCCTATTGTTTTTGGTTATTGCCAGATCTCTGTATGTGCGCTGATTACTGCACGCTGTGTTGCCTGATTGCCAGCCATAACAGAGTTGACGTTTTTATTGAAAACATTTTCAGGCACGTGACATTTTTTGATCACTTTTTATTCCGATTTTTGTGAGGAAGAATGACCAAAAACCATTCATTCACGAAATTCTATTGGGGGAGGCGTTTATACCGTTCCGCGTTTGGTAAAATTGATAAATCAGTTTTATTCTTCGGGTCAGTACGATTACAGCGACACCTCATTTATATCATTTTTCAACAGCTGGCGGTGCTGAACCCCACTAACACATTGGCTGGTGTTTTTCTCTGTGCAGCTAGCACTTCCGGGCAAAAACTAGCGGTGTTAGAGCTCAGGGTCAGCAGGAGGAGGAGAGGAGCAGAGTGTAGGCCGAAGCCTAGTTGAACCAATTTTAAAAGTTACCTTTAACCCCCCCTCAGGTGTTGCAAGGTACAAGAGCCACACCTTGTGCAGCATTAATGCTGCACAAGTAAAAGGTTGCTCTATTAATTTTGCTCCTTGCACACGCTGAATAAAACACGTACACTATTTAGCCCATTATACTGTCAAACAGTAGTGGAGGCGTGACTTGTCTTTTTAAGGAGACGCAGCACAGGTGTCCAAAATAACACCTTGGTGCATGGGCGCAGCTTCCTGAGCGTTGTTATTTGCTGTACAGGAGTCTGCGCTCTTGTGATCCCTTGGCCATGCGCTGTGAGCGCTGCCTGTCTTCTGACCTCATTTTATGTCGGCCGTTGCGGTTAGCGATGGACATGAATCCCAGACCCGCAGTGTGTTTTCAAAAATTCACACTGCGTGGCTGGGATTCGTGGCCTTGTGCAGTAAATATGTTTGCCGCTCACACATGTCCTTACACCTGCTTCAGACTGAACGGCCTCAGCTGATCCCTTATCGCCTACCACGGCCATGAGGCCGCACAGTCTGAAGAAGGCGGAAGGAGATGAGTTAAGACAGGCGAACATATGCACTGCACATGCCCATCAATCACACCCTCGCAGCCAAAATATATGAGACAACGAGGGGGGTTGTGTCGGGCAGGGCGGACGCACAGGCACAGGCAGCCAACCAATGATGTCAGAAGATGGGCAGCGCTACCAAGGGGGGTGCTGCGTGTCATTAAAAAGGAAAGTTACACCTCAGGGACATTGTAATGGTCTGTAATGAGACACATTTTGTACGTGTTTAATTCAACGTGGGCAAGGAGAAAAAATCAGCCACCTTGTACAAATGCAGCAGTACTGCTGTACTAGGTGGCTGTTATACATAGAAACACCTGGGGGGTAGGGCCAGGTTCCCTTTAATTTCAGTTCAGGTGCCTGCATGGTGTTTGCAGGACACGTTGCCAGCTACACAGCAGGGGAACAGCTGGCGATGCTGAACCCCACTGACACATTGACTGGTGTTTTTCTCTGTGCAGCTAGCACTTCCAGGCTACAACTGGCGGTGTTATAGCCCAGGGTCAGCAGGAGGAGGAGAGGAGCAGAGTGTAGGCCGAAGCCTGCACTGGTGGCAGCTTTTGGTCTGTTGTGCCAGCGTGGCTTGTGCTGGACACGATGCCGGCTACACAGCAGGGGAACAGCTGGCGGTGCTGAACCCCACTGACACAATGGTGGGTGTTTTTCTCTCTGCAGCCAGCACTTCCGGGCCCCAACTGGCGTAGTTAGAGCCCAGGGTCTGCAGGAGGAGCAGAGTGTAGGCCGAAGCCTGCTTGAACGAATTTCAAAGGTAACCTTTAACCCACCCTCAGGTGTTACAATGTTGAAGAGCCACACCTTGTGCAGCAGTAAAGCTCCACAAGGTAAAGGTTGCTCTTTAAGTTTTGCTCATTGCACACGCAGAATGAAAGACGTACACAATTTAGCCCATTGAACAGTAGTTCAGTTCTGTATTGGAGTTGTGACTTGTCTTTTTAAGGAGACGCAGCACAGGTGCACATAAATAACGCCTTGGTGCTGGGCGCAGCCTCCTGAGCGTTTGTTATTTGCTGTACAGGAGTCTGCGCTATTGTGATCTCTTGGCCATGCGCTGTGAGCGCTGCCTGTCTTCTCACCTCATTTCATGTTGGCCGGTGCGGTTAGCAATGGCCATGAATCCCAGACCCGCAGTGTGTTTTCAAAAAATCACACTGCGTGGCTGGGATTTGTGGCCTTGAGCAGTAAATATGTTTGCCGCTCACACATGTCCTTACACCTGCTTCAGACTGGGCGGCCTCAGCTGATCCCTTATCGCCTACCACGGCCATGAGGCCGCACAGTCTGAAGAAGGCGGAAGGAGATGAGTTAAGACAGGCGAACATATGCAATGCACATGCCCATCAATCACACCCTAGCAGCCAAAATATATGAGACAACGAGGGGGGTTGTGTCGGGCAGGGCGGACGCACAGGCACAGGCAGCCAACCAATGATGTCAGAAGACGGGCAGCGCTACGAAGGGTGGTGCTGCGTACCATTAGAAAGGAAAGTCACACCTCAGGGACAGTGGAATGGTCTCAATGAGACACATTTTGTACGTGTTGAGTTCCACGTTGGCAAGGAGAAAAAGTCAGCCACCTTGTACAAATGCAGCATTACTGCTGTACAAGGTAGCTGTTATACATAGAAACACCTTGGGGTGGGGGCTGGTTCCCTTTAATTTCAGTTCATGTGCCTGCGTGGCGTTTGCAGGTCACGTTGCCGGCTACACAGCAGGGGAACAGCTGGCAGTGCTGAACCCCACTAACACATTGGCTGGTGTTTTTCTCTGTGCAGCTAGCAGTTCCGGGCAAAAACTGGCGGTGTTAGAGCCCAGGGTCAGCAGGAGAAGGAGAGGAGCAGAGTGTAGGCCGAAGCCTGCACTGGTGGCAGCTTTTGTTCTGTTGTGCCAGCGTGGCTTGTGCTGGACACGTTGCCGACTACACAGCAGGGGAACAGATGGCGGTGCTGTACCCCACCGACACATCAGCTAGTGTTTTTTCTGTGTAGACAACACTTCCAGGTGGGAACTGACAGTGTTGAAACCCAGGGAATCAAAGAGGAGCAGAGTGTAGGCCGAAGCCTGCAGTGGAGCAAGTTGAAAGGGAACCTTTAACCCCCCCCCAGGCATTTGTTGCTGAAAGAGCCATCTTGTACAGCAGTAATACTGCACATGGAAAATGGTGGCTCCTAAAACTATGCTCCTTGCAAACGCTGAAGTACACACTCATATAATGTGTCCCCTCACACCGTCAAACCGCCCCGGAAGTGGGACTTTCCTTTGTAATGTGACACAGCACAGCCGTCATTCCAACCCCCTTGGTGCCGTGCGCCACCTCCTCAACGTTGTTTGGTTCTGTCACGGAGCCCGCGCTGTAATGTTATCCCTTGGCCATGCACAGTTAGCGGTGCCCGTCTTCTGACATCATTTAGGTGTCATGCTGGCAGTGCCTGTGTGTCCAAGCTGCCCTAGATCCAACCTCGCAGTGTCATCTAATGTAATCCCACTGCGGGCCAGGGATCCATGGGCATGCGCAGTGCATATCATCGCCTCTCACTCACCTCCTTCCTGCTTCTTCAGACTGTGCGGCGTCACGGCCGTGGCATGCTTATAGGGATCAGCTGATGCCGCCTAGTCTGAAGAAGCATGAAGAAGGGGAGTGAGAGGCTAGTATATGCACTGCGCATGGCCATGGATACCAGGCCCACTGTGGGATCACATTAGACGACACTGCGAGGTGGGATTTCGGGCAGCGTGGACGCACAGGCGCAGCCAGGACGACAACAAATGATGTCAGAGGACGGGCAGCGCAAACTGTGCATGGCCAAGGGATAACATAACAGCACAGGGTCCATGACGGAATCAAACAACGCTAAGGAGGCAGCGCACGGTGCCAAGGGGGTAGCAATGACGGCTGTGCTGCGTCACATTATAAAGGAAAGTCCCACATCCAGGACGGTTGGACGGTGTGAGGGGACACATTACATGAGTGTGCAGTTCAGCGTTTGCAAGGAGCATAATTTCAAGAGCGACCTTTTCCTTGTGCAGTATTAGTGCTGCACAAGGTGGCTCTTTCAGTAACAAACGCCTAGAGGGGGGGGGACAGGTCCCCTTACATTTTAGTTGTGCCAGCGTGGCGGTCGCATGACACGTTGCCGGATACACAGCTGGGGATCAGCTGACGTTACTGAACCCCAATGACAGAGGAGAGACTGTTGACTGTGCAGACAGTACTTCCAGGCACCAACTGGCGGTGTTAGAGCCCAGGGACAGCAGGAGGAGCAGATTGGAGGTATTGCTGCACACACAGCTGGGGATCAGCTGACGTTACTGAACCCCAATAACAGAGGAGCGACTGTTGACTGTGCAGACAGCACTTCCAGGCACCAACTGGCGGTGTTGGAGCCCAGGGACAGCAGGAGGAGCAGATTGGAGGTATTGCCGCACACACAGCTGGGGATCAGCTGACGTTACTGAACCCCAATAACAGAGGAGCCACTGTTGACTGTGCAGACAGCACTTCCAGGCACCAACTGGCGGTGTTAGAGCCCAGGGACAGCAGGAGGAGCAGATTGGAGGTATTGCCGCACACACAGCTGGGGATCAGCTGACGTTACTGAACCCCAATAACAGAGGAGCGACTGTTGACTGTGCAGACAGCACTTCCAGGCACCAATTGGCGGTGTTAGAGCCCAGGGACAGCAGGAGGAGCAGATTGGAGGTATTGCCGCACACACAGCTGGGGATCAGCTGACGTTACTGAACCCCAATAACAGAGGAGCGACTGTTGACTGTGCAGACAGCACTTCCAGGCACCAACTGGCGGTGTTAGAGCCCAGGGACAGCAGGAGGAGCAGAGGAACAGAGTGTAGGCCGAAGCCTGATTGGAGCAAGTTGAAAGGGAACCTTTAACCCCCCCCAAGACGTTTGTAGCTGAAAGAGCCATCTTGTGCAGCACTAAGGATGCAAAAGGAAAAGGTTGCTCTTTTAATTATGCTCCTTGCAAACACTGAAGTAAACACTAAAAATGTGTCCCCTTATACCGTTCAACCGTCCCGGAGGTGCAAATTTCCTTCGTAATGGGACGCAGCACAGCTGTCATTCCTATCCCCTTGGTGCCGTGCGCTGCCTCCTCAGCGTTGTTTTAAGCTGTCACGGAGCCTGCGCTGTTCTGTTATCCCTTAGCCATGCCCAATTAGCGCTGCCTGTCTTCTGACATAATTTGGTGTCAGGCTGTCAGTGCCTGTGCGTCCACGCTGCTCCAGATCTCACCTCGCAGTGTCGTCTATTGTAATCCCACTGCGGGCCTTGGATCCATGGACATGCACAGTGCATATCCTCGACTCTCACTCCCCTCCTTCCCTCTTCTTCAGACTGTGCGGCGTCACGGCCGTGGCATGCTATTAGGGATCAGCTGACGGCACACAGTCTAAAGAAGGCGGAGGGAGATGGGCGAGATCCCGAGGTGAAGATATGCACTGCGCATGCCCATGGATCCAAGGCTCGCAGTGTGATTCAATCAGAAGACACTGCGAGGCGGGTTCTCGGGCAGCGCGGGCGCACAGGCGCAGCCATCCTGACACCAAATTATGTCAGAAGACAGGCAGCGCAAACTGGCCATGGCCAAGGGATAACAGAACAGCGCAGGCTCCGTGACAGCTTAAAACAACGCTGAGGAGGCAGCGCATGGCACCAAGGGGGTAGGAATGACGGCTGTGCTGCGTCACATTATGAAGGAAAGTCCCAGCTCCGGGACGGTATAACGGTATCAAGTGAACACATTTTATAAGTGTTAAGTTCTGCGTGTGCAAGGAGCTAAAATAAAAGAGCTACCTTTTCCTTGTGCAACATTACTGCTGCACAAGATGGCTCTTTCAGTAACAAACGCCGAGGGGGGGACAGGTTCCCTTACATTTAGGTTGTTGTGCCAGCGTGGCGGTCGCAGGACACATTGCCGGCTACACAGCTGGGGATCAGCTGACGTTACTGAAACCCAATAACACTGGGTCGTATGTTTAGACTGTGCAGCCTGCACTTCTGAGCCGCAACTGGCGGTGTTGGAGCCCAGGAATAGCAGTTCAGGTGGTAGAAAGATGAACACATCAGGAGACCTGGATGACACCCAATTACTTAATCAAGCAGAGGAGTGGCAAATTCCTGCGAGATCCAGGCCTGGTTCATTTTCAGGAAAGTAAGCCGGTCAACGTTATCGGAGGATAGTCGCATGCGACGGTCTGTTAGTACACCACCTGCGGCACTAAAGACACGTTCCGATAAGACACCAGCCGCAGGGCAAGCCAGCACCTGCAATGCATACTGGCTTAGCTCTGGCCATGTATCCAGCTTAGAGACCCAAAACTTGAACGGGGAAGAGCCGTCTGGGAGTACACTAAGAGGGCAAGCCATGTAGTCTGTCACCATCTGACGGAACCGTTGCCTCCTGCTGACTGGAGCCGCCGGTGATGGTGTAGACATTTGGGGCGGGCACACAAAAGTTTTCCACAGTTGTGCCATACTTGGCTTGCCTTGGGCAGAGGCACTGCTTCTGCTCCCTCTTTGTGCAGAGCCTCCTCCTCCACTGCCTCGACGCACTGAGCTGCTTTGTAAAGCACTAGCAGCACTCCTCTCAGTTGGACTGGAGAAGATGATGGAATTCACCAGTGTGTCGTGGTACTCCCGCATTTTACGCTCCCGTGTCAACGCCGGGATGAGGTTTTGGACATTGTCATGGTAGCGAGGATCGAGGAGGGCGTACACCCAATAATCAGGCACGTTGAGAATGTGGTCGATGCGGCGGTCGTCTCTCAGGCACTGCAACATGAACTCAACCATGTGCTGCAGACTGCCAACTGGCCCAGAAACGCTGTCCCCTGCTTGAGACATGATCTCTGCCCGCTCTTCATCACCCCACCCTCGCTGCACACACTGACCACTGGACAATGGTGGAACTCCCTCCTCTGGATGTAGCTCTTCCTCGTCCATTGACTCCTCCTCATCCTCCTCACAAAGGGTCCCCTGCCGACCCCTTTGTGAGGAACCACGTGGCGCTGACTGTCCAGAACCTGATGGAAAAGGTGACTCCTCATCCTCCACCTCTTCCACATCATCCCTTATCCCTTGCAGGGTTTCTTGAAGCAAGCAGATAAGGGGGACAGTCATGCTGACTAGTGCATCATCTGCACTTGCCATCCGCGTGGAATAATCAAAAGGACGCAAAACCTGGCAGACGTCCTTCATAGTGGCCCACTCTGTGGTTGTGAAGTCAGATCGGCGCTGACTGCGACTTCTTTGCGCCTGATGCAGCTGGTACTCCATTACTGCTTGCTGCTGCTCACACAACCGCTCCAACATATGTAACGTGGAATTCCACCTGGTAGGTAGGTCACATATGATGCGATGTTCAGGAAGGCAAAACCGACGGTGCAGAGCAGCAATGCGGGATCTTGCCAAGCTGGAACGCCGCAAGTGAGCACACTCTAGGCGGGCCTTGTGCAGAAGTGCATCAAGATCCGGATAGTCCCTCAGAAAACTCTGCACAACCAAATTGAGCACATGTGCCAGACATGGGATGTGAGTGAGGTTGCCAAGGCCTAAAGCTGCCACCAGATTTCGGCCAATGTCACACACTACCATGCCTGGCTGGAGATTCGCTGGCACAAACCACACATCGCTCTCCTGCTTTAGGGCATTCCAGAGCTCCTGCGCTGTGTGGCTTCGATTCCCCAATGAAACTAGTTTCAAGACGGCCTGCTGACGTTTGGCCACGGCTCTGCTCATGTCAGTCGTAACAGGTAAACGTTCACGGGTCCATGTGGAGGTGGACTGTGACGGATCCTGCAGCGAGGAATCTGAGGAACTGGTGTAAGAGGAGGAGTCAATGCGTACAGAATGGATTCCTGCAATCCTTGGAGTGGGCAGGACACGTCCTGCGGCACTCGCACGGTCTGTACCCGGCTCAACAACATTAACCCAATGGGCAGTGACGGAAAGGTATCGTCCCTGTCCATGTTGACTGGTCCATGCATCGGTGGTAAGGTGGACCTTGCTACTGACGGCGTTCAGTAGCGCATGTTTGATTTGTCCCTCCACATGCTTGTGCAGGGCAGGGACAGCTTGCCTGCTGAAGTAAAAGCGGCTGGGCACCTTGTACTGTGGGACTGCCAATGCCATCAAGTCACGGAAGCTGTCAGTCTCCACCAGCCTGAATGAGAGCATTTCCAGGGACAGAAGTTTGGCAATGCCTGCATTCAGAGCCTGTGCTCGGGGGTGGTTTGCCGAGAATGCCCGCCTTTTATCCCATGCCTGTACTACCAATGGCTGTAGACTAGGCTGGGAGTGTGAGGATAACTGGGAACGTGGTGCTGTGGGTGGAATTACACTAGGTCTCTGGACAACAGTGCCAGAGGTTCTTCCATGGCGATCCAAGGAGGAAGCCGAACCAGCTGTGCGTGAGCTGGATGAAGAAGCAACACGAGCTGAAGAGGTGGTAGCTGCCGCTGTTGGTTGGCCTAGGTCTTCAGTGTGTTTTTGAAACTCCACCGCGTGCCTGGTCCGCACATGTTTCCACATATTTGTGGTATTGAGGTTGCTGACACTTTTACCTCTTTTTAATTTCTGATGACACAGCTTGCATTTGACAAAACAAATGTCATCTGCAACTGTGTCAAAAAAGGACCAGGCACTGCAAGTCTTGGGAGCGCCCTTTTTGGCTTTTGAAAGAGACAGGCTCCTAACTGGTGCCAAAGTGGAGGCTACAGGCTCCGCAGTCTTCCCCCTCCCTCTCCCTCTTTGGCCCGTTAGGGGAATCTCTTCCTCTGAGCTGCTCCCACCACCTTCCTGTTCCTCACGCCACGATGGGTCAAGGACCTCATCATCTCCACTACCCTCTGCCACCAACTGCTCCTCCTGGGTAGTCTCGGCAGCACAGTACGCACCAGAAAGCGGCACCTGAGTTTCATCATCAGATGCGTACTGTGCTGTGGTCACCGCAGGCACTGACCCACCCGCCTCTTCAGAGTCAGAGAGACAAAGATGTTGGGCATCACTGCACACTGCCTCTTCTTCCATTTCTCCAATACTGCTTGGCTGGCCCCGTTTCCAAGCCAAGAGATTCAGAGAACAAAAGTAGAGACGGCTCCTGTCCTGGGCTCTCTGACTGCCTGGCCAATTTGGCAGGTGGTGAACAGATGGCTGCTCTCCAGTGGTCTGTGCCTGAGAGGATGTGGCACTAATTGAAGTCGATGCGTTAGCTGCCATCCATCCGACAACGGCTTCAATTTGATCTTCACGCAGCAGCGGTGCACGGCACTCTCCGACAAAGCTGCGCATGAAGGACTGTTCCCTGCTGAAACTGGGTGATGGTGAGTCACCGCTGCCCGCAGCAGGCACAGAATCACCACGTCCTCTCCCTGCTCCTCTGCCTGCTCCACGCCCACTCCCACGACCCTTACTCCCTGCCCTCTTCATCTTGGTTGACAGATAAAGATAAGCAGAAAAGTACTAAGGCCTTAGTGTGCTTATTCCTGAAATGCTCCTCCTAACAGGTGTAAGAAACACTAATGTTGTAAAGTGTGGACTAGACTTTATTATTGATAAAATGTGGCCTACACAAGTGTTAAGTGGTGTTTGGTGAACTTTACTTTTTTGGGGGGGGCAGATCGGGCTACAGAGCGAGTTTAACTCACACGGAGACCGTGCAGACAGCCGTAAACGGCACTGCAAGGCCCAAAAACCCTCCTCTAGGTTATCCTATCTAGTGTTTTTCCACTATTTTGCTGGAGACGGGTGGAAAGACACTAATAGGAAATTGTTTACAAAATTTTCAACAGGCTGCACTAGTTGAAAAAAAAGGAAAAGTTATTTAACGGTATGAGGCAGTGACAAACCCTGAGCTGAATACAATGGGCTGTGGCTGCACACAGACTACAGGGCAAGCTGCGCTCACACGGAGACCGTGCAGACAGCCGTAAACGGCGCTGCAAGGCCCAAAAACCCTCCTCTAGGTTATCCTATCTAGTGTTTTTCCACTATTTTGCTGGAGACGGGTGGAAAGACACTAATAGGAAATTTTAAAAAAATTTTTCAACAGGCTGCACTATTTGAAAAAAGGACAAGTTATTTTACAGTATGAGGCAGTGACAAACCCTGAGCTGAATACAACCGGCTGTGGCTGCACACAGACTACAGGGTGAGCTGCGCTCACACAGAGACCGTGCAGACAGCCGTAAACGGCGCTGCAAGGCCCAAAAACCCCCCTCTAGGTTATCCTATCTTGTGTTTTTCCACTATTTGGCTGGAGACGGGTGGAAAGACACTAATAGGAAATTTTAGAAAAAATGTGCAGCAGGCTGCACTATGAGCAAAAAAGGACAATGGATAGAACTGTGTGAGGCAGTGTGAACCCCCCCTGAGCTGAATACAACTTGGTATATGGCTGCACACAGACTACAGAGTGAGCTGCACACACACACACTGAGACCTTGCAGAACGCTGTTAAAACAGCGCTGCAAGGCAAGAGCAAGGTGAACTGAACAGTGAACACAGCGTTTGCTAAATTAGCCTTGGAAAAGCAAAATAAAGCAATTAGCTATCTCAACTGGCCCTCAGTTAGAACACAGCGTCCTGTCCCTAA
The DNA here is from genome assembly GCF_032444005.1 of Ranitomeya imitator. Lineage (NCBI taxonomy): Eukaryota > Metazoa > Chordata > Amphibia > Anura > Dendrobatidae > Ranitomeya > Ranitomeya imitator. The sequence goes on along the minus strand of NC_091286.1, from coordinate 482,393,819 downwards.
CTGAAACCACAGCAGAGTGAGCGCAAAATGGCGGCAGCGTTTTTTATAGTGCAGAGTGACATCATTTCAGCAGCCAATCACAGCCTTGCCAGTACTTACATGCCCACCATGCTAAACAGGATGTGCCCACACTTCCATTCATTCCTCATTGGCTGCTGCGTTCAGTTTGAATTCTGGGAACTTCCGATTCCGGTATCCGATACGCGGGAAGTATCGGAATTCGGTATCGGAATTCCGATACCGCAAGTATCGGCCGATACCCGATACTTGCGGTATCGGAATGCTCAACACTAGTTGGGACATTATACTATGTACATGTGAATTATACATCGGGGAACTCAGGGAACATTATTAAATGTTAAATGGACACTAATTGTTAGTGCAGTCACTCAGACTAATATTTCCTAGGGGCAATTTTACCATTTAGAGGGCACAAAGGAAACATTATACTTTGTAAGGGGTGCAAAAGTGGGCATAAATAAGTGGGGCACTAAGAAGAGAATGTTTTCTGTGCCACACAGCAGGTCCAGTAATAGGGATACATAGGGCAGCAGAGGTTTAGCATTGGGTAGCGGTAGAATGAATAGTTTGTGCAGGTTTTCTTTAAACACTTTTAGTGACAAGACACCCTATAGCAGTTTTCAGAAGACAGATATTCCACAGAATCTCTACCAAAAAGGACAGCATATTCCATATTACATGATTGCAATTGATATAACTCATAAACTCATTGAATAGTTTCTCACTTCCAGACAAGACCATCAACACATTGTCAATGAATCTGGTCCAGCACTGTTTTTAATGTACTGCATTAGGGTTGGACGACTTTTACTTTTTTAGGATCTTTCTCAAAAGTCGGGTCGAGTGAAATCGGCCGATTATCGCGAAAAGTCGGGGATCGACCGAAACACGAAACCCAATGCAAGTCAATGGGGAAGCATAGTCGGCAGTGAGTGGAGGCCAGGAAAACACCTACAGTGCCCATTTTAATGGCAAAAACATCCATTCTTGTTACTGAAGCTTGTCAATCTTAATTTACCTTATAATAATAGTTAGGCATTGGAAATTGGGGGTCATTTGGCTAAAGTTGTGGGGGGTAGGGCTGGTTCAAGTTTTTAGTGGGCCCAGGAAACGTGGACTACGTCACGGTGGTGGAGCAGGGAGAGGTAAGTATTTTAACTTTGTAAGTGCTGTGATCCTGAGCAAGCAGGGGGGGGCCCACTTGTTCGCATTGGCACTAGCATATGGCCCTCAAAGTACGGCAGTGTGTTTGCACGGCGGGGGCGCCTCCCACTGGCAGCGGCACTTTTACATACTATGAGGGGCTCTGGGCCAGTGACGTCGCCAAAGAGTATGCCCCCCCACCTGATGAAGGAACCTGCACTTTCATCTGCACCTTCCTCTTTGCCCCCGTGTAAGGTGGTATAGTATGCAGGAAGGGGAACCTTACTTTCAGCAGGGTCACATTCTGGCTGTGTAGCGTGCAAGGGGAATGTAGTGGTCTGGGTCAATGTACCAGCAGACTCATCTAGCACTGGCTGGGCAATGGACAGGATGAGGAGGAAACACAGATATAGGCCCAAATAATAAAGTGGGCTAAATACAGTTCAAAATTGTTAACAGGACTAACCGGGCGGCATTGCTTTGTTCAGTGGAGGACAACTGTAATGAGAGGCTGACACAGTGAGTAGGCCCAAATAAGTAAGTAGGCTAAATGCAGTTCAAAATTGGTAACAGTAGTAAACAGGCGGCACTGCTTTGTTCATTGGAGGAGAACAGCAAGGAGCCGCAGACACTGTTAGTAGGCCCCAAACAAACTAGTAGGCCAAATGCAGTATAAAATTTGTAAATATAGGCGGAAAGTCTGAAGATTGAAGGTCAGCTATGTTCAGTGGCGGAGAAAAGCAAGGAGCGGCAGACACCGTTAGTAGGCCCAACCAAACTAGTAGCCCAAATGCAGTTTCATATTAAAAATATAGGCCAAAAGCCTGAAGATTAAAGCTCAGGAAAAAAAAACAGGAGAATACCAGGAGCGGCAGACATCGTTAGTAGGCCCCAACCAAACTAGTAGGCCAAATGCAGTTTAATATTAAAAATATAGGCCGAAAGCCTGAAGATGGAAGCTCAGGAAATTAAACCAGGAGAACACCTAGGAGCGGCAGACACCGTTAGTAGGCCCCAACCATACTAGTAGGCCAAATGCAGTTAAATATCTGATATAGGCCGAAAGCCTGAAGATTGATTCTCAGCTTTTTTCCTTGGAGGACAACACCAAGGAGCGGCAGACACCATTAGTAGGCCCCAACCAAACTAGTAGCCCTAATGCAGTTTCAGATTAAAAATATCAGGTGTATTGAGTGGCGCAGACAGACACAGGTAGTAGGCCTTAAACTAAAAAGTTGGCTCAATGCAGTTTAAAAAAGGTTACAGGGGTACACGGCAGCATTGGTGTGGTCAGCGGAGGACGATTGCAAGGAGGGACCGCAGACAAACTTAGTAGGCCTAAAATAAAAAAGTAGGCTCGATGCAGGTTTTAATAGGTTACAGGGGTACACAGGCAGCATTGGTGTGGTCAGTGGAGGACAATTGAAAGGAGTGTCTGAGTTAGTGAGTATGCCAAAATAATAAAGTGAGGTTAATGTCTGGTAAAAAAAAAAATTCACAAATAAACAGGTGGCATACCTAGGTAGAGGGGTGGGCTCCTCTGCTGACTTGCAGACAGTGGTATTTGGCGCAAATTATTAACTGGTGTAAATGTAGGACAGGGCCCCTGAATATTTTTACTAGCATCATGCATGTCAACAAATTGGTATTGGCAGTGCCATTGAAGGATTTAACCGCACAGACTAAACAGTGGTGGAGTGGTGAGAGATAATTTTGCAAGTGGTAGAGCACTGTTTGAGCCGGGGGGATCACTCTCTCATGGGTGGCGGTACTGGCCCAGGGCCCCTTATGTTACGACAGTGTGTCTGACGTTAGGTGCGCACCACCACCGCCAGAGACACTACATTGTACTATGAGGAACCCGGTGCCAGTTCCATCACCCAAAAGTGGGCACACCCACCTCTTCAGCCAAACGGCACTTGCACGGGTGCTTGCGCCAAGTGGTGACCACGGCCCCGTGGGGGGGGGGAGTCAGCCCATTTAGGGAGGTGTAAAAATGGCGTATGCTGGACATACAGCAGCTGCAAATGGAGAAATTGGAGCAGTCAGTAAGACCAGTCCAAAAACAAGACCTTTTTACAGGAAAGCTAGGTGTCAGCAGGGAAAGGTGGGGCAAAAAAATTAGAATTCCATGATTGGTTCATTTTAATGAAGGTTAGATCATCAACATTTTGGGCAGCCAGACGACTCCTTTTTTCGGCCAGTATTGAACCAGCAGCACTGAAGAATCTTTCTGATAGCACACTAGCTGCTGGGCAAGCAAGCTCCTGCAATGCATATTCTGCCAATTCAGGCCAGGTGTCTATTTTGGATGCCCAGTAATCAAATGGGAATGATTTGTGAGGGAGAACATCGATAAGGGAGGAAAAATAGTTAGTAACCATACTGGACAAATGTTGTCTCCTGTCACTTTGAATTGTCATTGTGAAATCACTCCACAACCTGGTCATAAAACCCGTCTGTCCAACGCCACTTCGGATTTGTGCACCTCTAACACCTCTGCCATATTGCCTCCTACAGCTCATGTGAGAACCATCACCGCCGCTGTGTGCTGGGAATGCCTGAACCAAACGGTCTACAAGAGTTGCTTGTTTGGTAGCCAATATTTGCTCAAGGTTCTCATGTGGCATGATATTTTGCAATTTCCCTTTATAGCGTGGATCCAGGAGGCAGGCCAACCAGTAATCGTCATCGGTCATCATTTTGATAATGCGGGGGTCCCTTTTTAGGATACGGAAGGCATAATCCGCCATGTGGGCCAATGTTCCAGGTGTCAATTCACTGCTTGTGCTGGGTTGAGGAGCACTTTCTGGCAAATCAACATCACTTGTCTCCCTCAAAAACCCTGTACCTGACCTTGCAACGCCACCAGTTTCTATTGCCCTCTGAGAAGCTTCCTCCCATAAATATTCATCCACATCATCCTCCTCGTCCTCCTCCTCTTCGTCCGCCACCTCGTTCAGGAGACTTCCCTAAGCAGACAGTGGCTGACTGTCATCAAGGCTACCCTCGTCCTCAGCTGCAGACACATGCTCGTTTATGTGTGTCAAACTTTGCATCAGCAGACGCATTAGGGGGATGCTCATGCTTATGATGGCATCGTATGCACTAACCAGGCATGTGCATTCCTCAAAACATAGTAACATAGTAACATAGTAACATAGTTAGTAAGGCCGAAAAAAAGACATTTGTCCATCCAGTTCAGCCTATATTCCATCATAATAAATCCCCAGATCTACGTCCTTCTACAGAACCTAATTGTATGATACAATATTGTTCTGCTCCAGGAAGACATCCAGGCCTCTCTTGAACCCCTCGACTGAGTTCGCCATCACCACCTCCTCAGGCAAGCAATTCCAGATTCTCACTGCCCTAACAGTAAAGAATCCTCTTCTATGTTGGTGGAAAAACCTTCTCTCCTCCAGACGCAAAGAATGCCCCCTTGTGCCCGTCACCTTCCTTGGTATAAACAGATCCTCAGCGAGATATTTGTATTGTCCCCTTATATACTTATACATGGTTATTAGATCGCCCCTCAGTCGTCTTTTTTCTAGACTAAATAATCCTAATTTCGCTAATCTATCTGGGTATTGTAGTTCTCCCATCCCCTTTATTAATTTTGTTGCCCTCCTTTGTACTCTCTCTAGTTCCATTATATCCTTCCTGAGCACCGGTGTCCAAAACTGGACACAGTACTCCATGTGCGGTCTAACTAGGGATTTGTACAGAGGCAGTATAATGCTCTCATCATGTGTATCCAGACCTCTTTTAATGCACCCCATGATCCTGTTTGCCTTGGCAGCTGCTGCCTGGCACTGGCTGCTCCAGGTAAGTTTATCATTAACTAGGATCCCCAAGTCCTTCTCCCTGTCAGATTTACCCAGTGGTTTCCCATTCAGTGTGTAATGGTGATATTGATTCCTTCTTCCCATGTGTATAACCTTACATTTATCATTGTTAAACCTCATCTGCCACCTTTCAGCCCAAGTTTCCAACTTATCCAGATCCATCTGTAGCAGAATACTATCTTCTCTTGTATTAACTGCTTTACATAGTTTTGTATCATCTGCAAATATCGATATTTTACTGTGTAAACCTTCTACCAGATCATTAATGAATATGTTGAAGAGAACAGGTCCCGATACCGACCCCTGCGGTACCCCACTGGTCACAGCGACCCAGTTAGAGACTATACCATTTATAACCACCCTCTGCTTTCTATCACTAAGCCAGTTACTAACCCATTTACACACATTTTCCCCCAGACCAAGCATTCTCATTTTGTGTACCAACCTCTTGTGCGGCACGGTATCAAAAGCTTTGGAAAAATCGAGATATACCACGTCCAATGACTCACCGTGGTCCAGCCTATAGCTTACCTCTTCATAAAAACTGATTAGATTGGTTTGACAGGAGCGATTTCTCATAAACCCATGCTGATATGGAGTTAAACAGTTATTCTCATTGAGACAATCCAGAATAACATCCCTCAGAAACCCTTCAAATATTTTACCAACAATAGAGGTTAGACTTACTGGCCTATAATTTCCAGGGTCACTTTTAGAGCCCTTTTTGAATATTGGCACCACATTTGCTATGCACCAATCCTGCGGAACAGACCCTGTCGCTATAGAGTCCCTAAAAATAAGAAATAATGGTTTATCTATTACATTACTTAGTTCTCTTAGTACTCGTGGGTGTATGCCATCCGGACCCGGAGATTTATCTATTTTAATCTTATTTAGCCGGTTTCGCACCTCTTCTTGGGTTAGATTGGTGACCCTTAATATAGGGTTTTCATTGTTTCTTGGGATTTCACCTAGCATTTCATTTTCCACCGTGAATACCGTGGAGAAGAAGGTGTTTAATATGTTAGCTTTTTCCTCGTCATCTACAACCATTCTTTCCTCACTATTTTTTAAGGGGCCTACATTTTCAGTTTTTATTCTTTTACTATTGATATAGTTGAAGAACAGTTTGGGATTAGTTTTACTCTCCTTAGCAATGTGCTTCTCTGTTTCCTTTTTGGCAACTTTAATTAGTTTTTTAGATAAAGTATTTTCCTCCCTATAGTTTTTTAGAGCTTCAATGGTGCCATCCTGCTTTAGTAGTGCAAATGCTTTCTTTTTACTGTTAATTGCCTGTCTTACTTCTTTGTTTAGCCACATTGGGTTTTTCCTATTTCTAGTCCTTTTATTCCCACAAGGTATAAACCGCTTACACTGCCTATTTAGGATGTTCTTAAACATTTCCCATTTATTATCTGTATTCTTATTTCTGAGGATATTGTCCCAGTCTACCAGATTAAGGGCATCTCTAAGCTGGTCAAACTTTGCCTTCCTAAAGTTCAGTGTTTTTGTGACTCCCTGACAAGTCCCCCTAGTGAAAGACAGGTGAAACTGTACAATATTGTGGTCGCTATTTCCTAGATGCCCGACCACCTGCAGATTTGTTATTCTGTCAGGTCTATTAGATAGTATTAGGTCTAAAAGTGCTGCTCCTCTGGTTGGATTCTGCACCAATTGTGAAAGATAATTTTTCTTGGTTATTAGCAGAAACCTGTTGCCTTTATGGGTTTCACAGGTTTCTGTTTCCCAGTTAATATCCGGGTAGTTAAAGTCCCCCATAACCAGGACCTCATTATGGGTTGCAGCTTCATCTATCTGATTTAGAAGTAGACTTTCCATGGTTTCTGTTATATTTGGGGGTTTGTAACAGACCCCAATGAGAATTTTGTTACCATTTTTCCCTCCATGAATTTCGACCCATATGGACTCGACATCCTCATTTCCTTCGCTAATATCCTCCCTTAAAGTGGACTTTAGACAAGACTTTACATAGAGACAAACCCCTCCTCCTCTCCGATTTTTACGATCCTTTCTAAACAGACTGTAACCCTGTAAGTTAACTGCCCAGTCATAGCTTTCATCTAACCATGTCTCGGTTATTCTTACTACGTCAAAGTTACCTGTAGATATTTCTGCTTCTAGTTCTTCCATCTTGTTTGTCAGGCTTCTGGCGTTTGCGAGCATGCAGTTTAGAGGATTTTGTTTTGTTCCAATCTCCTCGCTGTGGATTGTTTTAGAAATGTTCTTACCTCCCTTCTGAGTATGTTTTCCTGGGTCTTCTTTGTTCGCGTCTAATGTTTTTCTTCCCGTCCCCTCTTCTTCTAGTTTAACGCCCTCCTGATGAGTGTAGCGAGTCTTCTGGCGAATGTGTGTTTCCCAGGTTTGTTGAGGTGTAGTCCGTCTCTGGCGAGGAGTCCATTATACAAATAATTCACACCGTGGTCCAGGAATCCGAATCCTTGTTGTCTGCACCATCGTCTTAGCCAGTTGTTTGCATCAAGGATCCTGTTCCATCTCCTGGTGCCATGCCCGTCTACTGGAAGGATAGAAGAAAAAACTACCTGTGCATCCAGTTCCTTTACTTTCTTCCCCAACTCTTCAAAGTCTTTGCAGATTGTCGGTAGGTCCTTCCTTGCCGTGTCATTGGTGCCAATATGTATCAGAAGAAATGGGTGGACGTCCTTGGAGCTGAAGAGCTTTGGTATCCTATCGGTCACATCCTTGATCATCGCACCTGGAAGGCAGCATACTTCTCTTGCCGTTATGTCCGGTCTGCAGATGGCTGCTTCTGTGCCTCTCAGTAGTGAGTCTCCCACCACCACCACTCTTCGTTGCTTCTTGGCTGTACTTTTTGCTGTCACTTGTTGCTGTGTGCCCTTTTCTTTTTTGCTTGCTGGTATTGCTTCATCCTTAGGTGTGCCATCTTCATCCTCTACAAAGATTTGATATCGGTTTTTCAGTTGTGTGGTTGGTGATTTCTCCATGGTCTTCTTGCTTCTTTTGGTCACATGCTTCCACTCATCTGCTTTTGGAGGTTCTCTGACACTTTTTTCACCTTCTGTGACCAGTAGAGATGCTTCTGTTCTGTCTAGAAAGTCTTCATTCTCTTTGATGAGTTTCAAAGTTGCTATTCTTTCTTCCAGAGCCCGCACCTTTTCTTCTAAAAGGGCCACTAGTCTACACTTCTGACAGGTGAAATTTGATTCTTCTTCTGGTTGATCTGTGAACATGTAGCACATGCTGCAGCTCACCATGTAGGTTGTCACATCTGCCAAGTTGCTCCTAGATCCTGCTGAGTTGCTGTGTGTTATCCTTCTTGTGTAATCTACTCAGCCAACCTCTCTTGCAATAATGTCCTACAGGCAAAAATTCGGCGCGCGGTTTGGTGATGCTTTCCAAGCAGCTGGTCCCGGCTGTACCCAACGATCTTCTAGCTTAGGGAGACTCTTCGCTCTTCCCAGAAGGCACCTGGAATATGCAAATTAGCCTCTTCAAGCTTGAATCCCTGGTTTGGTGATGCTTTCCAAGCAGCTGGTCCCGGCTGTACCCAACGATCTTCTAGCTTAGGGAGACTCTTCGCTCTTCCCAAAAGGCACCTGGAATATGCAAATTAGCCTCTTCAAGCTTGAATCCCTGGTCAACACTGAAGGATTTGACACAGATCTTGTAGCTTCGACCACTGCACACCTGACAACTCCATGCCTGCCATCCAACTGCCTGCCCGTGTATGTGTATCCTCCCACAAATACATAACAGCACGCCTCTGTTTGCACAGCCTCTGAAGCATGTGCAGTGTGGAAGATTCAAATATCGCTGATGGTTCTGCATACGGCTGGAGTGTACGGGCGAACGGCGGATGTGCGAGCAAAGTCTTCGCACCTTCAGGAGCAGGGCGGGTAACCCCGGATAACTTTTCAGGAAGCACTGCACCACCAGGTTCAAGGTGTGAGCCAGGCAAGGAATGTGTTTCAGTTGTGAAAAGGTAGCCATAAAATTCCTTCCGTTATCACTGACTACCTTGCCTGCCTCAAGATGTACAGTGCCCAGCCATGACTTAGTTTCTTGCTGCAAGAAGTCGGACAGCACTTCCGCGGTGTGTCTGTTGTCGCCCAAACACTTCATTACCAGCACAGCCTGCTGACGCTTCCCACAAGCTGTTCCATAATGGGACACCACGGTTGCAACACTGGCAGCTGCGGATGGAGTGTTTGTGCGACTGCGCTCAGTGGACGAGCTTTCGCTTCTGGAGGAGGGGCAAATGCCTACAGCCAACTGTTTCCTAGACCGTGGGCTAGGCAGAACTGTGCCACTATGGCTGTCCCCTGTGTACCCTGCATCCACCATATTAACCCAGTATGCCGTGATAGACACGTCCCTGGCCATGCCTACTGGTCCATGCATCTGTTGTGAGGTGCACCTTTCTACTGACTGATTGCCTGAGTACATGAACAATGCGGTCTTTGACATGCTGGTGGAGGGCTGGATGGCTTTTCTCGCAAAGAAGTGTCGACTGGGTAGGTCATAGCGTGGTACTGCGTAGGCCATCAGGGCTTTGAAAGCTTCGCTTTCAACCAACCGGTAGGGCATAATCTCTAACGAGATTAGTATCGCAATGTGGGCGTTCAAACCCTGTGTATGCGGATGAGAGGATGAGTACATCATTTTCCTAACGAGAGTCTCGTGAGCTGGACTGGAGAGCTGCATATGGTGGTACTAGTGGGGGTGCCGGTGGACATGGCAGACTGAGAGAGGGTTGGTGATGGTATTCTTGCTGTTGGCCTACATACAGTGTTTCCTACCAAGAACCTGGTGATTCTGTGACTGCTTTGGCCTTGCAACGATACCTCCACATTTGCTGCAGGTGGTGTTGTAAATGGTGGGCTTACAGTGAGGGAAGGAATGTAGCGTTGCTGACTAGCTACATTGTGAGCGGGTGCAACAACTTTATGGGACGTTTTGTAGTTAGTCCAGGCTTGCAAGTGCGCGGTGGTTAAATGTCTACTCATGCAACTTGTATTTAAATTTTTGACATTCTGACCTCTGCTAAAGGTCCTTGAGCATTTCTTACAGATCACTTTGCACCGATCATTCGGATCTTGGTTAAAGAATTGCCAGACTTCACTCTTCCTACTATCGAATACCTTTTCAGGCATTGCACACTGAGCTACTGTAACCAGATGGCCACGCTGTCCGACAACTGTTTTTGGTTTTGACACATGTTTTTGGCCATATACGGGCCTGGCAGATGAAAGCTGTTGCGATGTTAATACCTGCTGCGGCTCCTCCTCCTCCGATTCAGAGCTACTGCCAGCGGCACCCTGTTCCCCCAATGGCTGCCAATCGGGGTCAACAACTGGGTCATCTATCACCTCCTCTTCTATGTCCTGTGCACCTTCCTCTGTGTCACCTGTTGTGAATTCTGTTGTCAAGCTCCCTCCTGTGGTCATGAATCGTACTTCGGCTGGTTCTGTCCATGGGCTTCCTCTGGTGGTTGTGAGTGGAGCTGCTGCTTCTGAGTTTCCTTCCACAGGTGATGAGGTTAATTCGTTAGCTGGCTGCTCTATTTAACTCCACTTAGATCATTGCTCCATGCCACCTGTCAATGTTCCAGTATTGGTCTTGTTCTCTCCTGGATCATTCTTGTGACCTGTCTTCCCAGCAGAAGCTAAGTTCCTGCTTGCTTTTCTCTGGTTTGCTATTTTTCTGTCCAGCTTGCTATTTTGATTTTGTCTTGCTTGCTGGAAGCTCTGGGACGCAGAGGGAGCACCTCCGCACCGTGAGTCGGTGCGGAGGGTCTTTTTGCGCCCTCTGCGTGGTCTTTTTGTAGTTTTTTGTGCTGACCGCAAAGTTACCTTTCCTATCCTCTGTCTGTTCAGTAAGTCGGGCCTCACTTTGCTAAATCCATTTCATCTCTGTGTTTGTAATTTTCATCTTTACTCACAGTCATTATATGTGGGGGCTGCCTTTTCCTTTGGGGAATTTCTCTGAGGCAAGGTAGGCTTTATTTTTCTATCTCTAGGGCTAGCTAGTTTCTTAGGCTGTGTCGAGTTGCATAGGGAGCGTTAGGAGCAATCCACGGCTATTTCTAGTGTGTGTGATAGGATTAGGGATTGCGGTCAGCAGAGTTCCCACGTCTCAGAGCTCGTCCTATATTATTGTAACTATCAGGTCTTTCCGTGTGCTCTTAACCACCAGGTCCATAATTGTCCTAACCACCAGGTCATAACAGTACAGGTGGCCCAAAGTACTAATGCATCTCAATAGAGGGATAAGAGAAGTGGTGAGACCATTTTTTTTTCTTTGCAGTGTGTTTTGTCTCTCTTTTCCCCTTTACCTCTGGGTGGTTCAGGATACAGGTGTAGATATGGACATTCAAGGTCTGTCCTCTTGTATGAATAATCTCACTGCAAGGGTACAAAACATTCAAGATTTTGTGGTTCAGAATCCTATGTTAGAGCCTAGGATTCCAATTCCGGATTTGTTTTTTGGAGATAGATCTAAGTTTCTGAATTTCAAAAATAATTGTAAATTGTTTCTTGCTTTGAAACCTCGCTCCTCAGGTGACCCTGTTCAACAAGTGAAAATCATTATTTCTTTGTTACGTGGCGATCCTCAAGACTGGGCATTTTCCCTTGCGCCAGGAGATCCGGCATTGCGTGATGTTGATGCGCTTTTTCTGGCGCTCGGATTGCTTTATGATGAACCTAATTCAGTGGATCAGGCAGAGAAAATCTTGCTGGCTCTGTGTCAGGGTCAGGATGAAGCGGAGGTGTATTGTCAGAAGTTTAGGAAGTGGTCTGTACTCACTCAATGGAATGAATGTGCTCTGGCAGCAATTTTCAGAAAGGGTCTCTCTGAAGCCCTTAAGGATGTCATGGTGGGATTTCCCATGCCTGCTGGTCTGAATGAGTCTATGTCTTTGGCCATTCAGATCGATCGACGCTTGCATGAGCGTAAAGCTGTGCACCATTTGGCGGTATTATCTGAGCATAGACCTGAGCCTATGCAATGTGATAGGACTTTGACCAGAGCTGAACGGCAAGTGTTGTGAGTTCTGTTTTTGGGCTCCCTCTGGTGGTTACTGATGGTACTGGGTGACTTGTGTTCTCTGGGGTCTCTGGTGTCCACCTGTTCCATCAGGTTATGGGAGTTTCCTATTTAACCTGGCTTTTTTGTCATTTCCTCGCCGGCTATCAATGTAATCAGCGTGTCTTTTTACCTCTGCTCCCTGCGTCTGTTATCTTCAGGACAAGCTAAGTTTTGATTTTCCTGTTCCACGTTTTGCTTAATTTTTGTCTTAGTCCAGCTTGCAGATATGTGATTCCTTGCTGCTGGTTGCTCTAGTGGGCTGAAATTACTCCTCATGTTCCATGAGTTGGCACATGAGTTCAAGTAATTTCAGGATGGTTTTTTGAAGGGTTTTTCGCTGACCGCGCAGTTCACTTTTGTATCCTCTGCTATCTAGCTTTAGCGGGCCTCATTTTTGCTGATTCTATTTTCATAACTACGTATGTGCTTTCCTCTCATTTCACCGTTATTACATGTGGGGGGCTGCTATTTCTGTGGGGTGTTTCTCTGGAGGCAAGTGAGGTCTGTGTTTCTTCTTATAGGGGAAGTTAATCCTTCGGCTGGCGCGAGACGTCTAGGAATCATCGTAGGCACGTTCCCCGGCTACTGCTAGTTGTGTGTTTAGGTTCAGGATCGCGGTCAGCTCAGGTTCCATCACCCTAGAGCTTGTTTTGTTTTTGTGCTTGTCCTTTTGTGATCCCCTGCCATTGGGATCATGACAGTATAGCCGGCCAGAAAAAATTGGTCATCGTTTTGGCTGAAGTAGGAGGAAAAGTAGTCTGAGGATGTTTTTTTTTTTTTTTTCCCCTCCTCAGTATTTGCTGCCTAGCCTTAATTGCAGCTTGACTGCTTTTTTCCTCCTCTTAATCCTTGAATGGCTCTGACCTCAGCTGTTTATCATGGACGTCCAGAGTTTGGCTTCCAGCCTGAATAATCTTGCTGCTAAGGTTCAAAATATACAAGATTTTGTTGTACATACGCCTATGTCTGAACCTAGAATTCCTGTCCCAGAGTTTTTTTCTGGAGATAGATCTAGTTTTCTGAATTTTAGGAACAATTGCAAGTTGTTTCTTTCCTTGAAATCTCGCTCCTCTGGAGACCCTGCTCAGCAGGTCAAGATTGTTATATCTTACCTGCGGGGTGACCCTCAGAATTGGGCATTTGCATTGGCACCAGGGGATCCTGCGTTGCTCAATGTGGATGCGTTTTTTCTGGCATTGGGTTTGCTCTATGAGGAACCTAACCTAGAGATTCAGGCTGAATAAGCTTTATTGGCTCTCTCTCAGGGGCAAGATGAAGCAGAAATATATTGTCAGAAATTTCGGAAATGGTCGGTGCTTACTCAGTGGAATGAGTGCGCTCTGGCTGCAAAATTCAGAGATGGCCTTTCTGAGGCCATTAAAGATGTTATGGTGGGGTTCCCGGCGCCTACAGGTCTGAATGAGTCCATGACTATGGCTATTCAGATTGATCGGCGTTTACGGGAGCGCAAACCTGTGCACCATTTGGTGGTGTCTTCTGAACAGGCACCTGAGATAATGCAATGTGATAGAATTCAGTCCAGAAGTGAACGGCAAAATTATAGGCGGAAAAATGGATTGTGTTTTTATTGTGGTGATTCAGCTCATGTTATATCAGCATGCTCTAAACGCACAAAAAAGGTTGATAAGTCTGTAGCCATTGGTACTTTACAGTCTAAGTTCATTCTGTCTGTGACGCTGATTTGTTCATTATCATCCATTTCCGTCGATGCCTATGTGGATTCAGGCGCTGCCCTGAGTCTTATGGATTGGTCATTTGCCAATCGCTGTGGGTTTAGTCTGGAACCTCTGGAAGTTCCTATTCCTTTGAAAGGAATTGACTCTACACCTTTGGCTATGAATAAACCTCAATACTGGACACAAGTGACCATGCGTATGACTCCCGTTCATCAGGAGGTGATTCGCTTCCTGGTACTGTATAATTTACATGATGTCTTAGTGCTTGGTCTGCCATGGTTACAAACTCATAACCCAGTCCTTGACTGGAAAACAATGTATGTGTTAAGCTGGGGATGTCAGGGGGTTCATGATGATGCATCTCCGATTTCTATCGCTTCATCTACTCCTTCTGATGTTCCGGTATTTTTGTCTGATTATCGGGAGGTTTTTGAGGAGCCTAAGCTCAGTTCGCTTCCTCCTCACAGGGATTGCGATTGTGCTATAGATTTGATTCCTGGCAGTAAATTCCCTAAAGGTCGTTTGTTCAATCTGTCAGTGCCAGAGCATACTGCTATGCGGAATTATGTTACGGAGTCCTTGGAAAAGGGACATATTCGTCCATCTTCGTCCCCTTTGGGAGCAGGTTTTTTTTTTGTGGCCAAAAAAGATTTGAAGGGTTTCTGAGGGATGTTATTCTGGATTATCTCAATGAGAATAACTGTTTAACTCCATATCAGCATGGGTTTATGAGAAATCGCTCTTGTCAAACCAATCTAATCAGTTTTTATGAAGAGGTAAGCTATAGGCTGGACCACGGTGAGTCATTGGACGTGGTATATCTCGATTTTTCCAAAGCGTTTGATACCGTGCCGCACAAGAGGTTGGTACACAAAATGAGAATGCTTGGTCTGGGGCAAAATGTGTGTAAATGGGTTAGTAACTGGCTAAGTGATAGAAAGCAGAGGGTGGTTATAAATGGTATAGTCTCTAACTGGGTCGCTGTGACCAGTGGGGTACCGCAGGGGTCAGTATTGGGACCTGTTCTCTTCAACATATTCATTAATGATCTGGTAGAAGGTTTACCCAGTAAAATATCGATATTTGCAGATGATACAAAACTATGTAAAGCAGTTAATACAAGAGAAGATAGTATTCTGCTACAGATGGATCTGGATAAGTTGGAAACTTGGGCTGAAAGGTGGCAGATGAGGTTTAACAATGATAAATGTAAGGTTATACACATGGGAAGAAGGAATCAATATCACCATTACACACTGAATGGGAAACCACTGGGTAAATCTGACAGGGAGAAGGACTTGGGGATCCTAGTTAATGATAAACTTACCTGGAGCAGCCAGTGCCAGGCAGCAGCTGCCAAGGCAAACAGGATCATGGGGTGCATTAAAAGAGGTCTGGATACACATGATGAGAGCATTATACTGCCTCTGTACAAATCCCTAGTTAGACCGCACATGGAGTACTGTGTCCAGTTTTGGGCACCGGTGCTCAGGAAGGATATAATGGAACTAGAGAGAGTACAAAGGAGGGCAACAAAATTAATAAAGGGGATGGGAGAACTACAATACCCAGATAGATTAGCGAAATTAGGATTATTTAGTCTAGAAAAAAGACGACTGAGGGGCGATCTAATAACCATGTATAAGTATATAAGGGGACAATACAAATATCTCGCTGAGGATCTGTTTATACCAAGGAAGGTGACTGGCACAAGGGGGCATTCTTTGCGTCTGGAGGAGAGAAGGTTTTTCCACCAACATAGAAGAGGATTCTTTACTGTTAGGGCAGTGAGAATCTGGAATTGCTTGCCTGAGGAGGTGGTGATGGCGAACTCAGTCGAGGGGTTCAAGAGAGGCCTGGATGTCTTCCTGGAGCAGAACAATATTGTATCATACAATTATTAGGTTCTGTAGAAGGACGTAAATCTGGGGATTTATTATGATGGAATATAGGCTGAACTGGATGGACAAATGTCTTTTTTCGGCCTTACTAACTATGTTACTATGTTACTATGTTACTATGATGGTTCCTTGAGGCCTTGCATAGATTATCGTCTTTTGAATAAGATTACAGTCAAATATCAGTATCCTTTGCCATTGTTGACTGATTTGTTCGCTCGCATTAAGGGGGCTAAATGGTTCACTAAGATTGATCTTCGGGGTGCGTATAATCTTGTGCGGATAAGGCAGGGTGATGAGTGGAAAACCGCATTTAATACGCCTGAGGGCCATTTCGAGTATTTGGTGATGCCTTTTGGACTTTCTAATGCTCCTTCTGTCTTCCAGTCTTTTATGCACGATATTTTTCGTGAATATCTGGATAAATTTATTATCGTGTATTTGGATGATGTTTTGGTTTTTTCTGATGACTGGGAGTCTCATGTTCAGCAGGTCAGGAAGGTGTTTCAGGTCCTGCGGGCCAATTCTTTGTTTGTAAGGGGTTCTAAATGTCTCTTTGGAGTCCAGAAGATTTCTTTTTTTGGGGTATATTTTTTCCCCTTCTACTATTGAGATGGATCCCGTCAAGGTTCAGGCTATTTGTGACTGGACGCAGCCTACATCTCTTAAGAGTCTACAGAAGTTCTTGGGCTTTGCTAATTTTTATCGTCGCTTCATAACTAATTTTTCTAGTGTTGTTTAGCCTTTGACGGATTTGACTAAAAAGGGTGCTGATGTTACTGATTGGTCTCCTGCGGCTGTGGAGGCCTTTCAGGAACTTAAGCGCCGGTTTTCTTCTGCTCCTGTGTTGCGTCAGCCAGATACGTCACTTCCTTTTCAGGTTGAGGTTGATGCTTCCGAGATCGGAGCGGGGGCCGTTTTGTCACAGAGAAGCTCCGATGGCTCAGTGATGAAGCCATGTGCGTTCTTTTCTAGAAAATTTTCGCCCGCTGAACGGAATTATGATGTTGGTAATCGGGAGCTTTTGGCCATGAAGTGGGCATTTGAGGAGTGGCGTCATTGGCTTGAGGGTGCTAGACATCGTGTGGTGGTCTTGACTGATCACAAAAATCTGATGTACCTTGAGTCTGCCAAGCGTCTGAATCCTAGACAGGCTCGTTGGTCACTGTTTTTCTCCCGTTTCAATTTTGTGGTTTCATACCTGCCAGGTTCAAAGAATGTGAAGGCGGATGCTCTTTCTAGGAGTTTTGTGCCTGACTCCCCTGGAAATTCTGAGCCCACTGGTATCCTTAGGGATGGGGTGATTTTGTCGGCTGTCTCCCCAGATTTGCGACGTGCTTTGCAGGAGTTTCAGGCGGATAAACCTGATCGTTGTCCGCCGGAAAGACTGTTTGTTCCGGATAATTGGACCAGTAGAGTCATCTCCGAGGTCCATTCTTCTGTGTTGGCAGGTCATCCTGGAATATTTGGTACTAGAGACTTGGTGGCCAGGTCTTTTTGGTGGCCTTCCTTGTCGAGGGATGTGCGTTCTTTCGTGCAGTCTTGTGGAGTTTGCGCTCGGGCTAAGCTTTGCTGTTCTCGGGCCAGTGGATTGTTGTTACCTTTGCCTATCCCGAAGAGGCTTTGGACGCACATTTCCATGGACTTTATTTCGGATCTTCCTGTCTCTCAAAAAATGTCCGTCATATGGGTTGTGTGTGACCGCTTTTCTAAGATGGTTCATCTGATACCCTTGCCTAAGTTACCTTCCTCCTCTGAGTTGGTCCCTCTGTTTTTTCAAAACGTGGTCTGTTTGCATGGCATTCCGGAGAACATTGTTTCTGACAGGGGATCCCAGTTTGTGTCTAGATTTTGGCGGACGTTCTGTGCTAAGATGGGCATTGATTTGTCCTTTTCGTCTGCATTCCATCCCCAGACGAATGGCCAGACGGAACGAACTAATCAGACTTTAGAAACTTATTTAAGGTGTTTTGTTTCTGCTGATCAAGATGACTGGGTTTCCTTTTTGCCGCTTGCCGAGATTGCCCTTAATAATCGGGCTAGTTCTGCTACCTTGGTTTCTCCTTTCTTTTGTAATTCGGGGTTTCATCCTCGTTTTTCCTCTGGTCAGGTGGAGCCTTCTGATTGTCCTGGAGTGGACATGGTGGTGGATAGGTTGCATCGGATTTGGAGTCATGTGGTGGACAATTTGAAGTTGTCCCAGGAGAGGGCTCAGCAGTTTGCTAATCGCCGTCGCCGCGTGGGTCCTCGACTTCTTGTTGGGGACTTGGTGTGGTTGTCTTCTCGTTTTGTTCCTATGAAGGTCTCTTCTCCTAAGTTCAAGCCTCGGTTCATCGGTCCCTATAGGATCTTGGAAATTCTTAACCCTGTGTCGTTTCGTTTGGATCTCCCGGCATCGTTTGCTATTCATAATGTGTTCCATCGTTCGTTGATGCGGAAGTATGAGGTACCTGTCGTTCCTTCGCTTGAGCCTCCTGCTCCGGTGCTGGTGGAGGGTGAATTGGAGTATGTTGTGGAGAAGATCTTGGATTCTCGTGTTTCCAGACGGAAACTCCAGTATTTGGTCAAGTGGAAGGGTTATGGTCAGGAGGATAATTCTTGGGTGATTGCCTCTGATGTTCATGCTGCCGATTTGGTCCGTGCTTTTCATAGGGCTCATCCTGGTCGCCCTGGTGGTTCTCGTGAGGGTTCGGTGACCCCTCCTCAAGGGGGGGTACTGTTGTGAGTTCTGTTTTTGGGCTCCCTCTGGTGGTTACTGATGGTACTGGGTGACTTGTGTTCTCTGGGGTCTCTGGTGTCCACCTGTTCCATCAGGTTATGGGAGTTTCCTATTTAACCTGGCTTTTTTGTCATTTCCTCGCCGGCTATCAATGTAATCAGCGTGTCTTTTTACCTCTGCTCCCTGCGTCTGTTATCTTCAGGACAAGCTAAGTTTTGATTTTCCTGTTCCACGTTTTGCTTAATTTTTGTCTTAGTCCAGCTTGCAGATATGTGATTCCTTGCTGCTGGTTGCTCTAGTGGGCTGAAATTACTCCTCATGTTCCATGAGTTGGCACATGAGTTTAAGTAATTTCAGGATGGTTTTTTGAAGGGTTTTTTGCTGACCGCGCAGTTCACTTTTGTATCCTCTGCTATCTAGCTTTAGCGGGCCTCATTTTTGCTGATTCTATTTTCATAACTACGTATGTGCTTTCCTCTCATTTCACCGTTATTACATGTGGGGGGCTGCTATTTCTGTGGGGTGTTTCTCTGGAGGCAAGTGAGGTCTGTGTTTCTTCTTATAGGGGAAGTTAATCCTTCGGCTGGCGCGAGACGTCTAGGAATCATCGTAGGCACGTTCCCCGGCTACTGCTAGTTGTGTGTTTAGGTTCAGGATCGCGGTCAGCTCAGGTTCCATCACCCTAGAGCTTGTTTTGTTTTTGTGCTTGTCCTTTTGTGATCCCCTGCCATTGGGATCATGACAGGCAAGAACACAGACGTCGGAATGGTCTGTGTTGTTACTGTGGTGATTCCACTCATGCTATCTCCGATTGTCCTAAACGCACTAAGCGTTTCGCTAGGTCTGCCACCATTGGTACGGTACAGTCGAAATTTCTTTTGTCCGTTACTCTGATTTGCTCTCTGTCGTCCTATTCTGTTATGGCATTTGTGGATTCAGGCACTGCCCTGAATTTGATGGACTTGGAGTTTGCCAGGCGTTGTGGTTTTTTCTTGGAGCCCTTGCAGCATCCTATTCCATTGAGAGGAATTGATGCTACGCCTTTGGCCAAGAATAAGCCTCAGTACTGGACCCAATTGACCATGTGTATGGCTCCTGCACATCAGGAGGATATTCGCTTTTTGGTGTTGCATAATCTGCATGATGTGGTTGTTTTGGGGTTGCCATGGCTACAGGTCCATAATGCAGTATTGGATTGGAAATCTATGTCTGTGTCCAGCTGGGGTTGTCAGGGGGTACATGGTGATGTTCCATTTTTGTCTATTTCGTCATCCACCCCTTCTGAAGTCCCGGAGTTTTTGTCGGATTACCGGGATGTATTTGATGAGCCCAAATCCAGTGCCCTACCTCCTCATAAGGATTGCGATTGTGCTATCAATTTGATTCCTGGCAGTAAGTTTCCTAAGGGCTGACTGTTCAATTTATCTGTGCCAGAGCACGCCGCTATGCGGAGTTATGTAAAGGAATCCTTGGAGAAGGGTCATATTCACCCGTCGTCGTCACCATTGGGAGCAGGGTTCTTTTTTGTGGCCAAGAAGGATGGTTCTTTGAGACCTTGTATTGATTACCGCCTTCTTAATAAGATCACAGTCAAATTTCAGTACCCTTTGCCGCTGCTGTCGGATTTATTTGCTCGGATTAAGGGGGCTAGTTGGTTCACCAAGATAGATCTTCGTGGTGCGTATAATCTTGTGCGTATTAAACAGGGCGATGAATGGAAAACAGCATTTAATACGCCCGAGGGCCATTTTGAGTACCTGGTTATGCCATTCGGGCTTTCCAATGCTCCATCAGTATTTCAGTCCTTTATGCATGACATCTTCTGAGAGTACCTGGATAAATTCCTGATTGTATATTTGGATGAAATTTTGGTCTTCTCGGATGATTGGGAGTCTCACGTGAAGCAGGTCAGAATGGTGTTCCAGGTCCTTTGTGCTAATTCTTTGTTTGTGAAGGGGTCAAAGTATCTCTTTGGAGTTCAGAAGGTTTCATTTTTGGGTTTCATTTTTTCCCCTTCTACTATCGAGATGGACCCTGTTAAAGTCCAGGCCATTTATGATTGGACTCAGCCGACATCTGTGAAGAGTCTGCAAAAGTTCCTGGGCTTTGCTAATTTTTATCGTCGCTTCATCAGTAATTTTTCTAGTGTTGCTAAACCGTTGACTGATTTGACCAAGAAGGGTGCTGATGTGGTCAATTGGTCTTCTGCGGCTGTGGAGGCTTTTCAGGAGTTGAAGCGTCGTTTTTCTTCTGCCCCTGTGTTGTGCCAGCCAGATGTTTCGCTTCCGTTTCAGGTCGAGGTTGATGCTTCTGAGATTGGAGCAGGGGCTGTTTTGTCGCAAAGAAGTTCTGATGGCTCGGTGATGAAACCATGTGCCTTCTTTTCTAGAAAGTTTTCGCCTGCTGGGCGCAATTATGATGTTGGCAATCGAGAGTTGTTGGCCATGAAGTGGACATTCGAGGATTGGCGTCATTGGCTTGAAGGAGCCAAGCATCGCGTGGTGGTCTTGACGGATCACAAGAATTTGACTTATCTCGAGTCTGCCAAACGGTTGAATCCTAGACAGGCTCGTTGGTCGCTATTTTTCTCCCGTTTTGATTTTGTGGTTTCGTACCTTCCAGGCTCTAAGAATGTGAAGGCGGATGCCCTGTCAAGGAGTTTTGTGCCCGACTCTCCGGGTGTTCCGGAGCCGGCGGGTATTCTCAAAGAGGGGGTAATTTTATCTGCCATCTCCCCTGATTTGCGGCGGGTGCTGCAAAAATTTCAGGCTGATAGACCTGACCGTTGCCCAGCGGAGAAACTGTTTGTCCCTGATAAATGGACTAGTAGAGTTATCTCTGAGGTTCATTGTTCGGTGTTGGCTGGTCATCCTGGAATCTTTGGTACCAGAGATTTTGTGGCTAGATCCTTTTGGTGGCCGTCTCTGTCGCGGGATGTGCGTTCTTTTGTGCAGTCCTGTGGGACTTATGCTCGGGCTAAGCCCTGCTGTTCTCGTGCCAGTGGGTTGCTTTTGCCCTTGCCGGTCCCGAAGAGGCCCTGGACGCATATCTCTATGGATTTTATTTCGGATCTCCCTGTCTCTCAAAAGATGTCGGTCATTTGGGTGGTTTGTGATCGCTTCTTTAAGATGGTCCATTTGGTACCCTTGTCTAAATTGCCTTCCTCCTCTGATTTGGTGCCATTGTTTTTCCAGCATGTGGTTCGTTTACATGGCATTCCGGAGAACATCGTTTCAGACAGAGGTTCCCAGTTTGTTTCGAGGTTTTGGCGAGCCTTTTGTGCTAGGATGGGCATTGATTTGTCTTTTTCCTCGGCTTTCCATCCTCAGACAAATGGCCAAACCGAACGAACTAATCAAACTTTGGAAACATATCTGAGATGCTTTGTTTCTGCTGATCAGGATGATTGGGTGTCCTTTTTGCCTTTGGCTGAGTTCGCCCTTAATAATCGGGCCAGCTCGGCTACTTTGGTTTCGCCGTTTTTCTGCAATTCTGGTTTCCATCCTCGTTTCTCTTCAGGGTAGGTTTAGTCTTCGGACTGTCCTGGTGTGGATACTGTGGTGGATAGGTTGCAGCAGATTTGGACTCATGTGGTGGACAATTTGACATTGTCCCAGGAGAAGGCTCAACATGTCGCTAACCGCCGGCGCTGTGTGGGTCCCCGACTTCGTGTTGGGGATTTGGTTTGGTTGTCGTCTCGTTATGTTCCTATGAAGGTTTCCTCTCCTAAGTTTAAGCCTCGTTTCATTGGTCCGCATAAGATTTCTGAGGTTCTCAATCCTGTGTCGTTTCGTTTGACCCTTCCAGCTTCTTTTGCCATCCATAATGTATTCCATAGGTCATTGTTGCGGAGATACGTGGCGCCTGTGGTTCCATCCGTTGATCCTCCTGCCCCGGTGTTGGTTGAGGGGGAGTTGGAGTATGTGGTGGAGAAGATTTTGGATTCTCGTATTTCGAGATGGAAACTCCAGTACCTGGTCAAGTGGAAGGGTTATGGTCAGGAAGATAATTCCTGGGTCTTTGCCTCCGATGTTCATGCTGCCGATCTGGTTCGTGCCTTTCAATTGGCTCGTCCTGGTCGGCCTGGGGGCTCTGGTGAGGGTTCGGTGACCCCTCCTCAAGGGGGGGGGTACTGTTGTGAATTCTGTTGTCAAGCTCCCTCCTGTGGTCATGAATGGTACTTCGGCTGGTTCTGTCCATGGGCTTCCTCTGATGGTTGTGAGTGGAGCTGCTGCTTCTGAGTTTCCTTCCACAGGTGACGAGGTTAATTCGTTAGCTGGCTGCTCTATTTAACTCCACTTAGATAATTGCTCCATGCCACCTAATATAACCAGCAGAAAGAAAAGTATCACTCCAGTTATGCACACCACGTATAAAAAATGAAAACATAATGTAGGAAAAAACACAAGATTTTATTGACACACAACTTAATAAAACATACTTAAAAACAGAAAGGCAAGGCCCTGTCCATAACACTCAGTAAATACAGAGTACAATAATATATATAACCCATAATAAGCATACTGATAACCAATGCTATAAGCCTGCCTGTACCCTAGGACTAGATGCAGACCATACGTGGCCAGCTCACAGGACAAACTAACCAACCAAGGCGGATGTATACAAAATCCTAAGTGGCCAGTAAACACCCAAATAGTGCATTTAGCCCGGACCGCTCATGGGACAAATATATCTACCCTAAGCCAGTAAGGCAACAGGATCCCAAAATAACAGTGGGAGAAAAAAAAAAGCACTGGAACCGCACAGGAAAAACCTTAGAGCACTAGAAGAAGGGGTTACCCAAGTGGTGACCAGAGCGGAGTCCGTGGGCAGCCAGGCAAGCAAGCAAGCAAGCAGGACAGGGACCAGAGCAGCCTGGGCAGCTGAGCAGCTGGTTTGCTATTTTTCTGTCCAGCTTGCTATTTTGATTTTGTCTTGCTTGCTGGAAGCTCTGGGATGCAGAGGGAGCGCCTCCGCACCGTGAGTCGGTGCGGAGGGTCTTTTTGCGCCCTCTGCGTGGTCTTTTTGTAGTTTTTTGTGCTGACCGCAAAGTTACCTTTCCTATCCTCTGTCTGTTCAGTAAGTCGGGCCTCACTTTGCTAAATCTATTTCATCTCTGTGTTTGTAATTTTCATCTTTACTCACAGTCATTATATGTGGGGGGCTGCCTTTTCCTTTGGGGAATTTCTCTGAGGCAAGGTAGGCTTTATTTTTCTATCTCTAGGGCTAGCTAGTTTCTTAGGCTGTGTCGAGTTGCATAGGGAGCGTTAGGAGCAATCCACGGCTATTTCTAGTGTGTGTGATAGGATTAGGGATTGCGGTCAGCAGAGTTCCCACGTCTCAGAGCTCGTCCTATATTATTGTAACTATCAGGTCTTTCCGTGTGCTCTTAACCACCAGGTCATAACAGTCACCGTGTAAGCTGGTGCTATACCGTTCGGGATGGGGCACCATAGTCTCATCAGGGTCAGATTCTGGCTCAGTACACTGCGAGGGCAATGTTGTGATCTGAGTCAATGGAACAGCATAGTAATCTAGCTGTGGCTGTGCATCTGTGCACTCCCTGTCCGATGTTAACAATTTCCCTTTCTAACCCAGGCACGGTATGTGTAAAGAGCTCCATGGAGTAACCTGTTGTGTCGCCTGATGCATCCTTCTCTGTTGTTCTGGGTGAAGGACACAAGGAAGCAACTTGTTCCTGACCGGGAGCATCCACTGACGACGCGCTGCTTTTAAATTTTGCACTTTCTGAAGAGGAGGCGAAAGAGCTAGAGGCAGAGTCAGCAAGGAAAGCCAAAACTTGTGTTAGGAGTCGAGTTTCCTCTGCTGCACAGGGGGAATCTCGATCCGTCTCCGCTGCGGTCTCCCATTCTCCTCCAACCGCAGTGGAGCCTGCTCAGCAGGGACGTCGATCCCAGCGTCTTGCTCAGTCTGACTCTGTGAGAAGAGTTACTGCTGCTTCTCCAGCTTCTGCCTGTAAAGCCTATACTGGTCAGCAGCGAGTGGACTTCTCTGGGACTAAGTCCTTGTCTGCGCACACTGAGCATGCCCAGGGCAAGATCTCCCGTTGGAGATCGAGGGTCATGTGCTCAGACTCTGCAGCGCATTCTATTGGTCCTCTTGGCAGGTCTTGGAAGGGCAAAGTTTCTGTGGCCGCTTCCTGTCCTGCAACTATATAAACTGCGCATGACCGCACGGCCATGCGCTAGTGTACAATTTAATACGTGTGTTTGTTGTGAGTGCAAGTCGTTCTTTAAATACCCCTACCCTATTGTATGATTGTTCGCTTATGGAGTATGGCTGCTATCTAGCGCCCGACTTATCACTCAACGTGTCACACACGTGTCAGCATCTACTGCTGTGACCGCCAGTGCGGTGCCACGCGCCAGTGTGCGCTTCCTGACCCACGTCTGGGTGCTTAGTGGTGCCTGCCAGCACGGCACAGTTCGCACTTCGGTGCCTTAATTATATAATTCCTTTCACACCTAGTAGCGGTGTAGTGCCAGCAAGGGTCTAATCGGACTACAATCCCTGTTGGGGTTTAGTTCGCTGACCACTTGCTCGCGCTCTATGTGCGGTACCGCGGTCCTGTGACGCAACAGGATCGCTTTCTTCACGCTGGGTGAGGTTTAACTTTTGAATACCGCCATATTGTCTGTCATTTCCTAGCAGCAGGTTTCACCTGCACGGTGGACCCCAGACTGCGAACGCATCTATATCATCTCTCTTGGTGCGTTCCGCCAGTCCTAACATTACACTAGCGCCAGGGTCTGGCTAGTGATGACAGACAAACAGCAATCTCTGCGGCATATCCAGCAGCTGGAGGGTAGGTTGGCGGCTCTCGAGAGAGCGACCTCAGCTGTGGATGTTACTGCAGTAGCTGTACAGGCTGCCAGCGTGGCTGCAGCTACTATGACCATTGCCACCCCTGTTCCGACATTATCTCGCCTCCCGCTGCCAGAAAAATTTTCTGGTGATAGCAAGTTTTGTAGGGGATTTGTGAGTCAGTGCTCTATTCACCTCGAGCTCCTGGCTACACGTTTTCCCACAGAGCGGGCTAAGGTGGGATTTATTCTGTCTCATGTAGTGCAGAGTGCTCCGCTGTTTCTGAGCGCTCTGAAACAGGTCTTTTTAGGACCTCAAGTTACCCATGATACTGCGCTCCAATTGCTGGCATTAACTCAGGGTGAGTCCTTGGTCAGTCATTTTGCCGTCCAATTCCGCACCTTAGCATCTGAGCTGGATTGGTCGGATAAAGCTCTTATCCCCATATTTTGGAGGGGCTTGGCTGACCACGTAAAGGACGCTCTGGCCACTAGGGAGATTCCTGCCACACTGGAGGAGTTAATAACTGTCTCCACTCGAATTGACTTCCGTTTTAACGAGCGGAGGTTAGAGCGAGTCCAGTGTAGGCAGAGGTTTCGGCTGGCTCCTACTTTCGCCAAACCTCTGGAATTTCCGGTCCTGGTTCCTGAGTCACATGAGGCCAGGGAAGTGTCACAAGCAGGATCTAAGTCCCGGACCGATTGTGCACTCAGGGTCTGTCATGTTTGCCAGCAGTCAGGACATCTAGCCACCAGATGTCCTCAGCGGTCGAGGAAACGTCAGCGTCTAGTGGTAGTAGGTGGAGGTACACTAGACACGGCGACGTTTGCCTCTAAGTTGTCCTTTAAGGGGACAATTACTATTGGCTCATTCTCCCACTCGGTAGAGCTCTGCGTGGATTCTGGGGCGGAGGGCAATTTTATGTCTTCTGCCTTTGCCCAACGTCACGCAATACCCCTGGTTATGCTTGCTCAACCAGTAACGGTGCGAGTGGTGAATGGGTCGACATTGCCCTCACAGATAACACACCAGACCATCCCTTTTACTCTGTCCATGTCGCCATCTCATCAGGAGATAATTTCTCTGCTCGTCATTCCGGAAGGAATTGATGAGGTCCTGTTGGGAATACCTTGGCTACGGTACCACTCTCCTCATATCGAGTGGTCCTCAGGCAGAATTCTGGGTTGGGGTGAATCTTGTGGGGGTAGGTGTCAGAAGGAGTGCGTTCAGGTTGCTACTACTGAGGTACCCGCAGATCTATCCTCTCTCCCCAAGCAGTATTGGTCTTATGCAGACGTGTTCTCCAAAAAGGCGGCGGAGGTCCTTCCGCCTCATCGCCCCTATGACTGTCCTATTGATCTCTTGCCTGGTGCTGAGCCTCCCCGAGGTCGAGTTTATCCGCTATCTCTCCCGGAGACGGAGGCAATGTCACAGTACATCCAGGAAAATCTGGCAAGAGGATTCATTAGGAAGTCAGTGTCACCTGCAGGGGCAGGGTTCTTCTTCGTGCAGAAGAAGAATGGGGAATTGCGCCCATGCATAGACTACAGGGGTCTTAACGCCATCACCGTTAAGAATAAGTATCCTTTGCCCTTGATATCTGAGTTATTCGATAGACTTCGGGGAGCAAGGGTATTTACTAAATTAGATTTGCGGGGTGCTTACAACCTGATTCGCATCCGTGAGGGGGACGAATGGAAGACGGCCTTTAACACCAGGGATGGGCACTATGAATATCTGGTGATGCCCTTCGGGCTCTGTAATGCCCCAGCCGTTTTCCAAGACTTTGTGAACGATATCTTCCGGGATATGCTTTCCTCCTCGGTCGTAGTCTATCTGGACAATATTCTTATCTACTCTCCAGATATTGACTCCCACCGGAGAGATGTTGAGATGTTTGCAAAGTCTTCGACCTCCTACGGGCAAACTTCCTCTATGCCAAATTGGAGAATTGTATGTTTGAGCAGGAGTCTTTACCTTTTCTGGGCTACATCATCTCGGCCCAGGGATTGGCTATGGATCTTGCCAAACTACAGGCAGTGATGGACTGGCAGGAACCCCATTCTCTGAAAGCGGTGCAGCGCTTTATGGGGTTCATAAATTACTATCGTCAGTTCATCCCCCACTTCTCAACCCTGGTAGCTCCCTTGGTATCCCTCACCAAGAAGGGAGCGAATCCTAAATCGTGGTCCGAAGAGGTCTCCAAGGCCTTCACTTCTATTAAGTCCCACTTTGCTAGCGCTCCCATCTTACATCGTCCCGATGTGGATAAGCCATTCCTAATGGAGGTGGATGCCCCTTCCGTTGGTGCAGGAGCAGTCCTCTATCAAAAGGATGCTCAAGGTCGGAAGCATCCATGCTTCTTCTTCTCAAAAACCTTCTCACCAGCGGAGAGAAATTACTCCCTCGGGGATAGGGAGTTCCTGGCAATGAAGTTGGCCTTTTCGGAATGGAGACATCTCTTGGAGGGTGCTCGGTTCCCATTCCAAGTCTTCATGGACCACAAGAATTTGGTCTATTTACAGACAGCCCAGCGGCTGAATTCTCGTCATGCCAGATGGTCCTTGTTTTTCTCCCGGTTCCACTTCACTCTACATTATCTCGCCGGGGAGAAGAACATTCGTGCTGACGCTCTCTCTCGCTCCCTGGTGTCAACTGTGGAGTAGGAGGATGAGCCTCGGCTCATTGTCCCTTCAGAGAGTCTGAGAACCGTAGCTCCGGTTTCGATTGAGTCTGTGCCTCCGGGCAAGACTTTTGTCCCCATCAATTTGCGTCCAGAGGTTCTCTCGTGGGCTCATTCGTCCAGAGTGGGTGGACACTTTGGGGCAAAGAGGACATCTGAGTTGTTGGCGAGAATGTATTGGAGGCCACATATGGTTCGTGACGTTGGAGACTACGTTCGGGCATGTGTCTCTTGTGCCAAAAATAAGTCTCTCCGTCAACGGCCAGCTGGGTTGTTATATCCTCTGCCGGTGGCAGACAGGCCCTGGGAGATGGTCGGGATGGACTTTGTGGTGGGTTTGCCCAAGTCACGTGGCTGTACTGTCATTTGGGTTATCACCGACCATTTTTCTAAAATGGTGCATTTGGTGCCGCTTCCCCGGCTACCTTCTGCACGGACCTTGGCAGCATTGTTTGTTAAACACATCTTCCGTCTTCACGGTATGCCAGACAAAATTGTCAGTGACCGGGGTCCCCAGTTTGCGTCTCGGTTCTGGAGAGAGCTTTGTCGCCTTCTCAGTATCGAGTTGAATCTCTCTTCGGCATATCATCCCGAGACGAATGGGTTGGTGGAGAGAGCCAACCAGACCTTGGTCACATATCTGCGACATTTTGTCTCTGCTAAACAAGATGATTGGGCATCTTTGCTACCGTGGGCGGAGTTTGCTCTTAACAATGCTGTAGCTGACTCCACTGGACAGACCCCATTCCTCCTTAACTATGGTCAGCATCCACGGGTACCTGTGCCCATGCCCGTGTCTTCCGCCGATTCCAGGGTGGCAGACTGGGCTGTGGAGGCACGGGACATTTGGGATCGCACTCAGGATGCCATTCGGGCTTCCAAGGAGAGAATGAGGTCCTCCGCCGATGTTCATCGGCGCCCCGCTCCGACCTTTGCTCCTGGCGACTTGGTGTGGCTCTCCGCCCGTAACATCAGGCTGCGAGTTGAGTCCACTAAGTTTGCGCCTCGCTACTTGGGTCCCTTCAAGGTTCTCGAACAGGTTAATCCTGTGGTCTACCGCCTGGCTCTTCCTCCACGCTTGGGTATCACCGACACCTTTCATGTGTCCCTCTTGAAACCCGTATACATGTCCCGGTTTTCCGAGTCATCTGCCGGGACATCGGGTTCGTCTACGGACGATTACGAGGTGAACGCTATTTTGGGGTGCAAGGTGGTACGCGGCAAAAAGTTCTATCTGGTGGATTGGAAGGGTTATGGTCCAGAGAACAGGTCATGGGAGCCTGCTGAAAACATTCGGGCCCCACAGCTCATTGCTGCCTTCGAACGTAGCGAGGCCCAAGGGGGGGGGGCCCCTAGTCGTTCTTTAAATACCCCTACCCTATTGTATGATTGTTCGCGTATGGAGTATGGCTGCTATCTAGCGCCCGACTTATCACTCAACGTGTCACACACGTGTCAGCGTCTACTGCTGTGACCGCCAGTGCGGTGCCACGCGCCAGTGTGCGCTTCCTGACCCACGTCTGGGTGCTTAGTGGTGCCTGCCAGCACGGCACAGTTCGCACTTCGGTGCCTTAATTATATAATTCCTTTCACACCCAGTAGCGGTGTAGTGCCAGCAAGGGTCTAATCGGACTACAATCCCTGTTGGGCTTTAGTTCGCTGACCACTTGCTCGCGCTCAATGTGCGGTACCGTGGTCCTGTGATGCAACAGGATCGCTTTCTTCACGCTGGGTGAGGTTTAACCCACGCGTGTATACTTTTGAATACCGCCATATTGTCTGTCATTTCCTAGCAGCAGGTTTCACCTGCACGGTGGACCCCGGACTGCGAACGCATCTATATCATCTCTCTTGGTGCGTTCCGCCAGTCCTAACAACTTGTTCCTGCTGCTCCGGCTTTAAAAGCGGTTTTCCTACTCCCAGAAAAGGGAGCGTTCGAGGCCTTGTGTAGCCAGACGATGACGCTGGCTCAACAATTCGAGACTTAGGTGCTATATTGCTTTTCCCACAACCACCTGATGCTCCACCACCATTACCATCATTACCAGCTGGCAATGACCGCCCACAGCCACGACCTCTTCCACCAGACTTCCTCATTCTTGGAAAAATGTAACCAAACTAACAAACGTTATATGGTACTGTAAAACCAGTTAGAAGTTGTACGTAAACTTGTTGTGAGTTTTAATCTCCCTTTATACGTGTGTGAGACTGCTGGGAAAATTAGGCCCACTGTATTACACTACACAGTTTGAGTGGCAGAAAGTGGATGACAGATATGCCACAAACAGGACTGACGCAGATGCACTCAGTGGCAATATAAATCGCCCTTTTTTATGTGTGGGAGAATGCAGGAAAAAATCTGGCCCACTGTATTACACTACACAGTTTGAGTGGCAGAAAGTGAATGACAGATATGCCACAAACAGGACTGATGCAGATGCACTCAGTGGCAATATAAATCTCCCTTTTTATGTGTAGGAGAATGCAGGAAAACATCAGGCCCACTGTATTACACTACACAGTTTGAATGGCAGAAAGTGGATGACAGATATGCCACAAACAGGACTGACGCAGATGCACTCAGTGGCAATATAAATCTCCCTTTTTTGTGTGTAGGAGAATGCAGGAAAAAATCAGGCCCACTGTATTACACTACACAGCTTGAGTGGTAGAAAGTGGTTGGCAGATATATCAAAAAATACAAGGGCTGTAGTTGAATTTCAATCTCCCTACAATGATCAAAGGACAAGTATGGCAGCAATAAAAAGGACTGCTGCACACAAGAGTGTGGACAAAGAAACGAGAACTGTGCAGAAAAGAAGGAGCAACAAGATTTTTGCTTTGAAAAAAACAGTTGGTTTGCACAGCGGCGTACAAATAGCAATGCAGCTATCAGGGAGCCTTATAAGCTACAGAGCTGATGCACAGAAATCTAGCCTCCACTGTCCCTGCAAAGAAAAGGTGGTGTTGGACAGTGGAAATCGCTACAGCACAAGCGGTTTGGGGGTTAAGCTTTCCTCCCTAACAATATCCCTGCTTCAGACGAAGCTACAGCAACCTCTCCCTATGCTTAGATCGAAGAAGTAAGATGGTCTCAGTCCCCACCATCTTAGAGAAGGGCATTACAGTGATTGGCTTGCTTTCTGCGGCATTACAGGGGCTATAAAGGGGCGTGCACGCCGACTGCATCTTACTGCAGCTGATTTGAGCATAGGGAAAGGTTGCTGCCGCTTCGTCAGAAGCAGGGATAGCGTTAGGCAGGGTACATTAACCCCCAAACCGCTTGTGCTGTAGCGATTTCCAATGTCCAACACCACCTTTTGTTTGCAGGGACAGTGGAGGCTACATTTTTTTCCTCAGCACTGTAGCTCATTGGGCTGCCCTAGAAGGCTCCCTGATAGCTGCATTGCTGTTTGTACACCGCTGTGCAAACCAACTGCTTTTTTCAAAGCACAAATCCTGTTGCTCCTTCCTTTCTGCACAGCTATCTTGTTTGTTTGTCCACACTTTTGACTTTTTTGTACAGCAGTCCACTCCTTGTTATTGCTGCCTGCCATACTTTGCTGAGATTACTGCAGGGAGATAGTAATTGTAGGACAGTCCCTTTTTTTTTTTTTTTGTTTCGTTATATCTCTTCAAGCCACTTTCTGCCACAGAAAATCTACTCTAATACAGTGGCCCAGATTTATTCCCTAGTCTCCCTGAAGAAAAAAAAAAAAGGGTGCAGATTACAATTGGCAAATCTGCATCAGTGGCAGTCCTGTGTGTGGCATCTGTGTCTCATTTTCTGGCACAGAAAACATACAGTCTAACAGTGGGCCTGATTTCTTGCCAATTCTCCCATAAATAAAAATAAAAATTAGTGGGAGATTAACATTGGCATTTCTGCTTCAGTGCCAGTCCTGTGTGTGCCACCTGTCTCAAATTTTGTGCCACATTAAACCTAGTGTGTAATACTGGGCCAGATATCTTTTAAATTCTCCCTGAAAAAATAAAAATAGTGGGAGAATAAGATTGGCAATTCTGCCTCATTGCCAGTGCTGTGTGTGCCACCTGTCTCAAATTGTGTGCCACATTAAACCTAGTGTGTAATACTGGGCCAGATTTCTTTTAAATTCTCCCTGAAAAAAAAAATAGTGGGAGATTAAGATTGGCATTTCTGCTTCAGTGCCAGTCCTGTGTGTGCCACCTGTCTCAAATTGTGTGCCACATTAAACCTAGTATGTAATACTGGGCCAGATTTCTTTTCAATTCTCCCTGAAAAAAAATAGTGGGAGATTAAGATTGGCATTTCTGCTTCAGTGCCAGTCCTGTGTGTGCCACCTGTCTCAAATTTTGTGCCACATTAAACCTAGTGTGTAATACTGGGCCAGATTTCTTTTAAATTCTCCCTGAAAAAAAAAATAGTGGGAGATTAAGATTGGCATTTCTGCTTCAGTGCCAGTCCTGTGTGTGCCACCTGTCTCAAATTTTGTGCCACATTAAACCTAATGTGTAATACTGGGCCAGATTTCTTTTAAATTCTCCCTGAAAAAAAAAATAGTGGGAGATTAAGATTGGCATTTCTGCTTCAGTGCCAGTTCTGTGTGCGCCACCTGTCTCAAATTGTGTGCCACAATAAACCTAGTGTGTAATACTGGGCCAGATTTCTTTTAAATTCTCCCTGAAAAAAAAATAGTGGGAGATTAAGATTGGCAATTCTGCCTCATTGCCAGTGCTGTGTGTGCCACCTGTTTCAAATTGTGTGCCACATTAAGCCTAGTGTGTAATACTGGGCCAGATTTCTTTTCAATTCTCCCTGAAAAAAAAAAATAGTGCGAGATTAAGATTTGCATTTCTGCTTCAGTGCCAGTCCTGTGTGTGCCACCTGTCTCAAATTGTGTGCCACATTAAACCTAGTGTGTAATACTGGGCCAGTTTTTTTTTAATTATCCCAGAAAAAATAAAATAGTGGGAGATTAAGATTGGCAATTCTGCCTCATTGCCAGTGCTGTGTGTGGCATCTGTCTCTAATATTGTGCCACAGAACATATACTGTATAAGAATGGGCCACATTTCTTCAATATTCTCCCAGAAAAAATAAAAAGGGGCCAGATTTCTTTTAACCCTCCGTCACATACAACTGATCTGACAGGCGCTTCTCTTTTACTTTCATTTCTCCTTCCTCACCAGATTGTGAGGAAACCCCCTCCCTCCAGGTAGTCTCCTGTCTCTTGAAGGTCTGTGAAACCTGATATCACAGTTGGATTTCAGAGCTTCAGGGGAGAGGATATAGCTGCACAGATCTCTCAGGCTCATTGTATGTGAATACGTCACATTCAGTAAGGTTGGTATTTTATGTTTTTATTCATCACAATAGTTTATTTGGCTTGTTTTATGAATGTATAGCACAAAATGTGAGGATATTTCATAGAAATAAGGGAGATTTTATAAAAGAAAGTGTGCTGCTCAGGCATATACAGTAGTTCCCTAACATATTCCTTCTCTTGCTTCAGATTATCTGCTGAAATGGAGAGGAAAATGTACAATTTATCCAAACAACTTGATGTTGAGGAAGTAACAAACATGCTGTTAGATGATAGAGACCTCACACTGAATGAGGATTTAGGAGAAGAAAGTGAGATTGATTCTCATGATGAGGTGGAAGAATGTGTCCTGGATTATGAAACAGAGCAAGATGGTGACAGTGGTGAGGATGAAGAAGTTGGATCATATTATATTGGAAAAGATAAAAATACTAAATGGAACAAAAAGCCATTCCAAAAAAAACGTAGGGAACCTTTAAACATTATTACTCACCTTCCTGCAGTAATAGGAACTGCACGTAATGCAAAAACTGCAGTTGAATGCTGGAACAGTATATTTACAGATGACATTCTGGACTCTATTGTCACATATACCAACCAATATATAGTCATTATAAAGGACAAGTACATCTGCAACAGAACCATCAAGCCCACAGATGAAATAGAACTGCGTGCTTTTTTTGGATTACTGTACCTTGCAGGAGCTTATAGGGCAAATAGACAAAGTTTGGAGGAACTTTGGGGTAAAGATGGGGATGGAGTTGAAAAATTTAGCCTTGTTATGTCCATAAACAGATTCAAAATTCTAATTCGTTGCCTTCGGTTTGACGACAGAACTACCCGAACCGAACGCAAAACACATGACCGACTTGCTCCAATTCGTGATATATTTCAAAGATTTGTTGTAAACTGTAAACAAAGTTATTACCCTGGAGAGAATCTCACTATTGACGAAATGCTCCCTGGTTTTCGTGGTAGATGTGCCTTTCGTCAATATATTCCATCAAAGCCAAACAAATATGGAATAAAAATGTATGCCCTTGTTGATGCCAGTAAGACCTACACTTACAACCTGGAAGTTTATGCAGGAAAACAACCAGAAGGTCCTTACTGTGTGAGCAACAAACCCATTGATGTTGTAAAAAGACTGGCTGAACCCTTATTTGGATCGGGTCGCAATATTACAGCTGACAATTGGTTTACAAGTTGTGATCTGATTGATTATCTGAAAATTCAGAAGCTGTCATATGTGGGAACTGTAAGAAAAAACAAAAGGGAATTGCCGCCACTAGGGTTGAGCGAAACGGGTCGAAATTGTTCAAAAGTCGCCGACTTTTGGCAAGGTCGGGTTTCATGAAACCCGACCCGACCCCAGTGGGGGTTCGGCCATGAAGTCGGCGATCTTTTGAATCTGGAATCGGAATTCCGATCCCGATTCCCGATATGTTTAAGATATCGGGAATTGGTATCGGAATTCAGATTAAAGTGTAAAATATAGAATTAAAATAAAAAATATTGCAATACTTACCCTCTGACGCGCCCTGGTACTAACCGGCAGCCTTCCTCCTTCG
The DNA here is from genome assembly GCF_032444005.1 of Ranitomeya imitator. Lineage (NCBI taxonomy): Eukaryota > Metazoa > Chordata > Amphibia > Anura > Dendrobatidae > Ranitomeya > Ranitomeya imitator. The sequence goes on along the minus strand of NC_091286.1, from coordinate 482,359,019 downwards.
AATCCGCGCTTCTAGGACCTTGCCGTGACGTCGCGGTGACGTTGCGGCTTGTGATTGGCCACGCGGCCGCCCATGTGACCGCTCGCGCGGCCAATCACAAGCCGCGACGTCACCCGCGACGTCACCGAAGGTCCTGGAAGGGCTGATTCTTAGGAAGGAAGGCTGTCGGAAGGAAGCAGGGCGCGTCCGAGGGTGAGTATATTCCTATTAGGCTTGTGATTGGCCGCGCGAGCGGTCCCATGGGCGGCCGCGCGGCCAATCACAAGCCGCGACGTCACCCGCGACGTCACCGAAGGTCCTGGAAGGCTGATTCTAAGGAAGGAAGGTTCCCGGTTAGTACCAGGGCGCGTCAGAGGGTAAGTATAAGGATATTTTTTATTTTAATTCTATATTTTACACTTAAATATGGATCCCAGGGCCTGAAGGAGAGTTTCCGCTCCTTCAGACCCTGGGAACCATGGAAACCCAATGCACTGCATTGGGTTTCGCGTTTCGGCCGACCCCGACCCCGACTTTTTTATAGGATCGGCCGATTTCACTCGACCTGACTTTTCCAAAAGTCGGGTTTCGTGAAACCCGACCCGATCCTATAAAAGTGAAGGTCGCTCAACCCTAGCCGCCACAGTTTGTAAGTGTGAAAGAGAGACAACAGTACAGCAGTATGTTTGCATTCCATAATGGAAAGGCTTTAGTTTCCTATGTACCACATGCCAAAAAAATCGTACTTCTTCTATCAACACTTCATGATGATGCAGAAAAAAACCCGGAGATAATTACATTTTACAATGCCACCAAAGGGGGTGTGGATACAGCAGATCAGATGTGCTCCACTTTCAACGTCAGCAGAAACATCAAACGCTGGCCAATGGTCATATTTTTTGCTATGTTGAATTTGGGTGGTATAAATTCACAAGTAATTTATCTTGAAAACAAGCTTGAACCACTCCGTAGACGATTGTATCTGAAAAAATTGGCCCATGAACTAGTACTTGGAGAGCTACGCAGGAGAAGCGTGAAAACAATCGGTATCCCCTCTCGCCTTCAAGTTCAGCTCAAAAGGTTCCGCCCAGAAGATGATGGTGAAAAGTCACCATCTGCACCACCTCACAAAAGAAGGAGATGCACCACCTGCCAAACGGAAAGCGGAACCAGAAGGCTTTCAAATTATGAATGTCTCAAATGTCATAAAGCAATTTGCCTGACACATGCAAAAATGGTGTGTAATTCTTGCTATTTGCTCTGCAAGTGTGACTTTTCTGGGGAAACCTCAGCATCTACTTCTGATTGAATATGTTTTTAATAGTACTTAAGGTACCTTAAAATTAAGTTTGTGTTCAAAAATTTTCTTTGTACATTGTACATGTACATTATTTATGTACATTTACTTCAGCATTAACCTCTTTTCCGGTCTTGGGGGTATTCCCCTTCTGGGGATGTACTGTCACTGTTTTTAATTATGTTTTTAATCGTTTGTTGTGTCTCTGTTTGACCATAATAAAAATTGACTATTCGTTTGTATTAGGATTAGTGTTGAGCGATACCTTCCGATATCGGAAAGTATCGGTATCGGATAGGATCGGCCGATATTCAAAAAATATCGGATATCGCCGATACCGATACCCGATCCCAATGCAAGTCAATGGGACCAAAATATCGGAATTAAAATAAACCCTTTCTTGCCTTGTAGGTTCATTCTACATGAAGGAAAACAACTAAGAATAATGCCGGATGTATTTGGGGAGGTGGCGGAGACATTAAAGTCATAGAGGTTTATCCCAATCAAATAGAATAGCATGTTTTTTTTTTTTTTTAAGACGTTCGGAGTGACAAAGATATTGACTATGTAAATTTTTTTTTTATTTTGTCAGATATTGATGTTTCACTATTCCACGCCCTTCCCCTTCTTTTTTTTCTTTTTTTTTTTTACTTTTCCCACACTTTCATCTTCATCATCATCATCAGCATCTTTGACATCAACTTCTTCTTCACCTTATTCATCTACTTCTTCATCCTTTACCTTTTTTTTTTTTATTACATTCTTCATATTCATTTTATTCAACTATTATTATTCTTCCTATTCTACATATTCTTTTTATTCCACTGTTATTATTCTTCCTATTCTACTTCTTCAGCATATTCTCATTTGTGACAGGCATTCCCGTAGTTGTTATCTATAAAAGTTTGAAGATTACACCTTCCGTTCTGCCAGTCACAAAAGTTACATTTGTCCGCGTTCAGTTTGGCCTGCAGCATCAGGCTTTATCCAGGGGCACCACGAGGAGGAACGGACTCACCCCCATACACTGCTTAGTCTTCTTCTGCATATAATTTAGATAATATCTTTTGCTCTGATATTAAGTCTTATGCTTAATGTTCTTCTGTTCTTTGTTCTGCAGCCTCTTGTTCTTCTGCTTCTCGGTCTTCCATGTCGTCGTCTCCAGGGTCGTCGTCTCCAGTGTCGTCATCTCCGCCGTCGTCGTCTCAGCCGTCGTCGTCGTCGTCTCCGCCGTCGTCGTCTCCACCGTCGTCGTCGTCATCGGGGTGGTCTTCTGGGTCGTCGTCGTCGTCATCGGGGTGGTCTTCCGGGTCGTCGACTTTAGGGTCTTCAACTTGGAAATGTAGCAGAAGGTACAAGAAGGCTGAGAAAATGCCAAGAACCAGCTGATGGAACTGGAACTCGGATGGCTACCCGAAGGTTCAAGAGCCTATGGAACTACCGAGGACCAGCTGACGTTACTGGAACCCGGTTACTAAGCAGGAGGTACCCGTGCTAAAAAGCACTACCAAGGACCGCCTGACGTTGGCGGAACTCGGATACCCAGAAGGAGGCACCTAAGCCAAAGGCTCTGCCCGGAACCAGCTGACGTTACTGGAACCAGGATGGGGAGCAGAAGGTACAAGAGCAAAAGACACTGCCGAGAACCAGCTGACGGTACTGGAACCCGGATGGGTAGCCGAAGGTCCAAGAGCCAATGGAAATACCGAGGACCAGCTGACGTTACTGGAACCCGGTTACTAAGCAGGAGGTACCCGTGCCTGAAAGCACTACCAAGGACCACCTGACGTTGGTGGAACTTGGATACCCAGAAGGAGGCACCTAAGCCAAAGGCTCTGCCCGGAACCAGCTGACGGTACTGGAACCAGGATGGGGAGCAGAAGGTACAAGAGCAAAAGACACTGCCGAGAACCAGCTGACGGTGCTGGAACCAGGTGGTGGACCCGAAGGCCCACAGGAGAGGAGAGAACAGCTAGGCCGCGAGGCAGCCGCAGTTACCGAACCCCAACAGTCCTACAGGGGGAGCTGGGCCTACTGGCACTACAGAACCAGCCTTGACTACCAGTTCACGCAGCCCACATAGGAAGCTCCTAAACTGGAGGCACCCTGGAGTTGGCTAACCCGACTGCACCACGACGGGGCAAGCATAGGCGTCTCAGTGAGCTTGACACAACCCGGAAACAGCTGACGGTGCTGAAACCAGGTTTGGCACGAGGGAGTACCTGTGACAAAAACACTGCCGAGAACCAGCTGGCGGTGCTGGAACCCAGATGCGTTGCCCCAGTGTGCAAGAGCCAATGGCACGACCGAGGACCAGCTGACGGTGCTGGAACCTGGTTACTAAGCTGTAGGTGCCCGCGCTTAAAAGCACTACCAAGGACCACCTGGCGTTGGCGGAACTCGGATACCCAGGAGGAGGCACCTAAGCCAAAGGCTCGGCCCGGAACCAGCTGACGGTGCTGGAACCAGGTGGTGGACCCCAAGGCCCACAGGAGAGGAGAGAACAGCTAGGCCGCGAGGCAGCCGCAGTTACCGAACCCCAACAGTCCTACAGGGGGAGCTGGGCCTACTGGCACTACAGAACCAGCCTTGACTACCAGTTCACGCAGCCCACATAGGAAGCTCCTAAACTGGAGGCACCCTGGAGTTGGCTAACCCGACCGCACCACGACGGGGCAAGCATAGGCGTCTCAGTGAGCTTGACACAACCCGGAAACAGCTGACGGTGCTGAAACCAGGCTTGGCACGAGGGAGTACCTGTGACAAGAACACTGCCGAGAACCAGCTGGCGGTGCTGGAACCCGGATGCGTTGCCCCAGTGTGCAAGAGCCAATGGCACCGAGGACCAGCTGACGGTGCTGGAACCCGGTTACTAAGCTGTAGGTGCCCGCGCTTAAAAGCACTACCAAGGACCGCCTGACGTTGGCGGAACTCGGATACCCAGGAGGATGCACCTAAGCCAAAGGCTCTGCCCGGAACCAGCTGACGGTGCTGGAACCAGGTGGTGGACCCCAAGGCCCACAGGAGAGGAGAGAACAGCTAGGCCGCGAGGCAGCCGCAAGACCAGAACCCCAACAGTCCTACAGGGGGAGCTGGGCCTACTGGCACTACAGAACCAGCCTTGACTACCAGTTCACGCAGCCCACATAGGAAGCTCCTAAACTGGAGGCACCCTGGAGTTGGCTAACCCGACCACAACACGACGGGGCAAGCATAGGCGTCTCAGTGAGCTTGACACTACCTGGAAACAGCTGACGGTGCTGGAACCAGGCTGGGCACGAGGGAGTACCCGTGACAAAAACACTGCCGAGAACCAGCTGGCGGTGCTGGAACCCAGATGCGTTGCCCCAGTGTGCAAGAGCCAATGGCACGACCGAGGACCAGCTGACGGTGCTGGAACCCGGTTACTAAGCTGTAGGTGCCCGCGCTTAAAAGCACTACCAAGGACCGCCTGGCGTTGGCGGAACTCGGATACCCAGGAGGAGGCACCTAAGCCAAAGGCTCGGCCCGGAACCAGCTGACGGTGCTGGAACCAGGTGGTGGACCCCAAGGCCCACAGGAGAGGAGAGAACAGCTAGGCCGCGAGGCAGCCGCAGTTACCGAACCCCAACAGTCCTACAGGGGGAGCTGGGCCTACTGGCACTACAGAACCAGCCTTGACTACCAGTTCACGCAGCCCACATAGGAAGCTTCTAAACTGGAGGCACCCTGGAGTTGGCTAACCCGACCGCACCACGACGGGGCAAGCATAGGCGTCTCAGTGAGCTTGACACAACCCGGAAACAGCTGACGGTGCTGAAACCAGGTTTGGCACGAGGGAGTACCTGTGACAAAAACACTGCCGAGAACCAGCTGGCGGTGCTGGAACCCAGATGCGTTGCCCCAGTGTGCAAGAGCCAATGGCACGACCGAGGACCAGCTGACGGTGCTGGAACCTGGTTACTAAGCTGTAGGTGCCCGCGCTTAAAAGTACTACCAAGGACCGCCTGGCGTTGGCGGAACTCGGATACCCAGGAGGAGGCACCTAAGCCAAAGGCTCGGCCCGGAACCAGCTGACGGTGCTGGAACCAGGTGGTGGACCCCAAGGCCCACAGGAGAGGAGAGAACAGCTAGGCCGCGAGGCAGCCGCAGTTACCGAACCCCAACAGTCCTACAGGGGGAGCTGGGCCTACTGGCACTACAGAACCAGCCTTGACTACCAGTTCACGCAGCCCACATAGGAAGCTCCTAAACTGGAGGTACCCTGGAATTGGCTAACCCGACCGCACCACGACGGGGCAAGCATAGGCGTCTCAGTGAGCTTGACACAACCCGGAAACAGCTGACGGTGCTGAAACCAGGCTTGGCACGAGGGAGTACCTGTGACAAGAACACTGCCGAGAACCAGCTGGCGGTGCTGGAACCCGGATGCATTGCCCCAGTGTGCAAGAGCCAATGGCACCGAGGACCAGCTGACGGTGCTGGAACCCGGTTACTAAGCTGTAGGTGCCCGCGCTTAAAAGCACTACCAAGGACCGCCTGACGTTGGCGGAACTCGGATACCCAGGAGGAGGCACCTAAGCCAAAGGCTCGGCCCGGAACCAGCTGACGGTGCTGGAACCAGGTGGTGGCCCCGAAGGCCCTCAGGAGAGGAGAGAACAGCTAGGCCGTGAGGCAGCCGCAGTTACCGAACCCCAACAGTCCTACAGGGGGAGCTTGGCCTACTGGCACTACAGAACCAGCCTTGACTGCCAATTCACGCAGCCCACATAGGAAACTCCTAAACTGGAGGCACCCTGGAGTTGGCTAACCCGACCACAACACGACGGGGCAAGCATAGGCGTCTCAGTGAGCTTGACACTACCCGGAAACAGCTGACGGTGCTGGAACCAGGCTGGGCACGAGGGAGTACCCGTGACAAAAACACTGCCGAGAACCAGCTGGTGGTGCTGGAACCCAGATGCGTTGCCCCAGTGTGCAAGAGCCAATGGCACGACCGAGGACCGGCTGACGGTGCTGGAACCCGGTTACTAAGCTGTAGGTGCCCGCGCTTAAAAGCACTACCAAGGACCGCCTGGCGTTGGCAGATCTCGGATACCCAGGAGGAGGCACCTAAGCCAAAGGCTCGGCCCGGAACCAGCTGATGGTGCTGGAACCAGGTGGTGGACCCGAAGGCCCACAGGAGAGGAGAGAACAGCTAGGCCGCGAGGCAGCCGCAGTTACCGAACCCCAACAGTCCTACAGGGGGAGCTGGGCCTACTGGCACTACAGAACCAGCCTTGACTACCAGTTCACGCAGCCCACATAGGAAGCTCCTAAACTGGAGGCACCCTGGAGTTGGCTAACCCGACTGCAACACGACGGGGCAAGCATAGGCGTCTCAGCGAGTTTGACACAACCCGGAAACAGCTGACGGTGCTGAAACCAGGTTTGGCACGAGGGAGTACCTGTGACAAAAACACTGCCGAGAACCAGCTTGCGGTGCTGGAACCCGGATGCTTTGCCTATCAAACATTGTCTTTCTACAGCCCCAACTAGCGGTGTTGGAGCAAAGGGTAAGCAGGGGGAGCAGAGTGTAGGCCGAAGCCTGCACTGGAGTCAGCTTTGTGTCTGCGTTGCGTTTGCAGGACACTTTGCCGGCTACACATTGGGGGAACAGCAGGCGGTGCTGAACCCCACTAACACATTGGCTGGTGTTTTTCTCTGTGCAGCTAGCACTTCCGGGCAAAAACTAGCGTTGTTACAGCCCAGGGTCAGCAGGAGGAGGAGAGGAGCAGAGTGTAGGCCGAAGCCTAGTTGAACCAATTTCAAAGGTAACCTTTAACCCCCCCTCAGGTGTTACAAAGTACAAGAGCCACACCTTGTGCAGCATTAATGCTGCACAAGAAAAGGTTGCTCTATTAATTTGTCTACTTGCACACGCTGAATGCAACACGTACACAATTTAGCCCATTCTACAGTCAAACTGTAGTTGAGGCGTGACTTGTATTTTTAAGGAGACGCAGCATAGGTGTCCCAAATAACGCCTTTGTGCTTGGCGCAGCTTCCTGAGCGTTGTTTTTTGCTGTACAGGAGTCTGCGCTCTTGTGTTATCCCTTGGCAATGCCCTGTTAGCGCTGCCCGTCTTATGACCTCATTTCATGTTGGCCGCTGCGGTTAACGATGGCCATAAATCCGAAACCCACACTGCCTTTTCATAAAGTCACACTGCGGTGCTGGGATTCGTGGCCTTGAGCAGTAAATATTTTCGACGCTCACACACGTCCTTACACCTGCTTCAGACTGGGCGGCCTCTGCTGATCCCTTTTCGCATGCCGCGGCCAGGAGGCCGCACAGTCTGAAGAAGGCGGAAGGAAATGAGTGACGACAGGCGAACATATGCACTGCTCGTGCCCATAAACCACACCCTCGCTGACAAAATAAATAAGACAACGAGGGGCGTTGTTTCACGCAGGGCGGATGCACAGGCGCAGCCAGCTAACCATGATGTCAAAAGACGGGAAGCGCTACCAAGGGGGGTGCTGCGTATAATTACAAAGGAAAGTCACACCTCAGGGACAGTGGAATGGTCTCAATGAGACACATTTTGTACGTGTTGAGTTCCATGTGGGCAAGGAGAAAAAGTCAGCCACCTTGTACAAATGCAGCAGTACTGCTGAACAAGGTGGCTGTTATACATAGAAACACCTGGGGGTGGGGGGCAGGCTCCCTTCAATTTCAGTTCATGTGCCTGCATGGCGTTTGCAGGGCACGTTGCCGGCTACACAGCTGGGGAACAGCTGGCGGTGCTGAACCCCACTGACACATTGGCTGGTGTTTTTCTCTGTGCAGCTAGCACTTCCAGGCTAAAACTGGCGGTGTTATGAGCCCAGGGTCAGCAGGAGGAGGAGAGGAGCAGAGTGTAGGCCGAAGCCTGCACTGGTGGCAGCTTTTGTTCTGTTGTGCCTGCGTGGCGTTTGCAGGTCACGTTGCCGGCTATATAGCTGGGGAACAGCTGGCGGTGCTGAACCCCACAAACACATTGGCTGGTGTTTTTCTCTGTGCAGCTAGCACTTCCAGGCTAAAACTGGCGGTGTTATGAGCCCAGGGTCAGCAGGAGGAGGAGAGGAGCAGAGTGTAGGCCGAAGCCTGCACTGGTGGCAGCTTTTGTTCTGTTGTGCCTGCGTGGCGTTTGCAGGTCACGTTGCCGGCTACACAGCTGGGAAACAGCTGGCGGTGCTGAACCCCACTAACACATTGGCTGGTGTTTTTCTCTGTGCAGCTAGCACGTCCGGGCACAAACTGGCGGTGTTAGAGCCCAGTGTCAGCAGGAGGAGGAGAGGAGCAGAGTGTAGGCCGAAGCCTAGTTGAACCAATTTCAAAGGTTACCTTTAACCCCCCTCAGGTGTTGCAAGGTACAAGAGCCACACCTTGTGCAGCATTAATGCTGTACAAGTAAAAGGTTGCTCTATTTAATTTGCTCCTTGCACACGCTGAATAAAACACGTACACTATTTAGCCCATTATACTGTCAAACAGTAGTGGAGGCGTGACTTGTCTTTTTAAGGAGATGCAGCACAGGTGTCAAAATTTACACCTAGGTGCTGGGCGAAGATTCCTGAGCGTAGTTATTTGCTGTACAGGAGTCTGCGCTCTTGTTATCCCTTGGCCATGCGCTGTGAGCGATGCCTGTCTTCTCACCTCATTTCATGTTGGCCGGTGCGGTTAGCGATGGCCATGAAACCCAGACCCGCAGTGTCTTTTAATAAAGTCACACTGCAGAGCTGGGATTCGTGACCTTTCGCAGTAAATTTTGTCGCCTGTGCCTCATGTCCTTACACCTGCATCAGACTGGGCGGCCTCATCTGATCCCTTCTCGCATGCCGCGGCCATGAGGCCGCAAATTCTGAAGGAGGCGGAAGGAGATGAGTAAAGACAGGCGAAGATATCCACTGCTCGTGCCCATCAATCACACCCTCGCAGTCAAAATAAGCAAGACAACGAGGAGCGTGGTTTCAGGCAGGGCAGACGCACAGCCGCAGCCAGCCAACCAAAGATGTCAGAAGACGGGCAGCGCTAACAAGGGGGGTGCTGCGTCATTAAAAAGGAAAGTCACACCTCAGGGACATTGTAATGGTCTGTAATGAGACACATTTTTTCAGTGTTTAATTAAACGTGGGCAAGTAGACAAAGTCAGCCACCTTGTACAAATGCAGCAGTACTGCTGTACAAGGTGGCTGTTATACATAGAAACACCTTGGGGTGGGTGGCAGGGTCCCTTTAATTTCAGTTCATGTGCCTGCGTGGCATTTGCAGGTCACGTTGCCGGCTACACAGCAGGGGAACAGCTGGCGGTGCTGAACCCCACTAACACATTGGCTAGTGTTTTTCTCTGTGCAGCTAGCACTTCAGGGCAAAAACTAGCGGTGTTAGAGCCCAGGGTCAGCAGGAGGAGGAGAGGAGCAGAGTGTAGGCCAAAGCCTGCACTGGTGGCAGCTTTTGTTCTGTTGTGCCTGCGTGGCGTTTGCAGGTCACGTTGCCGGCTACACAGCTGGGGAACAGCTGGCGGTGCTGAACCCCCCTAACACATTGGCTGGTGTTTTTCTCTGTGCAGCTAGCACATCCGGGCAAAAACTGGCGGTGTTAGAGCCCAGGGTCAGCAGGAGGAGGAGAGGAGCAGAGTGTAGGCCGAAGCCTAGTTGAACCAATTTCAAAGGTAACCTTTAACCCCCCTCAGGTGTTGCAAGGTACAAGAGCCACACCTCGTGCAGCATTAATGCTGCACAAGTAAAAGGTTGCTCTGTTAATTTTGCTCCTTGCACACGCTGAATAAAACACGTACACTATTTAGCCCATTCTACTGTAAAACAGTAGTGGAGGCGTGACTTGTCTTTTTAAAGAAAAGCAGCACAGGTGTCGAAAATAACACCTTGGTGCGTGGGCGCAGCTTCCTGAGCGTTGTTATTTGCTGTACAGGAGTCTGCGCTCTTGTTATCCCTTGGCCATGCACTGTGAGCGCTTCCTGTCTTCTGACCTCATTTCATGTTGGCCTATGCGGTTAGCGGTGGACATGAATCCCAGACCCACAGTGTGTTTGGAAAAAATCACACTGCGTGGCTGGGATTCGTGCCCTTGTGCAGTTAATATGTTTGCCGCTCACACATGTCCTTACACCTACTTCAGACTGGGCGGCCTCATCTGATCCCTTATCGCATGCCGCGGCCATGAGGCCGCACAGTCTGAAGAAGGCGGAAGGAGATGAGTTAAGACAGGCGAACATATGCACTGCACATGCCCATCAATAACACCCTCGCTGCCAAAATATATGAGACAACGAGGGGCGTTGTGTTGGGCAGGGCGGACGCACAGGCACAGGCAGCCAACCAATGATGTCAGAAGACGGGCAGCGCTACCAAGGGTGGTGCTGCGTATCATTAGAAAGGAAAGTCACACCTCAGGGACAGTTGAATGGTCTCAATGAGACATATTTTGTACGTGTTGAGTTCCACGTGGGCAAGGAGAAAAAGTCAGTCACCTTGTACAAATGCAGCAGTACTGCTGTACAAGGTGGCTGTTATACATAGAAACACCTGGGGGTGGGGGGCAGGCTTCCTTCAATTTCAGTTCATGTGCCTGCGTGGCGTTTGCAGGACACGTTGCCAGCTACACAGCAGGGGAACAGCTGGCGGTGCTGAACCCCACTAACACATTGGCTGTTGTTTTTCTCTGTGAAGCTCGCATTTCCGGGCAAAAACTAGCGGTGTTAGAGCCCAGGGTCAGCAGGTGGAGTAGAGGAGCAAAGTGTAGGCCGAAGCCTGCACTGGTGGCAGCTTTTGGTCGGTTGTGCCAGCGTGGCTTGTGCTGGACACGACGCCGGCTACACAGCAGGGGAACAGCTGGCGTGTCATGATCCCAATGGCAGGGGATCACAAAAGGACAAGCACAAAAAACAAAACAAGCTCTAGGGTGATGGAAACTGAGCTGACCGCGATCCTGAACCTAAACACACAACTAGCTGTAGCCGGGGAACGTGCCTACGATGATTCCTAGACGTCTCGCGCCAGCCGAAGGACTAACTTCCCCTATTAGAAGAAACACAGACCTCTCTTGCCTCCAGAGAACACCCCACAGAAATAGCAGCCCCCCACATGTAATGACGGTGAAATGAGAGGAAAGCACATACGTAGTTATGAAAACAGATTCAGCAAAATGAGGCCCGCTAAAGCTAGATAGCAGAGGATACAAAAGTGAACTGCGCGGTCAGCGAAAAACCCTACAAAAAACCATCCTGAAATTACTTGAACTCATGTCCCAACTCATGGAACATGAGGAGTAATATCAGCCCACTAGAGCAACCAGCAAAAAAGGAATCACATATCTGCAAGCTGCACTAAGACAAAAATTAAGCAAAACGTGGAACAGGAAAATCAAAAACTTAGCTTGTCCTGAAGATTACAGAAGCGGGAAGCAGAGGTAACAAGACACACTGATTACATTGATAGCCGGCGAGGAAATGACAAGAAAGCAAGGTTAAATAGGAAACTCCCATATCCTGATAGAACAGGTGGACACCAGAGACCGCAGAAAACCCAAGTCACCCAGTACCATCAGTAACCACCAGAGGGAGCCCAAAAACAGAATCCACAACAGTACCCCCCCTTGAGGAGGGGTCACCGAACCCTCACGAGAACCACCAGGGCGACCAGGATGAGCCCTATGAAATGCACGAACCAAATCAGCAGCATGAACATCAGAGGCAACCACCCAAGAATTATCCTCCTGACCATAACCCTTCCACTTGACCAAATATTGGAGTTTCCGTCTGGAAACACGAGAATCCAAGATCTTCTCCACAACATACTCCAATTCACCCTCCACCAGCACCGGAGCAGGAGGTTCAAGCGAAGGAACAACAGGTACCTCATACTTCCGCAACAACGACCGATGGAACACATTATGAATAGCAAACGATGCCGGGAGATCCAAACGAAACGACACAGGGTTAAGAATTTCCAAGATCCTATAGGGACCGATGAACCGAGGCTTGAAATTAGGAGAAGAGACCTTCATAGGAACAAAACGAGAAGACAACCACACCAAGTCCCCAACACGAAGTCGAGGACCCACGCGGCGATGGCGATTAGCAAACTGCTGAGCCCTCTCCTGGGACAACCTCAAATTGTCCACCACATGACTCCAAATCTGATGCAACCTATCCACCACCATGTCCACTCCAGGACAATCAGAAGGCTCCACCTGACCAGAGGAAAAACGAGGATGAAACCCCGAATTACAAAAGAAAGGAGAAACCAAGGTAGCAGAACTAGCCCGATTATTAAGGGCAAATTCAGCAAGCGGCAAAAAGGTAACCCAGTCATCTTGATCAGCAGAAACAAAACACCTTAAATAAGTTTCCAAGGTCTGATTAGTTCGTTCCGTCTGGCCATTCGTCTGAGGATGGAATGCAGACGAAAAGGACAAATCAATGCCCATCTTAGCACAGAACGTACGCCAAAATCTAGACACAAACTGGGATCCCCTGTCAGAAACGATGTTCTCCGGAATCCCATGCAAACGAACCACGTTCTGAAAAAACAGAGGGACCAACTCAGAGGAGGAAGGTAACTTAGGCAAGGGTACCAGATGAACCATCTTAGAAAAGCGGTCACACACAACCCAGATGACGGACATTTTTTGAGAGACAGGGAGATCCGAAATAAAGTCCATGGAAATGTGCATCCAAGGCCTCTTCGGGATAGGCAAAGGTGACAACAATCCACTGGCCCGAGAACAGCAAGGCTTAGCCCGAGCGCAAACTTCACAAGACTGCACAAAAGAACGCACATCCCTCGACAAGGAAGGCCACCAAAAAGACCTGGCCACCAAGTCTCTAGTACCAAATATTCCAGGATGACCTGTCAACGCAGAAGAATGGATCTCGGAGATGACTCTACTGGTCCAATTATCCGGAACAAACAGTCTTTCAGGCGGACAACGATCAGGTTTATCCGCCTGAAACTCCTGCAAAGCACGTCGCAAGTCTGGGGAGACAGCCGACAAAATCACCCCATCCCTAAAGATACCAGTGGGCTCAGAATTTCCAGGGGAGTCAGGCACAAAACTCCTAGAAAGAGCATCCGCCTTCACATTTTTTGAACCTGGCAGGTATGAAACCACAAAATCGAAACGGGAGAAAAACTGTGACCAACGAGCCTGTCTAGGATTCAGACGCTTGGCAGACTCAAGGTAAATCAGATTTTTGTGATCAGTCAAGACCACCACACGATGTCTAGCACCCTCAAGCCAATGACACCACTCCTCAAATGCCCACTTCATGGCCAAAAGCTCCCGATTACCAACATCATAATTCCGCTCAGTGGGCGAAAACTTTCTAGAAAAGAACGCACATGGCTTCATCACTGAGCAATCGGAGCTTCTCTGCGACAAAACCGCCCCCGCTCCAATCTCGGAAGCATCAACCTCAACCTGAAAAGGAAGCGAAACATCTGGCTGACGCAACACAGGAGCAGAAGAAAACCGGCGCTTAAGTTCCTGAAAGGCCTCCACAGCCGCAGGAGACCAATCAGCAACATCAGCACCCTTCTTAGTCAAATCCGTCAAAGGCTTAACAACACTAGAAAAATTAGTTATGAAACGACGATAAAAATTAGCAAAGCCCAAGAACTTCTGTAGACTCTTAAGAGATGTAGGCTGCGTCCAGTCACAAATAGCCTGAACCTTGACGGGATCCATCTCAATAGTAGAAGGGGAAAAAATATACCCCAAAAAAGAAATCTTCTGGACTCCAAAGAGACACTTTGAACCTTTTACAAACAAAGAATTGGCCCGCAGGACCTGAAACACCTTCCTGACCTGCTGAACATGGGACTCCCAGTCATCAGAAAAAACCAAAACATCATCCAAATACACAATCATAAATTTATCCAAATATTCACGGAAAATATCGTGCATAAAGGACTGGAAGACAGAAGGAGCATTAGAAAGTCCAAAAGGCATCACCAAATACTCAAAATGGCCCTCAGGCGTATTAAATGCGGTTTTCCACTCATCACCCTGCTTTATCCGCACAAGATTATACGCACCCCGAAGATCAATCTTAGTGAACCATTTAGCCCCCTTAATGCGAGCGAACAAATCAGTCAGCAATGGCAAAGGATACTGATATTTGACTGTAATCTTATTCAAAAGACGGTAATCTATACAAGGCCTCAAGGAACCATCTTTTTTGGCCACGAAAATAAAACCTGCTCCCAAAGGGGACGAAGATGGACGGATATGTCCCTTTTCCAAGGACTCCTTAACATAATCCCGCATAGCAGTATGCTCTGGCACTGACAGATTGAACAAACGTCCTTTAGGAAATTTACTGCCAGGAATCAAATCTATAGCACAATCGCAATCCCTGTGAGGAGGAAGCGAATTGAGCTTAGACTCCTCAAAAACATCCCGATAATCAGACAAAAATACAGGAACCTCAGAAGGAGTAGATGAAGCGATAGAAATCGGAGGTGCATCATCATGAACCCCCTGACATCCCCAGCTTAACACAGACACCGTTTTCTAGTGGGTTATGAGTTTGCAACCATGGCAGACCAAGCACTAAGACATCATGTAAATTATACAGTACCAGGAAGCGAATCACCTCCTGATGAACGGGAGTCATACGCATGGTCACTTGTGTCCAGTACTGAGGTTTGTTCATAGCCAAAGGTGTAGAGTCAATTCCTTTCAAAGGAATAGGGACTTCCAGAGGCTCCAGACTAAACCCACAGCGGTTGGCAAATGACCAATCCATAAGACTCAGGGCAGCGCCTGAATCCACATAGGCATCGACGGAAATGGCTGATAATGAACAAATCAGAGTCACAGACAGAATGAACTTAGACTGTAAAGTACTAATGGCAACAGACTTATCAACCTTTTTTGTGCGTTTAGAGCATGCTGATATAACATGAGCTGAATCACCACAATAAAATCACAACCCATTTTTCCGCCTATAGTTTTGCCGTTCACTTCTGGACTGAGTTCTATCACATTGCATTGTCTCAGGTGCCTGTTCAGAAGACACCGCCAAATGGTGCACAGGTTTGCGCTCCCGTAAACGCCGATCAATCTGAATAGCCATAGTCATAGACTCATTCAGACCTGTAGGCGCAGGGAACCCCACCATAACATCTTTAATGGCCTCAGAAAGGCCATCTCTGAATCTTGCAGCCAGGGCGCACTCATTCCACTGAGTAAGCACCGACCATTTCCGAAATTTCTGACAATATATTTCTGCTTCATCTTGCCCCTGAGAGAGAGCCAATAAAGCTTATTCAGCCTGAATCTCTAGGTTAGGTTCCTCATAGAGCAAACCCAATGCCAGAAAAAACGCATCCACATTGAGCAACGCAGGATCCCCTGGTGCCAATGCAAATGCCCAATTCTGAGGGTCACCCCGCAGGAAAGATATAACAATTTTGACTTGCTGAGCAGGGTCTCCAGAGGAGCGAGATTTCAAAGAAAGAAACAACTTGCAATTGTTCCTAAAATTCAGAAAACTAGATCTATCTCCAGAAAAAAACTCTGGGATAGGAATTCTAGGTTCAGACATAGGAGCATGTACAACAAAATCTTGTATATTTTGAACCTTAGCAGCAAGATTATTCAGGCTGGAAGCCAAACTCTGGACGTCCATGATAAACAGCTGAGGTCAGAGCCATTCAGGGATTAAGAGGAGGTAAGACGCAGCCAGGCTGCAATTAATGCTAGGCAGCAAACTCTGAGGGGAAAAAAAAAAAAAACTTCCTCAGACTACTTTTCCTCCTACTTCAGCCAATATGGTACCAATTTTTGGCCGGCTATACTGTCATGATCCCAATGGCAGGGTATCACAAAAGGACAAGCACAAAAAACAAAACAAGCTCTAGGGTGATGGAAACTGAGCTGACCGCGATCCTGAACCTAAACACACAACTAGCTGTAGCCGGGGAATGTGCCTACGATGATTCCTAGACGTCTCGCACCAGCCGAAGGACTAACTTCCCCTATTAGAAGAAACACAGACCTCTCTTGCCTCCAGAGAACACCCCACAGAAATAGCAGCCCCCCACATGTAATGACGGTGAAATGAGAGGAAAGCACATACGTAGTTATGAAAACAGATTCAGCAAAATGAGGCCCGCTAAAGCTAGATAGCAGAGGATACAAAAGTGAACTGCGCGGTCAGCGAAAAACCCTACAAAAAACCATCCTGAAATTACTTGAACTCATGTGCCAACTCATGGAACATGAGGAGTAATATCAGCCCACTAGAGCAACCAGCAAAAAAGGAATCACATATCTGCAAGCTGGACTAAGACAAAAATTGAGCAAAACGTGGAACAGGAAAATCAAAAACTTAGCTTGTCCTGAAGATTACAGAAGCGGGAAGCAGAGGTAACAAGACACACTGATTACATTGATAGCCGGCGAGGAAATGACAAGAAAGCCAGGTTAAATAGGAAACTCCCATATCCTGATAGAACAGGTGGACACCAGAGACCGCAGAAAACCCAAGTCACCCAGTACCATCAGTAACCACCAGAGGGAGCCCAAAAACAGAATCCACAACACTGGCAGTGCTGAACCCCACTAACACATTGGCTGGTGATTTTCTCTGTGAAGCTCGCATTTCCGGGCAAAAACTAGCGGTGTTAGAGCCCAGGGTCAGCAGGAGGAGGAGAGGAGCAGAGTGTAGGCCGAAGCCAGCACTGGTGGCAGCTTTTGGTCAGTTGTGCCAGCGTGGCTTGTGCTGGACACGATGCAGGCTACACAGCAGGGGAACAGCTGGCGGTGCTGAACCCCACTAACACATTGGCTGTTTTTTTTCTCTGTGCAGCTCGCATTTCCGGGCAAAAACTAGCGGTGTTTGAGCCCAGGGGCAGCAGGAGGAGGAGAGGAGCAGAGTGTAGGCCGAAGCCTGCACTGGTGGCAGCTTTTGGTCAGTTGTGCCAGCGTGGCTTGTGCTGGACACGATGCCGGCTACACAGCAGGGGAACAGCTGGCCGTGCTAAACCCCACTATCACATTGGCGGGTGTTTTTCTCTGTGCAGCTAGCACTTCCAGGCTACAACTGGCGGTGTTATAGCCCAGGGTCAGCAGGAGGAGGAGAGGAGCAGAGTGTAGGCCGAAGCCTAGTTGAACCAATTTCAAAGGAAACTTTTAACCCCCCCTCAGGTGTTGCAAGGTACAAGAGCAACACCTTGAACAGCATTAATGCTGCACAAGTCTAAGGTTGCTCTCTTCATTTTGCTCCTTGCACACGCTGAATAAAACATGTACACTATTTAGCCCATTATACTGTCAAACAGTAGTGGAGGCGTGACTTTTCTTTTGAAGAAGACGCAGCACAGGTGTCAAAATTTACACCTAGGTGCTGGGCGCAGACTCCTTACCGTTGTTATTTGCAGTACAGGAGAGTGCGCTCTTGTGTTATCCCTTGGCAATACCCTGTTAGTGCAGGCCGTCTCATGACCTCATTTCATGTTGGCCGCTGCGGTTAACGATGGCCATAAATCCCAGAACCACAGTGCCTTTCCATAAAGTCACACTGCGGTGCTGGGATTCGTGGCCTTGTGCAGTAAATATGTTCGCCGCTCACACATGTCCTTACACCTGCTTCAGACTGGGCGGCCTCAGCTGATCCCTTATTGCCTGCCACGGCCATGAGGCCACACAGTCTGAAGAAGGCGGATGGAGGGGAGTGAAGACAGGCGAACATATGCACTGCTCGGGCCCATCAATCACACCCTCGCAGTCAAAATATATGAGACAACGAGGGGCGTTGTGTCGGGCAGGGCGGACGCACAGGCACAGCCAGCCAACCAATGATGTCTGAAGACGGGCAGCGCTAACAATGGGGGTGCTGCGTGTCATTAAAAAGGAAAGTCACACCTCAGGGACATTGTAATGGTCTCTAATGAGACACATTTTGTACGTGTTGAGTTCCACGTGGGCAAGGAGAAAGAGTCAGCCACCTTGTACAAATGCAGCAGTACTGCTGTACAAGATGGCTGTTATACATAGAAACACCTGGGGGTGGGGGGCAGGCTCACTTCAATTTCAGTTCGTGTGCCTGCGTGGTGTTTGCAGGTCACGTTGCCGGCTACACAGCAGGGGAACAGCTGGCGGTGCTGAACCCCACTAACACATTGGCTGGTGTTTTTCTCTGTGCAGCTAGCAATTCCGGGCAAAAACTAGCGTTGTTAGAGCCCAGGGTCAGCAGGAGGAGGAGAGGAGCAGAGTGTAGGCCGAAGCCAGCACTGGTGGCAGCTTTTGGTCAGTTGTGCCAGCGTGGCTTGTGCTGGACACGATGCAGGCTACACAGCAGGGGAACAGCTGGCGGTGCTGAACCCCACTAACACATTGGCTGTTTTTTTTCTCTGTGCAGCTCGCATTTCCGGGCAAAAACTAGCGGTGTTTGAGCCCAGGGGCAGCAGGAGGAGGAGAGGAGCAGAGTGTAGGCCGAAGCCTGCACTGGTGGCAGCTTTTGGTCAGTTGTGCCAGTGTGGCTTGTGCTGGACACGATGCCGGCTACACAGCAGGGGAACAGCTGGCGGTGCTGAACCCCACTATCACATTGGCGGGTGTTTTTCTCTGTGCAGCTAGCACTTCCAGGCTACAACTGGCGGTGTTATAGCCCAGGGTCAGCAGGAGGAGGAGAGGAGCAGAGTGTAGGCCGAAGCCTAGTTGAACCAATTTCAAAGGTAACCTTTAACCCCCCTCAGGTGTTGCAAGGTACAAGAGCCACACCTTGTGCATCATTAAAGCTGCACAAGTAAAAGGTTGCTCTCTTAATTTTGCTCCTTGCACACGCTGAATAAAACACGTACACTATTTAGCCCATTCTACTGTAGAACAGTAGTGGAGGCGTGACTTGTCTTTTTAAAGAAAAGCAGCACAGGTGTCGAAAATAACACCTTGGTGCATGGGCGCAGCTTCCTGAGCGTTGTTATTTGCTGTACAGGAGTCTGCGCTCTTGTTATCCCTTGGCCATGCGCTGTGAGCGCTTCCTGTCTTCTGACCTCATTTCATGTCGGCCGTTGCGGTTAGCGATGGACATGAATCCCAGACCCACAGTGTGTTTTCTAAAAATCACACTGCGTGGCTGGGATTCGTGGCCTTGTGCAGTAAATATGTTTGCCGCTCACACATGTCCTTACACCTGCTTCAGACTGGGCGGCCTCATCTGATCCCTTATCGCATGCCGCGGTCATGAGGCCACACAGTCTGAAGAAGGCGGAAGGAGATGAGTGAACACAGGCAAACATTTGCACTGCACATGCCCATCAATCACATCCTCGTTGTCCAAAAAAATAAGACACCGAGAGGCGTTAATTCGAGCAGGGCAGACACACAGGCGCAGCCAGCTAACCAATGATGTCAAAAGACGGGCAGCGCTAACAAGGGTGGTGCTGCGTATCATTAGAAAGGAAAGTCACACCTCAGGGACAGTGGAATGGTCTCAATGAGACACATTTAGTACGTGTTTAATTAAACGTGGGCAAGGAGAAAAAGTCTGCCACCTTGTACAATGCAGCAGTACTGCTGTACAAGGTGGCTGTTATACATAGAAACACCTGGGGGTGGGGGGCAGGCTTCCTTCAATTTCAGTTCATGTGCCTGCGTGGCGTTTGCAGGACACGTTGCCAGCTACACAGCAGGGGAACAGCTGGCGTTGCTGAACCCCACTGACACATTGACTGGTGTTTTTCTTTGTGCAGCTCGCATGTCCGGGCAAAAACTGGCGGTGTTAGAGCCCAGGGTCAGCAGGAGGAGGAGAGGAGCAAAGTGTAGGCCGACGCCTGCACTGGTGGCAGCTTTTGGT
Source organism: Ranitomeya imitator (assembly GCF_032444005.1). Classification (NCBI taxonomy): domain Eukaryota; kingdom Metazoa; phylum Chordata; class Amphibia; order Anura; family Dendrobatidae; genus Ranitomeya; species Ranitomeya imitator. The sequence continues at coordinate 482,338,914 of NC_091286.1, read as the reverse complement.
CGGTTGTGCCAGCGTGGCTTGTACTGGACACGATGCAGGCTACACAGCAGGGGAACAGCTGGCGTTGCTGAACCCCACTAACACATTGGCTGTTGTTTTTCTCTGTGAAGCTCGCATTTCCGGGCAAAAACTAGCGGTGTTAGAGCCCAGGGTCAGCAGGAGGAGGAGAGGAGCAAAGTGTAGGCCGAAGCCTGCACTGGTGGCAGCTTTTGGTCGGTTGTGCCAGCGTGGCTTGTGCTGGACACGATGCCGGCTACACAGCAGGGGAACAGCTGGCAGTGCTGAACCCCACTAACACATTGGCTGTTGTTTTTCTCTGTGAAGCTCGCATTTCCGGGCAAAAACTAGCGGTGTTAGAGCCCAGGGTCAGCAGGAGGAGGAGAGGAGCAGAGTGTAGGCCGAAGCCTAGTTGAACCAATTTCAAAGGTAACCTTTAACCCTCCCTCAGGTGTTGCAAGGTACAAGAGCCACACCTTGTGCAGCATTAATGCTGCACAAGTAAAAGGTTGCTCTATTTAGTTTGCTCCTTGCACACGCTGAATAAAACACGTACACTATTTAGCCCATTATACTGTCAAACAGTAGTGGAGGCGTGACTTGTCTTTTTAAGGAGACGCAGCACAGGTGTCAAAATTTACACCTAGGTGGTGGGCGCAGATTCCTGAGCGTTGTATTAGCTGTACAGGAGTCTGCGCTATTGTGATCCCTTGGCCATGCGCTGTGAGCGCTGCCTGTCTTCTCACCTCATTTCATGTTGGCCGTTGCGGTTAGCAATGGATATGAATCCCAGGCCCACAGTGTGTTTTCAAAAAATCACACTGCGTGGCTGGGATTCGTGGCCTTGTGCAGTAAATATGTTTGCCGCTCACACATGTCCTTACACCTGCTTCAGACTGGGCGGCCTCAGCTGATCCCTTATCGCCTACCACGGCCAGGAGGCCGCACAGTCTGAAGAAGGCGGAAGGAGATGAGTTAAGACAGGCGAACATATGCACTGCACATGCCCATCAATCACACCCTCGCAGCCAAAATATATGAAACCAGGGGGGTTGTGTCGGGCAGGGCGGACGCACAGGCACAGGCAGCCAACCAATGATGTCAGAAGACGGGCAGCGCTACCAAGGGGGGTGGTGCGTGTCATTAAAAAGGAAAGTCACACCTCAGGGACATTGTAATGGTCTGTAATGAGACACATATTTTACGTGTTTAATTCTACGTGGGCAAGGATAAAAAAACAGCCACCTTGTACAAATGCAGCAGTACTGCTGTACTAGGTGGCTGTTATACATAGAAACACCTGGGGGGTGGGGCCAGGTTCCCTTTAATTTCAGTTCATGTGCCTGCGTGGCGTTTGCAGGTCACGTTGTCGGCTACACAGCAGGGGAACAGCTGGCGTTGCTGAACCCCACTAACACATTGGCTGGTGTTTTTCTCTGTGCAGCTAGCACTTCCGGGCAAAAACTAGCGGTGTTTAAGCCCAGGGTCAGCAGGAGGAGGAGAGGAGCAGAGTGTAGGCCGAAGCCTGCACTGGTGGCAGCTTTTGTTCTGTTGTGCCAGCGTGGCTTGTGCTGGACACGTTGCCGACTACACAGCAGGGGAACAGCTGGCTGTGCTGAACCTCACTGACACATCACCTAGTGTTTTTTCTGTGTAGACAACACTTCCAGGTGGCAACTGACAGTGTTGAAACCCAGGGAATCAAAGAGGAGCAGAGTGTAGGCCGAAGCCTGCAGTGGAGCAAGTTAAAAGGGAACCTTTAACCCCCCCCCCCCCCCAGGCATTTGTTGCTGAAAGAGCCATCTTGTACAGCAGTAATACTGCACATGGAAAATGGTGGCTCCGAAAATTATGCTCCTTGCAAACGCTGAAGTACACACTCATATAATGTGTCCCCTCACGCTGTCAAACCGTCCCGGAAGTGGGACTTTCCTTTGTAATGTGACACAGCAAAGCCGTCATTCCAACCCCCTTGGTGCCGTGCGCCACCTCCTCAACGTTGTTTGGTTCTGTCACGGAGCCCGCGCTGTAATGTTATCCCTTGGCCATGCACAGTTAGCGGTGCCCGTCTTCTGACATCATGTAGGTGTCAGGCTGGCAGTGCCTGTGCGTCCAAGCTGCCCGAGATCCAACCTTGCAGCGTCATCTAATGTAGTCCCACTGCGGGCCAGGGATCCATGGGCATGCGCAGTGCATATCATCGCCTCTCACTCACCTCCTTCCTGCTTCTTCAGACTGTGCGGCGTCACGGCCGTGGCATGCTATTAGGGATCAGCTGACGCCGCCTAGTCTGAAGAAGCGTGAAGAAGGGGAGTGAGAGGCTAGTATATGCACTGCGCATGGCCATGGATACCAGGCCCACTGTGGGATCACATTAGACGACACTGCGAGGTGGGATTTCGGGCAGCATGGACGCACAGGCGCAGCCAGGATGACAACAAATGATGTCAGAGGACGGGCAGCGCAAACTGTGCATGGCCAAGGGATAACATAACAGCGCAGGGTCCATGACGGAATCAAACAACGCTAAGGAGCCAGCGCACGGTGGCAAGGGTGTAGCAATGACGGCTGTGCTGCGTCACATTACAAAGGAAAGTCCAACCTCCGGGATGGTTGGATGGTGTGAGGGGACACATTACATGAGTGTGTAGTTCAGTGTTTGCAAGGAGCATAATTTCAAGAGCGACCTTTCCCTTGTGCAGTATTAGTGCTGCACATGGTGGCTCTTTCAGTAACAAACGCCTAGGGGGGGGGTGGGACAGGTCCCCTTACATTTTAGGTGTGCCAGCGTGGCGGTCGCATGACACGTTGCCGGATACACAGCTGGGGATCAGCTGACGTTACTGAACCCCAATAACAGAGGAGCGACGGTTGACTGTGCAGACAGCACTTCCAGGCACCAACTGGCGGTGTTAGAGCCCAGGGACAGCAGGAGGAGCAGATTGGAGGTATTGCTGCACACACAGCTGGGGATCAGCTGACGTTACTGAACCCCAATAACAGAGGAGCGACTGTTAAATGTGCACACAGCACTTCCAGGCACCAACTGGCGGTGTTGGAGCCCAGGGACAGCAGGAGGAGCAGATTGGAGGTATTGCCGCACACACAGCTAGGGATCAGCTGACGTTACTGAACCCCAATAACAGAGGAGCGACTGTTAACTGTGCACACAGCACTTCCAGGCACCAACTGGCGGTGTTAGAGCCCAGGGTCAGCAGGAGGAGCAGAGGAACAGAGTGTAGGCCGAAGCCTGATTGGAGCAAGTTGAAAGGGAACCTTTAACCCCCCCCCCCCAAGACGTTTGTAGCTGAAAGAGCCATCTTGTGCAGCACTAAGGATGCAAAAGGAAAAGGTTGCTCTTTTAATTATGCTCCTTGCAAACACTGAAGTAAACACTAAAAATGTGTCCCCTTATACCGTTCAACCGTCCCGGAGGTGCAAATTTCCTTCGTAATGGGACACAGCACAGCTGTCATTCCTATCCCCTTGGTGCCGTGCGCTGCCTCCTCAGCGTTGTTTTAAGCTGTCACGGAGCCTGCGCTGTTCTGTTAGCCCTTGGCCATGTCCAATTAGCGCTGCCTGTCTTCTGACATAATTTGGTGTCAGGCTGTCAGTGCCTGTGCGTCCACGCTGCTCCAGATCCCACCTCGCAGTCTCGTCTAACGTAATCCCACTGCGGGCCTTGGATCCATGGGCATGCGCAGTGCATATCATCGCCTCTCACTCACCTCCTTCCTGCTTCTTCAGACTGTGCGGCGTCACGGCCGTGGCATGCTATTAGGGATCAGCTGACGCCGCCTAGTCTGAAGAAGCGTGAAGAAGGGGAGTGAGAGGCTAGTATATGCACTACGCATGCCGATGGATCCCAGGCCCGCAGTGTGACTCAATCAGAAGACACTGCGAGGCGGGATCTCGGGCAGCGCGGCCGCACAGGCGCAGCCAGCCTGACACCAAATTAAGTCAGAAGACAGGCAGCGCAAATAGGGCATGCCCAAGGGATAACAGAACAGCGCAGGCTCCGTGACAGCTTAAAACAACGCTGAGGAGGCAGCGCATGGCACCAAGGGGGTAGGAATGACGGCTGTGCTGCGTCACATTATGAAGGAAAGTCCCAGCTCCGGGACGGTATAAAGGTATCAGTGAACACATTTTATAAGTGTTAAGTTCTGCGTGTGCAAGGAGCTAAACCAAAAGAGCTACCTTTTCCTTGTGCAGCATTACTGCTGCACAAGATGGTTCCCTTACATTTAGGTTGTTGTGCCAGCGTGGTGGTCGCAGGACACATTGCCGGCTACACAGCTGGGGATCAGCTGACGTTACTGAAACCCAATAACACTGGGTCGTATGTTTTTACTGTGCAGCCTGCACTTCTGAGCCGCAACTGGCGGTGTTGGAGCCCAGGAATAGCAGTTCAGGTGGTAGAAAGATGAACACAGCAGGAGACCTGGATGACACCCAATTACTTAATCAGGCAGAGGAGTGGCAAATTCCTGCGAGATCCAGGCCTGGTTCATTTTCAGGAAAGTAAGCCGGTCAACGTTATCGGAGGACAGTCGCATGCGACGGTCTGTTAGTACACCACCTGCGGCACTAAAGACACGTTCCGATAAGACACTAGCCACAGGGCAAGCCAGCACCTCCAATGCATACTGGCTTAGCTCTGGCCATGTATCCAGCTTAGAGACTTAAAACTTGAACGGGGAAGAGCCGTCTGGGAGTACAGTAAGAGGGCAAGCCATGTAGTCTGTCACCATCTGACGGAACCGTTGCCTCCTGCTGACTGGAGCCGCCGGTGATGGTGTAGACATTTGGGGCGGGCACACAAAAGTGTGCCAGAGTTGTGCCATACTGGGCTTGCCTTGGGCAGAGGCACTGCTTCTGCTCCCTCTTTGGGCAGAGCCTCCCCCACTGCCTCGACGCACTGAGCTGCTTTGTAAAGCACTAGCAGCACTCCTCTCAGTTAGACAGGAGAAGATGATGGAATTCACCAGTGTGTCGTGGTACTCCCGCAATTTACGCTCCCGGGTCAACGCTGGGATGAGGTTTTGGACGTTGTCCCGGTAGCGAGGATCGAGGAGGGTGAACACCCAATAATCAGGCATGTTGAGAATGTGGTCGATGCGGCGGTCGTTTCTCAGGCACTGCAGCATGAAATCCACCATGTGCTGCAGAGTGCCAACTGGCCCAGAAACGCTGTCCCCTGCTTGAGACATGATCTCTGCCCGCTCGTCATCACCCCACCCTCGCTGTACACACTGACCACTGGACAATTGTGTCGCTCCCTCCTCTGGACGGAGCTCTTCCTCCTCCATTGACTCCTCCTCATCCTCCTCACAAATTGGCCCCTGCGTACCCCTTTGTGAGGAACCACGTGGCGCTGACTCTCCAGAAGCTGATGGAAAAGGTGACTCCTCATCCTCCACCTCTTCCACAACATCATCCCTTAACCCTTGCAAAGTTTGCTGAAGCAGGCAGATAAGGGGGACAGTCATGCTGACTAGTGCATCATCTGCACTTGCCATCCACATGGAATAATCAAAAGGACGCAAAACCTGGCAGACGTCCTTCATTGTGGCCCACTCTGTGGTTGTGAAGTCTGATCGGCGCTGACTGCGACTTCTTTGCGCCTGATGCAGCTGGTACTCCATAACTGCTTGCTGCTGCTCACACAACCGCTCCAACATATGTAACGTGGAATTCCACCGGGTAGGTAGGTCACATATGATGCGGTGTTCCGGAAGGCGGAATCGGCGCTGCAGAGCAGCAATGCGGGATCTGGCTAAGCTGGAACGCCGCAAGTGAGCACACTCTAGGCGGACCTTGTGCAGCAGGGCATCAAGATCCGGATAGTCCCTCAGAAAACTCTGCACAACCAAATTGAGCACATGTGCCAGACATGGGATGTGAGTGAGGTTGCCAAGGGCCAAAGCTGCCACCAGATTTCGGCCATTGTCACACACTACCATGCCTGGCTGGAGATTCGCTGGCAGTAACCACACATCGCTCTCCTGCTTGATGGCATTCCAGAGCTCCTGCGCTGTGTGGCTTCGATGCCCCAATGAAACTAGTTTCAAGACGGCCTGCTGACGTTTGGCCACGGCTGTGCTCATGTCGGTCATAGGTAAACGTTCACGGGTCCATGTGGAGGTGGACTGTGACGGATCCTGCAGAGAGGAATCTGAGGAACTGGTGTAAGAGGAGGAGTCGATGCGTACAGACTGGATTCCTGCAATCCTTGGAGTGGGCAGGACACGTCCTGCGCCACTCGCACGATCTGTACCCGGCTCAACAACATTAACCCAATGGGCAGTGAGGGAAACGTATCGCCCCTGTCCATGCTGACTGGTCCACGCATCGGTGGTGAGGTGGACCTTGCTACTGACGGCGTTCAGTAGCGCATGTTTTATGTTTGCCTCAACATGCCTGTGCAGGGCAGGGACAGCCTGCCTGCTGAAGTAAAAGCTGCTGGGCACCTTGTACTGTGGGACCGCCAATGCCATCAAGTCACGGAAGCTGTCAGTCTCCACCAGCCTGAACGAGAGCATTTCCAGGGACAACAGTTTGGCAATGCCTGCATTTAGAGCCTGTGCTCGGGGGTGGTTGGCCGAGAATGCCCGCCTTTTCTCCCATGCCTGTACTACCGATGGCTGTAGAGTAGACTGGGAGTGTGAGGATGACTGGGAAGGTGGTGCTGTGGGTGGAATTACACAAGGTCTCTGGACAACAGTGCCAGAGGTTCTTCCATGGCGATCCTGGGAGGAAGCCAAACCAGCTGTGCGTGAGCTGGAGGAAGAGGCAACACGAGCTGAAGAGGTGGTAGCTGCCGCTGTTGGTTGGCCTACATCTTCAGTCTGTTTCTGTAACTCCACCGCGTGCCTGGTCCGCACATGTTTCCACATATTTGTGGTATTGAGGTTGCTGACATTTTTCCCTCTTTTTACTTTCTGATGACACAGCTTGCATTTGACAAAACAAATGTCATCTGCAACTGTGTCAAAAAAGGACCAGGCACTGCAAGTCTTGGGAGCGCCCTTTTTGGCTTTGGAAAGAGACAGGCTCCTAACTGGTGCCAAAGTGGAGGCTACAGGCTCCGCAGTCTTCCCCCTCCCTCTCCCTCTTTGGCCCGTAAGGGGAAGCTCTTCCTCAGAGCTGCTCCCACCACCTTCCTGTTCCTCACGCCACGATGGGTCAAGGACCTCATCATCTCCACTACCCTCTGCCACCAACTGCTCCTCCTGGGTAGTCTCGGCAGCACAGTACGCACCAGAAAGCGGCACCTGAGTTTCATCATCAGATGCGTACTGCGCTGTGGTCACTGGAGGCACTTGCCCACCTGCCTCTTCAGAGTCAGAGAGAAAAAGCTGTTGGGCATCACTGCACACTGCCTCTTCTTCCATTTCTCCAATGCTGCTTGGCTGGCCCCCTGTTTCCAAGCCAAGAGATTCAGAGAACAGAAGTAGAGACGGCTCCTGTCCTGGGCTCTCTGACTGCCTGGCCAATTTGGCAGGTGGTGAAGAGACAGATGGCTGCTCTCCAGTGCTCTGTGCCTGAGAGGATGTGGCACTAACTGAAGTCGATGCCGAGGCGTTAGCTGCCATCCACCCGACAACGGCTTCAATTTGGTCTTCACGCAGCAGCGGTGCACGGCGCTCTCCGACAAAGCTGCGCATGAAGGACTGTTCCCTGCTGAAACTGAGTGACGACGAGTCACCGGCGCCCGCAGCAGGCACAGAATCACCACATCCTCTCCCTGCTCCTCTCCCTGCTCCGCGCCCACGCCCACGTGCCTTACTCCCTGCCCTCTTCATCTTGGTTGGCAGATAAAGATAAGCAGAAAAGTACTAAGGCCTTAGTGTGCTTATTCCTGAAATGCTCCTCCTAACAGGTGTAAGAAACACTAATGTTGTAAAGTGTGGACTAAACTTTATTATTTTTCAAATGTGGCCTACACAAGTGTTAAGTTGTGTTTGGTGAACTTTACTTTTTTTTTTGTGCAGATCGGGCTACAGAGCTAGTTTAAATCACACGGAGACCGTGCAGACAGCCGTAAACGGCGCTGCAAGGCCAAAAAACCCTCCTCTAGGTTATCCTATGTAGTGTTTTTCCACTATTTAGCTGGAGACGGGTGGAAAGACACTAATAGGAATTTTTTTTTTTAAATTTTAAACAGGCAGCACTATTTGAAAAAAAGGAAATTGTTTTTCAAGGTATGAGGCAGTAACGCACCCTGAGCTGAATCCAACCGGCTATAGCTGCACACAGACTACAGGGCGAGCTGCGCTCACACAGAGACCGTGCAGACAGCCGTAAACGGCGCTGCAAGGCCCAATAAACCCCCTCTAGGTTATCCTATGTAGTGTTTTTCCACTATTTAGCTGGAGAAGGGTGGAAAAACACTAATAGGAATTTTTTTAAAAAAATTTTTAAACAGGCTGCACTATTTGAAAAAAAGGAAAATTTTTTTCAAGGTATGAGCCAGTAACGAACCCTGAGCTGAATCCAACCGGCTATGGCTGCACACAGACTACAGGGCGAGCTGGGCTCACACGGAGACCGTGCAGACAGCCGTAAACGGCGCTGCAAGGCCCAAAAACCCCCCTCTAGGTTATCCTATGTAGTGTTTTTCCACAATTTAGCTGGAGACGGGTGGAAAAACACTAATAGGGAAATTTTTTTTACATTTTTAAGCAGGCTGCACTATTTGAAAAAAAGGAAAATTTTTCTCAAGGTATGAGCCAGTAACGAACCCTGAGCTGAATCCAACCGGCTATGGCTGCACACAGACTACAGGGCGAGCTGGGCTCACACGGAGACCGTGCAGACAGCCGTAAACGGCGCTGCAAGGCCCAAAAACCCCCTCTAGGTTATCCTATGTAGTGTTTTTCCACAATTTAGCTGGAGACGGGTGGAAAAACACTAATAGGGAATTTTTAAAAAAAATTTTAAACAGGCTGCACTATTTGAAAAAAAGGAAAATTTTTCTCAAGGTATGAGCCAGTAACGAACCCTGAGCTGAATCCAACCGGCTATGGCTGCACACAGACTACAGGGCGAGCTGGGCTCACATGGAGACCGTGCAGACAGCCGTAAACGGCGCTGCAAGGCCCAAAAACCCACCTCTAGGTTATCCTATGTAGTGTTTTTCCACAATTTAGCTGGAGACTGGTGGAAAAACACTAATAGGAAATTTGAGAAAAAATGTGCAGCAGGCTGCACTATGAGCAAAAAAGGACAACTGTGTGAGGCAGTGTGAACCCCCCCTGAGCTGAATACAACCGGGTATATGGCTGCACACAGACTACAGAGTGAGCTGCACACACACACACAGAGACCTTGCAGAACACTGTTAAAACAGCGCTGCAAGGCAAGAGCAAGGTGAACAGTGAAGAACACACAGCGTTTTGCTAAATTTGCCTTTGGAAAGGAAAATAAAGCAATTAGCTAGCTCAACTGGCCCTCAGTTAGAACACAGCGTCCTGTCCCTAACTGAAATCACAGCAGAGTGAGCGCAAAATGGCGGCAGCGTTTTTTATAGTGCAGAGTGACATCATTTCAGCAGCCAATCACAGCCTTGCCAGTACTTACATGCCCACCATGCTAAACAGGATGTGCCCACACTTCCAATCATTCCTCATTGGCTGCTGCGTTCAGTTTGAATTCTGGGAACTTCCGATTCCGGTATCCGATACGCGGGAAGTATCGGAATTCGGTATCGGAATTCCGATACCGCAAATATCGACCGATACCCGATACTTGCGGTATCGGAATGCTCAACACTAATTAGGATTATTGTTGTCCTTTTTGGTGATCCCCGGTTTTGTGTATGTCTTCTTTTTCTTGTCCTTTTGCATCACTCTTGTTGGACATACCCCGGGTTGATCCCAGTCTGGTATAATTATGATGGTGCCCTCCACCCCTCTTGCTTTGTGCTAAATGTAAAAGCAGCGCATCGTTAGTGGATGTTCACGGTCAGGAACAAGTCGCTTCCTTGTCTTCTTCACCAAGAACATCAGAGAAGGATGCGTCAGGCGACACAACGGGTTACTCCATGGAGCTCTTTACACATACCGTTCCTGGGTTAGAAAGTGAAACAGTTAACAGGCCATGCCCATTACAAGTTGAATCGGACATGGAGTGCACAGATGCATAGCCACAGCCAGATTACTATGCTGTTCCTTTGACTCAGAGCAGAACATTGCCCTCGCAGTGTACTGATCCAGAATCAGACCCTAATGAGACTATGGTGCCCCGTCATGAACGCTATACCAGCGGCTTACACGGTGACACAGACAAAGTTGCACACGAGATAGAAGAGGAGGTCATAGATGACCCAGTTGTTGACCCCAATTGGCAGCCATTGGGGGAACAGGGTGCAGGCGGCAGTAGCTCTGAAGTGGAGGAGGAGGAGCCGCAGCAGGCATCAACATCACAACAGGTTTCCATCAGCCGGGCCGGTATCTGGCCAAAAACGCGTGGCAAAACCAGTTGTAGGACAGGGTGGCCATCTGGTTAAAGAAGCTCAGTCTGCAATGCCTGAAAAGGTATCCGATAGTAGAAAGAGTGCAGTCTGGTATATTTTTAAATGATGATCAGCGCAAAGTCATCTGTCAAAAATGTTCAACTACCTTAAGCAGACGTCAGAATCTTAAAAGTCTAAATACAAGTTGCATGCATCGACATTTAACCACCATGCATTTGCAAGCCTGGACTAACTACCAAACGTCCCTTAAGGTTGTAGCACCCTTGGCCAATGAAGCTAGTCAGCAATGCTACATCCCTTCCCTCACTGTAAGCCCACCATTTCCCTCACCACCTGCAGTAAATGTGCAGGTTTCGTCGCCAGGCCAAAGCAGTCAGGAAAAAACCAGCTTCATAGTAGGAAACACTGCATGTAGGGCACCAGCAAGAATACCATCTCCAACCCTCTCTCAGTCTGCCATGTCCACGGCACCCCTGCTAGTTCCACGATCTGCAGCTCTCCAGTCCAGCTCACCCACATGAGACTCTCGTTAGGAAAAGGAAGTACTCATCTTCGCATCCACGTACACAGGGTTTGAACGCCCACATTGCTAGACTAATGTCATTAGAGATGATGCCCTACCGGTTAGTTGAAAGCAAAGCTTTTAAAGCCCTGATGGACTACGCTGTACCACGCTACAAGCTACCCAGTCGACACATCTTTTCTAGAAAAGCCATCCCAGCCCTCCACCAGCATGTAAAAGACCGCATCGTCCATGCACTCAGGCAATCTGTGAGTACAAAGGTGCACCTGACAACAGATGCATGGACCAGTAGGCATGGCCAGGGACGTTACGTGTCCATCACGGCACACTGGGTTAATGTGGTGGATGCAGGGTCCACAGGGGACAGCAATATTGGGACAGTTCTGCCTAGCCCACGGTCTAGGAAACAGTTGGCTGTAGGCGTTCGCCCCCCCTCCTCCTCCTCCTCGTCCTCCTGCAGAAGCAAGAGCTCGTCCACAGACCGCAGTCGCACAACCACTCCATCCGCAGCTGCCACTGTTGCACACGAGGTATCCCATTATGGGACAGCTAGTGGCAAGCGTCAGCAGGCTGTATTGGCAATGAAGTGTTTGGGCGACAACAGACACACCGCGGAAGTTCTGTCCGAGTTCTTGCAGAAAGAAACTCAGTCATGGCTGGGCACTGTACATCTTGAGGCAGGCAAGGTAGTGAGTGATAACGGAAGGAATTTTATGGCTGCCATAGCCCTTTCACAACTGAAACACATTCCTTGCCTGGCTCACACATTAAACCTGGTGGTGCAGTGATTCTTGAAATGTTATCCGGGGTTACCCGACCTGCTCCTCAAAGTGCGCAGACTTTGCTCGCATATCCGCCGTTCGCCCGTACACTCCAGCCGTATGCGGAACCATCAGCAGTCTTTGAACCTTCCCCAGCATCGCCTAATCATCGACATTATAACAAGGTGGAACTCCACACTGCACATGCTTCAGAGACTGTGCGAACAGAGGCGTGCTGTTATGTATTTGTGGGAGGATACACATACACGGGCAGGCAGTGGATGGCAGACATGGAGTTGTCAGGTGTGCAGTGGTCGAAGGTACAAGACCTGTGTCAAGTCCTTCAGTGTTTTGAGGAATGCACACGGCTGGTTAGTGCAGACAACGCCATAATAAGTATGAGCATCCCCCTAATGCATCTGCTGATGCAAAGTTTGACGCACATAAAGGAGCAGGCGTCTGCAGCCGAGGAAGAGGAAAGCCTTGATGACAGTCAGCCATTGTCTGGTCAGGGCAGTCTACAGGACGAGATAGCGGGCGAAGAGGAGGACAAGGAGGATGATGGGGATGAGTATTTTTTGAATGAGGAAGCTTCTCCAGGGCCAATAGAAACTGGTGGCGTTGCAAGGCCGGGTTCAGGTTTTTTGAGGGAGACAAGTGACGTAGATTTGCCTGAAACTGCCCCTCAACCCAGCACAACCGCAGATTTCACAACTGGAACTTTGGCCCACATGGCGGATTATGCCTTACGTATCCTCAAAAGGGACCCACGCATTATTAAAATGATGACCGATGACGATTACTGGTTGGCCTGCCTCCTTGATCCTCGCTATAAAGGCAAATTGCAAAATATCATGCCACATGAGAGCCTCGAACAAATATTAGCAACCAAACAAGCAAGTCTTGTAGACCGTTTGATTCAGACATTCCCAGCACACAGCGCCGGTGATGGTTCTCACACGAGGTGCAGGGGGCAACAGGGCAGAGGTGCTAGAGATGCACAAATCAGAAGTGGCGTTGGATGGAGGGGTTTTCTGACCAGGTTGTGGAGTTATTTCGCAATGACCTCAGACAGGACAGGTACTGCAGCATCAGTTCAAAGTGACAGGAGACAACATTTGTCCAGTATGGATACTAACTATTTTTCATCCCTTATCGATGTTCTCCCTCAACCGTCATTCCCATTTGATTACTGGGCATCCAAAATAGACACCTGGCCTGAATTGGCAGAATATGCATTGCAGGAGCTTGCTTGCCCAGCAGCTAGTGTGCTATCAGAAAGAGTATTCTTAACATTACATAACATTACATAACATTACTTAACATTACATAACAATAACATTAGGGTTAAACCACCAAGGTGAATGTCTACTTATTTCTCTACATTTCAGTTCACTTGTTGTGTATGTCCTATTCTAATGTATAATGTTCTTCTGTCAACAAACTGTCATGTCAACTATGTAATTCCTTTATGATTTCTATGATTTAAGTCGTGCTGCTGTGATACCATAATTTCCCACGGGATCAATAAAGTGTATCATATCGTATCGTATCGTATTCAGTGCTGCTGGTTCAATATTGACCAAAAAAGGACTCGTCTGGCTAGCCAAAATGTTGATGATCTAACCTTCATTAAAATGAACCACTCATGGATTTCAAATTATTTTGCCCCACCTTTCCCGGCTGACACCTAGCTTTCCTATAAAAAGGTCTTGCTTGACTGGTCTTACTGACTGTTCCAATCCCTTAATTTGCAGCAGCTATTTGTCCAGCATACGACATGTTTACAACTCCCTAAATGGGCAAACTCCCCCCACGGGGCTGTGGTCTCGCCACTTGACGCAAGCACCCGTGAGAGTGCCTTTTGTCTGAAGAGGTGGGTGTGCCCACTTTTGGTCGACGGCAATGCCACTGGGTCCCTCATAGTACAATAAAGTGTCTCTGGCGGTGGTGGCGCGCACCCAACGTCAGACACACCATTGTAACATGAGGGGCCCTGGGCCTGTACCACCGGCCACAAGAGAGTTCCCCCCCAGCTCAAACAGTGCTCTACCACTTGCAAAATTATCTCTCACAGCTCCACCAATGTTTAGTCTATGCGCTGACATCCTTCAATGCCTGGCACTGACAATACCAATTTGTTGACATGTATGATGCTAGTTAAAATAGGCAGGTTCAGTGTCCTATATTGACTCCAGTAAATACTTAGCACCAAATTACTATGTCTGAAACTCAGCAGAGGAGCCCACCCCTGTACCTAAGTATGCCACCCTTTTGTTTTTGGGTTTTGTTGTTTTGCGAGAAATTAACATCTATTTATTTTTTGGGAGTACTAACTGTGTCAGACACTCCTTCCAATCATCCTCCGCTGACCACACCAATGCTGCCTGTGTACCCCTGCAAGATAATTCGAACTGCATTGAGCCTAATTTTTTTATTTTAGGCCTAGTAAGTCTGTCTGCGGTCCCTCCTTCCAATTGTCCTCCGCTGACCACACAAATGCTGCCTGTGTACCCCTACCACATAATTGAAGCTGCATTGAGCCTAATTTATTTAGTTTTGGCCTACTAAGTCTGTCTGCGGTCCCTCCTTCAAATTGTCCTCCGCTGACCACACCAATGCTGCCTGTGTACCCCTGCAAGATAATTCAAACTGCATTGAGCCTAATTTTTTTTTATTTTAGGCCTACTAAGTCTGTCTGCGGTCCATCCTTCCATTTGTCCTCTGCTGAGCACACCAATGCCGATTGTGTACCCAAGTAACTTTTTTTCAACCTGCAGTGAGCCAACTTTGTGGTGTAAGGCCTACTAGCAGTGTCTGTCTGCGCCACTTAATACAGCTGTTGTCCTCTAAAAAAACAACAACAAAAACAAAAAAAAAGGCTGGTTTTCAGCCTGTCAGAATTATAAAACTGCATTGGGGCCACAAGTTTCGTTGTGGTCTACAAACTGATTCTTCCGCACCAAGGTGTTCTCTATGTTGCCTCTCCCTCGCTTCTATCTTGAAGCTCTTGTTACGTAGTTGTTGAAACAACACAGCATTAGCCCTAAAAGTTGGGTCTGGGTTGTAGAGACGGTGTCTGCCGCTCCAAGGTGTTCTCCAGGTTGCCTCTCCCTAGCTTCTATCTTGAAGCTCTTGTTAAGTAGTTGTTGAAACAACACTGCATGAAGCCTACAAGTTGGGTCTTGGTTGTAGAGACGGTGTCTGCCGCTCCAAGGTGTTCTCCAGGTTTCCTCTCCCTAGCTTCTATCTTGAAGCTCTTGTTAAGTAGTTGTTGAAACAACACTGCATTAGGCCTACAAGTTGGGTCTGGGTTGTAGAGACGGTGTCTGCCGCTCCAAGGTGTTCTCCAGGTTGCCTCTCCCTAGCTTCTATCTTCAAGCTCTTGTTAAGTAGTTGCTGAAACAACACTGCATTAGGCCTACAAGTTGGGTCTGGGTTGTAGGGACGGTGTCTGCCGCTCCAAGGTGTTCTCCAGGTTGCCTCTCCCTAGCTTCTATCTTCAAGCTCTTGTTAAGTAGTTGTTGAAATAACACTGCATTAGGCCTACAAGTTGGGTCTGGGTTGTAGAGACGGTGTCTGCCGCTCCAAGGTTTTCTACAGGTTGCCTCTCCCTAGCTTCTATCTTGAAGCTCTTGTTAAGTAGTTGTTGAAACAACACTGCATTAGGCCTACAAGTTGGGTCTGGGTTCTACAAACGATGTCTTCCGCTCCAAGGTGTTCTCCAGGTTGCCACATAATCGAAGCTGCATAGAGTCTATTTTGTTATTTTAGGCCAACTAAGTCTGTCTGTGGTCCCTCCTTCCAATAGTCCTCGACTGACCACACCAATGCTGCCTGTGTACCCCTGGAACCTATTTAAAAGTGCATAGAGTCTACTTTTTTTATTTTAGGCCTACTAAGTGTTTCTGCGGTCCTTCCTTCCAATTGTCCTCCACTGAGCACACCAATGCAGACCGTGTACCCATGTAACCTTTTTTAAAATGCGTCGAGCCAACTTTGTGGTGTAAGGCCTACTAACAGTGTCTGGCAGCACCACTCAATACAGCTGTCCTCTTTAAAAAAAATACCTGCAATTATCAGGTTTTCAGCCTATCGGAATTTAACAACTGCAGTGGGACTACTAGTTTGGTTGGGGCATACTAACAGTGTCTGCCGCTCCAAGGTGTTCTCCTGGTTGCCTTTCCTGAGCTTCTATCTTCAGGCTCATGTTAAATAGTTGTTAAATGGAACAACTGCATTTGGCCTAGTAGTGTGGTTGGGGCCTTCTAACGGTGTATGCCGCTCCGTGCTGTTCTCCTGGTTTCCTGTCCTGAAATTCCATTTTCAGGCTCTCGTTAAGTAGTTGTTGAAACAACACTGCATTAGGCCTACAAGTTGGGTCTGGGATGTAGAGACGGTGTCTGCCGCTCCAAGGTGTTCTCCAGGTTGCCTCTCCCTAGCTTCTATCTTCAAGCTCTCGTTAAGTAGTTATTGAAACAACACTGCATTAGGCCTACAAGGTGGGTCTGGGTTGTAGAGACGGTGTCTGCCGCTCCAAGGTGTTCTCCAGGTTGCCTCTTCCTAGCTTCTATCTTCAAGCTCTTGTTAAGTAGTTGTTGAAACAACACTGCATTAGGCCTACAAGTTGGGTCTGGGTTCTACAAATGGTGTCTTCCGCTCCAAGGTGTTCTCCAGGTTGCCTTTCCCTAGCTTCTATCTTCAGGCTCTCGTTAAATTGTTTTTAATATAACACTGCATTTGGCCTACTTGTTTTGTTGGCCCTACCAACGGTGTCTGCCGCTCCTTGATGTTCTCCTACACTGAACAAACCAATGCCACCTGTTTACTACTGTTACCAATTTTGAACTGCATTTAGCCTACTTACTGATTTGGGCCTACTCACTGTGTCAGCCTCTCATTACAGTTGTACTCCACCGAACAAAGCAATGCCCCCTGGAGGAAGGTGCAGATGAAAGTGCAGGTTCCTTCATCAGGTGGGGGGAGAATACTCGTTGGCGACGTCACTGGCACAGGGCCCCTCATAGTACGCAAAAGTGTCGCTGCCAGTGGGAGGCGCCCCCGCTGTGCAAACACACCGCCGTACTTTGAGGGGCCCTGTGCCAGTGCCAATGCCAACGAGTGGGCCCCCCTGCTTGCTCAGGATCACAGCACTTGCAAAGTTTAAATACTTACCTCTCCCTGCTCCACTGCCGTGACGTGGTCCAGATTTCCTGGGCCCACTAAATACTTGAACCAGCCCTACCCCCCACAACTTTAGCCAAATGACCCCCAATTTCCAATGCCTTACTATTATTATAAGGTTAATTAAGATTGACAAGCTTCAGTAACAAGAATGGATGTTTTTGCCATTAAAATGGGCACTGTAGGTGTTTTCCTGGCCTCCACTCACTGCCGACTATGCTTCCCCATTGACTTGCATTGGGTTTCGTGTTTCGGTCGATCCCCGACTTTTCGCGATAATCGGCCGATTTCACTCGACTCGACTTTTGAGATAGTCGGGTTTCGCGAAACCCGACTCGACCCTAAAAAACTAAAAGTCGCTCAACCCTATTGTTCAGTACATTAAGCATATCTATTTCATTCATTATATGTTCACTTTAATTTCTCCTCTTGCACACTTCCCATTTATATGAATATTATCCTGAGTGTCACATACTCTTACACATACACACTATGTTGTTTACAGTATATGAAAAAGTTTGGGCACCCCTATTAATGTTAAGCTTATTGGTTTATAAAAATGTTTTTTTTTTGCAACAGCTATTTCAGTTTCATATATCTAATAACTGTTGAACACAGTAATGTTTCAGCCTTGAAATGAGGTTTATTGTACTAACAGAAAATGTGCAATCTGCATTCAAACAAAATTTGACAGGTGCATAAGTACGGGCACCTGTCAAATTTTCTTTTTTTAAATACTCCTACCTACTTTTTACTGACTTACTAAAGCACTTTTTTTGGTTTTCTAACCTCATTGAGCTTTGAACTTCATAGCCAGGTGTATGCAATCATAAGAAAAGCTACTTAAAGTGGCCACTTGCAAGTTGTTCTCCTGTTTGAATCTCCTCTGAAGAGTGGCATCATGGGCTCCTCAAAACAACTGTCTAATGATCTGAAAACAAAGATTATTCAACATAGTTGTTCAGGGGAAGGATACAAAAAGCTGTCTCAGAGATTTAACCTGTCAATTTCCACTGTGAGGAACATAGTAAGGAAATGGAAGAACACAGATACAGTTCTTGTTAAGGCCAGAAGTGGCAGGCCAAGAAAAACATCAGAAAGGCAGAGAAGAAGAATGGTGAGATCAGTCAAGGACAATCCTCAGACCACCTCCAGAGAACTGCAGCATCAACTTGCTGCAGATGGTGTCACTGTGCATCGGTCAACTATACAACGCACTTTGCACAATGAGAAGCTGTATGGGAGAGTGATGCGAAAGAAGCAGTTTCTGCAAGCACGCCACAAACAGAGTCGGCTCAGGTATGCAAAAGCACATTTGGAGAAGCCAATTTCTTTTTGGAAGAAGGTCCTGTGGACTGATGAAACCAAGATTGAGATGTTTGGTCATACAAAAAGGTGTTATGCATGGCGGCCAAAAAACACAACATTCCAAGAAAAACACTTGCTACCCACAGTAAAATTTGGTGGAGGTTCCATCATGCTTTGGGGATGTGTGGCCAATGCCGGCACCGGGAATCTTGTTAAAGTTGAGGGACGCATGGATTCCTCTCAGTATCAGCAGATTCTTGACAATAATGTTCATGAATCAGTGACAAAGTTGAAGTTACGCAGGGGATGGATCTTTCAGCAAGACAATGATCCAAAACACCGCTCCAAATATACTCAGGCATTCATGCAGAGGAACAATTACACTGTTCTGGAATGGCCATCCCAGTCCCTAGACCTGAATATCATTGAACATCTGTGGGATCATTTGAAGAGGGTTGTCCATGCTCGGCGACCATCAAACTTAACTGAACTGGAATTGTTTTGTAAAGAGGAATGGTCAGAAATACCTTCATCCAGGATCCAGGAACTCATTAAAAGCTACAGGAAGTGACTAGAGGCTGTTATTTTTGCAAAAGCAGGATCTACTAAATATTAATGTCACTTTTATGGTGGGGTGCCCATACTTATGCACCCGTCAAATTTTGTTTGAATGCAGATTACACATTTTCTGTTAGTACAATAAACCTCATTTCAAGGCAGAAACATTACTGTGTCCAACAGTTATTAGATATATGAAACTGAAATAGCTGTTGCAAAAAACACAATTTTTATAAAACATTAATCTTAAGAATAATAGGGGTGCCCAAACTTTTTCATATAACTGTATGTAGAATCTTTTGACTGTACAGTACATGCAAGACATACTGTATACACAATAAAAATATATTGTAGCATAAAATATATTGAAATATATTATCAAAAGCTAAGCACAGCAGACAATAAAATAAACCTGTATTATACTCAGCCTCCATATTCAGGAAAGCCCACCCCCCAGCTGTACAGTCCAGAGATGAGAGTTATCCTTGTAGTTTGCAGCTCCATTCTGTACCAGGCTCCTTATCTTTGAAAGAGTAAGGGTATGTGCACATGCTGCAGATTTTGCTGCGGATCTGCAGCAAATCTGCAGCTGCGAGTCCGCAGCGATTTCCCATGTGTTTACAGTATAATGTAAACCTATAGGAAACGAAATCTACAGTGCACATGCTGCGGAAAAAAACATGCGGAAACGCAGTGGTTTACATTCTGCAGCATGTCAATTCTTTGTGCGGTTTCCGCTGCGGGTTTACACCTGCTCCAATAGAAAACTGCAGGTGTAAACCCGCAGCAGAATCCGCAATAGAAACCGTTGTAAATATGCAGGAAAAACCGCAGCGGTTTTGCACTGCGGATTTATCAAATCCGCTGCGGAAAAATCTACAGCCCTCACAGATACGTGTGCACATATCCTCAAAGTCAGAACTGAATGGTAGAACCATTAAACTATTTAAATGAATCCTTTTTTATAAAAAAAAAAAAAAAAACTAGGGAAGAAGGGAGAAAAAATAAAGGATGAGGGAAAATATAGCATTATTAGTGATGGCAGCCCAGGCTCTAATGAGATCTAAGAAGCCAACAGAGATGGAAGTGCAAGCTTATCATCTGGGAGATTCCCTTGGTCCACAGCATTGTACTAAGATACAATATTCATGATTTTCATTTAATGTATTTGCCAAAATGACAGAGTTAAAGTTCATTCTCAATAGAACTGGATTAGTGAATTTTATCACAGTTGATTGAAGTGTGTTTTTATTAAATATTAGGTCAACCGTTAACTTTGTCTTCAGACATAATAATTATGAACATTAAAATGTTACATATAATAAAGCACTCTTCAGATTCCCTTAAAAAAATACAGCACAGGCATCATTTTATATTGCATCTTAATTTAATTATCTTAATAAAAATTATAATGGAATCTTATCAACCTTAGTGAACACAGGCACATGTGAACGTTAGCAGATTTCTTCTATGAATTCAGAGCTTGCTACTAGGGTTGAGCGACCTTCACTTTTATAGGATCGGGTCGGGTTTCACGAAACCCGACTTTTGGAAAAGTCGGGTCGAGTGAAATCGGCCGATCCTATAAAAAAGTCGGGGTCGGGGTCGGCCGAAACTCGAAACCCAATGCAGTGCATTGGGTTTCCATGGTTCCCAGGGTCTGAAGGAGCGGAAACTCTCCTTCAGGCCCTGGGATCCATATTTAAGTGTAAAATATAGAATTAAAATAAAAAATATCCTTATACTTACCCTCTGACGCGCCCTGGTACTAACCGGGAACCTTCCTTCCTTAGAATCAGCCTTCCAGGTCCTGGAAGGGCTGATTCTTAGGAAGGAAGGCTGTCGGAAGGAAGCAGGGCGCTTCCGAGGGTGAGTATATTCCTATTAGGTATATACTCACCCTCGGAAGCGCCCTGCTTCCTTCCGACAGCCTTCCTTCCTAAGAATCAGCCCTTACAGGACCTTCGGTGACGTCGCGGGTGACGTCGCGGCTTGTGATTGGCCGCGCGAGCGGTCACATGGGCGGCCGCGCGGCCAATCACAAGCCGCGACGTCACCGCGACGTCGCGGCAAGGTCCTAGAAGCGCGGATTCGAAGGAGGAAGGCTGCCGGTTAGTTCCAGGGCGCGTCAGAGGGTAAGTATTGCAATATTTTTTATTTTAATTCTATATTTTACACTTTAATCTGAATTCCGATACCAATTCCCGATATCTTAAACATATTGGGAATCGGGATCGGAATTCCGATTCCAGATTCAAAAGATCGCCGACTTCATGGCCAACCCCCCACTGGGGTCGGGCCGGGTTTCATGAAACCCGACCTTGCCAAAAGTCGGCGACTTTTGAACAATTTCGACCCGTTTCGCTCAACCCTACTTGCTACTTCTCCACCTTTCACTAAGTTGCAGAAACAGTAAATAATCCTATGAAAAGATTTTAAATGCCAGATTTGAGTACAAGCCCTCTTTGTTCAAAAAGCATTTTCAAGAATAAAAATAATGAACCCAGCCCCGGTATTGTGCTGTCAAAATCTACGTACACATTGAAAAATCAAACTAGCAAACAATGGTATTTTGTCAAAGAATGTATTGTTATACTGCAAAATGCATGCCTTGGAATAAGGATAACAAAACATGCCATTCATTGTGATATCTATTATTCATATAGTTTTTATGACTTTAGTTTGAAATGAAATGGTGAATGCTTGCAGGGGCCACATTATAGAGAGAGTTTCATGCAATTATGACAACTTTTAAAATTACATTGCAGGCTACTATGAACTTAACCTATTTGTGTTCTGTTTGAACGTGTGGGTGTGTGTGCATGTTACATCCAATACACTTTTGCTTTTGCTGAAAACATATGCTAATTGTTATTTCACTCAGTGACTGAGACTTCCTTCAAACATCCATGTTGCATTTATATGTTCTAACTTTTTTTCACAGATGTACCAATTATAATGTAACCTCTGTGGGGGGGAGAATGGTCTATAGAAAATGAGGCAGATAGGAATAGACAGTGTTTCTCAGTAAGAGACAGTAATCCCTCCTTAGCTGCACTGCCTTGGTAACCTGGAGGAAGAGGATCAGCAGTAGAGATGAGCGGTGTTCGAGTCGAACTGTTCGCCAATTTCAAATTCGAGCTGTTTTGGGCGGTTTTCGAGTCGTTCGTCGAACCCGAACAATTTGCTTAAAATTCGGCTGTTCAAGTTTCTGTTCGATAACTGTTCGTTCAGCAAAAGCCTCGTTTGATTTGCACATTAAAACTGTTTATCATTGTTAATAGACTGTTCCAGTGTATAGTGGGCGGGGGGAGGGGATAGATCTGCACTGAAATAACGCCAATCTCCATTTTTTTTCTTTCCCGCATTTACAGTGGGGCGGTGCAGTCTCTCAGCCTATCAGCAGTGTGCACACATACAGCAATGTGCATGTGATGCACACAAGCAAGGGCATGTGTCATTGGCTGTGTATGTCACATGTCCTTGCCCCATAAGAACCAGCCATTTGCCCCGTCGCCACCATTTCCTCACTGCTGCAGTGTTAGACGGCACCGCTGCTGCTGTGGCCGCTATACAGACAAAGAGTGTTTCTTTGGAGCGCATTGTCAGAGAGATAGGTTTACGGAGTCAAGAGGAGTCGGGACTAGTTGTAATATCAGCCCTTTTCAGGGTAGGTTACAGCAGTTTATAGCACTGTTTTCCAGGCAGGTCTGTGCCAGTGCTGTGCAAGTGTTTGTCACAGCATTTGGTGTAATCTAGCTCAGCCAATCCTTTTGGGCTAGTAGCATTGTCTGATAGTCATCTGAGTAGCCTGCCTGTGAAACTCACTACACCGCCTGTGTATCTCTATTTTCACTGCATCTAATCCAGTTAATAGTTTTGGGCCTAGGAGCAGTGTCTGCATGTCAGCAGAGTAACCCGCCTGTGAAACAAACTATACCGCCTGTGTATCTCTATTTTCACTGCATCTAATCCAGTTATTAGTTTTGGGCCTAGGCGCAGTGTCTGCACGTCAGCAGAGTAGCCCACCTTTAAAACTAACTACACCGCCTGTGTATTTCTATTTTCACTGCATCTAATCCAGTTAATAGTTTAGGGCCTAGGAGCAGTGTCTGCATGTCAGCAGAGTAGCCCGCCTGTGAAAAAAACTATACCGCCTGTGTATCTCAATTTTCACTGCATCTAATCCAGGTATTAGTTTAGGGCCTAGGAGCAGTGTCTGCACGTTAGCAGAGTAGCCCGCCTATGAAACTAACTACACCGCCTGTGTATCTCAATTTTCACTGCATCTAATCCAGTTATTAGTTTTGGGCCTAGGAGCTGTGTCTGCATGTCAGCAGAGTAGCCCGCCTGTGAAACTAACTACATCGCCTGTGTATCTTAATTTTCACTGCATCTAATCCAGTTAACCCCTTCATGACCTTGGGATTTTTCGTTTTTCCGTGTTTGTTTTTCACTCCCCTCCTTCCCAGAGCCATAACTTTTTTATTTTTCCGTCAATTTGGCCATGTGAGGGCTTATTTTTTGCAGGACGAGTTTTACTTTTGAAAGACATCATTGGTTTTAGCATGTCGTGTACTAGAAAACGGGAAAAAAATTCCAAGTGCGGTGAAATTGCAAAAAAAGTGCAATCCCACACTTGTTTTTTGTTTGGCTTTTTTGCTAGGTTCACTAAATGCTAAAACTGACCTGCCATTATGATTCTCCAGGTCAGTACGAGTTCATAGACACCTAACATGACTAGGTTATTTTTTATCTAAGAGGTAAAAAAAATTCCAAACTTTGCTGAAAAAAAAAATGCGCCATTTTCTGATACTCGTAGCGTCTCCATTTTTTGTGATCTGGGGTCGGTTGAGGGCTTATTTTTTGCATGCTGAGATGACGTTTTTAATGATAGCATTTTGGTGCAGATACGTTCTTTTGATCGCCCGTTATTGCATTTTAATGCAATGTCGCGGCGACCTAAAAAACGTAATTCTCGTGTTTCGAATTTTTTTCTCGCTACGCCGTTTAGCGATCAGGTTAATGCTTTTTTTTAATTGATAGATCGGGCGATTCTGAGCACGGCGATACCAAATATGTGTAGATTTGATTTTTTTTTCATTGATTTATTTTGATTGGGGAAAAAGGGGGGTGATTTAAACTTTTATATTTTTTTTTATTTTTTTCACATTTTTTTTTTACTTTTATTTTTAACTTTTCCCATGCTTCAATAGCCTCCATGGGAGGCTAGAAGCAGGCACAACTCGATCGCCTCTGCTACATAGCAGCAATCTGCTGATCGCTGCTATGTAGCAGAAAATCAGGTGTGCTGTGAGCGCCGACCACAGGGTGGCGCTCACAGCCACCGGTGATCAGTAACCATAGAGGTCTCTAGGACCTCTATGGTTACCATCCTGACGCATTGCCGACCCCCGATCATGTGACGGGGGTCGGCGATGACGTCATTTCCGGCGGTAGTTATATGCCGCTGTCTGCGTTTGACAGCGGCATTTAACTAGTTAATAGGTGCGGGCAGATCGCGATTCTGCCCGCACCTATTACGGGCACATGTCAACTGTTCAAAACAGCTGACATGTCCCGGCTTTGATGCGGGCTCACTGCGGAGCCCTGCATCAAAGCAGGGGATCTGACCTCGGACGTACTATCCCGTCCGAGGTCAGAAAGGGGTTAATGGTTTTGGGCCTAGGAGCAGAGTCTGCACATCAGCAGAGTAGCCCGCCTGTGAAACTAACTACACCGCCTGGGTATCTAAATTTTCACTGCATCTAATTCAGTTATTAATTTTGGGCCTAGGAGCAGTGTCTGCACATCAGCAGAGTAGCCCGCCTGTGAAACTAACTACATCGCCTGTGTATCTTAATTTTCACTGCATCTAATCCAGTTAATGGTTTTGGGCCTAGGAGCAGTGTCTGCACGTCAGCAGAGTAGCCCGCCTGTGAAACAAACTATACCGCCTGTGTATCTCAATTTTCACTGCTTCTCAATCCAGTTAATAGTTTTGGGCCTAGGAGCAGTGTCTGCACATCAGCAGAGTAACATAGTAACATAGTTAGTAAGGCCGAAAAAAGACATTTGTCCATCCAGTTCAGCCTATATTCCATCATAATAAATCCCCAGATCTACGTCCTTCTACAGAACCTAATTGTATATAGTAACATAGTATACAGGAGTAGCCCCCCTGTGAAACAAATTATACCGCCTGGGTATCTCAATTTTCACTGCATCTAATCCAGTTATGGAAACAGGAACACATGGGCTACTTGCACACTGAACAAGTCTGTAGGCACATGTTCACACACCACAAAGAAACTTGAAGACACAAAAGAGCATAGTAGAACCAAAAACACTCAGTTTCAAAAAATCACAGTAATCGGCAAGTGCTAGTAAAAGATGTAAAAAACAAGGTATTTGGTTGATACGTTTTTTGCAAAAAATGTATGCTAAGCTGCTCCACCAATCGTCAAGGTATACCCATATCAGAGCAGGCCTAACTGATATATGCAATTCCTATCTGATGTATTTAAAAATCTGATCATCTATATATTACCTGTATGAACAGGGTTCAGAGAGGAAAAGTCCTTGTGGACATGCTGAGTGGAACAGCTTTTGTGCAGATAGCCCAAGAGGTGTGGTGGGTAACTCCCTAGTCTTGTAGACACAAGAGAACAATTATGGAAACAGGAACAAATGGACTATTTGCACAATGAACAAGTCTGTAGGAACATGTTCACACACACCAGCAAGAAACTTGAAGACACAAAAGAGCATAGTAGAACCAAAAACAATCAGTTTCAAAAAATCACAGTAATCCGCAAGTGCTAGTAAAAGATGTCAAAAACAGGGTATTTGGTTGATAGGTTTTTTGCAAAAAATGTATGCTAAGCTGCTCTACCAATCATCAAGGTATACCCGTATCAGAGCAGTCCAGTTATTAGTTTTGGGCCTAGTACCACAGTTTGGCCACTCAGTTCTGCTCGGTTTTCATCCTTCGGTTGTTGTGCCAACAAACTACAGATACAGAGTTGCCAATTAGTTAAGCACTAAAATGAGTGGCAAAAGGCCTGCTGCTGGTGGAAACGGGAATAGGCGTGTTGGAAAGGGAAAAAAAGGTTGTGTCCGTGGGGTAGGTGGTAAAGCAACAGTAACATCTGCAGAAGAAAGACCATCTTCCAGTCAAAGTAAGGCTAGTTTCACACTAGCGTTCCCCTGATGTGCGGCGGGCTGCGGACTTCCTCCATGAAGCCCCGCCATCGGCCGCAACTCCGCTGCTAGCTCCGCATACATCTGCATGCCGCTTGCATGCAGCCTGCCTACCTATATTTAACATTAGGTACACAGGTCGTGCGGCTGTATGCGGATGGTGCCGCATGCGTCGTTTTGACGATGCAGAAAAAAAAATGCTACATGGCTGCGTCTCCGCTGGTCGCTGCATCGTCAAAACAACGCATGCGGCACCATCCGCATACAGCCGCATTACCTGCGTACCTAATGTTAAATATGGGTACGCAGGCCGCATGCAGGCGGCATGCAGATGTAGGCGGAGCTAGCAGCGGAGGTGCGGCTGAGGGCGGGGATTCACGGAGGAAGTCTGCAGCCCGCCGCACATCAGGGGAATGCTAGTGTAAAACTAGCCTAAGATGTCTACTTATTTTCGTTGACAATCTGATATGATCCCTTTCTTACGGCCATCGCTACAAGCATCACAAAAAATTCCAGATGAGGCACAAAAACAGCAGGTGATTGAACGGATATCAAGTGCTCGTTCAAGTGGGCACTCCTCCATTTCAACTTCAACATCACAACTACTCCAGTCCTCAGAGTTGTCATCCCAATAGCACTTCCTTCCTCACGGCTCCCAAGTCTCCAGCTGCCCATCTGAGCATGGGGTAACACACATAGTTGAGTCTGTAGAGCTGTTTACGCATACTATAGCCTGGGAATCAGAGGTCTGCTCCAGAGCTTCTGTGAATCCAGATGAGGAAATGATCTGCAGCACTGATGCCCAGAATCTTTGTGAGTCGAATCCAGGCCCAGATGAAAAAGGTTCTGAGCATAATGTAGACCCTCGTTCCCAAACTGTAACTCCTGTTGGTGGAGACAATGAGGAAGATGATGATGAGACTGAGACACCTGATTGGAACGAAAACTTGACTTTTTGGTCGGGGCAGGAAGAGGTTGGCTCTGAGGACGACGGGTGTGAGAACACACAAGATGATGATGACGAGGTTGTAGACCCCACTTACTGTCAACCCCCAGTCCGCCAGTCCATGAGGTCAGCAGAGGAGGTGGAGGAGGATGCTAGAGACAAGTCTGACAATGAGGTAATGGTGCGCCTTCCTCAACAGAGACGGAGTACTGGAAGCACGACAACAACTGCATCCTCAACCCCAACTGTCTCTCAGACCAGAAGTCGTGGTGGCTCTTCAGGTCGCATGAGCTCTAAGCCTGGCATAGCCTGGACATTTTTTTACTTTGCAAAGGATGACCCAACTCATGTTGTCTGTAAGATTTGTCAACAAAGTCTCAGTAGAGGCCAAAAAATCACTAGCTTGAGTTCTTCACGCATGAACCGTCACATGGATATGAGGCATAAGTTGCAGTGGGAAGCTCACTGTGCTACAATGCGGCCTAGTGGTCCGGGTCAACCACTGTCTGCCCGATCAGGTGCATCTGCATCCTCTTCATCCTCTGTGACTGTGGGGACAGCAGTCGCACATGGTTTTGGATGCAGACCTTCCACCTCTTTACCCGCAACAGCCAGTGTGATTGGCAGGTCGTCAGGACATTTGCAAGTGGAAACACCTGCTGGTGCTGAGCGCTCTCCGACATCGACACCACATTTTGATCAAGGCAACATAACATCTCCGCCTGCACCTTCTTGACATACCAGCAGTTTGCTGGGGACACCCTACTCAACTCCGTCTAAGCAAGTAAAAGACCATTTCCTCCTAGCCATGACAAAGCTAAGAGGTTGAATGTCTCCATCTGCAAGCTGTTGGCTACAGAAATGCTGCCTTTCTGCCTGGTGGACACAGAGGGTTTTTGAGACCTTATGTCTGTCGCAGTGCCCCAGGACCAGATGCCCAGTCGCCACTACTTCTCAAAAAAAGCTGTGCCTGCGCTACACCAGCATGTCGCACACAACATCACCGCTTCCTTGAGAAACTCTGTGTGTGACAGGGTGCATTTCACCACAGACACTTGGACAAGTAGACATGGACAGGAGCGTTACATGTTGGTGAATGGGCACTGGGTAACTACGGCGACATCAGGAGAAGGGGCTGCTGTCCAAGTCTTGCCGTTGCCATGAGTTGCTTGTCGAACCACTGTATCTAGAAGTTCCTCCACTGCTTCTGCCTCCTCAACCTCCTCTTGGTCCTCTACCTGCACCCAAAGCCTGTCTGGTAATGCCACCCACGTTGTAACTGCGCAGAAGGAATACTGCACACCTCCTCACTATGCTGTCACCAGGGCTCAACGGCATCAGGCAGTGTTTACATTGAAACGTCTGGGAAATGTGAGTCACACAGCTGAGGAGTTGTGGTCAGCTCTGGAGACCGAGTTCCATCAATGGTTGTCTCCACTCAACCTGCAGCCAGGGAAGGCTGTGTGCGACAATGCTGCAAACCTGGGTGCGGCCCTTCGCCGGGGCAATGTCACACACATGCTTTGTATGGCTCACGTTTTGAACCTGGTTGTCCCGCAATTTTATCCCACTATCCCGGACTAGATGGGCTTCTGCAGAGGGCACGGTCACTGTGTGCTCACTTCCGCCGTTCGCATCCCGCAGCTCAATGACGTGCATCTCTACAGAAGTCGTTGGGCCTGCCAGTTCACTGGCTGAAATGCGATGTGCCCACATGGTGGAATTCAACTCTGCACATGTTGCAGCGACTGTGGCAGCACCGAAGAGCCCTGGTGCAATACGTTATGATGTATAGCCTGGGCCAACGAGATCAAGAGGTGGGGCAAATCATGCTGCAGGAGTGATCTCAGATCTTGGACCTATGCACCCTTCTGCACAGTTTTGAAATAGCGACGAAGATCTTTAGTGCTGACAATTCCATTATCAGCATGACCATTCCGGTGATTTACATGCTGGAGCACACCTTAAACAGTGTTCGAAGTCAGGTGGTGGAACAAGAGGAGGAGGAGGAGGAACAGTAGGAGTCGTATGCGGAAGAGATCATATCTCCAAGGTCAAGAAGGTTGGCAGCACCAAGGTGGCTGGCATTGGAGGCTGGGGGAGAAGGATTACCGAGGGCGCATGGTAGCAGTCAAAATGTTGAGGAAGGTGCAGGAGGTGAGGAAGAAGTGGAGGACGAACTGGTGCTGGACATGGAAGACTCATCAGATGAGGGAGACCTTGATCAAATTTCTGTTGTGTGAGGTTGGGGGGAGAGGGCTGACGAAGGAAGCATGATTCTCACCTCACCACCACCAAGACAACAAGGACTTGGTCCTCCTGGATGCGCAAGACACATGAGTGCCTTCTTGCTGCACTACCTGCAACATGACCCTCGGATTGTCAGAATCCGAAGTAATGCCGACTACTGGGTTGCCACACTCTTAGACCCCCGGTATAAAAGCAAATTTGGCAAAATAATTCCTGCCATAGAAAGGGATTCACGCATGCAGGAGTATCAGCAGAGACTGTTACAGAATCCAACATCTGCTTTTCCACAAAACACCAGTGGTGCACGTAGTGAATCTCTGAGTTCTAACTTGCCAACCGTGGGACTATCGAGTCATCACTCAAACCATAACAGTAACATCGTATCTGGTGGTAACAGCAATTTTTTCCAATCGTTTCTAGATTTTTTTAGACCATCCTTTGCAAAGCCACATGAGACAAGAAGTCTGATGCACAACCAACGCCTAGAGAGGATGGTACAAGAGTATCTCCAAGTTAACATCGATGCCATGACTGTGGAACTGGAGCCTTGCTCATTTTGGGCTTCCAATCTTGAAAAATGGCCTGAGCTCGCCACTCACACCTTGGAGATCTTGTCGTGCCCCTCAGCCAGCGTTCCCTCTGAACATGTGTTCAGTGCTGCTGGTGGTGTGCTGAAAGATAAGTGCATGCGGCTGTCCAGTAATAATGTAGACAGACTAATGTTCATCAAGATGAACAAATCCTGGATCCGCAAGGACTTTTCTACTCCTGTGTCATCTTGGGGAGACTAAAAGCTTGATGATTTTTGAAAATCACCTCACCAACCGTTTTTAAAACCTCTGGCGAAATTGATGCCACTTAAGTGGTGTCTGTGGCCGAATTTTTGGAAAAAATGGAGACTCTTTTATTTAGTCCCCTTGCTGAGTTTTGCATGACGTTCCCATCATCAATTCCAGGTGGGTGGGGTCATCTGCAGAGTTGTTTCCTCATACTATGGCCTGGGATTCAGAGGTGTGCTCCAAAGCTTCAGTGTCTGCTAGTCAGCAGAGTAGCCCAGCCACCCACCGCCTGTTTACCTAAGTACTATTTTTAACAGCATCTGGCCCAAGAAATCCTTTTGGACCTAGTAGAATTTGGTGCAACTAAGCAGTGTACCCCACCTATGAAGCAAGCTACACCACCTGTTTACCTAACTACTATTTTGTAATGGCATCTAGCCCAGGAAACCCTTTTGGGCCTAATAAAATTTGATGCTACTCAGCAGCGTACTTCACCCATGAAGCAAGCTACACCGCCTGTTTACCTAAGTACTATTTTGTAACAGCATCTAGCCCAGGAAATCCTTTTGGGCCTAGTAGAATTTGGTGCAACTCAGCAGCGTACCCCACCCATGAAGCAAGCTACACCGCCTGTTTACCTAAGTACTATTTTTTAACGGCATCTAGCCCAGGAAATCCTTTTGGGCCTAGTAGAATTTGGTGCAACTCAGCAGCGTACCCCACCCATGAAGCAAGCTACACCGCCTTCTTTCTTTCTCAATCTAACCCCTCGGCTCTGGGGTGTCCACTCTCCCTCCAGCTCTCTCCTTCTCACTGGTGGACTACCACGTGTTTTCACACTGGCGAATCTTTTGGGCCCAGGCATAAGAAGTCGTCGAGGTAATGGATAATATGTGCCGCCTTACAAACGTTCATGACGACACATTCGAGGAAGCAACTAAATGCCTCAAATAGTGATATGGAGCACCCTATGGGTAAACAGCGATCTATGTAGTATGCTCTTTCACAGAAGCAGCCCAATGGGAGGACACTATTCGGAGGCACAGGTAGTAACCGGAACGCCCCCTCAATGTCTGTTTTGGCCATTAGGGTGCCCCTTACCAACTTCTTGACCCGCCTGATTACTCGTCAAAGGAGGTACCTAGTACTGTACTTGGTTCTGCATCGATGTTGTCGTTTACTGACCTGCCCCTTGGATATGACAAATGGTGGATTAGTCTGAATGTATTGGGTTCATGTTTTGGCACAACTCCCAACGGGGGTACCACTACGTCTTCTAAGGAAAGTGTTCTGAATGGACCCACCGCCATTCTACCTAAAGATTTTTTTTTTTTGTCAAGACATCTGGGTGCTGGTAGAGTGAGTTTACATTTTTACTCCAGCCTTTCTTGATTTTAGAAGGGCATGACATGCCTATATCTGTGTCTCCTCCTCCTCTTTTCTTTTCGCATGACTATATGTAGTTGTGACTTTTCCATGTGTTTGTTGTGTCTTCTGAGTTTGTCAGCTTTTGGACACCTTTTAAGGTGTTTTCTATGTGTTTTCCATGTGTTTGTATGTGTTTGTGTTTGCCTGCCATTGGTTTCAATGAGGTTTGACGGTGTTTGTCGAACGTTCGACGAACATTTCGTCGAACATGTCCCTGTTCGACTGATCGAACCGAACCCAAACACTAGTGAGGTGGCTCAACAAAAATCAGCAGCAGAGGACAGGACTGATTGGCTGAGCAAGATGGAGAAGAAAGGTGGAGTTAACAACACTAAATAATCTGGGGTTTGTCAGCCTTTACTGGAAAAATGCTCTGAGGATCTGGAAGGAGAGCACAGTATGAGTGCTGAAAGTTCTGCAGCTCAGTGTGAGAGGAAAGTAAGCCCTAGAGCTGTACCACAACTGCAGATCAGCCAGGTTGCCCGGAGATTGCTCACTCCCACCTGGCTTCCCATCTAGAATACGAATCTTGCCTTCCATTCCACAGCGACTGGACCATGAAGCTCCAGCCTGGAACCCTATGTGTTTGCCAAACTGCTACATCAAGGAGTGAGTAGTTACTGCTGGGACTTGTGGTTCCACTGTTGGAAAGTATATTAAAGTTATCTAAAAAGGAGCATTGCTGGGTCTTGAGATTCAATGCACAAGGAGTTTTAATAGGACCTGCTGTGGAGAGGATTTTGCTCTTATTGTGTCAAGTGCACCAACAGTTTCTGCAAGTGTGCCAACATCTGAGGCAACCAGTCCCCAAAATTGGATTGTGTTGTTTCCATTGCTGCAGCCATTTGTAGTTGAAGTGATATTGGTTAGGAGTGTGCCAGTCCCTTAAAGTGGAAGTGTCATCCTTAACTTGGGGCCTACAGCATGGATAGAAATGGGGAACTTAGGTGTGATTGCTGAATTGTTGTAACCCCCAGGGATTGCCCTGTGCTATCACAACACTTAGGCTGGCTGCAAAGCACGTCCTTTACCTTTAAGAGGGTACATATTTTCTGTATTTGTATGATCTCCTTCGTTCACTGTTCCTTGTATGCCCCTTGCCTTTTACACCTTTTAACCCTGTTCTTTTAATCTAATCTCTTGTGAGTGCATGCAGAGTGTAGACAGGTGTTTCCTGAGTGGACCACTGGCAGAAGACGAAAACCCTTTTGCATCCCACTACAGCTCCCAACAAGATTCACATGGAGGCACTGTACCATATTAAGGTGAGAACTGCCGGACACCCTGCCCATGGAGGTGGCTAAAAGGTCTGTTATCATAGTCTATGAGACTTTTCATAGGTCAGTTTGTTTGTCATGGACCATGTGTCCATGGAAAACTTACAGGCATGTTGTTTTTTTTCCAGTGTCATGGATAAAAAGTTCCAATCTAAATCTATGGGTCCTTAAAAACAAGTATAGCACACGGATGGCATCCATGTCCTATGTGCTGACTATTTAACTTTGCAGACGATATGAGGTGATTTATAATTAATTTATTTATCCATCTGTGAAAAACAATGATCCTGTAAGTGCATTCATTTTATGACATACATTTCTTCTGTTAAATTTTTACACTTATCATGTTCTTTTCTTGTGCTTTTGACTTTTTTGCAATCAAACAAGTTTATACCTATAAATTTAGTAGCATCTTAAGGGGTACACGCGTGTGGAGTCAGGCACGCGCATCCCTGCAGCAAAGCATTGCGCAGCTAAGCATAGAGATGTTGCAGTTATTTCATCGGCCGAGAATTAACATCCATCTCCTCTCTTCACACAGGTACAATCTCTGCTTCTTGTCAACTGCTGCCTATCGTCCTGCAACATTCCCTTTAATGGTACAATCTCTGCTTCCTGTCAACTGCTGCCTATCATCCGGCATCATTCCCTTTAATGGTACAATCTCTGCTTCCTGTCAACTGCTCCCTATCATCCTGCAACATTCCCTTTAATGGTACAGTCTCTGCTTCCTGTCAACTGCTGCCTATCATCCTGCAACAATTCCTTTAATGTGCCTGCTGAATGTTTGCTAAATTAATTTGTTGTATTGTATTAAATACTTACTGCTGCACATCCATGCTGAGGTCACAGGAAATATTATCTTGTGCAAGGAGGTGTTAGAGCATATGGCTCTAGCCAGGCTCAATGCCTTTGATCATGTAACCTCCCCCGGGGTGATGGCCAATTGCTAATTTATCCCCAATCAGGTCCCACAATCCCTCTCACCTGATCCTCTACTCAGTCCAATAAATTTAGTACCATATAAGGGATGCACGCGTGTTGGGTCAGACACGCGCATCCCTGCAGCAAAGCATCACGCAAGCAAAGCATACAGATACCGCAGTTATTTCAACGGCCGGGAATTAACATCCATCTCCTCTCTTCACACAGGTACAATCTCTGATTCCTGTCACCTGCTGCCTATCATTGTGCAACATTCCCTTTAATGGTACAATCTTTGCTTCCTGTCAACTGCTGCCTATTATCCTGCAACATTCCCTTTAATGGTACAATCTCTGCTTCCTTTCAACTGCTGCCTATCATCCTGCAACATTCCCTTTAATGGTACAATCTCTGCTTCCTGCCAACTGCTGCCTATCATCCTGCAACATTCCCTTTAATAGTACAATCTCTGCTTCCTGTCAACTGCTGCCTTTGATTCTGTTACATTCCCTTTCATGGCACAAGCTCCACTTCCTGTCAACTGCTCCCTATCATTCTGCAACATTCCCTTTAATGGTACAATCTCTGCTTCCTGTCAACTACTGCCTATCATCCTGCAACATTCCCTTTAATGGTACAATATCTGCTTCTTGTCAACTGCTGCCTATCATTCTGCAACATTCCCTTTAATGGTACAATCTCTGCTTCCTGTCAACTGCTGCCTTTCATCCTGCAACATTCCCTTTAATGGTACAATCCCTGCTTCCTGTCAGCTGCTCCCTATTATCCTGCAATATTCCCATTAATGGTACAATCTCTGTTTCCTGTCAACTGCTGCCTTTCATCCTGCAACATTCCCTTTTAATGGTACAATCTCTGCTTCCTGTCAACTGCTGCCTATCATCCTGCAACATTCCATTTAATGGTACAATCTCTGCTTCCTTACAACTGCTGCCTATCATCCTGCAACATTCTCTTTAATGGTACAATCTCTGCTTCCTGTCAACTGCTGCCTATCATCCTGCAACATTCCCTTTAATGGTACAATATCTGCTTCCTGTCAACTGCTGCCTTTCATCCTGCAACATTCCCTTTAATGGTACAATCCCTGCTTCCTGTCAGCTGCTCCCTATTATCCTGCAATATTCCCATTAATGGTACAATCTCTGCTTCCTGTCAACTGCTGCCTATCATCCTGCAACATTCCATTTAATGGTACAATATCTGCTTCCTTACAACTGCTGCCTATCATCCTGCAACATTCTCTTTAATGGTACAATCTCTGCTTCCTGTCAACTGCTGCCTATCATCCTTCAACATTCCCTTTAATGGTACAATCTCTGCTTCCTGTCAACTGCTGCCTATCATCCTGCAACATTCCCTTTAATGGTACAATATCTGCTTCCTGTCAACTGCTGCATATCATCCTGCAACATTCCCTTTAATGGTACAATATCTGCTTCCTGTCAACTGCTGCCTTTCATCCTGCAACATTCCCTTTTAATGGTACAATCTCTGCTTCCTGTCAACTGCTGCCTATCATCCTGCAACATTCCATTTAATGGTACAATCTCTGCTTCCTTACAACTGCTGCCTATCATCCTGCAACATTCTCTTTAATGGTACAATCTCTGCTTCCTGTCAACTGCTGCCTATCATCCTTCAACATTCCCTTTAATGGTACAATCTCTGCTTCCTGTCAACTGCTGCCTATCATCCTGCAACATTCCCTTTAATGGTACAATATCTGCTTCCTGTCAACTGCTGCATATCATCCTGCAACATTCCCTTTAATGGTACAATATCTGCTTCCTGTCAACTGCTGCCTATCATCCTGCAACATTTCCTTTAATGTGCCTGCTGAATGTTTGCTAAATATATTTGATGCATTGTATTAAATATTTACTGCTGTACATCCATGCTGGGGTCACAGGAAATATTACCTTGTGCAAGGAGGTGTTAGAGCATATGGCTCTAGTCAGGCTCAATGCCTTTGATCATGTAACCTCCCCCGGGGTGATGGCCAATTGCTAATTTATCCCCAATCAGGTCCCACAATCCCTCTCACCTGATCCTCTACTCAGTCCAATAAATTTAGTAGCATCTTAAGGAGTTCACGCGTGTGGGGTCAGGCACGCGCATCCCTGCAGCAAAGCATCATGCAGCTAAGCATACAGATGCTGTAGTTATTTCAACAGCAGTTAATCACAGCAGGAGTCCGTACCCCACTCTATGTATTTGTCTCTTTTGGGTATGTCTGCTGAATAAGAACTTCTTATTACTTGGACCTAGCTTTTCTATTAACCTATCTTACTCCTTCATCATGTTTACATATGCCCTTACTGTGTTTGCTCCATTAATCCTCTCTCTTCTTCGCTATCCACAAACCCCAGCACCCTCTAACCAAATAATCATCTCCACTGCACTCTTACCTCCCCACCTGTCCTCCTCTGCTAACCTGCTCTTCAACCTCAAATCTGTCCTAATAAAGCACAAAACAAGCCGGCTACTCTCCTTCTCCCACCTGCTCTCCATTTCTCTGCTTCTCCTCACTGCTGGCGACATATATTCCAACCCTGGACCCCCACAACTCATACCTCCCATGACTACCCCCTCCTATCGCTCCCTATCTAATACGAACTACCGCAATCTTTCTAACATAAAACCGGTGCCCCTGACGCCCACCTCCTGCTCCCTTTCTCTGGAGCACTCTGGAATGCCCGCTCAATCTACAATATGCTCCATGTGATTCACGACCTTTTTCTCTCACACAAGCTTGCCTTCCTTCGCCTCACAGAAACATGGCCAACACCCTGACACGGCCTCCCCTGCTGCGCTGTGTTATGACGGCCTCCACTTCACCCACACTCCTCGTCCTGGCAACCGACATGGTGGAAGCGGGTCTTCTCCTTTCTTCTAACTGCACCTTTAAACCAATCCCACCTCTACCCTCCCTTATCCTTCCATCTTTTGAAGTCCACTCTGTCCGCATCTACTCTCCCTCCAACCTGCAAGTGGCCGTCATATACTGACCTCCGGGCCTGGCCACTGCCTTTATTGACCAATTCTCCACCTGGCTTCTTCACTTTCACTCTGCTGACATTCCCACCATCATCATGGGTGACTTCAACATCCTCACTGATACCCCTCAGTCAACAGCCTCCAAACTTCTGTCCCTTACTTCATCTTTTAGACTTACTCAGTGCTCCTCCGCAGCCACCCACACAGACGGACATACCCTAGACCTGGTCTTCACCCATCTCTGCTCTCTATCTAACTTCACCACCTCCATTCTCCCTCTATCTGACCACCATCTGCTCACTTTCTCATCCCTGTCCTCCTCACCGGTCACCCATGTCCAGAAACATGCGCACCCCCACAGAAACCTTGCACACCTAGACTCCCACACGCTCTCTGACTCTATCCTACCACTGGCATCCATATCCTGACTCCACAACACAGACACTGCCACTGCTTTCTACAATGCCACTTTCGCATCAGCTATTAACATGGTCGCCCCTCTCATTCATGGCAGAGTGCAACGTATCAATAGACAACCCTGGCACAATAACACCATTAAAAAGCTCCGGCAACTGTCCAGGGTTGCAGAACGGTATTGGAAGAAAGCACATTCGCAAGACTACTTCACTGCATTCAAACAGGCAACACTCGCTTTGAAATCTGCTCTCACCTCTGCTAAAAAGGCATACTTCACAACGCTAGTATCCTCGCTATCCTACAACCCCAAAGAGTTATTCAAAACTTTTAACGCCCTCTTCCGCCCCCCACTGCCCCCTCCTTCCTCCCTCATCTCTGCTGAGGACTTTGCCACACACTTTAAAAATAAGATCGACCAAACAAGGCAAGACTTCATTGTTCAACTACCACAACCCCTTTGTATACCAGACCAATGCCCAAACCCCATAACCTACCTCTCTAAGATCACTGAAGGGGGGCTTAATTGTCCCCTCTCCAAATCACACCTCACCACCTGTGTGCATGACCCCATGCCATTCCACCTCCTCCCCAACCTCACCACCACACTTATCCCATCTCTAATCCACCTCTTAAACCTATCACTAACTTCTGGCACCTTCCCTTCAGCTTTCAAACATGCCACAATCACGCCTATCCTTAAAAAGCCAACCCTCGACCCAACAAATATGTCCAGCTATCGCCCAATATTGCTGCTCCCCTAAGCTTCCAAGTTCCTGGAGCAGCACGTCCATGCTGAACTTTCCTCCCACTTAGTATTTAACACTGCCCACGTAGTATAGAACACTGCCCACATAGTATATAACACTGCCCACGCAGTATATAGCAGCCGTGTAGTATATAACACTGCCCACGCAGTATATTACAGTGGCCACGTAATATATAGCACAGCCCACGCAGTATATAACACTGCCTATGTAGTATATAGCAGCCACGCGGTATCTAACACAGCCCACATAGTATACAGCAGTGTGGGCACCATATCCCCGTTAAAAAAATAATTAAAATAAAAAATAGTTATATACTCACCCCTGGGATCCAGCAAAGCTCCGGCGATACGCGCACAGCTGCCACCATCTTCCACTCACAGGATGCATTGCGAGACCGCTAAGTCTTCTGGGTAATTTTGCAATGTATCGCCGGGAACGGAAGATGGTGGCAGGCACGTGCGGCTCAGCGGACTATGGACTATGAGTATAGCAGGTTTTTTTTTTTATTATTATTTTTAACATTATATTTTTTTTACTATTGATGACACATAGGCAGCATCAATAGTAAAAAGTTGGGGACACACAGGGTTAATAGCAGCGGTTACGGAGTGCGTTACCTGCGGCATAACGCGGTCCGTTACCGCCAGAATTAACCCTGTGTGAGCGGTGACTGGAGGGGAGTATGCGGGCGCCGGGCAATGACTGCGGGGAGTAAGGAGCGGCCATTTTCTTACGGACTGTGCTGCGACCAATCAGCGACTTGGATTTCCAAGACAGACAGATGCCGCGACCAATGAATATCCGTGACAGACAGACAGAAGGACAGACGGAAGTGACCGTTAGACAATTATTTGGTAGATACGGGACATGTTGTTGTTTTGATTGATAGCATTCTCATTAGCATATATTGCACTCGAAAACTTGAAAAAAAACAAAGTACAAAGAAATGCTAATTTTTTATGGTGTCTATTGTGCATTAAAGGGGTTGGGAAAATTATTTAGTGAAACCAAATTTGTATTTTTTTTTTCATATTTTAATAATGAAGTAGTGAAGGACATAGGTGTGACTAAAATAATAGGAAGACCATAAAGCAAGATATGTTGAGGTTGACTATTCCAGATAGTCCCCTGATGAATCAAGTACCTAATCAGGAAACGCATTGAGGCTGATATATATTTCTGGTCTGAAAATAAAGAATAAAATGTATTCACATTCTCTCCACACTTTTGAGTATGTTCTTGTGGATAATAATGTCAGAATGTAAATCCTGATTCTTCTTTTTTGATAAGTGATAGCCAGAATTAAATCTTCAGACCTTATCTTTAAAATGTACATATTGGTGACTGGCTGGTGCAGCATTTTATATCTTATTCCAATTTTGCATGCATAGACCACCATTCTAAATTTGCATTTTTGAAGTGACCCTTCTTTTTCGTCTTGTCGTATTTGTTCCCAGATTTTGCATCAAACTTTCAAAATGGCACACGCAGGTTGATAAAATTTGCTCAAAATCAAAAATGTTCTTTTTTTCTTTTCTACTTTTTTTCTACAGCTTTATAGAGCAAAAAGAAACATGACGCTCCAAAATTCTGTTTGTCATTCTTCAGCTGCGCAAAAATAAAACTTGACAAATTTTGCACTCAAGTTGGGTACTGGAATACAATAGAGCAAAAATGTTATGACTCCTTGAAAAGTGGCAAATTAGGCTAAAGCATCTGGAAAATGAAAACCACACCCACAATGTTGAATGGAAAATAAGAAACAAAACTAAAGGGAGGTAATCTAAGACATATAAACAGCTAGCAAAAGATCCCACTAATAAAAGATCTGATAAAATTGGGTAAACAGAAGTAGGAATCCGGTATCCTAACCAAACATGAACACACATTCATCATAAATAAAACACTCAGCATATCAGTATCCCATCATACTCCGAAAATACATAAGAAATAGAAATTTCCACCAGTCTAACCAATCCTCTTTGGCATTTTGCATTGCGTGTCTTACCTCCAACTTATCGGAATATGTGGACACACATCTCCAACCTAGTGTAAAACAATTACCGACTTATCTTAAGGATACAACATATGTTTTGCGGATCTTAGTAACTAATCAATGGCAGTATAGTTACATTCAAAAGTTACATTCTAGGTACACTTCGTGTTGCTTCTCTGTACACAGTTATTGACCAAAATAAAGGGTGTGAGGCAGTATGTTACTTCCTAAATAAAACACACACCTATCCTGAAGAACAAAACAATTTAATTCTTCAATGTATCAATTTAATTTTGGACCATAATTATTTTCGGTGCGAGAGTAAATTTTACCTGAGACATGAGGACAAGGTTTGCCCCAAGTTATGCCAAGCTATATATGGGAAGCTGGGAACATCACACTATCCCAGTGGCATACTTAGAAAAAAACTCGTCCTATGGAAATGATTCATAGATAACATACTGTTCATCTGGAAGAGCCCAGAACAATCCCTATTACAATATTTTGAGGCCAACAACAATCATGCATTCTATCTGCATTTCTCACTGACACATTGTACTACTAGTGTGAATTTTTTTAACTTAACTGTATACATTGAAAAGCGTAGAATTTTAATCAAAAGTTACAGTAAGCCATTATGTGCTAATAGATTTATCTATATGTCTAGATGTCATCTTATAGTGTGGCTTGACAATATACCTAAAAGTCAATTTTTAAGGTCCCACATAAATTGAACAGACACTAAAGAATATATCAAAAAGGCAAAACAGGACAGAAGAACAATTTATAAATAGAGGTTATAACGGACCCCAAATAAGAACCAAATAACAAACCATAAAGAATATACAAAATTAGCAATATTGGACAACGAACTGGCTACCATCCAAGTTATTACTCAGTTTAACAACCACTCAGGCACATTCAAACATATAGTGAATAAACATTGGCATATTCTAAAACAGGACAAAATTATTGGTGACTTATTATCAGAGAAACCTAGATTTGTCTTTAGAAAGGCCCACACATTGGGAAGTCTGGTGGCACCAACAACCAAACCTCCTGGTATTAAAACAGCCAACAAAAGGAATTCTATACATAATATAAAGGGTTTTAGTGTATTTGGTAGATGTTATGCCTGCAAGCAGACAAGAAGTAAGGTCAATTATTACATCAAGGAAATGGCTAGGGAAGATGGGAAGGCAAACATTGTGATCAAAGACTTTATTACTTGCAATACTCATCCGGTAATTTATTATATACAATGTGGATGTGGCAAACTATATGGTCTCACCAAGAGACCTTTAGACGTCTGGTTGTACATGCATTTTAGAAACATCACTAAAGGTTTCAATGGGCACCCTTTATCCCGCCATTTTTCT
This sequence comes from Ranitomeya imitator, assembly GCF_032444005.1. Taxonomy (NCBI): domain Eukaryota; kingdom Metazoa; phylum Chordata; class Amphibia; order Anura; family Dendrobatidae; genus Ranitomeya; species Ranitomeya imitator. The sequence continues at coordinate 482,297,716 of NC_091286.1, read as the reverse complement.
GAAGTTTGTAATAATATAATTAACCCCTTTCTGCCAGCTGACGGAATAGTACGTCAGCTGGCAGATCCCCTGCTTTGAGGTGGGCTCCGGCGGTGAGCCCACCTCAAAGCCGCGACATGTCCGCTGTTTTGTACAGCTGACATGTGCGCGCAATGAGTGGAATCGTGATCCGCCCGTGCCCATTAACTAGTTAAATACCGCCGTCAAGCGCTGACAGCGGCATTTAACTAGCGCTCCCGGCCGCACGGCCGGAAGTGCTCGCACCGCTGACCCCCATCACATGATCGGGGGTCAGCGGTGCATTGCCATAACAACCAGAGGTCTCCTTGAGACCTCTATGGTTGTTGATGGCCGATTGCTTTGAGCGCCACCCTGTGGTTGGCGTTCAAAGTACACCTGCATTTCTGCTACATAGAGGTGATCTGTACTTCACCTCTATGTAGCAGAGGTGATCGTGTAGTGCATGCTTCTAGCCTCCTATGGAGGCTATTGAAGCATGCCAAAATTTAAAAAAAGTGTTTAAAAATATAAAAAAATAAAAAATATATAAAAGTTCAAATCACCCCCCTTTCGCCCCAATCAAAATAAAACAATTAAAAAAAAATCAAACACACACATATTTGGTATCGCCGCATTCAGAATCGCCCGATCTATCAATAAAAACAAAGGATTAACCTGACCGCTAAAGGGCGTAGCGAGAAAAAAATCAAAATGCCAAAATTATGTTTTTTTGGTCGCCGCGACATTGCAGTAAAATGCAATAACGGGCGATCAAAAGAACGTATCTACACCAAAATGGTATCATTAAAAATGCCAGCTCGGCATGCAAAAACTAAGCTTTCACCTGACCCCAGATCACGAAAATTGGAAACGCTACGGGTATCAGAAAATCGCGCAATTTTTTTTTTTTTTTAGCAAACTTTGGATTTTTTTTTCACCACTTAGATAAAAAATAACCTAGACATCTTAGGTGTCTATGAACTCGTAATGACCTGGAGAATCATAATGGAAGGTTAGTTTTAGCATTTGGTGAACCTAGCAAAAAAGCCAAACAAAAAACAAGTGTGAGATTGCACTTTTTTTGCAATTTCATCACACTTGGAATTTTTTTCCCGTTTTCTCTTACACGGCATGGTAAAACCAATGGTGTCATTCAAAAGTACATCTTGTTCCGCAAAAAATAAGCCCTCACATGGCCATATTGACGGAAAAATAAAAAAGTTATGGCTCTGGGAAGGAGGGGAGCGAAAAACGAAAATGAAAAAACGGAAAAAGCTCCGGGGGTGAAGGGGTTAAAGGGGTAGCTTTTGCAGAGTTGGCTACAGTAACCCAGGACTTTAGAAAGGAATATTATATTAAAAAAATATCCAGAGTGGAGAGTCAGTGGATGTGACCTTAGATAACCGTCAATAGCAATTGCCACAAGAGGCCTGTTGGAAGACAGCCCGAATGTCACACCCTCGGAAGTTGTATCTATATACTGGATATTGAACCTATCATTCAGCACAATAGAAGAATTCCCCTTGTCATCTATAGAACATCTATACTGACTCTACATACTCTATATTGTCTTGATACCAAAAAAGAAAAGAAACAGGAAAAGGAACGGCACTACCCTCCACATTAAGACCTTCGACTCCTATGCACATTAAGTGCTTTCAAATCAACAGTTCCGATTCCACCTCAAGCCACCGGGTGCTCCTCCAGGAAATAACATGAAAATCAACTTGTAGCGCAGAAAAAGAAAGGAGGGCACTCACCGGTCAGGAGCTTGACTTGGCTTTATTAGAAATCCATTAAAATTTTCAAGGCCGGGAGAGTGAACAAGGAGCTCATGTGAGCAGAGTAATGACGACGGCCGTTTCGCGCACTCTCTGCGCTTCCACGGGTCTGTATCTTTTTCTTCGCTACATACTCTATATGTTTAAAGAGAATAATTTAAATTATTATTATTTACAAAGTTATTGTTTAAATGCAATTTATCAATCAGAGATTCTAGGATTTTTGCTGTGTTTTTATTTGCCTGTCTACAGACCGTTCACTAAAGTACAATTAAATCTTTATGAGAAACTCTCATCATATTCCATTTTTCATACCTGCTCATGAAAGATTAGACACACCAGAAAACATCCGATCTATATGCAATGATTGGGATTTGGAGACATTGAATAATTTACACTTTTCTATTGGATTGATGATGGTGCTATTAGCTATCAGTTGGCAAAGGCACAGTTTGGCACACAAGAATGTATTCCTTGGACCAATTTGACCCTGATAAGATGTGTCACGAAGAAGAAGAATTCATCTGAAATTGAAATTGAAAGAAAATGCACTGGGACAAAGATGTAAAACCATGAATATTGTTTGACACTGCAGAGGCACTATTCCATTGACCTATTTCATTTTTGTCAGTTCTAGAAGGCAGAAGGCAAATAAAGTAGAAATATGTAAGAGTGAAAAACAGATAATATATATATTATTTGCAACTGCATGAGTTTAAAACTTTTTATGAGGAACGTTTACTGAATTCATCTCATTTCTAAAGACCTCGTCCTCCTAAGCCCTTTACAACACCATATTACAGTGTTTTTCTTCATATGGCATCTGATGAAAAATGCCACAGAATCTATTTTATGAACATCATACTGAATCTAATAGAAAATTGCAATGTTTATAAAATCCCAATTAAACTTTTGGAAAAGAAATGATTCTCCCTGATCTCATACCCCTCCCCTTTCCCTCCTCCCCATCCTTGCCTATCCTACCCGGTTAAATATAAAATCCCAATAAAACTTTTGGAAAAGAAAATTGCAATGTTGGCTAGAAACACTTTGAGTTTGACTCTGTATTCTTTGTAGCAATTTGTGCTATTAAAATGATGGAAAAAAGTGGCAAGAAAGATTTATTTACTAGAAATTGAATATTGGCTATCTAATAATCTATTTTTCAATAAATGAAATAGGAGATATAGGGAGGAAGCGCATGTTTCCATAAACCTCTAACCGCCAATTCTTATTGTTTCTTACAGCAAGATAGAATCATATTAAGATCATAACCTTGAATTGGAAATTCAGAATATGGTCTGTGTAGTAATAACAAAAAACTGACTGGCACTTAAAACCGCCACGGGCTGGAGGTCGGAGTGCTCGCACCGGTAGACACCAGTTTTTTGATTTAGAAGTGCCTGTCATTTTTTTTTTGCTATTTGCGGTGGTGGCGGTTTTAATTGCAGCAGGATCCTACCTACCCATAAACTTAGGCTTTAGCCTAAGAGAGGTATTCACACTAGACTCTTAGGTTTCCAGCAAATCGGAGATCGCCTTGTCTTTGGCTGCTGAGCATACATACCTTGGCCAAAGTATGTGCTAAGTATCTAATTTTCTCTTATTATCTAGAACAGTAATGCAATTCATATTTCATATTTACATACTTTAGCACTACAGAGTGCAATTTTATTTGTTTGTTATATATGGTCTATGTACTGCCACATCTGTTTGGTCACTTGTCTGTCCACAGTACAGAGCCAATTCCAGTTCAGGTTTCAGACAAGAGTAATCTTAGGAGTAATGGCTGCTCAGAGTATGCTGGCATCCGACTACATTTAGGCTGTGTGCACACGTTGCGTTTTTTTCGCATTTTTTTCCCTATGAAAACGCTATAAAACCACAAAAAAACCCGCATACAATAAGCATCCCATCATTTAGAATGAATTCTGCATGTTTTGTGCACATGATGCTTTTTTTCCGCAAAAAAAAACGCATCGCGGTAAAAAAACTCAGCATGTTCATTAATTTTCCGTTTTTTTTTTGCGGATTTCCCACTCCAAAATGCATTGGGAAGTGTCCGGAAAAAAACGCGTCAAAAACGCGTCCAAACCGCGGCAAAATCGCGGCAAAAACGCATGCGGTTTTCTTGCGGATTTCTTGCAGAAAATGTCCGGAATTCTCAGGAATTTTCTGCGAGAAATCCTGAACGTGTGCACATAGCCTTAAAAGATGGTATCAAATTGAGTGAATCTCTAAAAACTCATAAATTACTAAAAGCTGAAATGGCACTGTGCTGATAGCTGAGGACGGGAGCAACAGCTTGGCAGGAGTCAAATCACGCTATAGCAAAATTAATTTTATGTATTTAAGTGACTATTAATTGTTATTAGTTTATATTAACATTTATTGTGTGCTGAAGCAGAAAAAATGTAAAATGACTCATGTAAAAGTCAGATTTCTACACGCCCAGCCATGCAGAAACTCAAATTCCTGATTAAGTTTTCATCACTCAGTCTAATAATTGCACTTTATTATCTTTCAGCGTTGATACATCTTTTGCAGGATGAAAGCCAATTCTTCTGTATGGTTTTGACTTCAAATGCCAAGCCTGAAATGCCAAGAGTAGGAAAAGGACTGACAGCATCTGTGCCAGTTATAATGATGATCACACTGTGATCCCTTTCATTTTAAAATGTGTTGATAGCCTTTTTATGTTTCTGCTCAGAGTAAAAGGGCAATAACCACCAAGAAATGTTATTACCAACACTTATATTTCACAAAATGTACCAGACCTGGTGATAAAAATGCTGTCTTCATTGCAGATTATGCAAACACGTTTTAGTGTGATATGTACGATCTGGAATAACAGCCTCTCATAGCCAGGTTAATTCTCTAAGCAGATCAAATTATTATTACAGAACCTGATTTCTTCAGTTTCTAGAGCTATCTCAATCTTTCTTAAAAGGAAACAAGCACTACAATACAGCAAGTTGATGTTATGTGAAAATATTTTCAAGTATACAACTAGAAAAAATTATATGGGAATATCAGGCTTAAAAGGGCCATGAATATTTCATTTTTCTTCTTCTTTTATCCATTTAATTTTGATTACAGTTGTTTAGTGGTTACAGATTGACACTGTTGCATTGAAATACTGAGGTCAAAGCCTGGTTCTTACAAGAACATTATCAAGAAGATTTCCTGGGGTAACTGATAAAGTAAAATTGCTAGGAGTCCATACGCTTTTTATTAAAATGAAATCTGTCAGCATGTTTTTGCTACCTCATCTAAGAACAGCATAATGTTGGGAAAATTTTTAGATGTAATATGTAGCAGAGCTCAGAAAGATAACTCCAACTTTCTGAATACATTGTCAATTGACAGTGAGCTGCTCATCAGAGGAGGGGGCGTGGCTGGTCTTGCTGTCATGTGAGACCTAGTACAGGCAGAGATTATCTCCACATGATAAAACCTTCATTGTAAGTGAGCAACAGCGCACAGCTGAAAAAAGTGACACATCGCTGAAATCTGTGTTGCAGCCCCTTTCTCCTTCTGTCTTCAGATTACATAGCGAAAGCCTGGTGACAGATTAACCACTACTGAGCATGTGTGACCCTGTTCTATTAGCTGTCTGTAACCATGCACAATTGTACTTGTCGAGTATTGGCTGGTGCTCAGATTGAATGCTCGAATCCCCACCCGCATATTTGATGCCTGTTACACAGCCAATAAACATACATGGATTGCCTGCCAGTCACTGTAATGGCATAGCCATCTTGGTAGTGCCATTACTGTGATTGGCTGGCCGCATTTCCTCATCAGAGGTTACAAAAAGGACTGGTGCTGCCAGGTTCGGCACACTGACGCAATTCCACATCTCAGGGACAGTTTTGATTGGAGGGAGAGAGATGTTGTCCAGGCCTTGTGTGCAGTTTTAGAAATCAGAGCCCTTGAGTGGTGATACTTTGTTGAACCATAATATTAAAAGTCCTTAGGGATATTCCTGTGCTATGCTGTTACTATGCGATACATTGTGCATTTAGCCTAGGGACTCCTGTATCAGGGAGAATGGCTAAATACAGCCTCTAGGCAGGACTAAGGGCTTTGCAGTCTGTTACTAAATATATAGCTTCTGCAATTTTGGAGGGGTGAAAAAATTGACTATGTTGTCAACTATTGATTAATATGCTTTGTGTAAAATTATGGTGGTTTAAAATGTTAAAAAATCGCTTCTACTGCTACAGTTGACCAAATTTTTTTTGTTCCAAAAATTTACTATTGTCATCCATACAGTTTAATGTGCTTTGCGTAAAGTTACGGTGGTTTCAAAATTTTAAAAACCACTTGGCCTGTTACTGTTCACAACATGTTTTTGTTCCAAAACTTGACTACTGTCATCCATACATTACAATGTGCTTTCTGTAAAAATTACAGTGGTTTAAAAATTTAAAAAAACGCTTGGCCTGCTACAGGTGACCACAGTTTTTTGTTCCAAAAATTCACTATTTCCATCCATACAATTTAATGTGCTTTGTGTAAAATTATGGTGGTTTAAAATTTAAAAAAAATTCTTGTCCAAATATTTTTGTTCCAAAGATTGACTATTGTAATCCCTACAGTTTAACCCCTTTAACCCAAGGGTGGTTTGCACGTTAATGACCAGGCCAATTTTTACAATTCTGACCACTGTCCCTTTATGAGGTTATAACTCTGGAATGCTTCAACGGATCCCGGTGATTCTGACATTTTTTTCTTGCGACATATTGTACTTCATGATAGTGGTAAAATTTCTTTGATATTACCTGCGTTTATTTGTGAAAAAATGGAAATTTGGGGAAAATTTTGAAAATTTCGCAATTTTCCAAATTTGAATTTTTATGCAATTAAATCACAGAGATATGTCATACAAAATAATTAGTAAGTAACATTTTCCACATATATACTTTACATCAGCACAATTTTTGGAACCAAAATTTTTTTGTTAGGGAGTTATAAGGGTTAAAAGTTGACCAGCAATTTCTCATTTTTCCAACACCATTTTTTTGGGGACCACATCTCATTTGAAGTCATTTTGAGGGGTCTATATGATAGAAAATAACCAAGTGTGACAACATTCTAAAAACTGCACCCCTCAGGGTGCTCAAAACCATATTCAAGAAGTTTATTAACCCTTCTGGTGCTTCACAGGAATTTTTGGATTGTTTAAATAAAAATGAACATTTGACTTTTTTCACAAAAAAATTTATTCAGCTCCAATTTGTTTTATTTTACCAAGGGTAATAGGAGAAAATGGACCACAAAAGTTGTTGTACAATTTGTCTGAAGTACGCTGATACCCCATATGTGGGGGTAAACCACTGTTTGGGCTCAAGGGAGAGCTCGGAAGGGAAGGAGTGCCATTTGACTTTTCAATGCAAAATTGACAGGAATTGAGATGGGACGCCATGTTGTGTTTGAAGAGCTACTGATGTGCCTAAACATTGAAACCCCCAACAATTGACACCATTTTGGAAAGTAAACCCCCATGGAACTTATCTAGATGTGTGGTGAGCACTTTGACCCACCAAGTGCTTCACAAAAGTTTATATTGCAGAGCCGTAAAAATAAGAATCATATTTTTTCACAAAAATGATTTTTCTCCCCCAATTTTTTATTTTCCCAAGGGTAAGAGAAGAAATTGGACCCAAAAAGTTGTTGAACAATTTGTCCTGAGTATGTTGATACCCCATATGTGGGGGTAAACCACTGTTTGGGTGCATGGCAGAGCTTGGAAGGGAAGGAGCGCCATTTGATTTTTCAATGCAAAATTGACTGGAATTGAGATGGGACGCTATGTTGCATTTGAAGAGCCACTGATGTGCCTAAACAATTGAAACCCCCCACAAATAAAACCATTTTGGAAAGTAGACCCCCTAAGGAACTTATCTAGATGTGAGAGCTTTGAACCCCCAAGTGTTTCACTACAGTTTATAACGCAGAGCCATGAAAATAAAAACTTTTTTTCCACAAAAATTATTTTTCAGCCCCCAGTTTTGTATTTTTCCAAATGTATCAGCTGAAATTGAACACCAAAAGTTGTTGTCCAATTTGTCCTGAGTATGCTGATACCCAATATGTGGGAAAAAAAAACACCGTTTGGGTGCATGGCAGAGCTCGGAAGCGAAGGAGCGCCATTTGGAATGCAGACTTAGATGGATTGGTCTGCAGGCATCACGTTGCATTTGCAGAGCCCCTGATGTAACTAAACAGTAGAAACCCCCCACAAGTGACCACATATTGGAAACTAGACCCCCCAAGGAACTTATCTAGATGTGTTGTGAGAACTTTGAACCCCCAAGTGTTTCACTACAGTTTATAACGCAGAGTCGTGAAAATAAAAAAAATCTTTTTTTTCCACAAAAATTATTATTTAGCCCCCAGTTTTGTATTTTCCCAAGGGTAACAAGAGAAATTGGACCGCAAAAGATGTTGCTCAATGTGTCCTGAGTATGCTCATACCCCATATGTTGGGGTAAACCCCTGTTTGGGCGCATGGGAGAGCTCGGAAGGAGCACTGTTTTACGTTTTCAGCGCAGAATTGGTTGGAATTGAGATCGGATGCCATGTCACGTTTGGAGAGCCCCTGATGTGCCTAAACAGTGGAAACCCCCAATTATAACTGAAACCCTAATCCAAACACACCCCTAATCCTAATCTCAATGGTAACCCTAACCACACCCCTAACCCTGACACACCCCTAACCCTAATCCCAACCGTAAATGTAATCCAAACCCTAACCCTAACTTTAGCCCCAAGCTTAACCCTAACTTTAGCCCCAACCCTAACCCTAACTTTAGCCCCAAACCTAACTGTAGCCCTAACCCTAGCCCTAAACCTAGCCCTATCTCTAACCCTAACCCTTGCCCTAACCCTAGCCTTAACTCTAACCCTAACCTTAGACCTAACCCCAACCCTAATGGGAAAATGGAAATAAATATATTTTTTTAATTTTTTAATTTTTCCCTAACTAAGGGGGTGATGAAGGGGGGTTTGATTTACTATTTATAGCGGGGTTTTTTTAATCAAATTTTTATGACTGGCAGCCGTCACACACTAAAAGACGCTTTTTATTGCAAAAAATATTTTTTGCGTTACCACATTTTGAGAGCTATAATTTTTCCATATTTTGGTCCACAGTGTCATGTTAGGTCTTGTTTTTTGCGGGACGAGTTGACGTTTTTATTGGTGACATTTTCGGGCACGTGACATTTTTTACTCGCTTTTTATTCCGATTTTTGTGAGGCAGAATGACGTTTATACCGTTCTGTGTTTGGTAAAATGGATAAAGCAGTTTTATTCTTCGGGTCAGTACGATTACAGCGATACCTCATTTATATCATTTTTTATGTTTTGGCACTTTTATATGATAAAAACTATTAGAAAAAGTAATTATTTGTGCATCGCTTTATTCTGAGGACTATAACTTTTTTATTTTTTCGCGGATGATGCTGTATGGCGGCTCGTTTTTTGCGGGACAAGATGGCGTTTTCAGCTGTACCATGGTTATTTATATCCGTTTTTTTGATTGTGTGTTATTCCACTTTTTGTTCGGCGGTATGATAATAAAGCGTTGTTTTTTGCCTTGGTTTTTTTACGGTGTTCAGTGAAGGGGTTAACTAGTGGGACAGTTTTATAGGATGGATCGTTACGGACGCAGTGATACTAAATATGTGTACTTTTATTGTTTTTTTATTATTTAGATAAAGGAATGCATTTATTGGAACAATATTTTTTTTTTAATTATTTATTTAGGAATTTTTTTTTTAACACATGTAAAAAAAATTTTTTTTACTTTTCCCCGGGGGGCATCACATTTTATTGACAGAGCACTGATCTGACACTTTGCTGTGCACTGTAATAATGGGAGGAAGAGAAAACCACAGTAGAAAGCTATTTTGTATGGGCTCCTAAGGAGAGCTATTTGCTTAGTAATCAAGAGTCCGGAAAGGCACGGGAAGTAGATACGGTCCCTATGAAAGCTGCAGGTCCAGGGTGCTGGGATACCTGTGGTGCTTTATAAGCTATAAAAGTGGGTGAGTTCTGGATTTAGTGAAAGCATATAAATTAACACTTGCAGGCGCACTCCATGTGTGAGAAATTTTAATGTGACAACTTGGATTGTGCAGATTTATCCAAGTACCATATTTTTTCAAAGTGCCAGGGTAGTTAAACATGGCATGAATCTAATTCTAATTTTTATTCTCTTCAAGCAGGTAGATATTTCATTCATCTCCCTTTTGAAGTCTGAATTCCCTGCCATGTCTGTAAACCTCCTACAATAGTATATATTTCATTCATCATGTTGTTCTGCAAATTTGTTTCTTTTAGTGTCTGCATCTCAAAGCCTCCTGCAGTCTTAAGTTAGTTAATTGATTGTTATCAAGTTAAATTAACCCCTTTCTGACATCTGACGTACTATCCCGTCGAGGTGGGGTGGGCCCGTATGCCCACCGACGGGATAGTACGTCATACGCGATCGGCCGTGCTCACGGGGGGAAGCGGCCGATCGCGGCCGGTTGTCAGCTGCCTATCGCAGCTGACATCCGGCACTATGTGCCAGGAGTGGTCATGGACCGCCCCCAGCACATTAACCCTCGGCACACCGCGATCAAACATGATCGCGCTGTGCCGGTGGTATAGGAAAGCATCGCGCTTCCCTCAGGCTTCCCTGAGACCCCCGCAGCAACGCGATGTGATCGCATTGCTCTGAGGGTCTCCTACCTCCTTCCTCACTGCAGGCCCCGGATCCAAGATGGCCGAGGCATCCGGGTCCTGGAGGGAGGGAGGTGGCTTACCAAGCACCTGCTCAGAGCAGGCGCTTGGTAAGCCTGCAGTGCTCTAAGTCAGATTGCTGATCTGATAGAGTGCTGTGCAAACTGTCAGATCAGTGATCTGTGATGTCCCCCCCTGGGACAAAGTAAAAAAGTAAAAAAAAAAATTTCCACGTGTAAAAAAAAAAAAATCCTAAATAATGGAAAAAAAAATGATTCCCATAAATACATTTCTTTATCTAAATAAAAAAAACAAACAATAAAAGTACACATATTTAGTATCGCCGCGTCCGTAACGACCCAAACTATCAAATTGTCCCACTAGTTAACCCCTTCAGTAAACACCGCAAGTAAAAAAAAAAAACGAGGCAAAAAACAACGCTTTATTATCATACCGCCGATCAAAAAGACAGATATAAATAACCATGGTACCGCTGAAAACATCATCTTGTCCCACAAAAAACGAGCCGCCATTCAGCATCATCAGCAAAAAAATAAAAAAGTTATAATCCTCAGAATAAAGCGATGCAAAAATAATTATTTTTTCTATAAAATAGTTTTTATTGTATAAAAGCGCCAAAACATAAAAAAAGATATAAGTGAGATATCGCTGTAATCGTACTGACTCGAAAAATAAAATTGCTTTATCAATTTTACCAAATGCGGAAAGGTATAAACGCCTCCCCCAAAAGAAATTCATGAATTGCTGGTTTTTGGTCATTCTGCCTCACAAAAATCGGAATAAAAAGCGATCAAAAAATGTCACGTGCCCAAAAATGTTACCAGTAAAAATGTCAACTCGTCCCGCAAAAAACAAGACCTCATATAACTCTGTGGACTCAAATATGAAAAAATTATAGCTCTCAAAATGTGGTAACACAAAAAATATTTTTTGCAATAAAAAGCGTCTTTCAGTGTGTGACGGCTGCCAATCATAAAAATCCGCTAAAAAACATGCTATAAAAGTAAATCAAACCCCCCTTCATCACCCCCTTGGTTAGGGAAAAATTTAAAAAATGTATTTATTTCCATTTTCCCATTAGGGCTAGGGTTAGGGCTAGGGTTAGGGCTAGGGTTAGGGTTAGGGCTAGGGTTAGGGCTAGCATTAGGGTTAGGGCTAGGGTTAGTGTTGGGGCTAGGGTTAAGGCTACAGTTAGGGTTGGGGCTAAAGTTAGGGTTAGGGTTGGGGCTAAAGTTACGGTTAGGGTTTAGATTACATTTACGGTTGGGAATAGGGTTGGGATTAGGGTTAGGGGTGTGTCAGGGTTAGAGGTTTGGTTAGGGTTACTGTTGGAATTAGGTTTAGGGGTGTGTTTGGATTAGGGTTTCAGTTATAATTGGGGGTTTCCACTGTTTAGGCACATCAGGGGCTCTCCAAACGCGACCTGGTGTCCGATCTCACTTCCAGCCAATTCTGCGTTGAAAAAGTAAAACAGTGCTCCTTCCCTTCCGAGCTCTCCTGTGTGCCCAAACAGGGGTTTACCCCAACATATGGGGTATCAGCGTACTCAGAACAAATAGGACAACAACTTTTGGGGTCCAATTTCTCCTGTTACCCTTTGGAAAATACAGAACTGGGGGCTAAAAAATAATTTTTGTGGGAAAAAATTTTTTTTTATTTTCACGGCTCTGCGTGTCAGAGGTCGAGTTCCCGCTTCTGCACAGGGGGAATCTCGAGCCATCTCCACTGCGGTCTCCCATTCTGTTCCAGCTGCAGTGGAGTCTGCTCAGCAAAGACGTCGGTCCCAGTGTCTTGCTCAATCTCACTCTGTTCTAAGAGTTACTGCTGCTTCTCCAGCTTCTGCCATTAAAGCCAGTACTGGTCAGCAGCAAGCGGACTTCTCTGGGACTAAGTCCTTGTCTGCACATACTGAGCATGCCCAGGGCAAGATCTCCCGTTGGAGATCGAGGGTCAGGTGCTCAGGCTCTGTGGCACATCCCATTGGTCCTCTTGGCAGGTCTTGGAAGGGCAAAAGTTCTGTAGCCACTTCCTGTGCTGCAACTATATAAACTGCGCATGACCGCACGGCCATGCGCTAGTATTGTCTCATAATTATATATGTGTGTGTGTAGATGGATGTATGTCGATGGATGAAAGCTCCTAAATATCCCTCCCTAGAGTTGTTGTCTGCTCGCGGATGTTGGTGGCTATCTAGCGCCCGACTAACCATCTGCACGATACACACATTACAGCGTCCTCTTGCTGTGTTCGCCTGTACAGCGCCGTGCGCTTGCCTAGCGCTTTCCATACACAAGCCTGTGTGGTTGGTGGCATCCGTCAGTGCGGCATTGCTCGCACTCCTGTGCATTTATATATTTCTAATTAGTTTCCTTACACACCCAGTTGCGGTGTAGTGCCAGCAAGGGTCTAATCGGACTTCAATACCAGTTGGGGTTAAGTACGCTGACTGCTTGCTCGCGCTTTAGGTGCGGTACCGCGGTCCTGTGACGCAACAGGATTGCTTCCTTCACGCTGGGTGAGGTTGAACCCACGTGTGTTTACTTTAGTGTACCGCCATATAGTCTGCAATTTACTAGCAGCGGGTTTTCACCTGCACGGTGGACCTCGGACTGCGAACGCATCTATATCATCTTTCTGGGTGCGTTCCGCCAGTCCTAACATAAAACTAGCGCCAAGGTCTGGCTAGTAAATGGCGGACGATCAGCGTTTACAGCGGTACATCCAGCAGCTGGAGGGAAGGTTGGCGGCTCTAGAGCGTTCAACTTCAGCTGTGGATGTTACTGCTGTCGCTGTTCAGGCTGCAAGTGTGGCTGCAGCTACCTTGTCCACTGCTGCCCCTGTACCGACGCTATCTCGCCTCCCGCTACCAGAGAAATTTTCTGGTGACAGTAAGTCCTGTAGGGGTTTCGTGAGTCAGTGCTCAATACATCTCGAGCTTCTGGCCTCTCGTTTCCCTACAGAGCGGGCTAAGGTGGGCTTTATCATTTCCTTATTGTCGGACAGGGCGTTGCAGTGGGCTACGCCGCTGTGGGAGCGTGACGATCTTGTGGTGCAGAGTGCTCCGTTATTCCTGAGCACTCTGAAACAGGTCTTTTTAGGACCTCGTGTCACCCATGATACCGCGCTCCAACTGTTGGCAATGACTCAGGGCTCGTCCTTGGTCAGCCTTTTTGCCGTCCACTTCCGCACTCTAGCATCTGAGGTGGAGTGGTCGGATAAAGCCCTTATCCCTATATTTTGGAGGGGGCTGGCTGACCACGTTAAGGACGCCCTGGCCACTAGGGAGATTCCCGCCACACTGGAGGAATTAATAACTATATCTACTCATATTGACCTCCGTTTTCACGAGCGGAGGTTAGAGCGAGCCCAGTGTAGGCAGAGGTTTCGGCTGGCTCCCACCTTCGCCAAACCTTTAGAATTTCCAGTCCAGGCTCCTGAGCCCCATGAACCTAAGGTGGTGTCACGAGCGGGATCTAAGTCCCGGACCGCCCGTGCACTCCAGGTTTGCCATGTATGCCAACAGTCAGGACATCTTGCCACCAGATGTCATCAGCGGTCGAGGAAACGTCAGCGTCTAGTGGTAGTAGGTGGAGGTGCACTAGACACTGCGACTTTTGCCTCCAAATTGTCTTTCAAGGGGACAATTACTTTTGGCTCATCCTCCCACTCGGTAGAGCTCTGCGTGGATTCTGGGGCGGAGGGCAATTTTATGTCTTCTGCTTTCGCCCAACGTCACGCAATACCTCTGGTTATGCTATCTCAACCAGTAACGGTACGAGTGGTGAATGGGTCGACACTCCCCGCACAGATAACACATCAGACCATCCCTTTTACTCTGTCCATGTCACCATCCCATCAGGAGATTATATCTCTGCTCATCATTCCTGAGGGGATTGATGAGATCTTGTTGGGGATACCTTGGTTACGGTACCACTCTCCTCACATCGAGTGGTCCTCTGGCAGAATTCTGGGATGGGGTGAATCATGTGGGGGTAGGTGTCACCGAGAGTGCGTTCAGGTTGCTACTACAGAGGTATCCGCAGATCTATCCTCTCTCCCCAAGCAATATTGGTCTTATGCAGACGTGTTCTCCAAAAAGGCGGCAGAGACCCTTCCGCCCCATCGCCTCTATGACTGTCCTATCGATCTCTTGCCTGGTGCGGAGCCTCCCCGGGGTCGAGTTTATCCATTATCTCTCCCGGAGACGGAGGCCATGTCTCAGTAGATTCAAGAGAATCTGGCAAGAGGGTTCATCAGGAAGTCAGTGTCACCTGCTGGGGCAGGGTTCTTCTTCGTGCAGAAGAAGAATGGGGAACTACGTCCATGCATAGACTACAGGGGTCTTAACGCTATCACGGTTAAGAACAAGTATCCTTTGCCCCTGATATCTGAGCTCTTCGATAGGCTTCGAGGAGCTGGAGTGTTTACTAAATTAGATCTGCGGGGTGCTTATAACCTGATTCGCATCCGTGAGGGGGACGAATGGAAAACGGCGTTTAACACCAGAGATGGGCACTATGAGTATCTGGTGATGCCCTTCGGGCTCTGTAATGCTCCAGCCGTTTTCCAAGACTTTGTCAACGACATCTTCCGGGATATGCTTTCCACCTCAGTTGTAGTCTATCTGGATGATATTCTCATCTTTTCTCCAGATATGGACTCCCACCAGAGAGATGTTGGCAGAGTCTTCGACCTCCTACGGGCAAACTCTCTTTATGCTAAGTTGGAGAAGTGTATGTTTGAGCAGGAGTCTTTACCGTTCCTGGGCTATATCATCTCCGCCCAGGGATTGGCTATGGATCCTGCCAAACTACAGGCTATGATGGACTGGCAAGAGCTCCATTCTCTTAAAGCGGTGCAGCGCTTTATGGGGTTCATTAACTATTACCGCCAGTTCATTCCCCACTTCTCAACTCTGGTAGCTCCCTTGGTAGCCCTCACCAAGAAGGGAGCAAATCCCAAATTGTGGTTTGAAGAGGTCTCCAAGGCCTTCACTTCTATTAAGTCCCACTTTGCTAGCGCTCCCATCTTACGTCGCCCCGATGTTGATAAGCCATTCCTAATGGAGGTGGATGCCTCATCCGTTGGTGCTGGAGCAGTCCTCCATCAAAAGGATGCTCAAGGTCAGAAGCATCCATGCTTCTTTTTCTCAAAGACCTTTACGTTAGCGGAGAGAAATTACTCCATCGGGGATAGGGAGTTGCTAGCGATGAAGTTGGCCTTTTCGGAGTGGAGACATCTTCTGGAGGGTGCACGGTTTCCTTTCCAGGTCTTCACGGACCACAAAAATTTGGTGTATTTACACACAGCCCAGCGGCTGAATTCTCGTCAGGCCAGATGGTCCTTATTTTTCTCCCGGTTCCATTTTACTCTGCATTATCTCGCCGGGGAGAAGAATATTCGTGCCGACGCTCTCTCTCGCTCGCTTATGTCAACTGAGGAGGAGGAAGAGGAGCCTCGGCTTATTGTCCCTGCTGAGAGCCTGAGAACCGTAGCGCCGGTTTCACTGGAGTCTGTGCCTCCGGGCAAGACTTTTGTGCCCATTAATTTGCGACCGGAGGTTCTCTCTTGGGCTCATTCGTCCAGGGTGGGTGGACACTTTGGGACAAAAAGGACATCTGAGCTACTGGCGAGGACATACTGGTGGCCGCATATGGTCCGGGATGTCAGGGATTATGTTCTGGCGTGTGTCTCCTGCGCCAAAAATAAATCTCCACGTCAAAGGCCAGCTGGGTTGCTCTATCCCTTGCCAGTGGCAGATAGGCCCTGGGAGATGGTCGGGATGGACTTTGTCGTGGGTTTACCCAAATCTCACGGCTGTACCATTATTTGGGTCATCACCGATCATTTCTCAAAAATGGTGCATTTGGTGCCGCTACCACGGTTACCTTCTGCACGGGCCTTGGCAGCGTTGTTCATGAAACATATCTTCCGCCTACATGGTATGCCTGACAAAATTGTCAGTGACCGAGGTCCCCAGTTTGCGTCTCGGTTCTGGAGAGAGCTTTGTCGTCTACTCAGTATTGAGTTGAATCTCTCTTCCGCTTATCATCCCGAGACGAATGGGTTGGTAGAGAGGGCCAACCAGACCTTGGTCACATACCTGCGACATTTTGTTTCAGCCAGGCAGGATGACTGGGCATCCTTGCTATCATGGGCAGAGTTTGCGCTGAACAACGCCATAGCCGACTCCACTGGACAAACTCCATTCCTCCTCAACTATGGTCAGCATCCACGGGTACCTGTGCCTATGCCCGTGTCTTCCGCAGACTCCAGGGTGGCAGACTGGGCTGTGGAGGCACGGGATATTTGGGACCGCACTCAGGATGCCATTCGGGCCTCTAAGGAGAGAACGAGGTCCTCCGCCGATGCTCATCGGCGCCCCGCTCCGACCTTTGCTCCTGGCGACTTGGTGTGGCTCTCCGCCCGTAACATCAGGCTGCGAGTTGAGTCCACTAAATTTGCTCCTCGCTACTTGGGTCCCTTCAAGGTCCTCGAACAGGTTAATCCTGTGGTCTACCGTCTGGCCCTTCCTCCACGCCTTGGTATCACCGACACCTTTCATGTGTCCCTCCTTAAGCCCGAATACATGTCCCGGTTTTCTGAGTCATCTGCCGAGACATCGGGTTCGTCTACGGACGATTTCGAGGTGAACGCTATCTTGGGGTGCAAGGTGGTACGTGGCAAAAAATATTTTTTGGTGGACTGGAAGGGTTACGGCCCTGAGGATAGGTCCTGGGAGCCTGCTGAGCACATTCGGGCTCCGCAGCTTATTGCTGCCTTCGAACGTAGCGAGGCCCAAGGAGGGGGGGCCCTAGGAGGGGGGGTAATGTTAGAGGTCGAGTTCCCGCTTCTGCACAGGGGGAATCTCGAGCCATCTCCACTGTGGTCTCCCATTCTGTTCCAGCCGCAGTGGAGTCTGCTCAGCAAAGACGTCGGTCCCAGCGTCTTGCTCAATCTCACTCTGTTCTAAGAGTTACTGCTGCTTCTCCAGCTTCTGCCATTAAAGCCAGTACTGGTCAGCAGCAAGCGGACTTCTCTGGGACTAAGTCCTTGTCTGCACATACTGAGCATGCCCAGGGCAAGATCTCCCGTTGGAGATCGAGGGTCAGGTGCTCAGGCTCTGTGGCACATCCCATTGGTCCTCTTGGCAGGTCTTGGAAGGGCAAAAGTTCTGTAGCTACTTCCTGTGCTGCAACTATATAAACTGCGCATGACCGCACGGCCATGCGCTAGTATTGTCTCATAATTATATATGTGTGTGTGTAGATGGATGTATGTCGATGGATGAAAGCTCCTAAATATCCCTCCCTAGAGTTGTTGTCTGCTCGCGGATGTTGGTAGCTATCTAGCGCCCGACTAACCATCTGCACGATACACACATTACAGCGTCCTCTTGCTGTGTTCGCCTGTACGGCGCCGTGCGCTTGCCTAGCGCTTTCCATACACAAGCCTGTGTGGTTGGTGGCGTCCGTCAGTGCGGCATTGCTCGCACTCCTGTGCATTTATATATTTCTAATTAGTTTCCTTACACACCCAGTTGCGGTGTAGTGCCAGCAAGGGTCTAATCGGACTTCAATCCCAATTGGGGTTAAGTACGCTGACTGCTTGCTCGCGCTTTAGGTGCGGTACCACGGTCCTGTGACGCAACAGGATTGCTTCCTTCACGCTGGGTAAGGTTGAACCCACGTGTGTTTACTTTAGTGTACCGCCATATAGTCTGCAATTTACTAGCAGCGGGTTTTCACCTGCACGGTGGACCTCGGACTGCGAACGCATCTATATCATCTTTCTGGGTGCGTTCCGCCAGTCCTAACACTGCATTATAAACTGTAGTGAAACACTTCGGGGCTCAAAGTTCTCACAACACATCTAGATAAGTTCCTTGGGGGCCTATTTTCCAATATGGGGTCACTTGTGGGGGATTTCTACTGTTTAGGTACATTAGGGGCTCTGCAAACGCAATGTGACGCCTGCAGACCATTCCATCTAAGTCTGCATTCCAAATGGCACTCCTTCCCTTCCGAGCCCTCCCATGCGCCCAAACGGTGGTCCCCCCCCACATATGGGGTATCAGCGTACTCAGGACAAACTGGACAACAATATTTGCGGTCCAATTTCTCCTGTAACCCTGGGGAAAATAAAAAATGGGGGCAAAAATATAATTTTTGTGAAAAAATATGATTTTTTATTTTTACAGTTCTGCATTATAAACTTCTGTGAAGCAATTGGTGGGTCAAAGTGCTCACCACACCTCTAGATAAGTTCCTTAGGGGGTCTACTTTCCAAAATGGTGTCACTTGTGGGGGGTTTCAATGTTTAGGCACATCAGTGGCTCTCCAAACGCAACATGGCTTCCCATCTCAATTCCTGTCAATTTTGCATTGAAAAGTCAAACGGCGCTCCTTCCCTTCCGAGCTCTCCCATGCGCCCAAACAGTGGTTTACCCCCCATATGGGGTATCAGCGTACTCAGGACAAATTGTACAACAACTTTTGGGGTCCAATTTCTTCTCTTACCTTTGGGAAAATAAAAAATTGGGGGCAAAAAAATAATTTTTGTAAAAAAATATTATTTTTTATTTTTACGGTTCTGCATTATAAACGTCTGTGAAGCAATTGGTGGGTCAAAGTGCTCACCACACCTCTAGATAAGTTCCTTAGGGCAGGGGTCCCCAACTCCAGTCCTCAAGGCCAACCAACAGGTCATGTTTTCTGGATTTCCTTTGCATTGCACAGGTGATGCAATTATTACCTGGGCAAGACTAAGGAAATCCTGAAAACATGACATGTTGGTGGGCCTTGAGGACTGGAGTTGGGGACCCCTGCCTTAGGGGGTCTACTTTCCAAAATGGTGTCACTTTTCAATGTTTAGGCACATCAGTGGCTCTCCAAACGCAACATGGCGTCCCATCTCAATTCCTGTCAATTTTGCATTGAAAAGTCAAACGGCGCTCCTTCCCTTCCGAGCTCTGTTATGTGCCCAAACAGCCCACTCAGCGGCGTACTCAGGACGAATTGTACAACAACTTTTTGGGGTCCATTTTCTCCTGTTACCCTTGGTAAAATAAAACAAATTGGAGCTGAAGTAAATTTTTTGTGAAAAAAAGTTAAATGTTCATTTTTATTTAAACATTCCAAAAATTCCTGTGAAACACCTGAAGGGTTAATAAACTTCTTGAATGTGGTTTTGAGCACCTTGAGGGGTGCAATTTTTAGAATGGTGTCACACTTGGGTATTTTCTATCATATAGACCCCTCAAAATTACTTCAAATGAGATGTGGTCCCTAAAAAAAATGGTGTTGTAAAAATGAGAAATTGCTGGTCAACTTTTAACCCTTATAACTCCCTAACAAAAAAATGTTGGTTCCAAAATTGTGCTGATGTAAAGTAGACATGTTGGAAATGTTACTTTTTAAGTATTTTGTGTGACATATCTCTGTGATTTAATTGCATAAAAATTCAAAGTTGGAAAATTGCTAAATTTTCAAAATTTCCACCAAATTTCCATTTTTTTCACAAATAAACGCAGGTAATATCAAAGAAATTTTACCACTATCATGAAGAACAATATGTCACGAGAAAACTATGTTGGAATCACCAGGATCCGTTGAAGCGTTCCAGAGTTATAACCTCATAAATGGACAGTGGTCAGAATTGTAAAAATTGGCCCGGTCATTAACCTGCAAACCACCCTTGGGGGTAAAGGGGTTAAGCACAGATCTAAGAACAAACCTTTCCATATATTTAGACAGAGCTAAGGGGAAGGCATTTGTGCAGGGAGGCATTTGTGCAGATTTATCCAAGTGCCATGAAGGTTGAGTGCATTACTTATATTTTCTTTTAAACAATTGTACCTGCTGATTCAAAGTCTTTCTATAGCTGGTCTGTGGCTCTAGGACAACTCTTCTGATAATTCTTTGGACTCTTCAGTCTGAAATCTTGCCAGGAGCACCTAGTCATGGCTGTTTTTTGTTAAATGATGTTCTTTCCAATTCTGGATTATGGCCCCAACAGTGCTCATTAGAACATTGAGTAATTTTGAAATTATTCTGAAACCAATGCCATCAGTATGTTTTGCAGCAATAAGGTTGCGAAGGTCTTGAGACAGCTCACTGGTTTTACCCATCATGAGATGTTTCTTCTGTGGCACCTTGGTAATGAGTCATCTTTTTAAAGATAAGAATTACAGGGTGCATCACTGTTGGAGTGGTGCTCTGGAGAAAAATAAGCCCAAGTAGTAGAAAACTCCGGCACACAAGAGAATATAACCGATGAAATTTTATTCCAAAATTGATTCAAAAGATAAGACTCAAGTAAATATAGAAAAAAATATTTTTGAGGATTCTCACAGACACATATTAAATTCAACGTTTCGGCTTTTTAGCCTTTTTCAAGAAATGTCTGTTATTTGTATTAGCTCCGCTTTGGGAGAAAAGTGCATCCGTCACACTGCTAATCTTGGCAAAATGAAAAAAGAGAGGTGCCCGTGTAGTAAGTGCTGCGGGATCCGGGAAAAAGCACGTCAGCGGATGAGCAGTGGTGAGTCTGTGAGAATCCTCAAAAATATTTTTTTCTATATTTACTTGAGTCTTATCTTTGAATCAATTTTGGAATAAAATTTCATCGGTTATATTCTCTTGTGTGCCGGAGTTTTTCTACTACTTCATCTTTTTATAGGCCATCAGTTGAACAAGTTGATATTATTTTTCACTAAGTGGCAGGATTGCTTTTTAATTACTGATAAAATTTAGGTGCTGTCAAGAATTTCCATGGCTTTTTGAACTTCTCTTTCTTCATGTGTTCAATATTTGTTCCCCTGTGTCATTTCTAATTATTACACATATCTTAATGTATGGACATCTATGGTTTGATTTCGTTGTCTGTGTGGATTACAGTACTCTACCCTCCTCCTCCTGGACCTGTCCTGTGCCTTTGACACAGTGGACCATTCCCTATTACTACAGACCCTCTCATCCCTTGGCATCACAGACTATCCTGGATCTCGTCATACCTAACTGACTGAACATTCAGCGTCTCCCATTCACACACCACCTCCTCACCTCGCCCCCTATCTGTAGGAGTCCCGCAAGGTTCAGTCCTAGGGCCCCTGCTCTTCTCCATTTACACTTTTGGCCTGGGACAGCTCATAGAATCTCACGGTTTTCAGTATCATCTCTATGCTGATGACACACAGATCTACATCTCTGGACCAGATATCTCCACCCTACTAACCAGAATCCCTCAATGTCTATCCGCTATTTCATCCTTCTTCTCCGCTAGATTTCTAAATCTTAACATGGACAAAACAGAATTCATTGTCTTTCCCCCATCTCACGCGACCCCAATGAACCTATCCATTACAGTACAGTACAGGACAGCACGGTGGCGCAGTGGTTAGCAAAGCAGCCTTGCAGCGCTGGAGTCCTGGGTTCAAACCCCACCAAAGACAACATCTGCAAAGAGTTTGTATGTTCTCCCCGTGTTTGCGTGGGTTTTCTCTGGGTACTGCGGTTTCCTCCCACATTCCAAAGAACCTAGATTGTGAGCCCCAACGGGGACAGCGATGATAATGTGTGCAACCTGTAAAGCGCTGCAGAATATGTTAGCGATATATAAAAATAAAGATTATTATTATTATTATTACTACAGTGAACGGCTGCCCACTCTCCCCAGTCCCACAAGCTCGCTGTCTCGGGGTAATCCTTGACACTGATCTCTCCTTCAAACTGCATATCCAAGCCCTTTCCACTTCCTGCCGCCTTCAACTCAAAAATATTTCACGGATCCGTACATTCCTCAACCAAGGATCTGCAAAAACCCTAGTCCATGCCCTCATCATCTCCCGCCTCAACTCCTGTAACCTCCTGCTCTGTGGCCTCCCCTCTAACACTCTCGCACCCCTCCAATCTATTCTAAACTCTGCTGCCTGACTAATCCACCTGTCCCCCCGCTATTCCCTTGCCTCTCCCCTCTGTCAATCCCTTCACTGGCTCTCGATTACCCAGAGACTCCAGTACAAAAGCCTAACCATGGCATACAAAGCCATCCACAACCTGTCTCCTCCGTACATCTGTGACCTTGTCTCCCAGTACTTTCCTGCACGCAACCTCCGATCCTCACAAGATCTCCTTCCCTACTCACCTCTTATCTCCTCTTCCCTCAATCGCATACAAGATTTCTCTCGCGCATCACCCCTACTCTGGAACTCTCTACCACAACACATCAGACTCTCACCTACCATCGAAACCTTCAAAAAGAACCTGAAGACCTACCTCTTCCGGCCAGCCTACAACCTGCAGTAACCACCGATCGACCAAACCATTGCACGACCAGCTCTATCCTCACCTACTGTATCCTCACCCATCCCTTGTAGATTGTGAGTCCTCGCGGGCAGGGTCCTCTCTCCTCCTGTACCAGTTGTGACTTGTATTGTTCAAGATTATTGTACCTGTTTTTATTATGTATACCCCTCTTCATACCCCTCCTCACATGTAAAGCGCCATGGAATAAATGGTGCTATAATAATAAATAATAATAATAATAATTGGGTTGTTATTGATATACGCTGAGAATTTCATGTCAATGGCACCTTTAGAAGTATATTTACTTAGAAAATTAGTGATGTGTTCAATACTTATTTCACCCACTGTACATATTATTTAAACATAATAAAATATGCATATACTGTGCATAAAGTATGGTCATATACAGGTCCTTCTCAAAAAATTAGCATATAGTGTTAAATTTCATTATTTACCATAATGTAATGATTACAATTAAACTTTCATATATTATAGATTCATTATCCACCAACTGAAATTTGTCAGGTCTTTTATTGTTTTAATACTGATGATTTTGGCATACAACTCCTGATAACCCAAAAAACCTGTCTCAATAAATTAGCATATCAAGAAAAGGTTCTCTAAACGACCTATTACCCTAATCTTCTGAATCAACTAATTAACTCTAAACACATGCAAAAGATACCTGAGGCTTTTATAAACTCCCTGCCTGGTTCATTACTCAAAACCCCCATCATGGGTAAGACTAGCGACCTGACAGATGTCAAGAAGGCCATCATTGACACCCTCAAGCAAGAGGGTAAGACCCAGAAAGAAATTTCTCAACAAATAGGCTGTTCCCAGAGTGCTGTATCAAGGCACCTCAATGGTAAGTCTGTTGGAAGGAAACAATGTGGCAGAAAACGCTGTACAACGAGAAGAGGAGACCGGACCCTGAGGAAGATTGTGGAGAAGGACCGATTCCAGACCTTGGGGAACCTGAGGAAGCAGTGGACTGAGTCTGGTGTGCAGGAAATGGGCTACAGGTGCCGCATTCCCCAGGTAAAGCCACTTTTGAACCATAAACAGCGGCAGAGGCGCCTGACCTGGGCTACAGAGAAGCAGCACTGGACTGTTGCTAAGTGGTCCCAAGTACTTTTTTCTGATGAAAGCAAATTTTGCATGTCATTCGGAAATCAAGGTGCCAGAGTCTGGAGGAAGACTGGGGAGAAGGAAATGCCAAAATGCCTGAAGTCCAGTGTCAAGTACCCACAGTCAGTGATGGTGTGGGGTGCCATGTCAGCTGCTGGTGTTGGTCCACTGTGTTTCATCAAGGGCAGGGTCAATGCAGCTAGCTATCAGGAGATTTTGGAGCACTTCATGCTTCCATCAGCTGAAATGCTTTATGGAGATGAAGATTTCATTTTTCAGCACGACCTGGCACCTGCTCACAGTGCCAAAACCACTGGTAAATGGTTTACTGACCATGGTATTACTGTGCTCAATTGGCCTGCCAACTCTCCTGACCTGAACCCCATAGAGAATCTGTGGGATATTGTGAAGAGAAAGTTGAGAGACGCAAGACCCAACACTCTGGATGAGCTTAAGGCCGCTATTGAAGCATCCTGGGCCTCCATAACATCTCAGCAGTGTCACAGGCTGATTGCCTCCATGCCACGCCGCATTGAAGCAGTCATTTCTGCCAAAGGATTCCCGACCAAGTATTGAGTGCATAACTGAACATTATTATTTGATGGTTTTTTTGTTTGTTATTAAAAAACACTTTTATTTGATTGGATGGGTGAAATATGCTAATTTATTGAGACAGGTTTTTTGGGTTATCAGGAGTTGTATGCCAAAATCATCAGTATTAAAACAATAAAAGACCTGACAAATTTCAGTTGGTGGATAATGAATCTATAATATATTAAAGTTTAATTGTAATCATTACATTATGGTAAATAATGAAATTTAACACTATATGCTAATTTTTTGAGAAGGACCTGTATATATATGAATATGTTTTGTGTCCATAAATGATAAATAAGTCTGTATTTCTGTCATATTATTGCCCCTGCCAAGCAACGATTGTTTTGTTCTGTATTTTTATCTGTGTTTTTTATCATAATCATAAGAGGCTCTTTTGACTTTTATGAAGAGAATACCGTTCCAATATAGAGAGTAATAAAACAAGCGTGTATCTGAAATACAGGTATAAAATATTGTTCTGTGAAAAGCAGAAATTTCTTATATAAGCTCTGTGTTCAGGATCTTCCAGAACTAATAGACATATGAAATCTGCTTGTGTGTAGAAGGCCATAGGTTATTTGGCTTCCTACAAAATTGACCCCACTGGGGACAGTGACAGATGTGAATACATTCTGTGTACAGTTGTTTGGAATATATTGGATCTGCATAAATAATGGATAATAAATACATAATCATTGATAGACAGATTCTAAGGCTAAAAAGGCTAATTCAACATCTCATTATTAATTATTAATGGAATGTTCAAAAGATAAATAAGAAACCTGTCAATATTAGTAATTCCACAGTAATTCCACAGGGTGAGAGGTGACTGGTAGTAATGCACATGCCACTTCAACAGTGCTAACAAAAAAATAGTAGTATTGATTGAAGGATATTTGAGGTACTGTACTAATAGAAAAGTAGAAACAGTAGACCATTGCGATGTATCATCATACTTGCAGCGCTGGGGTCCTGGGTTCTAATCCCACCTTGGACATCATCTGCAAGGACTTTGTATGTTCTCTCCGTGTTTGCGTGGGTTTCCTCCTGGTACTCCGGTTTCCTCCCACACTTCAAAGACTTACTGATAGGGAATTTAGATTGTGAGCCCCATCGGGGACAGTGATGATAATGTGTGCAAACTGTAAAGTGCTGCGGAATATGTGTAATATGAGTAAATCGATATTAAAAAATAAAGTGTGTTAAAAATAGAAGTTGTGAACATTTGAGAAACATTGTCCATATAGCCATAGAAAAGTGCCTTGTGCAAAATAACCTTTTATGTTTCCCTCATCCTAGTAAGGATACGGACCACTGTATGTTCCAGTGCAAATGACTTCCTCAGGCCACGAATGCGATTCTTTCTTTTTGGGGGTTTTGAGACCATTATAGTAACTATTATAATACTAAACTTAATTATAAAGTACTGCTCTAATACATTTTTAAAAGAGTAAAAGTATTGGAGCTGAAATATACTGTTTGAAGCAAAGCAAGCAATTTTTTTAGCTAATTTTAATGGTGCACTAGCTGATACAACCCTTGTATAATACCCAAACATAATAAGGACATGTCCCTACACTCTGGACTCACGCTTATCAGGTCTAATAGGACCAATACACCTTGAATTACATGGACAGTCAGTTAATTTCAGTGAGTATTGTAATGTTTCATTAAACAAGCACTCTGGACCCTTCTCTATTCGCTGTGATAAACCCGTCATGTGCTTTCATCTCGTGGACAATCAGTTAATTTCAATAATTACTATAGGGCGGTGTGCACACGTTCAGGATTTTTCGTGACTTTTCTCTGTTTTTCACTATAAAAACGCGAAAAAACCATGAAAAAATGCATACATTAAGCATCCTATTATTAGAATGCAATCCGCAATTTTTGTGCACATGTTGCGCTTTTTTCCACGGTAGAATCGTATTCTGGAAAAAATGCAGCATGTTCATTCTTTGTGCGGAATCGTGGGGATTCCACACACATAGGAATGCATTGATCCGCTTACTATCCACATGTGGCTATGCCCACCATGCGGGAAGTAAGCGGAACATGTGCGGTTGGTACCCAGGGTGGAGGAGAGGCCCTGGGAGCCATATACCTGTAAAAAAATGAATTAAAATAAAAAAACGTGATATTCTCACCTTCCAGCGGCCCCGGCAGTCTTCCTGCTCCTCGCGATGCTTCCGTTCCTAGGGATGCTTTGTGGCAATGACCTGTGATGACTTAGCGGTCAATTATTTTTAACATTAGATCTTTTTACTGTTGATGCTGCATAGACAGCATCAATAGTAAAACGTTGGTCACACTTGTCAAACACTATGTTAGTGTGACCAACCTGTCAATCAGTTTTCCAAGGGGTGCTACAGATCGCTTGGAAAACGCTAGTGTTTAGCAGGAAAACGCATGCCAATTCCCTATGTATTTTACCCACGGCGCAGTTGCGGAATTGCCGCAGAAATTCCGGACATGTGCACATAGCCTAATGCTTAATTTCACCTGCAGAGTGCTGAATAGCTCTGGTCAGATTCTGTCACAGATTATAGCTGACTGCTGGGGATTGAGAGCAGGATACCTTGTGGGCAGCTAATTAACAAGACACTCTTTTAGAAAAGCTCCTTTCCCAAACTAAATGACCTAACTAAAAGGTCATCCAAAAATCACAAGGTAGGCTACATATATTTACAAATGCACATATATTTATTAATTAATTTCTTCCAATGTATGTCAATATTATATCTGCCCTGATTTCCACATAACTCTTCCCAAGAGATGTCCTTCCAGGCTTTATTTACCCTACAGCTTCCAAAAGAACCTTCTTAGAGCAGTTTTACTGCCGTTGGTCAATTAAGCCCATTGCATTCTCTCTCACTTGGCTTCCTGCCAGTATAGTTGTCCTCCAGGATGTGTCTAGAGGTGCTTCTAATGTAAGGGATGTCACTGAATGGGACGGAGCCTCCTTCATTACAGTGTAGATCTCATGCCAGTAAACACCACGTGTTCTGATAACTAAGAGGAGCTATTTTTCCTGCTGCTGAGAATAGTGATGTGAAACTGCCAATGCTGCTCTATTGATGCATATGGCAGAGGATTATCTTCTGTCAAATGTATTCAATACAGTAGCATATGCTGTTTCGCAAAACTGATTTGTAAACAGAAGGCAACAAACATAGCTCTATACTGGAGGATTGCAGGATAGTTGTGCTCAGCTAAAAACCTGCTAACAATGATGGAAAACTACGTTGCAGCTATAGTTGTGTAGATGGAATAAAATAAAATCAGTCAGGAGTTCTGTACAGGATATTAGAGTGCACAGAAGTGTAAGATAAATTCTACACTTAGATTAGCTTGCTGACAACTCAGAGATAGGGCTAGTCAGAAAAACACAGGAAAGGAGAAAGAGTCTGGTGCTCTGAGAAGAAGTATGTCCTGCTTGGATTTGTCATTTTAGCAAATAAGTAAAAGACTGCCCATTCAGCTATGTAAAGTTGGATGCACAAATTGGTAGATATAAATAAAAAAAAGAACCAAAGGTATAAGAAAGAACATTTATGTTTGGCTTAGTCTGTATAAAACAATTAGTATGAGTTTACTGTGCTTTGAGAAAAATAATGCAATTCCGAGAACAATCCTTTAAAGCATATTTCATAACAAAAAGTATTGCATTTACAGTGGGGGAAATAAGTATTTGATCCCTTGCTGATTTTGTAAGTTTGCCCACTGACAAAGACATGAACACTCTATAATTTTAAGGGTAGGTTAATTTTAACATTGAGAGATAGAATATCAAAAATAAAATCCAGAAATTCGCATATACAAATTATATAAATGTAATTACATTTTGCACTGAGAATTAAGCATTTCATCCCCTACCAACCATTAAGAGTCCTGGCTCCTACAAACCAGTTAGATGCTCCTAATCAACTCATTACCTGCATTAAAGACAGCTGTCTTACATAGCCACCTTTATAAAAGACTCCTGCCCACAGACTCAATTAATCAGTCAGACTCTAACCTCTACAACATGGGCAAGACCAAAGAGCTTTTTAAGGATGCCAGGGACAAGATCATAGACCTGCACAAAGCTGGAATTGGCTACAAAGCCATATGATACTATAGATGCTGGGTGAGAAGGAGACAACTGTTGGTGCAATAGTAAGAAAATGGAAGAAATACAAAATGACTGTCAATCGACATTGATCTGGGGCATCGTGCAAAATCTCACCTCGTGGGGAATCCTTGATCATAAGGAAGGTGAGAGATTAGCTTAAAACTACACAGGGGAACTTTTTAATGATCTCAAGGCAGCTGGTACAACAGTCATGAAGAAAACCATTGCTAACACATTATGCCGTAATGGTTTAAAATCCTGCAGTGTCCACAAGGTCCCCCTGCTCAAGAAGACACATGTGCTGGCCCATCTAAAGATTGCCAATGGATAATACTGTGAGTGATTGGTAGAAGGTGATGTGGTCAGATGAGACAAAAATTTAGGTCTTTGACATTAACTCAACTCACCATGTTTGGAGGAATAGAAATGCTGCCTATGACCCAAAGAACACTGTCCCCACTGTGAAACATGGAGGTGGAAACATTATGTTTTGGGGTGGTTCTCTGGTAAGGGCACAGGATTGCTTTACGGCATCAATGGGAGAATGGATGGAGCTAGGTACCGTAAAGTCCTGAGTGACAACCTAATTCCTTCCTCCAGCACACTAAAATGGGTCGTGGCTGGGTCTTCACCTTACCAGAGGTCTGTGCCCATAACTAGGAGCATCGGAAACAGGGGTTACCTCCCGACGCAGGGACTCCCCTCTTTAAAGAAACATCCCACACATATATTTTATTCTGTTCCCCTGATGATTCTCCCGAAGAAACGCATAGGGAAGTTTACATAGTCTTGGTGGGTTCAATGTACAAGACTGACTTGGGGACTGCCCTTGTCAGGGTGGGAGCAACACAGGGGCACGACTGGGGTAGCATAGAGACTGTCTCCCACTCCCCCTTAGAATACATATTGATGCTCCCACGAAGGAAGCGAACATTTGGTGAGATAAAACCATTTTTTTATGGAGCACTGGTTACATGAGCACTATTTTTTCACTTTATCACATGTTTTGCTATTATCCATTTGATGTTTTAAATGTTGTTTATTAAAGGTTACGTGTTAGGTCTATATATATATATGAGATGTCCTCCTAGCTAATTTGCCTATTGTTTTTTGAGGACCTTTAGGGGTATCGCATTTGGATACACCCTATATGTGGCTTATTGTGGTCTTCCAGCAAGACAATGACCTAAAACAAACAGCCAAGTCAACAAAAAGTGGCTCAAAAAGATGCACATTAAGGTCATGGAGTGGCGTAGCCAGTCTCCAGACCTTAATCCCATAGAATACTTATGGAGGTAGTTGAAGCTCCGAGTTGCCAAGCGACAGCCTCAAAATCTTAATGATTTAGAGGTGATCTCCAAAGAGGAGTGGACAAGAATTCCTCCAGATGTGGGCAAACCTCATCATCAACTACAAAAAACATCTGACTGCTGTGCTTGCCATCAAGGATTTTGCCACCAAGTATTAAGTCTTGTTTGCCACAGGGATCAAATACTTATTTCTCACTGCAAAATGGAAATAAATTTAAATAATTTAAACAATGTGATTTTCAGGATTTTATTTTTGATATTCTATCTCTCAATGTTGAAATTAACCTACCCTTAAAATTATAGACTGTTCATGTCATTGTCAGTGGACAAACTTAATAAATCAACAAGGGATCAAATACTTATTTCTCCCTCTGTATGTATATTTTAATTTATTAGAAGCAACTAAAAAGTCCATAATTGCTATTTCTAAATTTCTGTATAGAGGGCAACTCAACAAGATATCAAGTATAAAATTCTTCACATATGGAGAAGCTGCAACGTGACTTTGAATCTGATAAAATAATTGCAAAGTTGGAAGGGTTCACTGGCATTTTACACCCTTCAATTTCCATCATTTTTCACCTTAGCCTATGCTAAACAGCTGATTTGCAGAACAAGGCAGAGCCAGACTTGTACAAATGTTATAGTGTTGGTTATTGCAATACAGGGGTCATTTTAGCCATCATTGTAAAATCTAGGAAAATCTCTTTAAAATGCATTTATGGGTAGAAATTGAGTAGCCATAATAAGAGAACTTGACTTTGGACAACACACACGGTTTAGCCTAGATTGGATTGTAAGTTTACTAGTCAGGAGCTTCATTCATTCATTATCATCATTTATGTGTAAAAACAGAAATCATGTCCTTGTTATAAAGCAATCTAAGTATTTCTTTCTGCGCATCACTGCGGAAAATGCTGATGATTTATAAATAAATAACAATGAAACGTTCCTGTGATATGTTTTATGCAAAGCATATTTGTTTGCAAGGCTTAGGAGGATGTCTATCATTTTCAATAATAAATTGTGGCATTTTTGGCAAAGCTCCTTGTCGATTTTTTGAGAACATTAGGAGTATTTTTCATCTGGAAATAAAGGCTTTTGCTGTATGTTACTGGTAGATAAAGAAGCATGCATAGCAAGCCACAGAAGATTAACAGTAATTTTCATTGTAAAATGTAAGAGAGATCTATATTACAAATATAATTACCTGAAAAAAATGTGTTATACAAAAGTAAAATAATTGCTAAAAATCAAAGTAAAAATTGTAAAATAAAAAGCACAACAGCAAAACAAAACATTTTTCAGGAAAAATAAACAGCAAGCACTGAGAGCTATCTCAGCAAGCAAGGTAGCTCAAAATAGGATGAATTATGAGTCAAAAAGAAAATAGTATAAGCTAAGTATGAGCAGCTGATTGGCACACAATACATGAATTTATGAAAACATATAGGAGATAGGAAATAGGAGTACTGTATTTCTGCCTGCACTATGCCTAATACAATCTCCTAGCTTAAATGTTAACCATGGTCCATACTTACTTGCCCCTTTTTCAGACATGTATGTATAAAAGGTATGATTGAGATCTATTGTTACCATATTATCTCATGTTTTCATAAATTCATATATTGGGTACCAATCAGCTATTTATACTTAGTTTATATTATTTGCTTTTTTACTCATCATTTATCCCATTCTGAGCTATCTTACTTACTTTTATTAACCATGTTCCAAGTATTTTTATTATGTTCTTTCAAAATTATATTTTTAGTGTTTTGGGGATTTTTCTCAGTAATTCTAGCCTGGAGTGGCTCTCAGTGCTTGTTGTTTGGATAGTAGAGTGTTTCCCAGTTACTAATAATGGATCCAATATAGGCTTCACTTTGTATTTTTCGGGAACGGCATTTTAATGTCTACACATTTATGAAATTAGAACATTGTTTTTTCTGTGCTAGAAACTTTACCGTAGTGTTCATCTGTGTCCATCAGCAAATGTCCTGCTTTCCAGTTTGTATGGGCCCTCATATAACTTATATGAACAAATATATTCTTTAATAAGGGAAAAATTAGCTTTCGAGCAATCTGTAATTTTCTTTTTCATTTTAAAGGGGTTGATGAACTCTACTATAATGCATCAAGCTGGAGAATTTAGCAAATACGTTTAATTACCAATGTCCCATTCTTGCTGATTGTGGTCACATGATCCCTACTCTCTTCTTTAGCTGGAGTTCCTGTAATATTCCATTTGAAACTGTCTGCTTCGGGGCTTCAGTCTCATATGGGGATGTCTCTGGGAAGTTGTCTCACTGGCGCAGATGAGATGAGTGCATGCTCGCTGCAGATTAAATCATTCTGCTGCACAGATGCAAAGTGAAAATACTGTCAATCTCTTCCCTAGCTAGTAGGTGGAGAGGGTGGACTTTAAAAGGAGGTGTCTAAGGTGGTGTTATTTTTGAGTGTTGTTGGGAGAATATTAGAAAGTCAATGACGATATTTTTATAGCACAAAGTACTGGGCAAACCCCTTATACTTTAAAAACAGTTTTATGAATTTTTTAAATTGGCTATTATCATACCTAACTAAAACTAACAGCTGTACTTATTAAATTATGATGCATGAGTTTGTACATATGTATTCGCATGTCCCATTATGTCAGGTAAAAGCAGTACTTTGTCTCCCACTCCAATGGCCACAGACCAAGGTGGTGGCCAACGAAATGGGACATGCAAATTGATCTGTATCAACTCCAATGAGAACCCATGACTTTAAAGTGTTCAGGTAGACAGAAAACCTTAACAGAAGAGATCTGCCATTTCTGCATGAGGTGAGATGAGTGGTGGCGGTCTGAGCCTCAGGTGGTGGTTTGGGCTAAACACACCTGTTCTCTTCTAAGACTGGAACATTGCACAAAGGTCATCTGGCAGTTACCACTTGCAGCATCACAGACATAGATCTTATACAGCTATTGTGGTTACTGAGGGTCCATGCATGCTGCACCAGAGAGGAGCATGCCAGTGTCAGCACCATTTTCAGCTGATGTGCTCCCTGCATCATAATACCCATATATGCCAATGGCCTTATAGAGGCAAGCAGCTGCAGGTGATGTTAACCATCCTGTCACATGTGGCGCAATGATGTCACTGCTTTGTGCCACCTGCACCAGGTTATGGAGAAGCAATTGTTGTGAGAGCAAGCACAGGTCAATGGAATGGTTGCTATTTTTTTAATTGCTATATACAAAGAGCAACGAGACAGTTGCATTAAAGACTGATCAAAATAAGAGGACATTATTACTGTATGGGGTCCAGAAGAAGGGGCCATTATTACTGTATGGGGGGCCAGAATCTGCAACATTGTTACTATACGAAGGACATTTTAATTTTATAATTGCTCAAATGAGGAACATTCTCAGTGGGGGCCACAGAAGGGAATATTATTTTATGGTGGCCCCATTATTACTGTATGGGTGCAAGAATGGAGGATAGCTTTGCTGCACTTGAGTCAGCAAATTCTAAAACAAAATGCCAGGACAACTGTCCATTAACTAAATTTCAAGAGAATATGGGTCAAGGAGCAAGAAGTTGACCCAAAGGACACAGGTCATGCTACAAAAGAATGGTTAAAGAAGAATAAAGTTAAAGTTTTGAATGGTCTAGTCAAAATCCTGACCATAATCCTATAAAAACGTTGTAGAAGGAGCTGAAGCAAGCAGGTCATGGGAGAAAACCCACCAACATAACAGAGTTGGAACTGTTTTATAGAAAATAGGAAAATAAAGGAGGAAAGACACAAGAAAATAAAAAGTACAGTCTAAGGGCCGCTTGCCTCACAGGAGTAATCTGAGCTCTCTCTTTGATCCTTTAGGCTATGTTCACACATTGCGGCTTTTACCGCGGAACCGCGGCGATTTTGCAGCTGCGGGTCCGCAGCAGTTTCCATAGCGTTTACAGTAACATGTAAACCCTATGGAAATCGCAAACCGCTGTGCACATGCTGTGGGAAAAACCACGCGGTAACGCAGCGGTTTACAACCCGCAGCATGTCACTTCTTTGTGCAGAATCGCAGCGATTCTGCACCCATAGAAATGCATTGATCCGCTTACTTCCCGCATGGGGCTGTGTCCACCTTGCGGGAAGTAAGCGGATAATGTGCGGGTGGTACCCGGGGGGGAGGAGAGGAGACTCTCCTCTAGGCCCCGGGAACCATATTTGAGTAAAAAAAAAAAGAATTAAAATAAAAAATAATGATATACTCACCTCTGAAGTCTCAGCGCTGCACGCGGCCTTCCGGTCTCAGGTTTGCTATGCGACCAGGACCTGCGGTGACGTCGCGGTCACATGACCGTGACGTCACGAAGGTTCTGGTTGCACAGCATCTTTGGAACCGGACCGCCGCCTGCAGCGCCGAGGAGATCGGGACGTCAGATGGTGAGTATATCATGATTTTATTATTTTTAACATTACTATTGATGCTGCATATTGCTGCATATGCAGCATCAATAGTAGGGGTAAAATCCCACAGCGGAACCCACAGGACAAACCGCGATAAATCTGCAGGGATAACCGCAGCGGGTTTGCCCTGCAGATTTATCAAATCTGCTGCGGGAGAACCCGCAGGGACAGGACGCAACGTGTGAACATAGCCTTAAAGGGCTAAGCAATAGTTTAATTATAGCAGATTAGTTTTTATAATTTTTTGAGCTAGTTTATGTTGTCATGCCATAGATTTTTCTAAATGAGATCCAGAATTAGCAGACAATTTTCTGATGGAACTTTTTGTTACCGCAATTTTGACATAGTTCGTTGGAGCTTATCCACACACCACATCTTCATATTGACCCATTGAGGTTTTTCTCCTAACATGGTCTCCTGATGAACCCTCAAAAAGGAGGGGGTGAAACGTGTTGGGACAAAAGGGATAAGTTGTTCCTTGGATTCTGCACCCAATTTTGTGGTTATATAAAACTTTTAGAGGACTATATTGTTTGTAGATTATGGATGTACATATGAGAACTGTAGGTACACTGAACGTCTTACAAGCACGCATTGCACTTTACCAGACTGCATAATATTTTTCCTATGACGCAATTAGTAGCACACATTTTTTTTTTATCCATTGTTTAAGCAAATTGGTACACGAGTATTCTGGGAATATCTAAAGCACAAACTATGACTTAATGCTTTCTCTGATGATTGTGTGGGACATTCAGAATCCTAGCATCAACTTTACTGTCTGGTTCTACCAATATTGGATGTTGGTATGTGTGTATGTCCATTTAGGAGTGAATAGGGTTATTGAGGTAATGCCGACGTTGAGCGGGGAAGCCCTACCAAATTCTACCGGTGCCATCCTCTGCAATCAGACAGGCTATCAGAATTACAGGGACCGATTAGGGTCAGCCTGCATGCTATAGATATCGTACGTAAAAACTACCTGCAATGCACTTAAGTTCTTAAAAAGGGGTTTTGTCTACATATAGTAATACTGACACTTTTAAATACATTTATTAAAGGTTATTTTTTAGGTTTTTTTTGCTCAGTTGGTGCTCTTTTTTGCAATTTTGAAAGGTCAAGATTTGAAAAATACCGCATAATTGGTGATGTCGATTTCTTCATGTCATGTTCTTAATATTCAGTAATTACAGAATTTTTTATCTTGTATGATAAGTTACTGTCTGCAACATTACATATGTATTAGTTATGCTCAGGCAACACAAAATTATCTAAATAGAAGACAATTTACTGTATGACACAGTCTGCTAATTAGCTTGCCTGATCTCTGCTTGAAAAGAAAAGTTCTATTCTCCTTAATTTCCCACTAGATGTGATGTTATTCCACTGTCACTAATAAAGAAAATGTTCGCTCCCTCTTTTTAATTTGCATATTTTAAAATGTGTCTTGAACAACATTTAAGCAAATGCAGATTCAATCACAAGAACTCCATTTCTTCTCCAACTTAGATGACTGATATATTAATCTTTACAAAGCAGAGAGGAAACAATTGTGTTTTCTCCTTAGAACAGTTGGAGCATAATGAATATTAAAAGTGAAGAACAAAGTGCATGCATTTTTATTTAAACTATAACTTGCCAATGTCATACCTCATCACTATGCACTTATATTCTAATGAAATTCTGTTTTTGGGTAACAACTTTAATCTACGTTGAAATTAAACAGCAAATACAACCCAGTTTTTTTTATATATTTCTAAGATATTTTATTGCTGGTAGCCAGTTTATTCATTTTTCACCTTGAAAATAATTATAAATTCTATTCTGCCTTTATTTATTTAGTTATTTGTTTATTTCCATGAAGAACTATGGTTGAAAGGTATAAAAAAAAACAATTTATTCATAAAACTTTAAAATAATAATTTAAAATTTTAGTTATATCGAGGATGGATTGTGAATGTAATATATACTGTTGCCAGTGAATAAATGTTTATTTCTAAAAAATGAAAACTGGCTGGTGACACCACGACCGCAGATACCCGATGCGACACACAGATAGCCCCTAACGGGACTCCTGCACCTCTCCAGGGATTTTGCCCTCCTCTCACTTTCTACTTCCATAAGTAAGGTTTGAAAAAGACTCAGAGGGTCGAAACGTTACCTTGCAACACTGCGGTGAATTTTCTATATAATTTGTTGGTGTTTTTTCAAAATAAAAAACCACTTGTTTG
Source organism: Ranitomeya imitator (assembly GCF_032444005.1). NCBI lineage: Eukaryota > Metazoa > Chordata > Amphibia > Anura > Dendrobatidae > Ranitomeya > Ranitomeya imitator. The sequence goes on along the minus strand of NC_091286.1, from coordinate 482,261,038 downwards.
GCTAAAAACTCTGAAGATAGTTTTTTGAGTGCGACTGTTTATGCTTGGGACTTTCCCTCCTAGAATGACATCTATCCTCTTTAAAATATTGAACAAATTAACCATCTAAACCTCCAGAGACTGAATTCCTCTTACAGAAAATAACCCCTTTCTTTTCCGAAGATGACAATTTGTTTGTCTAGATGTAGTTGACTGTCATGGTTATAGTCCTAGAAGTAATTAGGTCATGAGAAAGAACCATGTACTGATCTTTGATGTACCCAAATGTAGTTATTAGATCATTAAGTCCTTTTCCAAATTTCACTTTTGAAAACCCATCTGGGTACTGCATTCCATTCATTATTTTGCTTGCCTGTCCGTAAACAGTCTCTAGCTCTGCTATTGCATGTAAAGTAAGCTGTGGAGACACCATCACGTGTTTCTCAACGCAAGCAATGAATAGCCAGGCCTTTCCCCGGGAAGGAACAACCACGGGAAGGGCAGCATCCAATAAAGGAAAACCACCTATGATATCCATCCACAGACAGCTGTTTCGGGGTTTTTGCCCCTCATCAGTGTGGAGTAGGAAATTGGCTATTAGGAGCAGTGCCTAGTAAAAGGCTGTGAAGGTACAGATGAATGACCTCGGGGAGACCAAAACATCCAACACCGCGGAGACACCATCACGTGATGGTGTCTCCGCGGTGTTGGATGTTTTGGTCTCCCCGAGGTCATTCATCTGTACCCTCTAGCTCTGCTATGACTTGTCATTCTCTGTACCCAATAATATAAGTTTAAAGGTGATAGCTCACATTTTATCAACTTTAAAGAACATTTTTAGATAATACAAATCCTAAAAATGATCAGTATTAGTACCTCCTCCACCCCCCCTTCCACCCGTTCTCCTTGCAATTCAGCTTTTTTCTTAGATCATCACCCTAAAAAGGATGTACAGATGTAGATACTGCCATGAGGTGCCAGATCAGAGAGTACTGGGCAAGAGATGCTGTTTGTCACTGGTTGTGGCCATGCTTGCTATATCTCACAACTAAAACATTGAAAAATGTGAAACTAACACAACTTTACAAGGTGAGCAGTTACCGCATCTTTTAATAACTCTTCGGTTTATTGGTTAAGAACTCATTGCACTTGTACTGTCCCCCCTGTGTCTCAAACAGAGGGAAAGGCATGAATATGATAATAGCAGCAGATTCACTGGTGTACTGTATTACCTTTCTGTCCCAAGGCCAGGCCTAAGACTATGTCTTTACTTCTTTGGTGCTCAAGTCTATAAATAGGGACGAGTGAACCCGTGGATGTTCGGGTTTGATGAACATACAGCAGAAAGATCGGTTCAGGTCTGAACTTGACCATGAACTTAACCCCAGACTCAAGCCCAATAGAAGTCAATGGGGACCTGAACTTCGGTGCTTTAAAATGGCTGTAAAATGATCATAGTCAGGGCTAGGGGGCTGCAAAAGGAAGCTAAATGTGTGTAAATGCAGAACAATTACCATGCAAACAAATGTGACTAGGGAAATTACTTAAATGGGTTCTGTCACCGTAATAATTGTGGTAAAATAGGAAGTAAATGAAGAATATATACATTTTAACAGTGTCCTCACAGAGACTGAGGCCAGATACATACAGCCAAGTTAAAAATTTCTCCTACAGAGCATGGGGCAGAGTATCTCCTCAGTAGCAGCTTATACATTTCACCCACAGAGCATGGCACAGTGTACCCCCAGAGAAGCAGCTTACAAATATTACTCATAGAGCATGGGGCACAGTACCCCACACATTAGCAACTTGCAAATTAAACCCACAAAGCATGGGGCAGAGTACCCCCTTAGAGCATGGGGCAGAGTATCACTACATAAGGAGCTTACAAATTTCACCCACAGAGCATGGGGCAGAGTACCTCTACATTATCAGCTTAGAAAGTTGACCCACAGAGCCAAAATTTATCTTCAGTAGCGTACAGTAGAGCAGCCACAGATAAAAATCTTGTAGATGTATTCTGTATACAGATAGCGGTCCTCTGTAAGGCTTATTACTGCCAGTCCCAGCCACTTTTCCTTCGGACACCTTTCCAATGCTGTAGACTGAGGGTCCCTGGGGCCAGAAGTGTTTCTTTTGAAAAAATTATTGTTCAAAGAAAGCAACCACGCATGAATACTCCAACTATGGAAAATGAAATTGTACTCCATTTCTAGTTTTTTGTTCAGTCAAACTGGGCCCATGATTAAGAGGGTACCCGGTGGAACACAAATTGAAGGAACTGGATGCATTCTCAGCCATTCAATATCAAACCAACCACAGGCTTGCAGAGTACACACATATAATGGAGAATCAGGTTTCTTTTCCAGAGAGGCCAACCTCATAAACGTGTACCACATCCAAGGAAAGCAGCAGTCAATAAATTAACCACTTCTCAACTAAGTCAACACCTGATATTGCGCGACAGTATAGCCATCCATGACAAATAAGAGGCTCTGTAATTGGAATGAGTAGTTAAACCTTTTATTGAGCTTTAGTCCCGACCACAAATGTAGAGTAAAACATTTTTGCACACTACTCATACAGACAGAGTACACAGAGGCTTTTGGGCACAGTTTCTACACAGAAGCTAATAACAAATTTCACCCACAGAGCATATTTCCACATTATCCCACAAAAGCTGATAACAAATTTCACCCACGGAGCATATTTCCACGTTTATCCCACAAAAGCTGATAACGAATTTCACACACAGAGCATGGGGCACAGTACACCACCGTTCCAAAATGTCTGCTCCAGTAGCTCACATTCCAAATGCCACCAATGAAAAGCTTTTAGTATGATCTTGGATCGAGATTTCTGTCCACAGCGAGGCTTGCTACTGGCAGGCCAGTTAAAAATTGCACCAACAGGTCATGTTTCCACATTTTCCCCACAGAAGCTGCACAACCAGATAATGGTCCACATTAACCCCTCAAGCAGGATTGGAGAGTACATAGATATGGGTTAAAGAATATACACAGCAGCTTTTGGCAAAGTACTCCCACAGATGTGGGTTAAAGAATACACACAGAGGCTTTTGGCGAAGTTCTCCCTCAGATATGGGTTATAAAGAATACACACAGCGCCTGTTGGCACAATACTATCAAAGACATGGTTGCCTAAGAATAGAAAAATATATTTTCACACACATCACTCACACCGACTCAGATGACATTATTAAACCTTTTGGCGATGCATACTATCACAGACATGGGTGCAGAGTACACATAAAGAGTGTTTTTGTAAAACACACATGCAAAGGTTTCATACTTGTGTTCAGGAGGGCTGCGGATGGCTGTGGATGGCTTCCTACTTCCTCCTTTCTTCCTCCCTGAAGCTCCTCCTATGCTCCGCCTACTTCCGCATGCGTCTTGTATTGCCCTGTGTACCTATCTTTAATATTGGGAATGCAGGGACATGCATTGTATGCTGATGCGTCTGCATGCGGCGATTTGACATGTGCGGCGACCGCACAGAAACGCAAAACTGGCGACTTCCTCCTCTGCCTCTATCTTGCTGCTCCACTGATCCCCCGCTGTCAGGTTCGAAAGCTATTAGTATTTTTTCTACCAGCTTGCATTCAAGCTGTCCTCCGTGGGAGGTATTTCGTCTGGGTACTCTGTATCCTCCCAGCCATGCTCTAGTGATGCTCATAAGCTAATCTAAATGCCACCCTGCTGTGAAAAGAGGAAGGTGCATATGAAAGTGCAGGATCCTTCATCAGGTAGGGGGCATACTCGTTGGCGACGTCACTGGCACAGGGCCCCTCATAGTACGCAAAAGTGTCTCTGCCGGTGGGAGGTACCCCCACAGTCAAATACACCGCCGTACTTTGAGGGGCCCTGTGCCAGTGCCAATGCGAATGAGTGGGCCCCCCTGCTTGCTCAGGATCACAGCACTTGCAAAGTTGAAATACTTTCCTCTCCCTGCTCCACCGCCGTGATGTAGTCCGCGTTTCCTGGGCCCACGAAAAACTTGAACCAGCCCTACCCCCCCACAACTTTAGCCAAATAACCCCCAATTTTCAATGACTAACTATTATTATAAGGTAAATTAAGATTGACAAGCTTAAGTAACAAGAATTGATGTTTTTGACATTAAAATGGACACCGTAGGTGTTTTCCTGTCCTCCACTCACTGCCGACTTTGATTCCGCATTGACTTACATTGGGTTTTGTGTTTCGGTCGATCCCCGACTTTTCGCAATAATCAGCCGATTTCACCCGACCCGACTTTTGACAAAGTCGGGTTTCTCAAAACTTGACTAGATCCGAAAAAAGGAAAAGTCGCTCAACCCTACTAGTGAGATTTTTAACTAATTATAATACTCAATCCGATGCTGTACGTACGGCCTTTCCAAAATCGTGGCCTTTTCTAATGACTGATACAATTATTGCAAAACGATTACCGGAAAGACCATCTAGTACGTTCAGATGGACCAAGAATTTACGCGACCATCTAGTTCATAGTCATTATAATAGTGAGCCCCCAAGAACATTTCTGAGTGATTTCCCAATAAGACATGGGTGTAGTCCTTGCGGTCGCTGTTTGTCTTGCACTAATATTGATGGCAGTGATTCCTTCTCTGACTCTACTGGCCATAAGAATTATAAGATCAGAAAATCAATTACATGCACGTTAAAAAATGTGATCTATTATGCCACATGCCTGTGGTTCCTGATATATGTCGGACCAACTACACGCCAACTTAAGGTCCAGGTCAGGGAGCACGTACTTGGCATTCAGGCGGCAGTGAATAAGGAATCTGGCTCCATTGAAAACTATACCTAGACATTTCAAGTTATTTCATAACTGTGAAAGCAATGGCCTACGAGTCAAGGGCATCGATGCCATCGATCTGGGAATCCGGGGTGGTAATATTTCACAACGATTGGCACAGCCAGAAGCGTGGTGGATTTGGACACTCGACACGGTTCATCCATGGGGCCTTAATGAGAACCTCAACTTTGCACCTTTTCTGTGATCACCAACTGCTATTAACCTGGTACTTGCCAAGGCATTCTTTGTTGACTATTTTTAACTTGTTTTTATATTTTTTATTACTTTATATTAGTTTTCACTTTATCACATGTTTTTGAATTCTCTTGGATGCTCTGGAAGGATGGTGACAACATTGGTGGAATATTCTTTCTTAGCTGCTACATCTATCGCCAAAAGTAAGATCTGATGGGGAAAATCCTATGGCTACTGAAGATATGTCGGATGAAAGAGTGTATGATCTTAACAATGGACTATTATTATCGCCATATCACGAGGTAGTGGCCAATCAAGTTTTTTGAAGTTGGACATATTCCTACTACTGTGTAAATAGATGGACAGGGAATTCTTTGTTTGTAATATGATAATCTATTATATAACTTTCCATAAAAAGTAATATTATTACATTGGTTCTATCTCTGTGCTCATGTTGCTTCTTCTGCTGTAACTGCTATGTGTGTTATATACTCTATGTCTATTTATATGATTTCTGCAGTGACAGTTATCATGTGGCATAGAGTTATGTACATTATTACCTGTTGAGAATTGATATTTAGCTTCCTGTCCTCCCCATCATTGTAGAACTAGGTTTAACTGTTTGCCCACATTGTTTGCCCCTATTTAATATGGTGCCTATATGATTCTATGCCTATTTGCGCATGTGCGGTGTTTGCTCTGCCCCCTGTCGGCGCTCTCACTGGCTGAACATGCGGCATTGGACTTTACGGGGTCCCGTGATTGTCTGTTGTCCAGCAGTGCGCGGTGCGCTCGCAGATAGGTGGGATGGTGGATGCGCCACTTGCTCTGTAGAATTAGACTTATTTGTTTGCCCACATTGTGTGCCCATATCCAATATGGCGTCCATATACTTTCATGCTCATTGAGCATGTATGGTGCTTGCTCCGCCCCCCTGTCGGCGCTCATGCTGGCTGCACGCTCGGCATCAGACTACAAGGGGTTCTGTGTTTTGTCTGCTGTTCGGCGATGCGAGGTGCGCTCGCTGAGAGGTCAGAGGGACGGACGCGCCACTTGCTCTGTAGAATTAGGCTTATTTGTTCAATAACAGATACCGCGCTTAGGGGATATAAATAAGGATGCCACTAAACACACAGGCACAACCAACACGTGTTCCCACTAACCAAATAAATGCAGCAGCACGCTAATCAGTGGTAAGAAAGCCGTGTAGTATAAACGTCCTTACACGGTTAATAACTGCAAGAATGGTGTAGCCGTGTGCATATGAATGATAGGGCACTTACCCCACCAAGTCTGTGTCAGTGTCCGGATGATGCGACTGCTGCAATCGGCTGTACAGCTGGAAGCCGGGAGAGCAGAGGCGGAGTGGCGAAGGGTACTGGCGGCTGAGCCTTACCAGAGGAGCCCCGGCCAGTGGCGTCCCTGGTTTCGGCTGGAAAATAATTGCCTCCAGCATCTGCTGGCGTGTGCTCAGAAGTGACGTCACAGAGCTATGGAGCAGCGTAAGGGACAAAAAGGCTACAAACGCATTTTGAAGGGATATGCCCTTTTTCGTCAGGGTTGAAACGAGGCTTATTTGTTTGCCCACACTGTTTGCCCATATCCATTATGGTGTCCATATACTTTCACGCTTACTGAGCATGCTCGGTGCCTGCTGCACCCCCCTGTCGGCACTCGTGCTGGCTGCACGCTCGGCATCAGACTACATGGGGCCCCATGCTTGTGTGTTGTTCGGTGGTGCGTGGCGCGCTGGCTGGGAGGGAGGACACGCCACCCATATATGTATTTTTGTATTCTTTTTTGTGGTGATCAATGTGTGTTGGCATGGCAACCTACATACACTTTTGGGTCAGACCTCATTTTACTTTACTTTTGCATCCATTAGTATAAAAATCCACTTTTGGCATTAAGTGCCATGCACCCTGAAGGAGTGCTTCCAAAACGTGCGCCGGGGTGGGGGCACAGACCCCGAGAACCTGGATGGCTGCTTTCTATCTAAAGGTAATAACATTCATTCCCCTGTGGTTAGAATTTCTGCCTTTGGTGGCATTGGGTGTCTTATACTATAAGCAATTTGTCTAATTTGGATTTTTGTTAGATTCCATATGCCACACAGGTGCAGATATAATCATTTATTACAATACATAATTTACTATTTTTCACTATTTTTCTATACCCCCTTATTAGGGAGGGAATGGTTTTGAATCTTGATAACTTTATTGAAATATAGGCAGCCATGGTCCCCTTGCTCTGTGCGCCCCTGGTGCAGTCATGTGTTTATGCGGTGGTTTGTACTAAATTTGGCACTGTGTCCTCACCTGTTTTTCTATACTGTATCTAATAAAGATTATTTATATTTTATTATAAGTTGTGGACTTCATGGTTATTATTTCGGGGTTTTTATTACCCACTTCCCCCTTCTGTCCCCTCGTTTATCAGCAACTAGTCCATATGGTATATCCAATATCATTATCAGCATATATTTATTCTCCTTTCTACCTGTAGTAATACCTCTGTAGTTGGTAGCTATGCTGATTAAAGTCGTGATTTTGCTTATTCAGAATACAAAAGGGAAGACAAAGGTTCCGTGAGATCCGAGTATTCAGCAAATTGGCTTCCTCCCCACTATTCATGAGGGTAGATATTTTCTCAGTTTTCATACCAATAACCACTTCCATGGGTAGGAAACACTGAGATACACATGCAGAGGAGATATATACACCCCATGCAGAAGAGATATATACACCCAGGCTGTTATTCTCCACCCAACCTGGGGTTAGAAGTTTATTAATGGCTTTTTGTGCTTTGGAAAAGAATGACAGACTTCAATGAAATGCTCCTTTTGACCACAGAAAAAACACAACCCCGAGGGGAGGCCCTCCTAACTGCATCAGTTCTCCAGAGCACACAGGCAGAACCTCAGTTTTAGAGAGTACCATAGGAGACAGAGACAAAACAGGTCTAACCCTGAGGCCTCTATCTATACGTATGGCCAGAGCCATGGTGTCTTCCAACAATTCAGGAGTTTCAAAAAGCGCTAGTGCATCTTTTAATCTTTCAGACAAGCCCTGACAAAACTGACTCCTAACAGCAGGATCATTCCACTCGGTGGCAGTAGCCCATTTATGGAACTCTGATCAGAATTCCTCTCCCGGCGGGTCTCCTTGCCGGAGTTTATGTAGCTTAGACTTAGCAAGGGAGACACGGTCCTGATCATTGTATACGAGGCCTAGCGAGTACCGACACAAAAAAAAATCAACCAACAAGAGAAGAAGCAAATCTGATGGAAGTGAAAAGGCCCATGATTAAGGATCTCCTTAAAGGAGAGACATAACAATTCCAACCCCTTTCTCCTCATTCACAGATTAAAGAGGAAAAGTCTAAAGTGAAGCTTGCAGGCTGAAACAACTAGGGTGTATGGTCTCAGCCAACATGGAAAGAGTCTTTAACCCTCTCAGCACTAAAGGAAATCCATTTAAAATAGGGTATGAAACATGCCATCTCTTAAGAAGACCTGCAATTCATTACCTGATGTGAACGATTAACACCAGGTCTTTCAGGGGAACATTACACCCTTGTGACATGATTGCCATGATGTACATTCATGAAATGCCACAGGAAGTTGGCTAGTACCTGGTTGACTCTCTCTACCTGTCCGTTGGATTGAGGGTAGTATCAAGAAGAGGAGCCCAGCACCATGTTGAGAAGTTTGCACGTAGCTCGCCAGAATCTGGATGTGAATTAGGCACCTGTCGGACATGATGTGAAGAGGAAATCTGTGAAGGAGGAAGATGTGTTGGATGAACCTTTCCTCAATCTCCGGATTAAACCGAAGACTGGCATTGGGATAAAATGAGACATTTTTGAGAAGTAAAACACCACTACCCTGGTGACTGAGAATCCAGAGGATGCAGGTAGGTCCGTAATAAAGTACATGGTGAAATGCAGCCAAGGCACAGGAAGTGATAGGAGTTACCCGGAAGGTAGTTACCTGGTAGTTTTGTTGTGGGCACAGGAAGGACACGTGGAAACGAACTTCATGATATCCTGTCACATAGTAGGCCAACAATAGTGATGTGAGATGAACTGCAATGTCTTTTTCTGCCTGGCATGACCAGCTACCTTAGAGGAGTGTCCTCATAGCAGGACTTGCCTCTTATCAGATTGTGAGTCCAAGGTCTTTCTTGGAGGAATTCGGGACAAGTTTACTGGAGCCACAAATCTTGGATGGCTCGATGATAAGTTAGAGTTCCTCTTCTTGGTCGGTGGGCAGGAAGGATTGAGAAAGCACATCAGTCTTGAAGTTTTTGTGAGCTGGCAGAAAATGCAGAACATAGTCAAAACTGGCAAAAAATATTGACCACCTAGCTTGGGGCAGATTCAGTCTTTGTGTGGACTGCAGATAGGCCAGGTTCTTATGGTCTGTGCAAATGGCGACCGATGGACTGCTCCTTCGAGAAGATACCAGCATGGATGGGCAATTAATTTTCCCGAGGGGCCACATGAGAGACCGTGACTGTTGTGGAGGGCCAAACCAATAGGCCGAAATTAATTCTGCTCAATATTAATATCGATATATTATAATTATTATAATATTGATAATGTTATTAATATTAATTGTATCACTTAATATTGAGCAGAATTAAGAATGCTGACATCCCCCTATATATCGTTTGAACCTGAGCACAGCCCCTTCTGTATATCATATGAGCCCCCAACAGCCCCTTATATGCAGAATGAGCCCCACACAGTCTCCCCCCACATACTGCATGAGCCCCACACAGCCTCCCTATATACACTGCATGAGCCCCACACAGCCTCCCTAAATACACTGCATAAGCCCCACACAGCCTCCCTATATACTGCATGAGCCCCACACAGCCTCCCTATATACAGTGCATGAGCCCTGCACAGCCTCCCTATATACATCATGGGCCCCACACAGCCTCCCTATATACTGCATGAGCCGTACACAGCCTCCCTATATACACTGCTTGAGCCCCACACAGCCTCCATATATATATATATATATATATATATATATACTGCATGAGCCCCACACAGCTTCCCTATATACTGCATGAGCCCCACATAGCTTCCCTATATACCGCATGAGCCGCACACAACCTCCCTATATACACTGCATGATCCCCACACAGCCTCCCTATATATATATATACTGCATGAGCCCCACACAGCTTCCCTATATACTGCATGAGCCCCACACAGCCTCCCTATATACTGCATGAGCCCGGCACAGCCTCCCTATATACACTGCATGAGCCCCCCACAGCCTCCCTACATATATACTGCATGTCGCCCCATAGCCTCCCCATGTGAAGCATGTTGCCTCCATAAGCAGCACCATGTGCAGCATGTCACCCCCATATGCAGCACTGTCACCCCCCATGTACAGCGTCATGTCGCCCCGTGTGTGCAGCACCATGTCGCCCCATGTGTATGACACCATGTCGCCCCACGTGTGCAGCACCACGTCGCCCCACATGTGCGGCAATATGTCGCCCCACGTGTGCAGAACCATGTCGCCCCACGTGTATGGCACCATGTCGCCCCACATATGCAGCACCATGTCGCCCCACGTATGCGGCACCATGTCACACCCCCATAACCTCCCCATGCCCACCCAAACAACCCATACACATAAGAAAAAAAAGACCACATACTCACCTCGGTCCTGTTCCCTGGCACACTGCTTCTCTCCCTGTCTCTGCTTACATGCTGATTGGTGGAGGAAGTGCCGGAGGTCCCTCTTCCACCAAAGGAGTAAGAAGTGCAGCACAGAGCTGTATATAGAAACAGCAAGAGGGCGGGCACTGTGCAGCCCGTGGACCTCTGATATTCAGCCCCATGGCTGTCTCGGTCCGCGGGCTGGACTGAGACAGCCAGAGGGCTGGATGTGGCCCACAGGCTGCACTTTGCCCAGGCCTGCTCTAGAGCTATCTTAATCGCCAACAACTCTGGGTCACCAATGGAGTAGTAATACTCAGAAGTAGAGAGGGCCTTGTAAAAAAAAAAAAAAGCAGGTGACTATTTGGCCGGAGGGAGACTTTTGAGTGAGAACTGCTCCTTCCCAAGAAGATGACGTATATACCTCCAAAATGAATTTTGGTCGATGTAATACTGGAGTGGAGTAGAAGGCCTGTTTCAGGTAGATAAAGGCAGTCTTAGCCTCTACAGTAGTTTTCATACTCTTTGATTGACACTCTTACAGATCATAGCAGCGATGAGTTCTGGGACAAGAAATGTGAAATGAATTGTCGGTAGTAATTGGCAAATCTTAGGAATAGCTGGATGTACTTAATGCTAGAAGGGCGTGGCAACTTGTGGGCAGAAGACACTTTCTCTGGATCCATCTTCAAGCCCATATTCTAGATGATATACATTGGCTTGTAAAACTCTTGGCACCCTCTGTCAAAATTACTTTTATGGTGCACAGTTAAGCAAGTTGAACCTGAAATGCCTAAAGTTAAAGATGATACATTTTCTTTGTATTTTAGGCAAAATATATATTTTTTTAATCTCTTACATTTTAAAAATAATAAAAATGAAAATGGTCCTATGCAAAAGATTGGGCACCCTGCATGGTTAGTACCTAGTAGCACCGCTTTTGAAAGTATCACAGCTTGTAAAAGCTAAACAAAAACCTTTCCTTTGAAAATTCTTCCAGTTCTGAGAGATTCCTTGGTCATCTTGCATGAACTGTTATTTTGAGGTCTAGACACAGATTTTCAATAATGTTCATATCAGGGGACTGTGAGGACCATTGTAAAACCTTCAGCTTGTGCCTTTTGAGGTAGCATATTGTGGATTTCAACGTGTATTTAGGATAATTATTATTTGTAGAAGTGATCCTCTTTTCAACTGCAGCTATTCTACGGATGGTGTGTTATGTTTTCTTCAAGAGTTTGTTGAAATTTCAGTGAATCCTTTCTTCCCTCTACCCGTGAAATGTTCCTCGTGCCATTGGCTGCAACACAACCCAAAGCATGATTGACCCACCCCCATGCTTAATGGTTGGTGAGATGTTCTTTTCCTGAAATTATGGGCTCTTTTTGCTCCACTCATACCTATGGTCATTGCGGCCAAAGAGTGCTAGTTTAACTTCATTGGTCCACAGAACTTGTTTCCAAAATGCATCAGACTGGTTTAGATGTTCATTTGCATACTTATGATTCTAAATTTTATGGTGAGGATGCAGGAGAGGTTTTCTTCTAATGATTCTTCCATGAAGGCAATATTTGTATAGCTGTCTATAAACAGTAGAACAATGTACTACAACTGTGGAGTCTGCTAAATCTTACTGCAAGTAGGAATAACAATACAAATGGTTATTGTACATCACTGCAAGTAGGAAAAACAGTCACACTCATAGGTGAATGCAAAATGTGCAAAGTTTTATTTACAGTGGTCACCAATGGTTCTGAAGATAGCAGAAAGCAATCAACCTACCCTGCTGTGTGCGTACCTTCTCTAAATCTTAGAATCATCTCTAAATCCGATGAAGATAAGGTTAATCTACGTCTGGATGAGATGTGTTCGAAGTTTTTACAGAGGGGGTACCCTGGTAGAGAGGTTGTGAGATTCAAGGAGAAAACCTTGAATTGCTCCCGCGAAAGTGTTCGCAAAAAGACACGTGTGAAGCGGGTATGTGATCGGATCCCATTTGTGACTACTTATAATCCAGCAAGTAACCAGATTGGTAGAGTGATTAGGAAACACTGGTCACTTTTACAATGGGGTCTTCCATCGATCCCTAGTTTTGAGACGTTTCCACTGATGTCCTTTAGAAGGGGGCGTAATCTCAGGGACAGGTTGGTTCGTTCTGATGTAGGGACTTCGAAATCCTCGATTCAGAGAACTCTCAGTGTGGCCAAACATGGAAATTTTCCGTGTTTAGGTTGCTCTTGCTGCAACAACATGTTAAAAGGAGAATTCTTTTGCCATCCCCATACTGGCAGAAAGATTTTTCTTAAAGAGAGGTACACTTGCACATCCAGTTGGGTTGTGTATATGATTGTATGCCCGTGTGGGCTCACCTATGTTGGGGAGACGACCATGGAAGTCAGAGCACGAATAATCAAACATAAGAGTACTGTGAGAACTGGCCTTACTGAGTTACCTGTTCCTAAACACTTCTTAGAAACACAAACACTCTGTCAATCAGCTGCGATTCAGGGTCATTGATAGTGTTCCGACCCTGAGGAGGGGTGGTGACAGACTGCAATTGTTAAAACAGAAGGAGTTGAAGTGGATCTTCATGCTGGGATCTTTACAACCGGGTGGTTTGAACTTAGACTTCAATCTACAGACCTGTGTAGTATAGTTTTATTATATTGATGAGAAGCGTGCAGCTCGAATCGGTGTATTTTTAAATGTATCTTTTATATGTTCCACTCCGCGGTTTGTGTTATGTACTGTGTTATATTTTTTTATTTTTCTCTTTTATTTTTCGATAGGTGGTCATCTGTGTATAGTCATTGGGGACTGGATACACCATGGACAATGGATGACGGGATTGAAGCTTCTATTTAGATTATTTAATTCCACTATATTTGATATGGTGTGATAGAGACTGTATATTATGTACTGTTAGGGCGCCTTTTTGTCTTTTATAGTTCTCCAGGGTGTTATAGTCATCTGGCTTATGGGTATACTAAGGAGATTAGCGGTTGTTGCTCCTGGTTGTGCCCTTATTGCGCTTCTGTTATCTGTGGAGGTGCACGCGCTGACCGGCGGGTTGCACTATCTGGTGGTGGTGCACTGGCCGTGTCAGTTGCGGGTACACTCTCTCATACAGAGGCTGCATATAGGATTTCTATCTGGGCGGCTTTGGATGAGGCAGCTTAGGAGCACTGCTTTTGTGTATGTTACCTTGGTTACATGGTTTCTTTAGTCATGTGACCGGAGATATGGGCGGTCTCCTCCGCTGATTGGTTTCCCTGTTTTCCGCGATATGCTCTTGCGGCTTGATGTACGCATGCGCGTCACTGTGATGACGCTGATATCGCCGGCTACGGTGATCGGCTCAGTAAGCTGTGGAGACGAGAGCAGGACATGACGTGAGTGATGCGGCATGTAACAGGGGGGTCGGTTGGTTGTTAGATGTTTGCTCATATGTCCGGAACTATCTGATAGGCCATCTGTATATTTAGGCGCCGTTTACAACGGTTATGTATTGGTGGAGTCTGTTTTTTCTATGATTGGTTCACATCTCTATGGTAACGATTGATGCATCTACCTTATTGGTGGATGGAAAGGTAAACAACTTATGTATTGTATATGCTATAGATCTTTTCCATGTCTCTATGGTGTTTGTATCTGCGGTGGTGGATTTTTAAACGATATGTATCTGATGTGTGTTTTGTTATTTCTATGTGATATTATGAGACAGGGGGCTGACCTGATGGTGATTGGTGCATGTGTGGTATCCACACTATTTAAGGCCGCTACCCTGCATGTTTAGGTATGCTTGACAAAGACCTCCGGGTCGAAACGTTGCTGCTACATGGCCCAATAAAGTTTGAATTTTGGAATACCACACCCGGATGGAGCGCTGGTCTTTTGTTTCTTTTTGGACTATGGGCAATATACCACGTGACTGGGCAATATACTACGTGGCTCTATGCTGTATACTACATCACTGGGCAATATACTACGTCACTGGGCAATATAATACGTGGCTGCGCAATATACTACCTCACTAGGCAATATACTACGTAACTGGGCAATATACTACGTGGCTGCGCAATATACTACGTCACTGGGCAATATACTACGTGGTTGGGCAATATACTACGTGGCTGGGCAATATACTACGTGGTTGGGCAATATACTACATGGTTGGGCAATATACTACTTCGCTGGGCAATATACTACGTCACTGGGCAATATACTACGTGGCTGGGCAATATACTATGTGGTTGGGCAATATACTACGTGGCTGGGCAATATACTACGTGGCTGGGCAATATACTACGTGGCTGGGTAATATACTATGTGGCTGGGCAATATACTACGTGGACATACATATTCTAGAATACCCGATGCGTTAGAATCAGGCCACCGTCTAGTTGGATAGGCTGAGGATGGATACTGCATGTCTGGTAGACAGGATTGGAACTGGCACACAGGAACAGATGGGGCAGGTACAGGAACACACACAGGACCTGGTTCAGATTAGACAGATGATGCAGGCAGTAACTGGTGAGTACCAGGCGGGTCAGTATCATAACTTGGTATGGGCAGGATGGGATAAGAAGTAGTTTCAGACAAGACACACTGGATTAGGATCAGGATGGCAGACAGGATCAGGTACAGGCTGGGTAGACAGGATCACAATCAGGGAGCACGGGTACAGGGATCTTACTACTTAGAAAAATGTTTACAACAATAATGGACTAGAGTAGCTTAGGCATCACCCTAAATAGCCTTAAATAACTGATATCTTCCAGACATTGGCTGGGGACATTTACAGAAGCATGTACTCTGTCTGTTTAAGAAGCAGGAAGCATGCACACCCTAAGCACACTGCCAGGAAACTTGTGTGCCATTTGCAGGTCCTGGGAGGAAGGAGATGCTGTGGAGACCTGAGCAGAGTGGAAGGATAAGTTAGCATTTGAGTGTCCTTGACTACAGGTGGAAGTGGACTCATGCAAGGGCTCTGGTGCAGTCATAACAGACTGGAGCAGCAGACACTGCTGGTTTTCTTGCTGGACTCCGCGAGAACCCGACTGCTGTGACAAGCAGCGATGTCAGTAAGGTTACCACAGTTTACAGCTGACGGGTCACATATAGGGCAGCGTGAGAGCTGGAATGATGAGTGGTAATGCTACCATGACAACATCACCGCTTCTCATTCTGGCTTTCGCGCTGCCCTTGTGAGACCCAGCGGCTGTGAACTGTGGTAACCTCATTGATGTCACCACTCATCACAGCAGCTGGGTTTCAACAAGTACAGTGTAAGGCTGGTTTCACATTTGCGTTTAAAAACGCAGTGTTTTAAACGCAAACGTATGTGGTGAAAAAACGCATTTAAACGCGTTTAAACGCTGCGTTTTTTAGACGCATGCGTATTTGCATGTGTTATAACAATTGCGGCGTTTTGACGCGTTTACATGCATTTTTTCCTGTGTTTGCGTTTTGAAACGCATGATGAGAAGTGTGTGACAGCTGCCAATCATAAAAATTAACTAGAAAACCCACTATAAACAGAAATAGCAAGGGTTAGGGTTAGGGTTAGGATCCCTAGTAACCCTAGGGATCCTAACCCTAACACTAACCCTAACCCTAGGGATCCTAACCCTAACCCTAGCCCTAACCCTAGGGATCCTAACCCTAACCCTAGGGACCTTAACCCTAACCCTAGGGATCATAACCCTAACCCTAATTCTAGGGATCCTAACCCTAACCCTAGGGATCCTAACCCTAACCCTAGTGATCCTAACCCTAGGGTTAGGATCCTTAGGGTTAGGGTTAGGGTTGGGGGGTGGCTTATCAGTGTGTATTCTTGTGTTTTTCTATTAAAACGCATGCAAACGCATGTGCTTAAAAACGCATGCGTTTACATAGACAGCAATACTTTTTTTTTGCCGCAAAAAAACGCCGCTAGAAATTACTACATGTTGCATTTCTGCAACAAAACGCATGCGTAGAAACGACGCATGCATCGTCAAAACGCGGCAAAACGCATGCGTTTTTAATGTTAAGTATAGGGAAAAAAAACGCATGCGGTTTTTTGCGCTAAAACGCAGCGGCAAAAAACGCAAATGTGAAACCAGCCTAAGAACTGACAGTGGCTGCTGATCCAGTCTATGATGCTTCATTCTCTAAATGGGGCTTCGTACACTGGACAAAAATAAACAGGGATCGTTGTGGGAACTCCATGTCGATTAGGCGGACTGGTGTGGTTTACTTTTTTTTAATAAATAAGTGAAAAAAGAAAGTGATTGATTTTTAGAAATAAAGGACTTGTGTATGTGAGTTTATTTATTTTGATTACATGGCTAGCATTGGGGGTGTCTGACAGACACCTCTCTATTACTAACCCCAGGGCTTGATTTCAATGCCAGCTGCTGACATCAAGCCAACAATCCTATTACCCTGATTGCTACTGTACAAGGACAATCGGGAGAACTTGGTCATCTAATGGATGTGCCATTTCTGGGGCAGCAGATAGCTGATTTTAATTGGCTGGGAAGAGACCAATATCCATGGTTATTCCCAGCCTATAAATATCAGCGGGCATCATTTTTTTAGGGTTCTCACTTAAAAACCAGTAAAGGCTAAGCAGACACCTGTGAGCTGATATTAATAGGCTGGGTAGCTCAGTGGTTATTGGGTCTTTCAATGCATAAAAAGACCAGCTCACAGCATTCTTCTTCCCTTAGCTGGTTATTAAAATTATGGGGGAATCCACACCATTTTTTTTGTTGTTTATTTATTTTTAGGCTAAATACAGTAAAATACACATAAAGCACTAAATATATGTATCACATCTCTTTATCTACCTATCTTTCTATCATCTATCCATCTATCTATCTAGCTAAACAAAAACCTACATACCGTATATACTCGAGTATAAGCCGAGAATTTCAGCTCATTTTTTTAGGCTGTAATTGCTCCTCTCGCTTATACTCGAGTCATTCCCAGGGTCAGCAGGGGAAGGGGAGCGTCAGCTGTCTTGTCATACTCACCTGCTCCTGGCGCGGTCCCTGCACGTCCCTGGTTCTCCGGGCGCTGGCAGCTTCTTCCTGTATTGAGCGGTCACATGGTACCGCTTATTACATTAATGAATATGGACCCGACTCCACTCCCATAGGGGTGGAGCTGCATATTCATTACTGTAATGAGCTATACCATGTGACCGCTCAATACAGGAAGAAGCTGTCAGCTACTGGAGAACTAGGGACGTGTAGTGACCGCGCCAGGAGCAGGTGAGTATAACGGGGCAGTGCGGATATTCACCTGACCCCCGTCCAACCGTCGACGCACGCTCCGTCTTCCGCATCCTCTGCAATGACGCTCAGGTCAGAGGGCGTGACGATGCGATTAGTGTGCGCGCCGCCCTCTGTCTGAACAGTCAGTGCAGAGGAGGCAGAAGACACAGCGTCGCCTGGTGGTGGAACGGGGGACAGGTGAATATAGCAAGTGCCGGGGGCCTGAGCGACGAGATGTCAGTATGTGATTTTTTTTTTGTTTTTAATTGCAGCAACAGCATGTGGGCATAATAGTCTATGGAACATCTTATGGAGCCATAATCAGCATTTGTGGAGCATTATACGAGGCAAATGTGTCTATGGAGCATCTTATGCGGCCATAATCAGCATTTGTGGAGCATTATATGAGGCAAATGTGTCTATGGAGCATCTTATGGGGCCATAATCAGCATTTGTGGAGCATTATACGGGGCAAATGTGTTTATGGAGCATCTTATGGGGGTCATAATCAGCATTTGTGGAGCATTATACGAGGCAAATGTGTCTATGGAGCATCTTATGGGGCCATAATCAGCATTTTTGCAGCATTATATGGGGCAAATATCTCTATGGAGCTTCCTACGGGGGCCATAATCAGCATTTGTGGAGTATTATATGGGGCAAATATGCCTATGGAGCATCTTATGGGAGCCATAATCAGCATTTGTGGAGCATTACATGGGGAAAATATGTCTATGGAGCATCTTAAGGGGCAATAGTCAGCATTTGTGGAGCATTATACGGGGCAAATATGTCTATGGAGCATCTTAAGGGGCAATAATCAGCATTTGTGGAGCATTATAGGGGGCAAATGTGTCTATGGAGCATCTTATGGGGCCCATCATAAACTGTATGGAGCATTATATGGGGCTCCTGATTCAATATGGATATTCAAAAACAATTAACCTATTGATGTCTTTTACTTTTATTGGTATCTATTTTTATTTTGGACATTTACCGGTAGCTGCTGCATTTTCCACCCTAGGCTTATACTCTAGTCATTAAGTTTTCCCAGTTTTTTGTGGCAAAATTAGGGGTCTCAGCTTATACTCGGGTCAGCTTATAATCGACTATATACGGTATATATAAAATGAGCATCAGGTAAGTAAACCAAAAGTGCACACACATAGAGAAAACCTATAAGGAATTAGTGCAAGGAGAATATGGATAAAACTATTTTTTGAAAATTAGATTAAAAAATAATAAGAATTATAATACCCAGAAAGAGGCCTTAATATGTTTCTTTAACCCCTTCCCGACCTGTGACGCCACGTAGGCGTCATGAAAGTCGGTGCCAATCCGACCTGTGATGCCTATGTGGCGTCATGGCAGGATCGCGTTCCTGCAGATCGGGTGAAAGGGTTAACTCAAATTTCACCCGATCTGCATGTACAGAAGGAGTTGTACTTGAGTCCAGGGGGGTGGCTTTGCCCCCCGTGGCTACGATCGCTCTGATTGGCTGTTGAAAGTGAAACAGCCAATCAGAGCAATCGTAATATTTCACCAATGAAAATTGGTGAAATATTACAATCCAGCCATGGCCGATGCTGCAATATCAAAACGATGCTGCATTTCAAAACGTCACTACTTCCCTTCCGAGCCCCGATGTGTGCCCAAACAGTGGTTTACCCCCACATATGGGGTATCGGCGTATTCAGGACAATCTTGACAACAATTATTGGGGTCCAATTTGTCCTGTTACCCTTGTTAAAATAAAAAATTGCGGGCTAAAATATCATTTTTTTGAGGAAAAATATTTTTATTTTCACCGCTCTGCGTAATAAACTTCTGTGAAGTACTTGGGGATTCAAAGTGCTCACCGCACATCTAGATTAGTTCCTTGGGAGGTCTAGTTTCCAAAATGGGGTCACTTGTGGGGAAGCTCCAATGATTAGGCACACAGGGGCTCTCCAAACGCGACATGGTGTCCGCTAATGATTGGAGCTAATTTTTCATTCAAAAAGTTAAATGGCGCTCCTTCCCTTCTGAGCCTTGCCGTGCGCCAAAACAGTGGTTTACTTCAACATGTGAGGTATTGGTGTACTCAGGAGAAATTGACCAACAAATTCATTTTATCCTGTAGCCCATGTGAAAATTTAAAAATTGAGGCTAAAAGAATTTTTTTGTGAAAAAAAAGTACTTTTTCATTTTTACGGATCAATTTGTGAAGCACCTGGGGGATAAAAATGCTTGCTATGCATCTAGATAAGTTCCTTGGGGGGGCCTAGTTTGCAAAATGGGGTCACTTGTGGGGGAACTCCAATCTTTAGGCACACAGGGGCTCTCCAAACGCGACATGGTGTATGCAAACGATTGGAGCTAATTTTTCATTCAAAAAGTCAAATGGCGCTCCTTCCCTTCTGAGCCCTGTCATGCGCCCAAACAGTGGTTTCCCCCACATATGGGGTATCAGCGTACTCAGGACAAATTATACAACATCTTTTGGGTCCAGATTCTCCTTTTACCCTTGGGAAAATGAAACAATTGTTGCTAAAAGATCATTTTTGTGATTGAAAAGTTAAATGTTCATTTTTTCTTTCCATGTTGCTTCTGCTGCTGTGAAACACCTGAAGGGTTAATAAACTTCTTGAATGTGGTTTTGAGCACCTTGACGGGTGCAGTTTTAAGAATGGTGTCACTTTTGGGCATTTTCAGCCATATAGACCCCTTCAACTGACTTCAAATGTGAGGTGGTCCCTAAAAAAATGATTTGGTAAATTTTGTTGTAAAATTAAGAAATCGCTGGTCAAATTTTAACCCTTATAACTTATAATATGTTAGCGCTATATAAAAATAAAGATTATTATTATAAGCGTTCTTGATTTATTACCTCATAAAGCGACACTGGTCGGAGTTGCAAAAAATGGCCAGGTCATTAATGTCAAAATAGGTTGGGTCATGAAGGCGTTAATGCTACTGTCATGATCCTGGCTGGGTTTTGGTTTTGTCTTTCCTTTCCCGGTCTGATCATGTCAGGGGTTAAGTTTCCCTGCCTCGTTCCCATGTCCGGTCTGCTATATCTTGGTGCTGCTACTTGTGGGAAGTGCCAGTTATATTGCTTGCCTTCAGCGTGCTAGCTCGCTCTGGTGAGTTCCTTATCTGTCCTGCTGCATTTTCCTGATCTGTCCACTGTCTGATGTCCTTCCACCTACCCCCTCCTACCCCTTTTCCCTTGTGTTTTTGGATTCCCCAGTATTGACTTTAGCTTGGCTCTGACCTGATTAGGTCTCTCTCTTCTGGTGTTTCTGCTACTGTCCAGTACTGATCTTTTGCTCCCGTCTGACTTTGCTTCCTAGTTTTCCCTTGATACTGCATTATCTCCTGGTATTGATTCGGCTCTCTGACTACCCCACTGCCACCGAGTGGTAGCTTCGCTGTATTACTGTGGGAATGCTTCATGCAGGATATTCAGCTCACTCTCCACTCTGTTGCCATCTAGTGGAGTCTGTGTTACTCTGCATTAACCCTCAGTACTACAGCATGACAACCAGGTATTTTCTCTAATCCAAGAGCATCGGGCTGATTATACTAATCACATTCTGACCAAACTCTGATCAGACTTTGATCACAGTGTGATCTGATTTTCTCAGATGAAAAGAGGATGTAAAACAAAAAGTTCTCTATCTTCTCCATTCTGTCAAACTGTAAAAATATTTTTTCCATGGACTCATTCACTTGCATAACTGAGTGTGATCCAAATTTCACATGCAAATTGAGCACAAAGTGATTTCTTCCTCAGACAGACTCAATCCAAGGAAAAAAATTGGACATGTATAAAGCACCAGAGAGTGGGATCCAATATTTTGCCGTATCCCACTCGGAGCGAAAATACCGTTGTCTGCACAAGTTCTTACAATGATTGAGTCAATTATTGTAACTTTAATTCCAGAACAAAAAAAAAAACCCACAATGTTATTTCAAATTTACAACTCCTAAATTTGTAATCAAATATGAATTATTGACCACGTGTATTGTTAATTACCAAAATGCAGAATTAATTTTGTAAGCAGAATCTGAAGGTCACACTTAATATTTTATCATTTCTATAATTAAGCAGGACCCATTAATAATTAAAATGGGCTTTGGAGCTTTTCTTTTATAATTGAGCGTAAAACCTCTGCTCTAACCTTACAGTATGTCATTCAATTTGAAAATGTCATTTTAGTGAAAAGGAAAAAAAAAAGGAATAAAACAATAATGATAAGGATGACAATAACACAAACAATAAAGGCAGGATGTGGTGTATAAAAAAAAACCTCTTTTTAATCTCCAAAGTCATTTAGATTTCTTTGTTATCCATCAACTGCAGGTATATGATTTCACATAAATTATTGCAGAGTGGATTGATCTGACTGCTATTTTGCATACGGGTTCATAAGTGAATAGATTCAGCCCGGTTGCAACACAGCATGCAATGATTGGAGTACTCAAAGGCCTAAATTAAATTTTGGAATGATGAATAACTTCAGTAATGACAAAATCATGGTTCCTTAGAATAACCAAGAACAGACTGGAGTTGAGAACAGACTGGAGTTGCATTAACTCATGGAAGTTTTTATTGAAGGTCTATGAATACCTGGACTTTTGCAAACATTAAACAGATGTCTAATATTTTTTTCTACGTTTTGTTCATTTCTGATGACTAATAATCCAGTTTATCTTCTATTGTCTGCAGACAAATGAATCTTAGTTATCATACCAGTGTGTGATTGGGCTTATTAAAGTTGCTTTACATCCCAGTGCCTGAAGTAGAAATTGTCATTTGTAACTCTTTCAACTGCAGCACTTTAAATTATATAGTATTTGAGAAGGTAGCCCATGTTATGACTGACAGAAAGAATTTCACAGCTATAATTCTATTCCCTTCTTTCAAGTGATTTGCATTTTCTCAGCAAGAACAATGCTTAAAAGCCTTTGGGCAAAACACTGTTATAGATTCAATCAAGCAAAAGTATTTCATACCAGAGTTATTTTCTCTTGTTATTTTTTAGCATTTAAACATTTGACTTTTAAAACATAAAACTTGATAAAAAAAACCTAGTTTGTTTTTCATTGTTATTAAAATACAGATTGGGTCCTGGATCACACATTGTCTTATCTTGTGTATGCATTGCTGTAACTTTTTCTTTTATTGCAAAGTTATTAACCACTTGTCAAAGAGGAAAAAAAAGATAAAATATAAATATATACATATATATATATATGTGAGTGTATGTATTTAGATAGATAGATAAATAAATCTATAATATAACGCTGGGAGCGTCACTCTGTCCGAAGCCTTTACAGACTGCGCAGGCGCAAGCGCCGGCGCAGTCTGGCCCCCACAGAGTGACGCTCCCAGGAGATCGCGGTATGCGTAAACACTGAACGCATACCGCGATCTCCACCGGAGAGTCAGGGACCGCCAGGAGGGTAAGTATATTCACCTTTCCCCGTTCCAGCGCTGCGTGCGGCTCCGTCTCCCGGCTCCTCTGCTGTGACAGTTCAGAGGGTGCGATGACGCGCTTAATGCGCGCCGGCGCCGCCCTCTGACTTACCAGTCACAGGCAGAGGAGCCGGAGTGTGTCTTCAAGAAAATGGCGCCGGAAAGCGCGGACTGCGCAGGCGCCGATTCCTGCTGCCGGAATCGGCGCCTGCGCAGTCCGTGCTTTCCGGCGCCATTTTCTTGAAGACACACCTGCAGTGGAGCCGGACGATAAGTGAGTATGGTATTTTTTTTTTTTTATATGGCAGCAGCATACGGGGGCATACACACTGGAGCGTCTTATGGGGGCATATAATACAATGGTGGCGCAGGATGGGAGCAGCACATGACAGAACGGGGGCAGGATGGCAGCAGCACATGACAGAACGGGCGCAGGATGGCAGCAGCACATGACAGAACGGGCGCAGGATGGCAGCAGCACATTACAGAACGGGCCCAGGATGGCAGCAGCACATGACAGAACGGGCGCAGGATGGCAGCAGCACATGACAGAACGGGCGCAGGATGGCAGCAGCACATGACAGAACGGGCGCAGGATGGCAGCAGCACATGACAGAACGGGCGCAGGATGGCAGCAGCACATGAAAGAACGGGCGCAGGATGGCAGCAGCACATGACAGAACGGGCGCAGGATGGGAGCAGCACTTGACAGAACAGGGGAGCAGGATGGGAGCAGCACATGACAGAACGGGCGCAGGATGGCAGCAGCACATGACAGAACGGGCGCAGGATGGGAGCAGCACATGACAGAACGGGCGCAGGATGGCAGCAGCACATGACAGAACGGGCGCAGCATGGCAGCAGCACATGACAGAACGGGCGCAGGATGGCAGCAGCACATGACAGAACGGGCGCAGGATGGCAGCAGCACATGACAGAACGGGCGCAGGATGGGAGCAGCACATGACAGAACAGGGGAGCAGGATGGAAGCAGCACATGACAGAACGGGCGCAGGATGGAAGCAGCACATGACAGAACGGGCGCAGGATGGCAGCAGCACATGAAAGAACGGGCGCAGGATGGCAGCAGCACATGACAGAACGGGCGCAGGATGGGAGCAGCACTTGACAGAACAGGGGAGCAGGATGGGAGCAGCACATGACAGAACGGGCGCAGGATGGCAGCAGCACATGACAGAACGGGCGCAGGATGGGAGCAGCACATGACAGAACGGGCGCAGGATGGCAGCAGCACATGACAGAACGGGCGCAGCATGGCAGCAGCACATGACTGAACGGGCGCAGGATGGCAGCAGCACATGACAGAACGGGCGCAGGATGGCAGCAGCACATGACAGAACGGGCGCAGGATGGGAGCAGCACATGACAGAACAGGGGAGCAGGATGGAAGCAGCACATGACAGAACGGGCGCAGGATGGAAGCAGCACATGACAGAACGGGCGCAGGATGGCAGCAGCACATGAAAGAACGGGCGCAGGATGGCAGCAGCACATGACAGAACGGGCGCAGGATGGGAGCAGCACTTGACAGAACAGGGGAGCAGGATGGGAGCAGCACATGACAGAACGGGCGCAGGATGGCAGCAGCACATGACAGAACGGGCGCAGGATGGGAGCAGCACATGACAGAACGGGCGCAGGATGGCAGCAGCACATGACAGAACGGGCGCAGCATGGCAGCAGCACATGACAGAACGGGCGCAGGATGGCAGCAGCACATGACAGAACGGGCGCAGGATGGCAGCAGCACATGACAGAACGGGCGCAGGATGGGAGCAGCACATGACAGAACAGGGGAGCAGGATGGAAGCAGCACATGACAGAACAGGCGCAGGATGGAAGCAGCACATTACAGAACGGGCGCAGGATGGCAGCAGCACATGACAGAACGGGCGCAGGATGGCAGCAGCACATTACAGAACGGGCCCAGGATGGCAGCAGCACATGACAGAACGGGCGCAGGATGGCAGCAGCACATGACAGAACGGGCGCAGGATGGCAGCAGCACATGACAGAACGGGCGCAGGATGGCAGCAGCACATGACAGAACGGGCGCAGGATGGCAGCAGCACATGAAAGAACGGGCGCAGGATGGCAGCAGCACATGACAGAACGGGCGCAGGATGGCAGCAGCACATGACAGAACGGGCGCAGGATGGCAGCAGCACATGACAGAACGGGCGCAGGATGGCAGCAGCACATGACAGAACGGGCGCAGGATGGCAGCAGCACATGAAAGAACGGGCGCAGGATGGCAGCAGCACATGACAGAACGGGCGCAGGATGGGAGCAGCACTTGACAGAACAGGGGAGCAGGATGGGAGCAGCACATGACAGAACGGGCGCAGGATGGCAGCAGCACATGACAGAACGGGCGCAGGATGGCAGCAGCACATGACAGAACGGGCGCAGGATGGCAGCAGCACATTACAGAATGGGCCCAGGATGACAGCAGCACATGACAGAACGGGCGCAGGATGGCAGCAGCACATGACAGAACGGGCGCAGGATGGCAGCAGCACATGACAGAACGGGCGCAGGATGGCAGCAGCACATGACAGAACGGGCGCAGGATGGCAGCAGCACATGAAAGAACGGGCGCAGGATGGCAGCAGCACATGACAGAACGGGCGCAGGATGGGAGCAGCACTTGACAGAACAGGGGAGCAGGATGGGAGCAGCACATGACAGAACGGGCGCAGGATGGCAGCAGCACATGACAGAACGGGCGCAGGATGGCAGCAGCACATGACAGAACGGGCGCAGGATGGCAGCAGCACATGACAGAACGGGCGCAGGATGGCAGCAGCACATGAAAGAACGGGCGCAGGATGGCAGCAGCACATGACAGAACGGGCGCAGGATGGGAGCAGCACTTGACAGAACAGGGGAGCAGGATGGGAGCAGCACATGACAGAACGGGCGCAGGATGGCAGCAGCACATGACAGAACGGGCGCAGGATGGCAGCAGCACATGACAGAACGGGCGCAGGATGGCAGCAGCACATTACAGAACGGGCCCAGGATGGCAGCAGCACATGACAGAACGGGCGCAGGATGGCAGCAGCACATGACAGAACGGGCGCAGGATGGCAGCAGCACATGACAGAACGGGCGCAGGATGGCAGCAGCACATGACAGAACGGGCGCAGGATGGCAGCCTCACATGAAAGAACGGGCGCAGGATGGCAGCAGCACATGACAGAACGGGCGCAGGATGGGAGCAGCACTTGACAGAACAGGGGAGCAGGATGGGAGCAGCACATGACAGAACGGGCGCAGGATGGCAGCAGCACATGACAGAATGGGCGCAGGATGGGAGCAGCACATGACAGAACGGGCGCAGGATGGCAGCAGCACATGACAGAACGGGCGCAGCATGGCAGCAGCACATGACAGAACGGGTGCAGGATGGCAGCAGCACATGACAGAACGGGCGCAGGATGGCAGCAGCACATGACAGAACGGGCGCAGGATGGGAGCAGCACATGACAGAACAGGGGAGCAGGATGGAAGCAGCACATGACAGAACGGGCGCAGGATGGAAGCAGCACATGACAGAACGGGCGCAGGATGGCAGCAGCACATGAAAGAACGGGCGCAGGATGGCAGCAGCACATGACAGAACGGGCGCAGGATGGGAGCAGCACTTGACAGAACAGGGGAGCAGGATGGGAGCAGCACATGACAGAACGGGCGCAGCATGGCAGCAGCACATGACAGAACGGGCGCAGGATGGCAGCAGCACATGAAAGAACGGGCGCAGGATGGCAGCAGCACATGACAGAACGGGCGCAGGATGGGAGCAGCACATGACAGAACGGGCGCAGGATGGCAGCAGCACATGACAGAAAGGGCGCAGGATGGGAGCAGCACATGACAGAACGGGCGCAGGATGGCAGCAGCACATGACAGAACGGGCGCAGGATGGGAGCAGCACATGACAGAACGGGGGCGCAGGATGGGAGCAGCACATGACAGAACGGGGGCGCAGGATGGGAGCAGCACATGACAGAACGGGGGCGCAGGATGGGAGCAGCACATGACAGAACGGGTGCAGGATGGCAGCAGCACATGACAGAACGGGCGCAGGATGGGAGCAGCACATGACAGAACGGGGGCGCAGGATGGGAGCAGCACATGACAGAACGGGGGCGCAGGATGAGAGCAGCACATGACAGGATGGGGATGCAGGATGGAGCAGCACATGACAGAACTGGGGGCACAGGATGGAGCAGCACATGACAGAATGGGGGTGCAGGATGGAGCAGCACATGTCAGGATGGGGATGCAGGATGGAGCAGCACATGACAGGATGGGGGCGCAGGATGGAGCAGCACATGACAGGATGGGGACGCAGGATGGAGCAGCACATGACAGGATGGGGACGCAGGATGGAGCAGCACATACCAGGATGGAGACCATATACCAATATAAATGCTCGCCACCCGGGCGTAGAACGGGTTCAATAGCTAGTAGATATATATGGAAATTGAGCTAATCAGGCAAATGATGTGGTCATGCTATTTCTAACTAATGCATCCAACAGCTGTCCATAACTGATATGATATTTGAAATTCAGCTGTACCTGACATCAAAATTAGAATTAAGGTTTTTCTCTTTTGCATAAGTCTCTCTTCCTAAGCTGCAGTTTCTTTTAATTCATTCATCCCCAAGACTGTTTTCATCTTTTTAACCCGGCCAAATTTTCCAATTCTGACAAGGGTCACTTTATGTGATAATAACTCGGGAAAGTATGAACATATCCTAGTGATTCTGAGAATGTTCTTTCATGTGTTTATATATGAAAATATTGAAAATTTTACAAAAAGTAACAAAATTTAGCAATTTTTGTTTTTTGTGACATATTGGGCTTCATGTTAGTAAATTTAGGTCGATAATTTTTGTGTTTACTTGTGAAAAAAACAGAAATTTGGCGAAAATTTTGAAAATTTCGCAATTTTTAAATTTTGAATTTTTATTCTGTTAAACCAGTGAGATATGTGACAAAGAATAGTTTATAAATAACATTTCCCACATGTCTACTTTACATCAGCACAATTTTGGAAATAACTTTTTTTTTGCTAGGAAGCTATAAGGGTTAAAATTTGACCAGCGATTTCTCAATTTTACAACAAAATTTACAAAACCATTTTTTTAGGGACCACCTCACATTTGAAGTCAGTTTGAGGGGTCTATATGGCTGAAAATACCCAAAAGTGACACCATTCTAAAAACTGCACCCCTCAAGGTGCTCAAAACCACATTCAAGAAGTTTATTAACCCTTTAGGTCTTTCACAGCAGCAGAAGCAACATGGAAGGAAAAAATGAACATTTAACTTTTTAGTCACAAAAATGATCTTTTAGCAACTATTTTTTTATTTTACCAAGGGTAAAAGGAGAAACTGGACCCCGAAAGTTGTTGTCCAATTTGTCCTGAGTACGCTGATACCCCAAATGTGGGGGGAACCACTGATTGGGCGCACGACAATGCTCAGAAGGGAAGGAGTGCAATTTGACTTTTTGAATGAAAAATTAGCTCCAATCATTGTGTGCCTAAACATTGGAGCTCCCCAACAAGTGACTCCACTTTGGAAACTAGACCCCCAAGGAACTTATCTAGATGCATAGTGGGCACTTTGAATCCCCAGGTGCTTCACAAATTGATCCGTAAAAATGAAAAAGTACATTTTTTTCACAAAAAAAATCTTTTAGCCTCAATTTTTTTCATTTTCACATGGGCTACAGGATGAAATGGATCATAAATTTTGTTGGACAATTTCTCCTGAATACATCGATACCTCATATGTGGGAGTATACCACTATTTGGGCGCATGGCAAGGCTCGGAAGGGAAGGAGAACCGTTTGTATTTTGAATGAAAAATTAGCTCCAATCGTCAGCGGAAACCATGTCGTGTTTGGAGAGCCCCTGTGTGCCTAAACATTGGAGCTCCCCCACAAGTGACTCCATTTTGGAAACTAGACCCCTCAAGGAACATCTAGATGCATAGTGAGCACTTTGAACCCCCAGGTGCTTCACAAATTGATCCGTAAAAATGAAAAAGTACTTTTCACAAAAAATTTCTTTAAGCCTCAATTTTTTAATTTTCACATGGGCTACAGGATAAAATGGATTGGTTGGGCAATTTCTCCTGAGTACACCGATACCTCACATGTTGAAGTAAACCACTATTTTGGCGCACGGCAAGGCTCAGAAAGGAAGGAGCGCCATTTGACTTTTTGAATGAAAAATTAGCTCCAATCATTAGCGGACACCATGTCGCATTTGGAGAGCCCCTGTGTGCCTAATCATTGGAGCTTCCCCACAAGTGAACCCATTTTGGAAACTATACCTCCCAAGGAACTAATCTAGATGTGTGGTGAGAACTGTGAATGCTTTGAATCTCCAAGTACTTCACAGGAGTTTATAACGCAGAGCGGTGAAAATAAAAATATTTTTTCCTCAAAAAAATGATATTTTAGCTCGCAATTTTTTTTCATTTTCACACGGGCTACAGGATAAAATGGATCGTAAAATTTGTTGGGCAATTTTTCCTGAGTACACTGATACCTCATATGTGTGGGTAAACCACTGATTGGGCGCACGGCAGGGCTCAGAAGGGAAGGAGCGCCATTTGACTTTTTGAATGAATAATTAGCTCCAATCGTTAGCGGACACCATGTCGCGTTTGGAGAGCCCCTGTGTGCCTAAACATTGGAGCTCCCCCACAAGAGACCCCATTTTGGAAACTAGACCTCCCAATGAACTAAACTAGATGTGCGGTGAGCACTTTGAACCCCCAAGTGCTTCACAGAAGTTTATAATGCAGAGCTGTGAAAATAAAAACACTTTTCTTTCCTCAAAAATTATTTTTTAGTCCACAATTTTTTATTTTCACAAGGGTAACAGGAGAAATTGGACCCAAAAAGTTGTTGTCCAGTTTGTCCTGAGTATGCTGATACCCTATATTTGTGGGGGAACCACTGTTTGGGCACACATTGGGGCTGTGAAGGGAAGTAGTGACGTTTTGAAATGCAGACTTTGATGGAATGGTCTGCGGGCATCACGTTGCATTTGCAGAGCCCCTGATGTGCCTAAATAGAAGAAACCCCCAAGTGACCACATTTTGGAAACTAGACCTCCCAATAAACTAAACTAGATGTGTGGTGAGCACTTTGAACCCCCAAGTGCTTCACAGAAGTTTATAACGCAGAGCCGTGAAAATAAAAAATCATTTTTCTTTCCTCAAAAATTATTTTTTAGTCCACAATTTTTTATTTTCACAAGGGTAACAGGAGAAATTGGACCCCAATTGTTGTTGTCCAGTTTGTCCTGAGTACGCTAATACCCCATATGTGGGGGTAAACCACTGTTTGGGCACACGTCGGAGCTCAGAAGGGAAGTAGTGACGTTTTGAAATGCAGACTTTGATAAAATGGTCTGCGGGCATCACATTGCGTTTGCAGAGCCCCTGATGTGCCTAAGCAGTTAAAACCCACCACAAGTGACCCCATTTTGGAAACTAGACCCCCAAGGAACTTATCTAGATGTGTGATGAGCACTTTGAACCCCCAAGTGCTTTACAGAAGTTTATAACGTAGAGCCGTGAAAATAAAAAATAATTTTTTTTCCTCAAAAATGATGTTTTAGTCAACAATTTTTTATTTTCACAAGGGTAACAGGAGAAATTAGACCCCAATTGTTGTTGTCCAGTTTGTCCCGAGTACGCTGATACCCCATATGTGGGGGTGAACCACTGTTTAGATGCACGTCAGGGCTTTGAAGGGAGGAAGCACCAATTTACTTTTTGAACGCAAGATTGGCTGGAATCAATGGTGGTGCCATGTCACGTTTGGGACCCCCTGATGTGCCTAAACAGTGGAAACCCATCAATTCTAACTCAAACACTAACCCCAACACACCCCTTACCCTAATCCCAACCCTAACATAACCCTAACCACAAGCCTAACCCTAACCCCAACACACCGCTAACCCTAATCTTATCCCTAATTCCAGCCCCAACCCTAATCCCAACTATAACTCTAATTCCAACCCTAACCCTAAGGCTATGTGCCCATGTTGCGGATTCATGTGTGGATTTTTCCACAATGATTTTGTAAATCCGCAGGTAAAATGCACTGCGATTTACCTGCGGATTTACTGCGGATTTCCTGTTGTTTTTGTACAGATTTCACCTGCGGTTTTACACCTGCGGATTCCTAATGAGGAGCAGGTGTAAAACGCTGCGGAATCCGCACAAATAATTGACATGCTGCGAAAAATACAACTCAGCATTTCCGCACGGTAATTTCCGCACCATGAGCACAGCAGATTTGCTTTTCCATAGGTTTACATAGTTCTGTACACCGCACGGAAAACTGCTGCGAATCTGCAGTCGAATCCGCACCATGTGCACATACCCTAATCCCAACCCTAATTCTAACCCTAACTCTAATACTAACCCTAACCCTAATTCTAACCCTAACCCTAATTCTAACCCTAATTCTAACCCTAATTGCAACCCTAACCCTAGCCCTAACCCTAACCCTACTTCTAACCCTAACCCTAATTCTAACCCTAAGGCTTCTTTCACACTTGCGTCGTGTGACGTACATCGCAATCTGTCATTTTGGGGAAAAAACGGATCCTGCAAATGTGCCCGCAGGATGCGTTTTTTTCCCCATAGACTTGTATTGACTTGTATTGTTTTGGCGGACTGTTGGCACGAAAAAACGTTCAAGGGAACATTTTTTCGTAAATCGCGTCTGCCATTTTCTACTGCCCATGCTCGGCCGGAACTCCGCCCCCTCCTCCCTGGACTTCAGAATGGGCAGCTGATGCGTTGAAAAACTGCATCCACTGCACACGTCATGCACAAGTTTCACAACGTACGTCAGTACGTCGCGCCGACGATTAGCGACAGAGCCATACCTTCGCAAGTGTGAAAGAAGCCTAACCCTAGCCTTAACCCTAGCCCTAACCCTAACCCTGGCCCTAACACTAGCCCTAACCCTATCCCTAGTTCTAACCCTAACCCTAGTTCTAACTCTAACCCTAGTGGAAAAATAAAGCGAAATCTAATTTCTTTATTTTATAATGTTCCCTACCTATGGGGGAGATAAAAGGGGGGCTATTTACTATTTTTTTATTTTGATCACTGTGATAGGACGTATCACAGTGATCAAAATGAATGAACGAATCTGCCGGCCAGGAGAATCGGCGGGCGCACTGCGCATGCGCCCGCGATTTTGCAAGATGGCGGAACCCATCCTGGAAGCCGAACGGACACCGGGAGGGACCCAAGGACTCGGTAACTATGGGGGGGTGGGATCGGACAGCCGGGGGGGGGGGAGCCGGACAGGACTGGGGGGTGGAGGGGAGAGGAGTGCAGCGGGGAAAGAACGGAGGGGTAGGAAAGGCTGACAGCAGCGCCAGATCGCCGCTATCAGTCGTGGGGGGGGGGGGGGGCAGATTGGGGTCAGGCTGGATTGTAATATTTTATCAATTTTCATTGCTGAAATATTACGATTGCTCTGATTGGCTGTTTCACTTTCAACAGCCAATCAGAGCGATCATAGCCACGGGAGGAGGGGGCAAAGCCACCCCCTCTGGGCTGAAGTACCACTCCCCCTGTTCCTGTAGGTCGGGTGTAATTGGACTTATCCCTTTCACCCGGCCTGCAGGAACGCGATCATTCTGTGACACAGTATATGCGTCACAGGTCGGATTGGCACCGACTTTCATGATGCATACGCTGTGTCACAGGTCGGGAAGGGGTTAAATAAGATATTTGTACCACACAAAATAGTTAGAAAATTACATTTACCAAATGTCTACTTTACACCAGCATCATTTTTTAAACATATTTGTTTTGTTAGGAAGTTAGAAGGGTTAAAAGTTGATCAGCAAGTTCAGAGAAGAGCTACCCGGATGGTAAGCGAACTGCAAAGTATGTCTTACGAGGAATGGTTAAAGGATCTGGAACGGTTTAGCTTGCAAAAAAGAAGGCTGAGAAGAGACTTGATAACTGTCTACATATACCTGTAGGAATGTCACAATGTAGAAGGATCATCCTTATTCTCGTTTGCACATGGAAACACCAGAAGCAATGGAATGAAACTGAAAGCGAGAAGATAAAGATTAGATATTAAAAAAAAAACTTTTTGACAGTGAGGGTGATAGATGAGTGGAGCAGGCTCCCAAAAGAGGTGGCGAGTTCTCTTTCAATGGAAGTCTTCAAGCAGAGGCTGGATAGACATCTGTCTGAGCTGGTTTAGTGAATACTGTATTGAGCAGGTGGTTGGACAAGATGACCTTGGAGGTCCTTTCCAACTCTAACACTCTATCATTCTATGATCAGCAGTTTTTAATTTTTCCAGCAAAATTTACAGAACTAATTTTTTACAGGGACCACTTTGTATTTGAAGTGACTTTGAGGAGTCTATGTGACATAAAATACAGAAGAGTGACACCATTTTAAAAACTGCATCCCTCAAAGTACTGAAAATGTAATTTAAGGAGTTATTAACCCTTTAGGTGCTTCACAGGAATTAAAGCAACATGGAAAGAAAAAAAAAATTAAATTGTAACCTTTCCCACAACAATGTTGCTTTGGTAGCAGGAAAAAAATGACTGTACAATTTGTTGTGCAATTTCTCCTGAGTACTCCGATACTCCATATATGGAGGAAAACTACAGTTTGGCGGATGGCAGGGTTCAGAAGGGAAGGTGCGCCATTTGACTTTTGGAGAGGAAAATTGACTAAAATAGATAGT
Organism: Ranitomeya imitator; assembly: GCF_032444005.1. Lineage (NCBI taxonomy): Eukaryota > Metazoa > Chordata > Amphibia > Anura > Dendrobatidae > Ranitomeya > Ranitomeya imitator. Next base: position 482,226,825 of record NC_091286.1, on the reverse strand, counting down.
GGACGCCACGTCATGTTTCCTGAGCTCCTAATGTGCCTAAACAGTAAAAGTCCTCCATAAGTGCACTTATTTTGGAAACTACACTGCGGGAAATAAGTATTTGATCCCTTGATGATTTTGTACGTTTGCCCACTGAAAAAGACATGAACAGTCTATAATTTTAAGGGTAGGTTAATTTTAACATTGAGAGACAGAATATCAAAAATAAAATCCAGAAAATCACATTGTATAAATTACATAAATTTATTTACATTTTACAGTGTGAAATAAATATTTCATCCTGATTCTCTACCAACCATTAAGAATTCTGGCTCCTACAGACCAGTTAGACGCTTCTAATCAATTTGTTGCCTGCATTAAAGACAGCTCTCTTACATAGTCACCTTTATAAAAGACTCCTGTCTAGAGTTGAGCGACTTTTACTTTTTTAGGATCGAGTCGGGTTTCGCAAAACCCGACTTTGTCAAAAGTCGGGTCGGGTGAAATCGGCAGATTATTGCGAAATGTCGGGGGCCGACCGAAACATAAAACCCAATGCAAGTCAATGGGGAATCAAAGTCGGCAGTGAGTGGAGGACAGGAAAACACCTACAGTGCCCATATTAATGCCAAAAACATCAATTCATATTTCTTAAACTTGTCAATCTTAATTTACTTTATAATAATAGTTAGGCATTGAAAACAGAGGGTCATTTGGCTAAAGTTGTGGGGGGGGGTAGAGCTGGCTCAAGATTTTCGTGGGCCCAGGAAACGTGGAATATGTCACGGCGGTGGAGCAAGGAGAGGTAAGTATTTCAACTTTGCAAGTGCTGTTATCCTGAGCAAGCAGGGGGGGCACTAGTTGGCACTGGCACGGGGCCCCTCATAGTAAGGCGGTGTGTTTGACAGCGGGTGGCGCTTCCCACTACCAGAGACACTTTTGCGTACTATGAGGGGCCCTGTGCCAGTGCCAATGAGTATGCCCCCCACCTGATGAAGGAACCTGCACTTTCATCTGCACCTTCCTCTTTGTCCCCATGTAAGGTGGTATAGTATGCGGGAAGGGGAACCTGACTTTCAGCAGGGTCAGATTCTGGCTGTGGCAAGGGGAACGTAGTGGTCTGGGTCAATGTACCAGCAGACTCATCTAGCAGTGGCTGGGCAATGGGCAGGATGAGGAGGAAACACAGATATAGGCCCAAATAATGAAGTAGGCTAACTGCAGTTCAAAATTGGTAACAGGAGTACACAGGCGGCATGGCTTTGTTCTGTGGAGGAGGACAACTGTAATGAGTGGCGCAGACAGACTTAGTAGGCCCAAAATAAAAAAGTAGGGTAAATGCAGTTCAAAATTGGTAACAGGAGTACACAGGCAGCATTGCTTTGTTCAGCGGAGGACAACTGTAATGAGAGGCTGACACAGTTAGTAGGCCCAAAAAAGTAAGTAGGTTAAATGCAGTTCAAAATTGCTAACAGGACTAAACTGGCGGCATTGCTTTGTTCAGCGGAGGACAACTGTAATGAGAGGCTGACACAGTTAGTAGGCCCAAAAAAGTAAGTAGGTTAAATGCAGTTCAAAATTGCTAACAGGACTAAACTGGCGGCATTGCTTTGTTCAGCGGAGGACAACTGTAATGAGAGGCTGACACAGTTAGTAGGCCCAAAAAAGTAAGTAGGCTAAATGCAGTTCAAAATTGCTAACAGGACTAAACAGGCGGCATTGCTGTGTTCAGCGGAGGACAACTGTAAGGAGTGGCTGACACAGTTACTAGGCCCAAATAAGTAAGTAGGCTAAATGCAGTTCAAAATTGGTAACAGGACAAAACTTGCGGCATTGCTTTGTTCAGCGGAGGACAACTGTAATGAGTGGCTGACACAGTTAATAGGCCCAAATAATAAAGTGGGCTAAATGTCTGCCAAAAAATTGTTCATAAATAAACAGGTGGCATAGCTAGGTACTGGGGTGGGCTCCTCTGCTGAGTAGCAGACAGTGGTAGTTGGTGCAAAGTATTAACTGGTCTAAATAGAGGCCAGGGCCCCTGTATATTTTAACTATCATCTATCATTTCAACAAATTTGTATTGGCAGTGCCATTGAAGGATTTAACAGCACAGACTACACAGTGGTGGAGCAGGGAGAGGTAAGTATTGCAAGTGGTAGAGCACTGTTCGAGCTGGGGGGAACACTCTTCCGTGAGCGGCGGTACTGGCACAGGGCCCCTCATATTACGACGATGTGTCTGACGGTTGTGCACCACCACCGTCAGAGACACTTCATTGTACTATGAGGGACCCTGTACCAGTGCCGTCGCCCAAGAGTGGGTGCACCCACCTGTCCAGGCAAACGGCACTCGCACGGGTGCTTGCGCCAAGTGGTGACCACGGCCCTGTGGGGGGGTCAGCCCATATAGGGAGGTATAAAAATGGCCTATGGTGGACATTCAGCAGCTGCAAATGGAGGAATTGGAGCAGTCAATAAGAGGGGGCCAAAAGCAAGATATTTTTCAGGCAAACTTCGTGTCAGCAGGGGTAGGTGGTGGAAAATAATTTGAAATTCATGATTGGTTCATTTTAATGAAGGTTAGATCATCAACATTTCTGGTAGCCAGACATGTTCTTTTTTCGGTCAGTATTGAACCAGCAGCACTGAATACTCTTTCTGAAAGCACACTAGAAGCAGGGAAAGCGAGCTCCTGTAATGCATATTCTGCCAATTCAGGCCAGGCATCTATTTTGGATGCCCAGTAATCAAAGGGGAATGACCTGTGAGGGAGAACATCGATAAGGGAGGAAAAATAGTTTGCAACCATACTGGACAAATGCTGTCTCCTGTCACTTTGAATCGATGCAGCAGTACCTGTCGTGTCAGTGGTCATTGCGAAATCACTCCACAACCTGGTCATAAAACCCGTCTGTCCAACGCCACTTCGGATTTGTGCATCTCTAACACCTCTGCCATGTTGCCTCCTACAGCTCATGTGAGAACCATCACCGCCGCTGTGTGCTGGGAATGCCTGAACCAAACGGTCTACAAGAGTTGCTTGTTTGGTAGCTAATATTTGCTCAAGGTTCTCATGTGGCATGATATTTTGTAATTTTCCTTTATATCGTGGATCCAGGAGGCCAACCAGTAATCGTCATCGATCGGTCATTATTTTGATAATGCGAGGGTCCTTTTTAGGATACGCAAGGCATACTCAGCCATGTGGGCCAATGCTCCAGGTGTCAATTCACTGCTTGTGCTGGGTTGAGGAGCACTTTCTTGCAAATCAACATCACTTGTGTCCCGCAAAAACCCTGTACCTGACCTTGCAACGTCACCAGTTTCTATTGACCACTGAGCACTGAGAAGCATCCTCCTCCCATAAATATTCATCCCCATCATCCTCCTCTTCATCTGCCACCTCGTCCAGGAGAGTTCCCTGAGCAGACAATGGCTGACTGTCATCAAGGCTTCCCTCCTCCTCGGCTGCAGACTCCTGCTCCTTGCTGTGCGTCAAACTTTGCATCAGCAGACGCATTAGTGGGATGCTCATGCTTATGATGGCGTCGTCTGCACTTAGCAGCCATGTGCATTCCTCAAAACACTGAAGGACTTGACAGAGGTCTTGTAGCTTCGACCACTGCACACCAGACAACTCCATGTCTGCCATCCAACTGCCTGCCTGTGTATGTGTATCCTCCCACAAATTAATTACAGCACGCCTCTGTTCCCACAGCCTCTGAAGCATGTGCAGTGTGGAGTTCCACCTTGTTGCAACGTCGATTATTAGGCGGTGCTGGGGAAGATTCAGCGATCGCTGATGATTCAGCATACGGCTTGAGTGTATGGGCGACCGGCGGATGTGCGAGCAAAGTCTTCACACCTTCAGGACCAGGGCTGGTAACCCCAGATAATTTTTCAGGAAGCACTGCACCACCAGGTTCAAGGTGTGAGCCAGGCAAGGTATGTGTTTCAGTTCTGAAAGGGCTATGGCAGCCATAAAATTCCTTCCGTTATCACTGACTACCTTGCCTGCCTCAAGATGTACACTGCCCAGCCATGACTGAGTTTCTTGCTGCAAGTACTCGGCCAGTACTTCCGCGGTGTGTTTGTTGTCACCCAAACACTTAATTTCTAACACACCCTGCTGACGCTTACCACTAGCTGTTCGATAATGGGACACCTTGTGTGCAACACTGCCAGCTGTGGATGGAGTGGTCGTGCGACTGCACTCTGTGGATGAGCTTTTGCTTCTGGAGGAGGAGGAGGAGGGGTGGTGAACGCCAACAGCCAACTGTTTCCTAGACCGTGGGCTAGGCAGAACTGTCCGACTATGGCTGTCCCCTGTGGACCCTGCATCCACCACATTAACCCAGTGTGCCATGATGGACACGTAACGTCCCTGGCCATGCCTACTGGTCCATGCATCTGTTGTGAGGTGCACCTTTCTACTGACTGATTGCCTCAGTGCATGGACAATGCTGTCTTTGACATGCTGGTGGAGGGCTGGGATGGCTTTTCTCGCAAAGAAGTGTCGACTGGGTAGGTCATGGCATGGTACTGCGTAGGCTGTTGTGAATTCTGTGGCAGAGCTCCCTCCTGTGGTCACAAGTGGTACTTCTGCTGATTCTCTCTGTGAGCTTCCGTTGGTGGAGGGAAGTGGTACTGCGGCTTCTGAGTTTCCTCCCTCAGGTGATGTGGTGAGGTCGTTAGGTGCTGCTCTACTTAACTCCACCTAGTGCTTTGATCCTGGCTTCCTGTCAATGTTCCAGTATTGGACTTGTTTTCCTCCTGGATCGTTCCTGTGGCCTGCTGCTCTGCATAGCTAAGTTTTCCTTTGCTATTTTGTTTGTTTTTTTTCTGTCCAGCTTTTCTATTTGTTTGCTGGAAGCTCTGGGACGCAGAGGGTGTACCTCCATGCCGTTAGTTCGGTACGGAGGGTCTTTTTGCCCCCTTTGCGTGGTTTTTAGGGTTTTGTGTTGACCGCAAAGTTACCTTTCCTATCCTCGCTCTGTTCAGAAAGTCGGGCCTCACTTTGCTAAATCTATTTAATCTCTACGTTTGTCTTTTCATCTTAACTCACAGTCATTATATGTGGGGGGCTGCCTTTTTCTTTGGGGTATTTCTCTGAGGCAAGGTAGGCTTATTTTCTATCTTCAGGCTAGCTAGTTTCTCAGGCTGTGCCTAGTTGCATAGGGAGCGTTAGGCGCTCCACGGCTGCCTCTAGTGTTTGTTGGAGAGGATCAGGGATTGCGGTCAACAGAGTTCCCACGTCTCAGAGCTCGTTCTATGTTTTTGGGTTATTGTCAGATCACTGTATGTGCTCTGACCTCTATGTCCACTGTGGTACTGAATTGCCTATCATAACAGTACAGGAAGCCAAAAGTACTAATGATTCTCAACAGAGGGAAAAAAGAAGTTCTGAGACCATTTTTTTTTCTCTGCACTGTGTTTTGCCTTTTTTTTCCCCTAGACATTTGGGTGGTTCAGGACACAGGTGTAGCAATGGACATTAGAAGTCTGTCTTCATGTGTGGATCAGCTCTCGGCAAGAGTACAAAAGATTCAAGACACTATTGATCAGAAATCTATGTTAGAACCAAGAATTCCTATTCCTGATCTGTTTTTTGGAGATAGAACTAAGTTTCTGAGTTTCAAAAATAATTGTAAACTATTTCTGGCCTTGAAACCTCGCTCCTCTGGTGATCCAGTTCAAAAGGTTTTGATCATTATTTCTTTTTTGCGTGGCGACCCTCAGGACTGGGCATTTTCCCTTGCGCCAGGAGATCCTGCATTAAGTAATATCGATGCGTTTTTCCTGGCGCTCGGATTGCTGTACGACGAACCTAATTCAGTGGATCAGGCAGAAAAAAATTTGCTGGCTCTTTGTCAGGGTCAGGATGAGATAGAGTTATATTGTCAGAAATTTAGAAAGTGGTCCGTGCTCACTCTATGGAATGAATCTGCGCTGGCAGCTATGTTCAGAAAGGGTCTCTCTGAAGCCCTTAAGGATGTCATGGTGGGATTTCCTATGCCTGCTGGTTTGAATGAGTCTATGTCTTTGGCCATTCAGATTGGTCGACGCTTGCGTGAGCGTAAATCTGTGCACCATTTGGCGGTATTACCTGAGCTTAAACCTGAGCCTATGCAGTGTGATAGGACTTTGACCAGAGTTGAACGGCAAGAACACAGACGTCTGAATGGGCTGTGTTTCTATTGTGGTGATTCCACTCATGCTATCTCTGATTGTCCTAAGCGCACTAAGCGGTTCGCTAGGTCTGCCACCATTGGTACGGTACAGTCAAAATTTCTTCTGTCCGTTACCTTGATCTGCTCTTTGTCATCGTATTCTGTCATGGCATTTGTGGATTCAGGCGCTGCCCTGAATTTGATGGACTTGGAGTATGCTAAGCGTTGTGGGTTTTTCTTGGAGCCCTTGCAGTGTCCTATTCCATTGAGAGGAATTGATGCTACGCCTTTGGCCAAGAATAAGCCTCAGCACTGGACCCAGCTGACCATGTGCATGGCTCCTGCACATCAGGAGGTTCTTCGCTTTCTGGTGTTGCATAATCTGCATGATGTGGTCATGTTGGGGTTGCCATGGCTACAAGTCCATAATCCAGTATTAGATTGGAAATCCATGTCGGTGTCCAGCTGGGGTTGTCAGGGGGTACATGGTGATGTTCCATTTCTGTCAATTTCGTCATCCACCCCTTCTGAGGTTCCAGAGTTCTTGTCTGATTACCGGGATGTATTTGATGAGCCCAGGTCCGATGCCCTACCTCCGCATAGGGATTGTGATTGTGCTATCAATTTGATTCCTGGTAGTAAGTTCCCAAAAGGCCGATTGTTTAATTTATCTGTGCCTGAGCACGCCGCTATGCGCAGTTATGTGAAGGAGTCCCTGGAGAAGGGGCATATTCGCCCGTCATCGTCGCCATTAGGAGCAGGGTTCTTTTTTGTAGCCAAGAAGGATGGTTCGCTGAGACCTTGTATAGATTACCGCCTTCTAAATAAGATCACGGTTAAATTTCAGTACCCCTTGCCGTTGTTATCTGATTTGTTTGCTCGGATTAAGGGGGCTAGTTGGTTCACCAAGATAGATCTTCGTGGTGCGTATAATCTTGTGCGAATTAAGCGAGGCGATGAATGGAAAACTGCATTTAATACGCCCGAGGGTCATTTTGAGTATCTTGTAATGCCATTCGGACTTGCCAATGCTCCATCAGTGTTTCAGTCCTTTATGCATGACATCTTCCGAGAGTACCTGGATAAATTCCTGATTGTGTACTTGGATGACATTTTGATCTTCTCGGATGATTGGGAGTCTCATGTGAAGCAGGTCAGAACGGTTTTTCAGGTTCTGCGTGCTAATTCTTTGTTTGTGAAGGGATCAAAGTGTCTCTTTGGTGTGCAGAAGGTTTCATTTTTGGGGTTCATCTTTTCCCCTTCTACTATCGAGATGGATCCTGTTAAGGTCCAAGCCATCCATGATTGGACTCAGCCGACATCTCTGAAAAGTCTGCAAAAGTTCCTGGGCTTTGCTAATTTTTATCGTCGCTTCATCTGCAATTTTTCTAGTATTGCTAAACCATTGACCGATTTGACCAAGAAGGGTGCTGATGTGGTCAATTGGTCTTCTGCTGCTGTGGAAGCTTTTCAAGATTTGAAGCGTCGTTTTTCTTCTGCCCCTGTGTTGTGCCAACCAGATGTTTCGCTTCCGTTCCAAGTCGAAGTTGATGCTTCTGAGATTGGAGCAGGGGCTGTTTTGTCGCAGAGAGGTTCTGATTGCTCAGTGATGAAACCGTGCGCCTTCTTTTCCAGGAAGTTTTCGCCTGCTGAGCGAAATTATGATGTGGGCAACCGAGAGTTGCTGGCCATGAAGTGGGCATTCGAGGAGTGGCGTCATTGGCTTGAAGGAGCTAAGCATCGCGTGGTGGTATTGACTGATCATAAGAACTTGACTTATCTCGAGTCTGCCAAGCGGTTGAATCCTAGACAGGCTCGTTGGTCGCTGTTTTTTGCCCGTTTTGACTTTGTGATTTCGTACCTTCCGGGCTCTAAAAATGTGAAGGCGGACGCTCTGTCTAGGAGTTTTGTGCCCGACTCTCCGGGTTTGTCTGAGCCGGCGGGTATCCTCAAGGAAGGAGTAATTGTGTCTGCCATCTCCCCTGATTTGCGGCGAGTGCTGCAAAAATTTCAGGCTAATAAACCTGATCGTTGTCCAGCGGAGAAACTGTTTGTCCCTGATAGGTGGACGAATAAAGTTATCTCTGAGGTTCATTGTTCGGTCTTGGCTGGTCATCCTGGAATCTTTGGTACCAGAGAGTTAGTGGCTAGATCCTTTTGGTGGCCATCTCTGTCGCGGGATGTGCGTACTTTTGTGCAGTCCTGTGGGATTTGTGCTCGGGCTAAGCCCTGCTGTTCTCGTGCTAGTGGGTTGCTTTTGCCCTTGCCGGTCCCGAAGAGGCCTTGGACACATATCTCTATGGATTTTATTTCAGATCTCCCCGTCTCTCAAAAGATGTCAGTCATTTGGGTGGTCTGTGATCGCTTCTCTAAGATGGTCCATTTAGTACCCTTGTCTAAATTGCCTTCCTCCTCTGATTTGGTGCCATTGTTCTTCCAGCATGTGGTCCGTTTACATGGCATTCCAGAGAATATCGTTTCTGACAGAGGTTCCCAGTTTGTTTCGAGGTTTTGGCGAGCTTTTTGTGGTAGGATGGGCATTGACTTGTCTTTTTCCTCGGCTTTCCATCGTCAGACTAATGGCCAGACCGAACGAACCAATCAGACCTTGGAAACATATCTGAGATGTTTTGTTTCTGCTGATCAGGATGACTGGGTGTCCTTTTTGCCTTTGGCTGAGTTCGCCCTTAATAATCGGGCCAGCTCGGCTACCTTGGTTTCGCCATTTTTCTGCAACTCTGGGTTCCATCCTCGTTTCTCGTCAGGACAGGTTGAGTCTTCGGACTGTCCTGGTGTGGATACTGTGGTGGACAGGTTGCAGCAGATTTGGACTCATGTAGTGGACAATTTGACCTTGTCCCAGGAGAAGGCTCAACGTTTTGCTAATCGCAGACGCTGTATGGGTCCCCGACTTCGTGTTGGGGATCTGGTTTGGTTATCTTCTCATCATATTCCTATGAAGGTTTCCTCTCCTAAGTTTAAACCTCGTTTCATTGGTCCGTATAGGATTTCTGAGGTTCTTAATCCTGTGTCTTTTCGTCTGACCCTTCCAGATTCTTTTTCCATACATAACGTATTCCATAGGTCATTGTTGCGGAGATACGTGGCACCTATGGTTCCATCTGTTGACCCTCCTGCCCCGGTTTTGGTGGAAGGGGAGTTGGAGTATATTGTGGAGAAGATTTTGGATTCTTGTGTTTCAAGACGGAAACTCCAGTATCTGGTTAAGTGGAAGGGTTATGCTCAGGAAGATAATTCCTGGGTCTTTGCCTCTGATGTCCATGCTCCCGATCTTGTTTATGCCTTTCATGTGGCTCATCCTGGTCGGCCTGGGGGCTCTGGTGAGGGTTCGGTGACCCCTCCTCAAGGAGGGGGTACTGTTGTGAATTCTGTGGCAGAGCTCCCTCCTGTGGTCACAAGTGGTACTTCTGCTGATTCTCTCTGTGAGCTTCCGTTGGTGGAGGGAAGTGGTACTGCGGCTTCTGAGTTTCCTCCCTCAGGTGATGTGGTGAGGTCGTTAGGTGCTGCTCTACTTAACTCCACCTAGTGCTTTGATCCTGGCTTCCTGTCAATGTTCCAGTATTGGACTTGTTTTCCTCCTGGATCGTTCCTGTGGCCTGCTGCTCTGCATAGCTAAGTTTTCCTTTGCTATTTTGTTTGTTTTTTTTCTGTCCAGCTTTTCTATTTGTTTGCTGGAAGCTCTGGGACGCAGAGGGTGTACCTCCGTGCCGTTAGTTCGGTACGGAGGGTCTTTTTGCCCCCTTTGCGTGGTTTTTAAGGTTTTGTGTTGACCGCAAAGTTACCTTTCCTATCCTCGCTCTGTTCAGAAAGTCGGGCCTCACTTTGCTAAATCTATTTCATCTCTACGTTTGTCTTTTCATCTTAACTCACAGTCATTATATGTGGGGGGCTGCCTTTTTCTTTGGGGTATTTCTCTGAGGCAAGGTAGGCTTTTTTTCTATCTTCAGGCTAGCTAGTTTCTCAGGCTGTGCCTAGTTGCATAGGGAGCGTTAGGCGCTCCACGGCTGCCTCTAGTGTTTGTTGGAGAGGATCAGGGATTGCGGTCAACAGAGTTCCCACGTCTCAGAGCTCGTTCTATGTTTTTGGGTTATTGTCAGATCACTGTATGTGCTCTGACCTCTATGTCCACTGTGGTACTGAATTGCCTATCATAACAGTAGGCCATCAGGGCTTTGAAAGCGTCACTTTCAACCAACCGGTAGGTCATCATCTCTAATGAGATTAGTATAGCAATATGGGCGTTCAAACCCTGTGTACACGGATGAGAGGATGAGTACTTTCTTTTCCTAACGAGAGTCTCTTGTAGGGGGTGGTGGTGGGCAAGGCAGATTGAGAGAGGGTTGGTGATGGTATTCTTGATGTTGGCCTACATTCAGTGTTTCCTTCCAAGAACCTTGTGATTCCCTGACAGCTTTGGCCTTGCGAAGATACCTCCACAATTGCTGCTGGTGGTGTCCTAACCAGTGGGCTTACAGTGAGGGAAGCAATGTAGCGTTGCTGACTACCTCCATTCTGAGCAGGTGCACCAACGGTATGGGATGTTTGGTAGTTAGTCCAGGCTTGCAAGTGCATGCTGGTTAAACATCTGAGCATGCATGTTGTATTTAAATTTTGGAGATTCTTCCCTCTGCTAAAGGTCTTTGAGTTGAGCATTTCTTACAGATAACTTTGCACTGATCATTCGGATCTGGGTTAAAAAAATTCCCACACTGCACTCTTCTTACTAAGGAATACCTTTTCAGGCATTGCACGCTGTGCTACTTTCACCAGATGGCCACACTGTCCTAAAACTGTTTTTGTTTTTAACAAACGTTTTTGGCCTGATATGGGCCTGCCAGATGACAGCTGTTGCGATGTAGATGGCTGCTGCGGATCATCCTCCTCCGCTTCAGAGCTAAAGCAGAGGCACCCTCTTCCCCCATTGGCTGCCAATCTGGGTCAACAACTAGGTCATTTGTCACCTCCTCTTCAATGTCATGTGCACCATCCTCTGTGTCACAGTGTAAGGTGCTATAGCGTTCGGCATGAGGCACCAAAGTCTCATCAGGGTCAGATTCTGGCTCAGTACACTGCGAGGGCAATGTAGTGATCTAAGTCCATGGAACAGCATAATAATCTAGCTGTGCCTGTGCATCAGTGCACTCCATGTCCAATTCATCTTGTAATGGGCTGTTAACAATTTCCCTTTCTAACCAAGGCACGGTATGTGTAAAGAGCTCCATGGAGTAAACTGTAGTGTCGCCTGCCGCATCCTTCACTTTTGGTTTGGGTGAAGGACACAAGGAAGTGACTTGCTCCTGACCGGGAGCATCCACTGACGACTCACTGCTTTTATATTTGGAGCTTTCTGAAGAGGAGGCGAAAGAGCTAGAGGCTGAGTCAGCAAGGAAAGCCAAAACTTTTTCCTGCTGCTCTGGCTATAAAAGCCGTTTTCCTACTCCGAGATAAGGGAGCCTTCGAGGCCTTGTGCAGCCAGACAATGACGCTGGCTCAACACCTCGAGCCTTAGGTGCTATGTTGCTTTTCCCACTACCACCAGATGCTCCACGACCAGCACCACCATCATTACCAGCTGGCAATGACCGCCCACGGCCTCTTCCAGCAGACTTCCTCATTTTTGGGAAAATCTAACTAAAATAACAACCGTTATATGGTACTGTAAAACAAGGAAGAAGGTGTATATAAACTTGTTGAGAATTTAAACCTCCCTTTTTTTTTGGAGACTGAACCAAAACTCAGGCCCAGTGTATAATACTCCACAATGTAAGTGGCAGAACGTGGCTGGCTGATGTACAACAAACTAACAGAACTGACGTAGATCCACTTTGTGACAATTTAAATCTCCCTTTTTTGGGGGAGACTGCACCAAAACTCAGGCCCAGTAAGTGGCAGAACGTGGCTGGAAGATATACGACAAACTAACAGAACTGACATAGATCCACTTTGTGACAATTTAAATCTCCCTTTTTTGGGGGGGGAGACTGCACCAAAACTCAGGCCCAATGTATAACACTACACAATGTAAGTGGCAGAGCGTGGCTGGCTGATGTACGACAAACTAAAAGAACTGACGTAGATCCACTTTGTGACAATTTAAATCTCCCTTTTTGGGGGGAGACTGTACCAAAACTCAGGCCCAGTGTATAACACTACACAATGTAAGTTGCAGAACGTGGCTGGAAGATATACGACAAACTAACAGAACTGACGTAGATCAACTTTGTGACAATTTAAATCTCCCTTTTTTTGGTGGGAGACTGCACCAAAACTCAGGCCCAGTGTATAACACTACACAATGTAAGTGCCAGAACGTGGCTGGAAGATATACGACAAACTAACAAAACTGACGTAGATCCACTTTGTATCAATTTAAATCTCCCTTTTTTTGGGGGGAGACTGCACCAAAACTCAGGCCCAGTGTATAACGCTACACAATGTAAGTGGCAGAACATGGCTGGAAGATATACGACAAACTAACAGAACTGACGTAGATCCACTTTGTGACAATTTAAATCTCCCTTTTTTGGGGGGGAGACTGTACCATAACTCAGGCCCAGTGTATAACACTACACAATGTAAGTGGCAGAATGTGGCTGGAAGATATACGACAAACTAACAGAACTGACGTAGATCCACTTTGTGACAATTTAAATCTCCCTTTTTGGGGGGGGGAGAATGCACCAAAACTCAGTCCCAATGTATAACACTACACAATGTAAGCGGCAGAATGTGGCTGGAAGATATATGAAAAAATACAAGGACTGTAGTACAATTTCAATCTCCCTACAATGATCTCAGGACAAGTATGGCAGCAATAAAAAGGACTGCTGCACACAAAAGTGTGGACAAATAAACAAGATAACTGTGCAGAAAGGAGCAACAGGATTTTTACTTTTAAAAAAGCAGTTGGTTTGCATAGCGGCGCACAAACAGAAATGCAGCTATCAGGGAGCCTTATAAGGCAGCCTAATAAGCTACAGAGCTGATGCACAAAAATATAAACTCCACTGTCCCTGCAAACAAATGGTGTTGTTGGACAGTGGAAATCGCTACAGCACAAGCAGTTTCGGGGCTTAATCTTCCCTCCCTACCTATATCCCTTCTTCTGATGCAGCTGCGGAAATCTCTCCCTATGCTACAATCGGCAGAAGTAAGATGGACGCCCCTTTATAGCCCCTGTGACACCGCGAAAGCATGCCAATCACTGTCATGCCCTTCTCTAAGATAGTGGGGACCGAGACCTATGTCATCACGCTGCCCACACTCTGCGTCCTCCTTCATTGGCTGAAAAATGGTGCTGAAAGCACCCTATGAAACGCGACCTCATGGCCGATGCCACACTAGGATCGAGTCGGGTTTCATGAAACCCGACTTTGCCGAAAGTCAGCGATTTTTGAATTTGTCCGATCCGTTTCGCTCAACCCTACTCCTGTTCATTGACTCAATTAATCAGTCAGACTTTAACCTCTACAACATGTGCAATACCAAAGAGCTTTATAAGGATGATTAGGTGAGTGATTGGGAGAAATTGCTGTGGTCAGTTGAGACAAAAATTGAGGTTTTGGCATTAAATCAACTCGCCGTGTTTGGAGGAAGAGAAATGCTGCCTATGACCCAAAGAACACCGTCCCCACTGTCAAGCATTGAGGTGGAAACATTATGTTTTGGGGGTGTTTCTCTGTTAAGAGCACAGGACTACTTCACCCCATCAATGGGAGAATGGATGAAGCCATGTACCATAAAATTCTGAGTGACAACTTCCTTCCCTCTGCCAGGACATTAAAAATGGGTCATGGCTGAGTCTGACGGCAATACAATGATCCAAAACAGAGCCAAGGCAAAAAATTAGTGGCTCAAAAAGAAGCACATTGAGACCTTAATCCCCTAGAAAACTTATGGAGGGAGCTGAAGCTCCAAGTTTCCAAGCAACAGCCTCAAAATCTTAATAATTAAGAGATGATCTGCAAAGAGGAGTGGACCAAATTCCTCCTGTCATATGAGCAAACCTCATTATCAACTGAAAAAAACATCTGACTGCTGTGCTTGCCAACAAGCATTTTGCCACCAAGTATTAAGTCTTGTTTGCCAGAAGGATCAACATTACTGCAAAGTGCAAATTAATTTATATAATTTATACAATGTGATTTTCTGGATTTTATTTTTGATATTCTATCTCTCAATGTTAAAATTAACCTACCCTTAAAAATATAGACTGTTTATGTCTTTGTCAGTGGGCAAAGTTACAAAATTAGCAAGGCATCAAATACTTATTTCCCCCAATGTTCATCCCTCAAGATATTTATCTAGAGGTTTGCTTCACAGAATTTTTTAAACATTGGACAGTGAAAATTAACAATTTACACTTTTTTTCAAAAATGTTTCTTTAGCCCCAAATTTTTTATAAGGGTAACAAGAGAAAACAGACATGCCAATTTGTTGTGCAATTTCTCCTGAGTATGCCAATGCCCCATATGTTGGGGAAAACAACTGATGACACTGACACAGGGCTCATCCTTGGTCAGCCATTTTTCCGCCCACTTCCGGACTTTAGCATCTGAGCTGGAGTGGCCGGATAAAGCCCTCATCCCTGTATTTTGGAGGGGGCTGGCTGACCATATAAAGGACGCTTTGGCCACTTGGGAGATTCCCGCCACACTGGAGGACTAACAGCTGTTTCAACTCGCATCGACCTTCGTTTTAACGAGCGAAGGTTGGAGCAAGCCCAGTGTAGGCAGAGGTTTCGGCGGGCTCCCACCTTTGCCATACCTCTGGAATCTCCGGTCCAGGCATTCGAGTCACATGAGGCCAAGGAGGTGTCTCGAGCGGGATCTAAGTCTCGGACCGCTTATGCACTCAAGGTCTGTCATGTCTGCCGGCGGTCAGGACATCTTGCCTACAGATGTTCCCAACGGTCAGGAGAACATCAGCGTCTAGTGGATGTAGGAGATGGTACACTAGACCCGGCGACATTTTCCTCCAAACTGTCATTTAAAGGGACAATCACTTTAGGTCCAACCACTCTTTCAGTCGAGCTTTGTATGGATTCTGGAGCGGAGGGGAATTTTATGTCCTCTGCCTTCACCCCAACGCCGCGCAATACCCCTGGTGATGCTCCCCAAGCCAGTGACTGTACGAGTGGTGAATGGGTCAACTCTGCCCTCACAAATAACACAGCAGATTATCCCATTTACTTTGTCCATATCTCCATCCCATCAGGAGATTATCTCCCTGCTAATCATTCCCGAGGGAATTGATGAGGTCCTGTTAGGGATACCATGGCTACGCTACCACTCTCCTCATATTGAGTGGTCCTCTAGGAGAATTCTTGGATGGAGTGAGTCTTGTGAGGGTAGATGTCTGTGGGAGTGCATTCAAGATGCTACAACTGAAGTACCTGCAGATCTTTCCTCTCTCCCCAAGCACTATTGGCCCTATGTGGGTGTGTTCTTCAAGAGGACTGCGGAGACCCTTCCATCCCACTGCTCCTATGACTGTCCTATTGACCTCTTGCCTGGTGTAGAGCCTCCCCGGGGTCGAGTCTATCCCCTTTCTCTCCCGGAGACAGAGGCGATGACCCAATACATTCAGGAGAATCTGGCAGGAGGATTCATTAGGAAGTCAGTGTCATCTGCAGGGATGAGGTTCTTCTTCATGCAGAAGAAGAATGGAGAACTATGTCCATGGATAGATTCCAGGGGTCTTGATTGTCATGATATGTACTTTTGCCCTGTCCTGTATTTGAATAATATGCCATTTGATGTATGTAACTGTTCTCTGGTTTCTATTAGCTGTAATTTATGTATTTTCTTGTGCTGGGAGTTCACCTGTAACAATATTTCTCCTTCCCCCAATACTTGCAGCCCTAAGCTATAATGTAATTAAGATTTGTCAACACCACTAGTGAAAGAATAGCCATTCTTCCTCACAGCAGGTGGCTAGTCAAATGTACATACTACATAGACTATGTGGAGCTCACCAGTCTAGAATCTTCTGGTGGACCCAACCATTGAATAGAAGGTATGACCCCTACCCCCCTTCATGGGCGGATCCCAGGAGCTCAGACAATCCATTTTTATTTTGAGATCAGATGTGAGTTGATCCTTGAAGGAGAAGGAGTGGGGATTCTTAGCTGAGGCAAGACCCCACGCCCATCTGGGACTGCGGAAGCGAACGGGGCGAGACTTGAGCTGAGGACATATCTCATCGTTCGTGAGATTGTTTTGGGATCCCTTGGACTAATTGTGGACTATTGCTTTGTTACCTGGCACAAGGATTATCGGGAGGTGCCCCCGAACCTGTTCCATTGGACTAATTGTGGACTCTGTAGATCTACCTGCATGTGTTGTTCCAGCGTTCTTGATAATAAATCTGTGGAATCATCCCTTGGCCTGTTGTCCCTTCTTGCTCTGCCGTACACCCTGTCACAAACTGGTTGGCAGCAGAGGGACCAGAGCAGAAGGAATGGAGGACAATGGCCCAACATCAGGAACCAACACCGCAGAGTACAAGAACTGGACTTTGGGGAGCCTACAATCAAAGGCCCGTGCAGTAGGAGTCCGTTTTAAGGGACTCTCCAAGGAGCAGCTTATTGAGGCTTTGGAAGGAGTTCACCTGCAAGATGACGCTGAGGAAGGATCCTCACAGCAAATGGAGGAAAGACTGCAGCCGGAGGTAAATACCCAAAAAAGTCAGTGGGTTGTGTGGTACGAGGAGGAGTTGGCATTGCTGGGAAAAGAGGCCACCATAGACTATAAGAAAGAGGCCATTCACCGAGCTCAAGAGAGGGAGAGGGAGGCCATTCACAGAGCCGAGGAGAGGGAGGCCATTCACAGAGCCGAGGAGAGGGAGGCCATTTGCAGAGCCGAGGACAGAGCTCAGGAGATGGCATTGCTGGAGAGGCAGATCGCTTTGGAAGCAGCTAGAAGCTCCAGACAGACTCTAACCCCAGCACCCACCATGAGGGAACTCCCCAGAGTGTCCCGCAAAGACTTCAAGCCCTTTAATGAGGCTGCAGGCGACATTGAGGGCTTCTTCCAGGACTTTGAGCATCAGTGTCGATTAATGGAAGTTCCGGAAAGGGACCGAGTCCGACATCTGATGGGGCTCTTAGAGGGTGGAGCTGCCGCAGCCTATAGAGCTATGGACCCTCAGGGGAACTGTGAGTATGCGGAGATTAAACGGACTATTCTAGAACATTATGCTGTTACCCCAGACACTTACAGGACTCTTTCAAGATGTATGCCCACAGACTCAAACAAATATGTCATCGCTGGCTGGAGGCAGAGAAGGCCTTAACCTGGGAGACCTTCCTCCAGGTTATCCTAAAAGAGCAGTTTTACTTCAAGTGCCCTGCTGAGATCCGGGAATGGGTGCGTGAAAGGAGACCAGCCACTGTGGAGGAAGCTGCAGCTCTAGCTGATGAGGCTCTCACTATCAAGCTTCAGTGGAGGGTTCTGTTGGAGGATGGAGAGAGGCCTACCAGCTCCACAACACCGGTGGCCCCCTGTTCTTCTGTCCCCATTGTTCCCCGTTCCTCTAAGCCACCACCTCATGCTGATACCCGTGTAAATGTGCCTCCAGTTGCTTCTACTGCGTTTTCTGGAATACGACGAGCAGAGGAAGTAGCAGAGTGCAGGTGTTATGGTTGTGGGCATCCGGGGCATCTGCAGGCCTCATGCCCAGCCAGCCCATGGAGGAGTCGTCCTCAAAACCCTACAGCACCTTCAGGTGGGGGCCGGCCTCCAGGTTCCCTTACCCCTCGCCCAAGAGGATGCCTTGGATGGAGTGAGACCCAGCACAGATGCTATCGATGTGGACAGCCGGGGCATCTGCAAGCCTCCTGCCCAGCTGTTCAAGTGAGGAATAATCCTGTACCCAGTCGTATTATTAATTATGCACAGCCAAGTGCCATGGAGGACGACGTGTCACTACTACGTGAGGACTGGCCTTGTGCCTCACCCACCCATGTTGCACCACTAGGAGTTTATGGTGTGCGACCTGCAGCTATGACGACTTCTGCTCATCGAGGTAAGCACTTGCAGGAGGTCGTGCTGGGTGGACAGAGACTTATTGGATTTTGTGACTCAGGGGCTTTCCTCACACTGGCTGATCCCCGAGTGTTTCGGCCTGAGGCAATCCATCGAGGACCTGGGATTGTCATTGAACTGGCTGGTGGACAATGGAGGACTATTCCCACAGCCACTGTGGATCTGAACTTTGGTTTTGGGGTCAGGCGATGTGTGGTTGGGGTGATGGGTGGTCTGCCTGCAGATGTTCTCCTGGGCAATGATGTGGGAGAGCTACGATGCCAATTCATGGCTGCATGAAGCCACATGTAAGTTACGCTCTGCCTGTGTGTACTTAACCAGCGACCTGTAGAGGTCCCTGGTACGTACACAAATTGGGAGGGGAAGGGATTGTCATGATATGTACTTTTGCCCTGTCCTGTATTTGAATAATATGCCATTTGATGTATGTAACTGTTCTCTGGTTTCTATTAGCTGTAATTTATGTATTTTCTTGTGCTGGGAGTTCACCTGTAACAATATGTCTCCTTCCCCCAATACTTGCAGCCCTAAGCTATAATGTAATTAAGCTTTGTCAACACCACTAGTGAAAGAATAGCCATTCTTCCTCACAGCAGGTGGCTAGTCAAATGTACATACTACATAGACTATGTGGAGCCCACCAGTCTAGAATCTTCTGGTGGATCCAACCATTGAATAGAAGGTGTGACCCCTACCCCCCTTCATGCGCGGATCCCAGGAGCTCAGACAATCCATTCTTATTTTGAGATCAGATGTGAGTTGATCCTTGAAGGAGAAGTAGTGGGGATTCTTAGCTGAGGCAAGACCCCACGCCCATCTGGGACTGCGGAAGCGAACGGGGCGAGACTTGAGCTGAGGACATATCTCGTCGTTCGTGAGATTGTTTTGGGATCCCTTGGACTAATTGTGGACTATTGCTTTGTTACCTGGCACAAGGATTATCGGGAGGTGCCCCCGAACCTGTTCCTTTGGACTAATTGTGGACTCTGGAAACAGGAACACATGGGCTACTTGCACAGTGAACAAGTCTGTATGATCATGTTCACACACCACCAAGAAACCTGAAGACACAAAAGAGAATAGTGAAACCAAAAACACTCAGTTTGAAAAAATGTTGCAGTAATCCGCAAGTGCTAGTAAAAGATGTAAAAAACAGGGTATTTGGTTGATACGTTTTTTGCAAAAAATGTATACTAAGCTGCTCTACCAATCTTCACGGTATACCCTTATCAGAGCAGTCCTAACTAATGTATGCAATCCCTATCTGATGTATTTAAAAACCTGATCATCTGTATATAACCTGTGTGAACAGGGTTCAGAGAGGAAAAATCCATGTGTGCATACAGGGTAGAACAGCTTTTGTGCAGATAGCCCAAGAGGAGTGGTGGAACTCCCCAGTCTTGTAGACACAAGAGAACAATTAAGGAAACAGGAACACATGGGCTACTTGCACAGTGAACAAGTCTGTATGATCATGTTCACACACCACCAAGAAACCTGAAGACACAAAAGAGAATAGTGAAACCAAAAACACTCAGTCTGAAAAAATGTTGCAGTAATCCGCAAGTGCTAGTAAAAGATGTATAAAACAGGGTATTTGGTTGATACGTTTTTTGCAAAAAATGTATACTAAGCTGCTCTACCAATCTTCACGGTATACCCTTATCAGAGCAGTCCTAACTAATGTATGCAATCCCTATCTGATGTATTTAAAAACCTGATCATCTGTATATAACCTGTGTGAACAGGGTTCAGAGAGTAAAAATCCATGTGTGCATACAGGGTAGAACAGCTTTTGTGCAGATAGCCCAAGAGGAGTGGTGGAACTCCCCAGTCTTGTAGACACAAGAGAACAATTAAGGAAACAGGAACACATGGGCTACTTGCACAGTGAACAAGTCTGTATGATCATGTTCACACACCACCAAGAAACCTTAATTGTGGACTCTGTAGATCTACCTGCATGTGTTGTTCCAGCGTTCTTGATAATAAATCTGTGGAATCATCCCTTGGCCTGTTGTCCCTTCTTGCTCTGCCGTACACCCCGTCACATTAACGCCATCACCATTAAGAACAAATACCCTCTGCCTCTGATAACTGAGCTATTCGATAGGTTGCGGGGAGCAAGGGGATTTACTAAGCTTGATCTGCGGGGTGCTTACAACCTGATTCGCATCCGTGAGAGGAACGAATAGAAGACGGCATTTAGCATCAGGGACGGGCACTATGAATACCTGGTGATGCCTTTCGGGCTCTGTAATGATACTGCCGTTTTCCAAGACTTTGTGAATGATATCTTCCGGGATATGCTCACCACCTCGGTTGTAGTCTATCTGGATAATATTCTCATCTACTCTCCAGATATAGACTCACACCGGAGAGATGCTTGCAAAGTCTTCGACCTTCTACGGGCAAACTCCCTCTATGCCAAGTTGGAGAAATGTGTGTTTGAGCAAGAATCCTTGCCTTTCCTGGGATATATCATCTCTGTTGTGAATTCTGTGGCAGAGTTCACTCCTGTGGTCACAAGTGGTACTTCGGCTGATTCTCTCTGGGAGCTTCCGTTTGTGGAGGAAAGTGGTACTGCAGCTTCTGAGTTTCCTCCCTCAGGTGATCTGGTGAGGTCGTTAGCTGCTTCTCTACTTAACTCCACCTAATGCTTTGATTCATGCTTCCTGTCAATGTTCCAGTGTTGGACTTGTGTTTCTCTGGATCATTCCTGTGGCCTGCTGCTCTGCATAGCTTAGTGCTTCTTTGCTATTTGTTGCTATTTTTTCTGTCCAGCTTGTCTATTTGTTTTGCTGGAAGCTCTGGGACGCAAAGGGTGTACCTCCGTGCCGTTAGTTCGGTACGGAGGGTCTTTTTGCCCCCTTTGCGTGGTTTTCTTTAGGGTTTTGTGTAGACCGCAAAGTTATCTTTCCTATCCTCGTTCTGTCTAGAATATCGGGCCTCACTTTGCTGAATCTATTTCATCCCTACGTTTGTCTTTTCATCTTACTCACAGTCATTATATGTGGGGGGCTGCCTTTTCCTTTGGGGTATTTCTCTGAGGCAAGGTAGGCTTATTTTTCTATCTTCAGGCTAGTTAGTTTCTCAGGCTGTGCCGAGTTGCATAGGGAGCGTTAGGCGCAATCCACAGCTGCCTCTAGTTGTGTTTGGAGAGGATCAGGAATTGCGGTCTACAGAGTTTCCACGTCTCAGAGCTCGTTCTGTTATTTTGGGTTGTTGTCAGATCACTGTGTGTGCTCTGATCGCTATGTACATTGTGTTCCTGAATTGCCTATCATAACACATCTCCGCCTGGGGATTGGCAAAGGACCCTACCAAGCTACAGGCTGCGATGGACTGGCAGGAACCCCATTCTCTTAAAGCGGTGCAGCGCTTTATGCGGTTCATTAATTATTACATAGTAACATAGTAACATAGTTAGTAAGGCCGAAAAAAGACATTTGTCCATCCAGTTCAGCCTATATTCCATCATAATAAATACCCAGATCTACGTCCTTCTACAGAACCTAATAATTGTATGATACAATATTGTTCTGCTCCAGGAAGACATCCAGGCCTCTCTTGAACCCCTCGACTGAGTTCGCCATCACCACCTCCTCAGGCAAGCAATTCCAGATTCTCACTGCCCTAACAGTAAAGAATCCTCTTCTATGTTGGTGGAAAAACCTTCTCTCCTCCAGACGCAAAGAATGCCCCCTTGTGCCCGTCACCTTCCTTGGTATAAACAGATCTTCAGCGAGATATTTGTATTGTCCCCTTATATACTTATACATGGTTATTAGATCGCCCCTCAGTCGTCTTTTTTCTAGACTAAATAATCCTAATTTCGCTAATCTATCTGGGTATTGTAGTTCTCCCATCCCCTTTATTAATTTTGTTGCCCTCCTTTGTACTCTCTCTAGTTCCATTATATCCTTCCTGAGCACCGGTGCCCAAAACTGGACACAGTACTCCATGTGCGGTCTAACTAGGGATTTGTACAGAGGCAGTATAATGCTCTCATCATGTGTATCCAGACCTCTTTTAATGCACCCCATGATCCTGTTTGCCTTGGCAGCTGCTGCCTGGCACTGGCTGCTCCAGGTAAGTTTATCATTAACTAGGATCCCCAAGTCCTTCTCCCTGTCAGATTTACCCAGTGGTTTCCCGTTCAGTGTGTAATGGTGACATTGATTCCTTCTTCCCATGTGTATAACCTTACATTTATCATTGTTAAACCTCATCTGCCACCTTTCAGCCCAAGTTTCCAACTTATCCAGATCCATCTGTAGCAGAATACTATCTTCTCTTGTATTAACTGCTTTACATAGTTTTGTATCATCTGCAAATATCGATATTTTACTGTGTAAACCTTCTACCAGATCATTAATGAATATGTTGAAGAGAACAGGTCCCAATACTGACCCCTGCGGTACCCCACTGGTCACAGCGACCCAGTTAGAGACTATACCATTTATAACCACCCTCTGCTTTCTATCACTAAGCCAGTTACTAACCCATTTACACACATTTTCCCCCAGACCAAGCATTCTCATTTTGTGTACCAACCTCTTGTGCGGCACGGTATCAAACGCTTTGGAAAAATCGAGATATACCACGTCCAATGACTCACCGTGGTCCAGCCTATAGCTTACCTCTTCATAAAAACTGATTAGATTGGTTTGACAGGAGCGATTTCTCATAAACCCATGCTGATATGGAGTTAAACAGTTATTCTCATTGAGATAATCCAGAATAACATCCCTCAGAAACCCTTCAAATATTTGGCGATAATATTATTATCGCCAGTTCATTCCCCACTTCTCAACTTTGGTAGCTCCCTTGGTTGCCCTCACCAAGAAGGGAGCAAATCCCAAATTGTGGTCGGAGGAAATCTCCAAGGCCTTTCTCTCCATCAAGTCACATTTCGCTAGCGCTCCCATTTTACATCGTCCCGATTATGATAAACCATTTATCATGGAGGTGGATGCCTCTTTCATCGGTGCTGGAGCCGTCCTCTTCCAGAAGGATGCTCAAGGTTGGAAGCATCCTTGCTTCTTCATCTCCAAGACCTTCACACCAGCGGAGAGGAATTATTCCATTGGGGACAGGGAGTTGCTAGCCATGAAGTTGGTTTTCTCGGAGTGGAGACACCTCCTGGAGGGGGCTCGCTTTCCCTTCCAAGTTTACACCGACCAGAAAAATTTGATGTATATATAGACTGCCCAGCGGCTAAATTGTCGCCAGGCTAGATGGTCCCTCTTGTTTTCCCAGTTCCATTTCACCCTCCATTTTCTCTCCGGGGAGAAGAACCTTTGTGCCGACGCTCTCTCCCACTCGGTAGGGTCATCAGAGGAGGAGGAGGAACCTCGGCTTATTGTCCCTTCTGAGAGCCTGAAAACCGTGGCCCCGGTTTCACTAAAGTCTGTGCCCCCGGGCAAGACTTTTGTGCCTTCTAATCTGTGACCGGAGGTTCTCTATTTGGCTCACTTGTCCAGGGTGGGTGGACACTTTGGGATCAAAAGGACATCTGAGCTTCTGGTGAGGATGTACTGGTGGCCGCATATGGCCCGTGACGTCAGAGACTATATTCGGGCTTGTGTCTCTTGCACCAAGAATAAGTCTCCTCGAAAACAGCCTGCTGGGCTACTTTACCCCGTGCCGGTGGCGAACAGGCCCTGGAAAATGGTCGGGATGGACTTTGTGGTGGGCTTACCCAAGTCCCATAGCTGCACCATTATTGGGAAGTCACCGACCATTTTTCCAAAATGGTTCACTTGGTGCCTCTTCCATGGCTACCTTCTGTATAGGCCTTGGCGGCGTTGTTTATTAAGCATGTTTTCTGCCTACACGGTATGCCTGACAAAATTGTCAGTGACTGGGGTCCCCAGTTTGCGTCTTGGTTCTGAAGAGAGCTTTGTCATCTTCTCAGCATCGAGCTGAACCTCTCTTCAGCATACCATCCCGAGACGAATGGGTTGGGAGATGGCCAACCAGACCCTGGTCACATACCTGCGACATTTTGTCTCAGCCAGACAGGATGACTAGGCATCCTTGCTACCGTGGGATGAGTTTGCGCTGAACAACGCAGTAGCTGACTCCACTGGGCAGACCCCATTCCTCCTTCATTATGGCCAGCATCCGCGGATTCCTGTACCCGTGCCCGTGTCTTTTGCTGACTCCAGGGTGGTAGACTGGGCTGTGGAGGCACGTGACATTTGGGACTGCACACAAGATGCCATCCGGGCCTCCAAAGAGAGAATGAGGGTATCCACCGATGCACATCGGCGCCCCGCTCCAACTTTTGCTCCTGGAGATTTAATGTGGCTCTCTGCCCGTAACATCAGGCTGCGAGTTGAGTCCACTTAGTTTGCACCTCGCTACTTGGGTCCCTTCAAGGTCCTGAAACAGGTTATCCCTGTGGTCTACTGTCTTGTCCTTCCTCCATGCCTAGGCATCACCAACACCTTTTATGTGTCCCTCTTAAAGCCCGTTCACATGTCCTGGTTTTCAGAGTCATCTGCTGGGACATCGGGTTCATCTACGGACGATTACGAGTTGAACGCCATCATTGGGTGTAAGGTGGTACGTGGCAAAAAGTGCTATCTGGTGGACTGGAAGGGTCATGGCCCAGAGGACAGAACCTGGGAACCTGTGGAGCACATTCGGGCTCCGCTGCTCATTGCAGTATTTGCTACTGCATCTCCATATTATCAGTCATAACTTTTTTTAATTCTCCTCTGAACGAGCTATGTGGGGGATTGCTTTTTGAAGGGATAAGTAGATGTGTTTATGTGGACTATTTTGGACTACATAACATTCTTTTGATCCCTTTTTATTTTTTGGTTCCAATGTGAACAATTAATAGAGATTCATAAATGTTTTTTACTATTTTTTTCATGCCATACACTGTGCGGTAAAAGTGATCAAGCAATTTTATTCTTTGGGTCATTACAATCGCAGTTATACAAGATTTATATAGATTGTTTATTTATGCATATTTTGCATACTAAAATAATTTTCTTACAATGTTTCTTATAGTCACACTCTGCTAGCTGTAACTATTTTTGCCAAAAGATTTATAAGGGTCCAATATAAAGTCTTGTTTTTTAAGGGACCAGATGGCTGCATTCTGGCCGCAATATTGAGTTGAAGTTCATGCTGTGTCCTCCGAAGTACACGCCTGCGCAAGGCAAGATTGCCTTGCGCAGGCGTGTACTTTGGAGGACATAGCATGAACTTCAACCCAATATTGCGGCCATCGTGCAGCCAGCGGGTAAGGAAAGGGTGAATCAAACACCCGAAAACCCCGCCCATATGACCGCAAACCTGTCCCGCCAAATTCAGCTGACAGGTTCCCTTTAATAATATGTCAGTATTATAAATTGTTTTGTTCTGGACACGGCGATACCAAATTTGTGTACTTTTTTCCTTTATCTTTTTTTATGAAAAACTGCATTTTTACTTACAAAGTATTTTCCATTTTTGGCATAGATACATAGATTGAACAAATACTCAGATGCATCAAGTTCCACCTTTCTCCACCAATTATACATTATTTGTCACTAAATTATCTGCCTCCCACAATGCCGTTTCTCCTAAGGAAAGAATTCAGCCTCTTTTAACAGCTGTTATTGTGTCTGTCACTACTACCTGTTGTGGTAGGGTAATCCACAGTCTGATTGGCATTCCTCAATTTTATATTTTAAGATTTTTACAAACTTTATTTCAGTTTTTTACTTTATATCCTTAGTCCCAGAATGTAACACAATCTTTCCCTGGTCTGATCACAGATCTGATATTCTGGAATGCTTTTGCATTGCAAGGCACTAGATGTGTCAATCAGACATAGGCAGGAGACATTTCATGTCCTGCTCAAGGCATGTCACCATATCTGAGTGACTAACAAAGATGCACTCTGTAACACTATAGCATGTACACATGAAATATATGACATTGTAATTACATTACTGCTCTAGGAAATAGGGAAAAAGATACTTAGCGCATAAATCGGTCAATTCATGTGTGCCCAGCAGTCAACGACGGGGCGATTTTATTTCTTAGGAACCTAATATAATGTGTTTCCTCTCTTGGGCTCATAAACTACATGTATATGGGTAGTTATGATCCTGCTGTGAATAAAACCCCCATAGGATGATGGGTGGAGTGCTTGTCAGAGAGTCTATGTACAGTGGTATGTAAAAGTTTGGGCATCCGTGGCCTTTTAGAGATCAATTCATCTTCAACTTGCTTAACTTATCACAATAACAGTAATTTTGACCAGGGGTACCCAAACTTTTTTATGCAACTGCATACAAAAATCAAAGACTGACAGTCACTTCTAAACAGAGACCAGGTGTGAACTGGTACATACTAAGAGTAGCCACATCCATATACAGTCATGACCAAAAGTGATGGCATCCTTGAAATTGTTCCAGCACATGAAGTGTTTCTCCCAAAAAATTATTGCAATACTACAACTTTACAAATTACATGTGTTAATTATAGACGTTTCTTTTCTTTGTGTGTAGTGTAATAACACTGAAGAAAACAGAGAAAAAAAAGGCAAATTGTACATAATTTCACACATAAAGATTTGCTGGACAAAATTGTTGGCACCTTTCCAAAATTGTGGGTAAACAACTTGGTTTCAAGCATGTGATGCTCGCTCAAACTCACCTGTGGCAGGTAACATGTGTGAACAATATGAAAATCACACCTGAAAACAGATAAAAAAGGAGGAAGTTGACTCAATCGTGGCATTATGTGTCTGTGTGAGAACAGAAAGAGAAGAAGTGAACTGGCATAATAGTCTTGGGCAGGCACCACACCTCATTTCGTAATCCAAATTGTTTGGGATAATCCACTGTCCATCCTCTAGAAGGCGTACCGCTGTGCAGCTGCCAAAGAAAGGGAGTCGAGTAACCTGTCCACTAACATAAGTTGTTAGTTATCTTTGGATAGGACGAGCAGGTGTTTGCTCAGTAGAGCTTTCAGTAACATTACCACCTACCCCATGTACACCTAGAAAAGCAATCTTGTTCCCCATTCTATTACCACCTTTCTTTTTCTGACTCATGTTGGATGAACCCTTCCCCTCTTTAAACCAGCTGTTTCACAACCCTGGGTCCAAACCTGTCAGTCACCTGTCGCTAAATTATTAAGTGGCATTTATTGGCTAATATAGTGTGGCTAGACCACAGAATTAGCACAAAATATTTAAATGTTAACATGTGGACTGGTGGCTGGACCCAAGAATTAGTACAAAAGATTTTGATTATAAAATGAGGCCTGGTGCCCGCACCAGAGTATTATCCCAAATGATTTGGAGTATGAAATGAGACCTTTTGCCTGCATCAAACTATTACCCCAAACAACTTGGAGTATGAAATGAGGCCTGGTACCTGCACCAGACTATTACCCCAAACGATTTAGACTATGAAATCAGGCCTGGTGCCTGGAACACATTATTAGCACAAACCATTTATATTATGAAATGTGGGCTGGTGACTGCACCAGAGTATTAGACCAAATATTTTGGATTATGAAATGTGGGCTGGTGCCTGGAACACATTATTAGCACAAAAGCTTTATATTATGAATTGAGGCATAGTGTCTGCACCAGAATATTATCCCAAACTATTTGGATTATGAAATGAGGCTTGGTGCCTACACCAGAGTATTAGGCCAAACTAAATGGATTATGAAATGAGTCCTCTTTCCTGCACCAGAGTATTATCCCAAACTATTTGGATTATGAAATGAGGTCTGGTGCCTGAATCAGAATAATAGGAAATGTGGACTCCTGCCTGCAGAACACTTTTAACACAAACTAGTTAGATGCTGGAAGGTCAAATTTACACAGGACATGATCCTGTCTAACTATATGACAACTTGTAGGAGCAGCCTCTCTCCGCTGTTACACTGAAAAAATGGTGCCAGCAAAACAATATGTCTGCTTTTTATATGGAACGGGACATGTGACTTCGGCAGCCAATGACTGAAGCCCTTGTGCCAGGATGTTGTAGATGGTTTCTGCATCCTCATTGGCTGCTGGAATTTAGACACATTAAGTTAATTTAAAAATAAAATGCTCCACCGCCCCGCTAACCTATAACCACCACATCCCCTCATACAGTGGGGCAAAAAAGTATTTAGTCAGTCAGCAATAGTGCAAGTTCCACCACTTAATAAGATGAGAGGCGTCTGTAATTTACATCATAGGTAGACCTCAACTATGGGAGACAAACTGAGAAAAAAAATCCAGAAAATCACATTGTCTGTTTTTTTAACAATTTATTTGCATATTATGGTGGAAAATAAGTATTTGGTCAGAAACAAACAATCAAGATTTCTGTCTCTCACAGACCTGTAACTTCTTCTTTAAGAGTCTCCTCTTTCCTCCACTCATTACCTGTAGTAATGGCACCTGTTTAAACTTGTTATCAGTATAAAAAGACACCTGTGCACACCCTCAAACAGTCTGACTCCAAACTCCACTATGGTGAAGACCAAAGAGCTGTCAAAGGACACCAGAAACAAAATTGTAGCCCTGCACCAGGCTGGGAAGACTGAATCTGCAATAGCCAACCAGCTTGGAGTGAAGAAATCAACAGTGGGAGCAATAATTAGAAAATGGAAGACATACAAGACCACAGATAATCTCCCTCGATCTGGGGCTCCACGCAAAATCCCACCCCGTGGGGTCAGAATGATCACAAGAATGGTGAGCAAAAATCCCAGAACCACGCGGGGGGACCTAGTGAATGAACTGCAGAGAGCTGGGACCAATGTAACAAGGCCTACCATAAGTAACACACTACGCCACCATGGACTCAGATCCTGCAGTGCCAGACTTGTCCCACTGCTTAAGCCAGTACATGTCCGGGCCCGTCTGAAGTTTGCTAGAGAGCATTTGGATGATCCAGAGAGTTTTGGGAGAATGTCCTATGGTCTGATGAAACCAAACTGGAACTGTTTGGTAGAAACACAACTTGTCGTGTTTGGAGGAAAAAGAATACTGAGTTGCATCCATCAAACACCATACCTACTGTAAAGCATGGTGGTGGAAACATCATGCTTTGGGGCTGTTTCTCTGCAAAGGGGCCAGGACGAGTGATCCGGGTACATGAAAGAATGAATGGGGCCATGTATCGTGAGATTTTGAGTGCAAACCTCCTTCCATCAGCAAGGGCATTGAAGATGAAATGTGGCTGGGTCTTTCAACATGACAATGATCCAAAGCACAACAATATTGTATCATACAATTAGGTTCTGTAGAAGGACGTAGATCTGGGGATTTATTATGATGGAATATAGGCTGAACTGGATGGACAAATATCTTTTTTCGGCCTTACTAACTATGTTACTATGTTACACCGCCAGGGCAACGAAGGAGTGGCTTCGTAAGAAGCATTTCAAGGTCCTGGAGTGGCCTAGCCAGTCTCCAGATCTCAACCTTATAGAAAACCTTTGGAGGGAGTTGAAAGTCCGTGTTGCCAAGCGAAAAGCCAAAAACATCACTGCTCTAGAGGAGATCTGCATGGAGGAATGGGCCAACATACCAACAACAGTGTGTGGCAACCTTGTGAAGACTTACAGAAAACGTTTCACCTCTGTCATTGCCAACAAAGGATATATTACAAAGTATTGAGATGAAATTTTGTTTCTGACCAAATACTTATTTTCCACCATGCAAATAAATTGTTAAAAAAAACAGACAATGTGATTTTCTGGATTTTTTTTTCTCAGTTTGTCTCCCATAGTTGAGGTCTACCTATGATGTAAATTACAGACGCCTCTCATCTTTTTAAGTGGTGGAACTTGCACTATTGCTGACTGACTAAATACTTTTTTGCCCCACTGTAAAACGTGTACCGCTCCCCCCTCCCCCTGCTCATTATGCAGCACTATTTTGCTATCCAAGGTCCTAACAAAAGTACTAGTGGAAACGTGATAATTTACTGTGACCGAATTTTGCCGACTTTGAGGAAAAAAGCTCTGGAATCCGAACAAGAATCCGAATGTACTACCTTTGTGCCGAATTTGAGATTGGCAGACATTTTCCAAACAAGTTTGCTCATCTCCCAAGGGGAGCTGCAAAAGCAAACAAAATGTCAATGAGGTAAGAGCAGGACAATTGCTCTGCAAACAAATGTGGATACAAAATAATTTAAAATAACACAGAATAAAAAGATGCAAATAATAATCAAGAGGTGGAGGTCCAAGTGGAGAAGTGAATCAGTGCCTTGGGTGTATATTTGACTCTGCTTGTTAATGTGGAAATACATTTTAGACATTTATTTGGGTCCTCTATTTTTAATAACCAGCCAAGGGAAAACAGACAGCTGTGAGCTGATTATTATTCTGGGAGGGGCCAATATCCATAAAGGTTACCAGCCTATTAATAGCACACAGCTGTCTGCTTAGCCTTTACTGGTTATTAAAAAGGGTTAGACCCCCAAAACAATTACGTAGGGTACCCATTGATAATCACACTGACTTAATCACTGCTACTGAGCCGTCGTGATCGTCTCACCATATATGTATGGTGGTTTGCAGGGACACATTTCCCGTGGCACCAAACATGTACGACTGATGTCATGAAGGGGTTAAAAAACAATATTTGCTTTACTTAACCTAACTGGGTCCAGCGTTGAGTCTGGGTCTAGCTTCCGGCATCTGATATTGTTTTTTAGCGCTGACATACCATGGACAAAACTAATGTCATTAACTTAGATCAGCGACTTTGTCTAAATTGATGTCATGCTCACAGCCACTGAGCTGAGTTATTAGTTGCAGCACTGTCGATATGTTTATAGCACTGCAGACACTAAGAGAAACAAGTCAAACTCACTGCTGGACCTGGAGAGTATGAGTAAAGTAAGGCTTTTTTAATCAAACTACAGCTGGAGAAGGGGGGGGTTCTAAAACCAGAAAACCCCTTTAAATAGTCACAGTCAATTCAGAAAACTTTGCATAAATCAATAGGACAAGCAAATATAGGAAACTTTGTAATATACAGAACAGACCAAAAGTTTGGACACACCTTCTCATTTAAATATTTTCCTGTATTTTCATGACTATGAAAATTGTACATTCACCCTGAAGGCATCAAAATGTTGAATTAACACGTGTGGAATTATATACTTAACAAAAAAGTGTGTAACAACTGAAATTATGTCTTATATTCTAGGTTCTTCAAAGTAGCCACCTTTTGCTTTGATAACTGCTTTGCACACTCTTGGCATTCTCTTGATGAGCTTCAAGAGGTATTGACCGGGAATGGTCTTCCAACAATCTTGAAGGAGTTCCCAGAGATGCTTAGCACTTGTTGACCCTTTTGCCTTCACTCTGCGGTCCAGCTCACCCCAAACCATCTCGATTGGGTTCAGGTCAGGTGACTGTGGAGGCCAGGTCATCTGGCTTAGCACCCCATCACTCTTGGTCAAATAGCCCTTACACAGCCAGGAGGTGTGTTTGGGGTCATTGTCCTGTTGAAAAATAAATGATGATCCAACTAAACGCAAACCGGATGGAATAGCATGCCACTGCAAGATGCTGTGGTAGCCATGCTGGTTTAGTATGCCTTCAATTTTGAATAAATCCCCAACAGTGTCACCAGCAAAGCACCCCCACGCCGTCACACCTCCTCCTCCATGCTTCACGATGGGAACCAGGCATGTAGAGTCCATCCATTCACCTTTAATGCATCGCACAATGACACGGTGGTTGGAACCAAAGATCTCAAATTTGGACTCACCAGACCAAAGCACAGATTTCCACTGGTCTAATGTCCATTCCATGTGTTCTTTAGCCCAAACAAGTCTCTTCTGCTTGTTGCCTGTCCTTAGCAGTGGTTTCCTAGCAGCTATATTACCATGAAGGCCTGCTGCACAAAGTCTCCTCTTAACAGTTGTTGTAGAGATGTGTCTGCTGCTAGAACTCTGTGTGGCATTGACCTGGTCTCTAATCTGAGCTGCTGTTAACCTGAAATTTCTGAGGCTGGTGACTCTGACAAACTTATCCTCAGAAGCAGAAGTGAATCTTGGTCTTCCTTTCCTGGGGCAGTCCTCATGTGAGCCAATTTCCTTGTAACGCTTGATGTTTTTTTGCCACTGCACTTGGGGACACTTTCAAAGTTTTCCCAATTTTTCGGACTGACTCTTGAAGCTCATCAAGAAAACGCTAAGAGTGTGCAAAGCAGTCATCAAAGCAAAAGGTGGCTACATTGAAGAACCTAGAATATAAGACATAATTTCAGTTGTTTCACACTTTTTTGTTAAGTATATAATTCCACATGTGTTACTTCATAGTTTTGATGCCTTCAGTGTGAATGTAAAATTTTCATAGTCATGAAAATACAGAAAAATCTTTAAATGACAAGGTGTGTCCAAACTTTTGGTCTGTACTGTATATTGGTCTTTACAGAGGGGCAGTACTCATTTGTAAGCATTATTGATTAATTAATTGAAGCACTATTTTGTAGTATTTTGGCTTAAATTTGAAAATGAGTTATGTTTGTACAATTACTGGAACAGGGTTTAACCCCTTCATGACTCAGTCTATTTTGACCTTAATGACTGGGCAGTTTCTTGCAATTCTAATCAGTGTCCCTTTATGAGGTAATAACTCAGGAACGCATTAACGGATCCTAGCAGTTCTGAGAATGTTTTTTCATGACATATTGGGCTTCATGTTAGTGGTAAATTTAGGTCAATAATTTTTGTGTTTATTTGTGAAAAAAATGGAAATTTGGC
The DNA here is from genome assembly GCF_032444005.1 of Ranitomeya imitator. Taxonomy (NCBI): domain Eukaryota; kingdom Metazoa; phylum Chordata; class Amphibia; order Anura; family Dendrobatidae; genus Ranitomeya; species Ranitomeya imitator. The sequence continues at coordinate 482,193,862 of NC_091286.1, read as the reverse complement.
AAAAATTTTGAAAATTTTGCAATTTTCAAATTTTGAATTTTTATTCTGTTAAACAAAAGAGTTATGTGACATAAAATAGTTAATAAATAACATTACACACATACACACTTTACATCAACACAATTTTGGAAACAAAATTTTTTTTGTTAGGAAGTTATAAGGGATAAAATTTGACCAGCGATTTCTCATTTTTACAACGAAATTTGAAGTCAGTCTGAGCGGTCTATATGGCTGAAAATACCCAAAAGTGACACCATTCTAAAAACTGCACCCCTCAATGTGCTCAAAACCACATTCAATAAGTTTATTAACCCTTCAGGTGCTTTTTAGTCACAAAAATGATTTTTACCAACAATTTTTTTATTTTCCCAAGGGTGAAAGGTGAAACTGGACAACAAAAGTTATTGTCCAATTTATCATGAGTACGCCCATACCCCGTATGTAGGGGGAAACACTGTTTGGGCAAATGACAAGGCTCAGAAGGGAAGGAGCGCCATTTGAAATTTTCAATGAAAAATTGGCTCCAATCTTTAGCGGACACCATGTCGCGTTTGGCGAGCCCCTGTGTGCCTAAACATTAGAGCTCCCCCATAAGTGACCTCATTTTGGAAACTAGACCCCTCAAGGAACTTATCTAGATATGTGGTGAGCACTTTGAACCCCCAGATGCTTCACAGAAGTTTACAATGTAGAGCTGTGAAAATAAAAAATAATTTTTCTTTCCTCAAAAATTATGCTTTAGCAAGCAATTTTTTTATTTTTGCAAGGGTAACAGGAGAAATTGGACCCCAATATTTGTTGCCCAGTTTGTCCTGAGTCTGCTGGTACCCCATATGTGGGGGTAAACCACTGTTTGGGCGCACGTCAGGGCTCAGAAGGGAAGGTGCACCATTTGACTTTTTGAACGCAAGATTGGCTGGAAATAATGGTAGCGCCATGTTGCGTTTGGAGACCCCTGATGTGCCTAAACAGTGGAAACCCTTCAATTCTAACTCCAACACTAACCCCAACACACCCCTAACACTAATCCCGACTCTAGCCATAACCCTAATCACAACCCTAACCCCAACACACCCCTAACCACAACCCTAACCCCAACACACCCCTAACCCTAATCCCAACCCTAACCCTAATTCTAACCCTAATCCCAACCTTAACCCTAATCCCAAACCTAGCCCCCAACACACCCCTAACCATAACCCTAACCACAAGCCTAATCTTAACCCTATTTCCAACCATAGCCCTATTTCCGACCCTAACTCTAATTCCAACCCTAACCCTAAGGATATGTGCCCACGTTGCGGATTTGTGTGATATTTTTCCGCCTCATTTTTGAAAAATCCGCAGGTAAAAGGCACTGCGTTTACCACGGATTTCCAGTGTCTTTTGTGCGGATTTCACCTGCGGATTCCTATTGAAGAACAGGTGTAAAACACTGCGGAATCCGCACAATGAATTAACATGCTGCGGAAAATACAATGCAGTGTTTCCGCGCAGAAAATACCGCGCGGAAACACTGCATTGTATTTTCCGCATCATGGGCACAGCGGATTTGGTTTTCATGGTACTGTAAACCTGATGGAAAACTGCTACGAATCTGCTGCGGATCCACAGCCAAATCCGCACCATGTGCACATAGCCTAATTCTAACCCTAACCCTAGTTCTAACCCTAATTCTAACCCTAACCACAGCCCTAACCCTAAAGGTACCGTCACACTGAACAATATTGCTAGCGATCCGTGACATTGCAGCGTCCTGGCTAGCGATATCGTTCAGTTCGACAGGCAGCAGCGATCAGGATCCTGCTGTGCCATCGTTGGTCGGCGCAGAAAGTCCAGAACTTTGTTTCGTCGCTGGATCTCCTGCAGACCTTGCTGAATTGACATGTGTGACGCCGATTCAGCGATGTCTTCACTGGTAACCAGGGTAAACATCGGGTTACTAAGCGCAGGGCCACGCTTAGTAACCCGATGTTTACCCTGGTTACCAGCGTAAACGTAAAAAAAACAAACACTACATACTTACCTTCCGCTGTCTGTCCTCCGGCGCTGTGCTTCTCTGCACTGTGAGCGCCGGCCAGCCGGAAAGCAGAGCACAGCGGTGACGTCACCGCTGTGCTTTCCGGCTGACGCTCACAGTCAGCGCAGAGAAGAACAGCGCCGGGGGACAGACAGCGGAAGGTAAGTATGTAGTGTTTGTTTTTTTTTACGTTTACGCTGGTAACCAGGGTAAACATCGGGTTACCAGGGGACCGGCATCGTTGGTCGCTGGAGAGCTGTCTGTGTGACAGCTCTCCAGCGACCACACAGCGACACTGCAGCGATCGGGATCATTGTCTGGATCGCTGCAGCGTCGTTTAATGTGATGGTACCTTAACCCTAGCCCTAAACCTTGCCCTAACCTTAACCCTAGCCCTAACCCTAGCCCTAACCCTAGCGGAAAAATAAAAGTAAATATATTTTCTTTATTTTATTATTGTCCCTACCTATGGGGGTGATAAAGGGGATTCATGTACTATCATTTTTATTTTGATCACTGTGATAGGTTTTATCATAGTGATCAAAATGTACCTGTAACGAATCTGCCAGCTGGCATTTTGGAAGATGGCGGCACCCATGGACAAGACGGACGGACACCGGTAGGCTCGGTAAATATGAGGGGGTGGGATCGGAGCACGGGGGGGGGGTGAATTGGAGCACGGGGGAGCGAACAGGAGGACGGAGAGAGCGGACAGGAGGATGGAGGGGAGTGGAGCAGTGTACAGGACAGGACGGAGGACCGGGGAGGAGATCGGTGGCGGTGGCGGGGGCAGATCAGGGTTTCCAGCCATGGCCGATGACATTGCAGCATCGGCCATGGCTGGATTGTAATATTTCACCACTTTTTAGATGTGAAATATTACAAATTGCTCTGATTGGCTATTTCACTTTCAACAGAGAGCGATCGTAGCCACGGGGGGCAAAGCCACTCCACCTGGGCTGAATTACCACTCCCCCTGTCCTGTAGGTCAGGTGAAATTGGAGTTAACCCTTTCAGCTTTCCTGCAGGGATACAATCATTCTGCGACACAGCATATGCGTCACAGTTCGGATTGGCACCGGCTTTCATGACGCATACGCTGTGTCACAGGTTGGGGAAGGGGTTAAAAAAAGCCCTGAGAGTATAAATGCCTGTAAAACAATATTTGTATTGAAACAACTAAAAACAACAAACTGATTTGAACAACACTGTAACTTGAGGGGCTACTAGACAAAATAGATAGAAAGATATTGTAGATTTTTTGCACCATTTCTACACCCATTAAGTACATAGGTTACTTGCATTTTTCTGAAATTATGCAGTGTGAAAAGCTCACCAAATGCTCATCGTGGGAATGCGTCCTAAAATTTTTGCTTTTGCTCAATGGAATGTAAATGAGCCACTTCTTGTAGTGACAATGATGATCAGTTATATCACTGTTTTGTAGCCATGTGCTTTTATATTTCATCCTCTTTTACTGTGCAACCAGAAAAAATGCATGACTGATGCCTTTTCCAGGTCATTTGTTCCAAGTAATGCCTGTGGAGATGCAGCCTCACAAGTAATTTTTCCATAAGGTATTGTTGCTTCTTTTTCTCCTTCTTCTAATTCTTCATCAAAAAGACAATGTAAAAGCAAGTCACCACAGGGTCGATTCTTCTCTACTTTATGGCCACCCAAGAGTTAAATGTAGTGGATAACCCCTTTCCCATTTCTACTTATGGCCTAAATGGAAATAATACATCAAATAATTTCTTGTATTGTCACATTCTCACGTCAAGCTCTTCTAAGTCCTCTAGTTTCATCTATTCCATAATAACCTTAGACAAGCATATTTAAAGACTTTCTTATATACATTCCTTATATATATTCCTGAAGTACAAAGGTTCACTACAATCAGTATTGTGGTGGACTGCTTCTCCAAAATGTTTAATTTTGTTCTATTTCCTGAACAAAATTTTCTGGATTATTTCAGACTGGCCAATTATTCTACAAAGAAAATTTCCGTTTCCGTGGTCTTCCAGCTAGTATTATGTTTTGATAGTGTGTCATTTGATTCCAGGGTCTGGGGAGCGCTTTGAAGGATCTAAAAAATATCCTTAGACCTTTCTGCTTATCACGCCCAAAGTAATGGGCAAATTTAGAAAATCAAGTTATCTTTTCTAATTCCTACTATGATAACCTGACGGATTTTCCTCTTTTGACTGAAGTCGCACACAATAATTCAGTTTCTGAGTCTTATGAGAAAACTCTCCTTAACATGGTGTATGTTCAAAATTCTAGTCTTCCTTTGCCAAATGCATCAAAAGTTAACTTCCTAATGTGCACAGAGTCTGTTAGAAGATTCATTAAATCTTTACCGAAATGCAATCCAATTGAGACTGCTGAAAAACACTGTCGACCAGTTCCCAACATCTTTCCTAGTGACAAGAATTGGCTTTTTACCAAAAACACCTTCCCCTATGGCTGTCTTGCTCTATGCTAATCTTCATTGTGTTACTGTCGTATCCTGACAAGCACTATTGATGTAATCATCTACAGCCTTTTAAGGTGTTCTTATGTCTATTTCTCATTTTTCTCACCAATATTCTTTTATTTGGAGGATTTTTTTAACAATTTTGGGGAAGGAGATTATAGTTATAGTCAATAAGGTGGGTAATAAAACATAACAGAGTGATCTGAAATTTGTTCAATTAAACAAGTAAGTAAGAAGATATATTCAAAGAAGAATCAAGAGAGAATAAAAAAGGTTAATGCATGAGTAAAATAATTCAGAAGGAAAAGTTAGGAAAGGTGAGGGGAAGGGAAAGGAAAGAAAAGGGCATAGGAGAAGGTTGGATCAGATAAACGAGGAGAGTAGGGATAGGGGAAAAGATCATCCTTATTGCAATAATACTTATAATAAAACAAATTTTCAATTTTCATTGTTAAATATGTAATTGTACTTTTCTTACCTAAAAGGGGGCATTCCAACTTGAGGAAAAAAAAGAGGTTCCAAGTTGACCATGCGGCTATTCCGCATGGTCAACTTGGAACCTCTTTTGTTCCTCAAGTTGGAATGCCCCCTTTTTGTAAGAAAAGTACAAGTACAATTACATATTTAACAATGAAAATTGAAAATTTTTTAAAGAATTATTTCTTAGAGCGTAAGAATGTTCAAAAGGATTATGGGTAGACATTTTTTCACTTTTTCTGAAATGGAGGGAACATCTATTGATTTCCATTTAGATGCTATAAGTATTTTTGTTACAGCAAATAGATGGATTGCGAGATATTTAATTTTGGTGTGAAGTCGATTTTAATCTAGCCAGAACAAAACCAGTTGAGGATACCATTCAACTACATATTTGCTAATATTGCTCAATAAATTAGCTACTTCTTTCCACAGGTTGATTATTTTAGGACATGACCAGAAAATATGCAATATGTTAGCTTTTTGCATACAGTTCCTCCAGCATAATTCTGATCCGTCCTAAAAAAAATCTGCTTTAATCTGACAGGTGTATAGAACCGAGATAAGATTTTGAAATATTTCTCATGAATATTAGCATTTACCGTATATACTCGAGTATAAGCCGACCCGAGTATAAGCCGACCCCCCTAATTTTGCCACAAAAAACTGGGAAAACTTATTGACTCGAGTATAAGCCTAGGGTGGAAATGCAGCATTTACCGGTGAATTTCAAAAATAAAAATAGATCATTATTTCCCCATAGCTGTGCCATATAGTGCTCTACACCGTTCATTATTTCCCCATAGCTGTGCCCCATATAGTGCTCTGCACCGTTCATTGTGCCCCATAGCTGTGCCATATACGGTGCTCTGCACCGTTCATTGTGCCCCATTGCTGTGCCATATACAGTGCTCTGCACCGTTCATTGTGCCCCATTGCTGTGCCATATACGGTGCTCTGCACCGTTCATTTTGCCCCATTGCTGTGCCATATACGGTGCTCTGCACCGTTCATTGTGCCCCATTGCTGTGCCATATACAGTGCTCTGCACCGTTCATTGTGCCCCATTGCTGTGCCATATACGGTGCTCTGCACCGTTCATTGTGCCCCATTGCTGTGCCATATACGGTGCTCTGCACCGTTCATTGTGCCCCATTGCTGTGCCATATACAGTGCTCTGCACCGTTCATTGTGCCCCATATCTGTGCCCATATACGGTGCTCTGCTCCGTTCATTGTGCCCCATTGCTGTGCCATATACGGTGCTCTGCACCGCTCATTGTGCCCCATTGCTGTGCCATATACGGTGCTTTGCACCGTTCATTGTGCCCCATTGCTGTGCCATATACGGTGCTCTTCATTGTGCCCCATAGAAATCTCTGCCGCCGCTGCTGCAATAAAAAAAAAACCACATACTCACCTCCCTTGATTGCAGCTCCCGGCGTCTCGTTCCGGCGCCTCCATCTTCCCGGCGTCTCTGCTCTGACTGATCAGGCAGAGGGCGCCGCGCACACTGTATGCGTCATCGCGCCCTCTGCCTGAACAGTCAGAGCGCAGACGCCGGGAAGATGGAGGCGCCGGCCGGGAAGATGGAGCGGCGCCCGGCGGCTGGAACGAGGACAGGTGAATATGCTATACTTACCTAGTCCTGGCGATCCTCGCGCTGTCCCTCTGCCTGGTCTTCGGTGCCGCAGCTCTTCCTGTCAGCGGTCACCGGCACCGCTGATTAGAGGAATGAATAGGCGGCTCCGCCCCTATGGGAGGTGGAGCCGCTTATTCATATCTCTAATGAGCGGTCCCACGTGACCGCTGAAGAGGGGAAGAAGCTGCAGCACAGAAGCCCGTGGGACGGCAGGGACAGCGCGAGGATCGCTGGGACTAGGTAAGTATACCTCAGCGCCCTCACCCCCTCACCCGCCGACCCTGCCACCCACATTGACTCGAGTATAAGCCGAGAGGGGCACTTTCAGCCCAAAAATTTGGGCTGAAAATCTCGGCTTATACTCGAGTATATACAGTACATTTGATTTGTATGTTATTTCAATTGCTTCTTTCCATGGCTCAGGTGAAAAACATATATTCATATCTTCTTCCCATTTAACCATGTGTTTTGACTTTTCAATAGTTAACATCACTCCTCCACCTCCAAACACAGAATAAAACAGTCCTGGCTCACATCGCAAACCAATATCTCCAGCGATGTTCTAGGTGAGCTCAACTCTTATGGCGGAAAACTCACACACCAGAATACTTCATACACTTCAAATTTATGTTAAGAATAGTGTTGAGCGATACCTTCCGATATCCAGAAGTATCGGTATCAGATTGGATCAGCCGATATTCAAAAAATATCGGATATCGCCGATGCCGATACCCGATACCAATGTAAGTTAATGGGACAAAAATATCGGAATTAAAATAAACCATTTCTTTCCTTGTAGGTTAATTCTACATGAAGGAAAACAACTAAGACTAATGTTGGATGTATTGGGGGAGGTGGAGGAGACATTAAAGGCATAGAGGTTTAGCCCAATCAAATGGAATAGCAGGAATTAATTTTTTTTAAGACGTTCGGAGTTACAAAGCTATTGACTATGTTATGATTTTTTATATTTAGTCAGATATTTATGTTTCACTAATTCCATTCTGTTCACCTTCTTTTTAACTTCTCCCACACTTTCTTCATCATCAGCCTCAGCAGCATCATCTTTTTCATCAACTTCTCCTTCACCTTATTCATCTTCTTCACCTTCACCTTATTATTATTTTAATTTACATTCTTCATATTCTTTTTATTCAACTATTATTCTTCTTCATAATCAACTTCTTCATCTTCTTCATATCCTTCTTCTTCATCATATTCTTATTTGTGACAATATTTATCAACAAACACCATACATATTGCAGGTGAAAAAGAGGCATAAGCAAATATAAAAACCATATATACTTTATTTAGACAATAATAAAAAATAATAAAAAACAAGACAAGGATATTCATAAAAAACTGATGGCAGGCAGGTGTTCCAGGTCACCCCGACAGCGCCGTTTTGCCTCTGTGGCTTCCTCAAAATAGGGGCATGTATGTACGCTGCATATCTCGCTATCTTTATACCCCCGCCCACAGCTGATTTTGATGTCGGCGTACTCGGCTTGTAACTGCGCATGCGCCGATGGTGAACTTACCTTATTGTAAAGAGTGACTTCCTATCCTCCGCGCCTGGAACACCTGCCTGCCATCAGTTTTTTATGAATATCCTTGTCTTGTTTTTTATTATTTTTTATTATTGTCTAAATAAAGTATATATGGTTTTTATATTTGCTTATGCCTCTTTTTCACCTGCAATATGTATGGTGTTTGTTGATAAATATTGTCTTCTGAGGTGGCGAGCCCACTAGTGGATTCTGGTTATGTATAAAATCTTATTTGTGACAGCCAGGCCTTCCTGTAGTTGTTATCTTTAAAAGTTTGAAGATTACACCTTCTGTTCTGTCTGTCACAAAAGATTTACAACAGGATTTGTCCGCGTTCAGTTTGGCCTGCAGCAGCAGGTTTTTTTCCAGGGGCACCACGAGGAGGAACGGACTCACCCCCATACACTGCTTAGTCTTGTTCTGCTTATAATTTAGATAATAACTTTTGCTCTGATTTTTAGTTTTATGCTTAATGTTCTTCTGCTTTTTGTTCTGCAGCTTCTTGTTCTTCTGCTTCTCGGTCTTCAGGGTCGTCATCTTTAGGGTCTTGAACTTGGAAATGTAGCAGAAGGTACAAGAGCAAAAGACACTACCGAGAACCAGCTGACGGTACTGGAACCCGGATGGCTAGCCGAAGGTACAAGAGCCAATGGAACTACCGAGGACCAGCTGACATTACTGGAACCCGGTTACTAAGCAGGAGGTACCTGTGCCAGAAAGCACTACCAAGGACCACCTGACATTGGTGGAACTCGGATACCCAGAAGGAGGCACCTAAGCCAAAGGCTCTGCCTGGAACCAGCTGATGGTACTGGGACCAGGATGGGGAGCAGAAGGAAGAAGAGCAAAAGACACTGCCGAGAACCAGCTGATGGTACTGGAACCCGGATGGCTAGCCGAAGGTACAAGAGCCAATGGAACTACCGAGGACCAGCTGATGTTACTGGAACCCGGTTACTAAGCAGGAGGTACCCGTGCCAGAAAGCACTACCAAGGACCACCTGACGTTGGTGGAACTCAGATACCCAGAAGGAGGCACCTAAGCCAAAGGCTCTGCCCAGAACCAGCTGACAGTACTGGAACCAGAATGGGGAGCAGAAGGTACAAGAGCAAAAGACACTGCCGAGAATCAGCTGACGGTACTGGAACACGGATGGCTAGCCGAAGGTACAAGAGCCAATGGAACAACCGAGCACCAGCTGACGTTACTGAAACCTGGTTACTAAGCAGGAGGTACCCGTGCCAGAAAGCACTACCAAGGACCACCTGACACTGGTGGAACTCGGATACCCAGAAGGAGGCACCTAAGCCAAAGGCTCTGCCCAGAACCAGCTGACGGTACTGGAACCCAGATGGCTAGCCGAAGGTACAAGAGCCAATGGAACTACCGAGGACCAGCTGACATTACTGGAACCCGGTTACTAAACAGGAGGTACCCGTGCCAGAAAGCACTACCAAGGACCACCTGACATTGGTGGAACTCGGATACGCAGAAGGAGGCACCTAAGCCAAAGGCTCTGCCCGGAACCAGCTGACGGTACTGGAATCAGGAAGGGGAGCAGAAGGTGCAAGAGCAAAAGACACTGCCGAGAATCAGCTGACGGTACTGGAACCCGGACGGCTGGCCAAAGGTACAAGAGCCAATGGAACTACCAAGGGCCAGCTGACATTACTGGAACCCCGTTACTAAGCAGGAGGTACCCATGCCAGAAAGCACTGCCAAGGACCACCTGAAGTTGGTGGAACTCGGATACCCAGAAGGAGGCACCTAAGCCAAAGGCTATGCCTGGAACCAGCTGATGGTACTGGAACCAGGGGGACCTATTCAAGCTTGTGTTCCTAAGAACCAGCAAATGGTGCTGGAACTCAGATAGGGAGCAGAAGGTCCACAGGAAAAAATTGCTAGGCCACGAGCCGCCGTAGTTACCGAAAACCCACAGTCCTACATAGGGAGCTTGTCCTATTGGCACAAAGGAACCAGCCTTCATTTCCAGTTCCTGCAGCCCACATAGGAAGCACCTAAACTGCAGGCACCATAGAGTTGGCTAACCAGAAAGCAACATGACAGGACAACATATTGGAGGCAAAGTGACCTTGACACTACCGGAAACAGCTGGCGTGCTGGAAGCGGGCTGGGCATGAGGGAGTATTCGTGCCAAAGACACTTCTGAGCAGCAAATGGCGGTGTTTGAGCCCAGGGAATGCAGGAGAAGCAGAGTAAAGGCTGAGGCCTAATTGGAGCAAGTTGAAATGGAACCTTTAACCCCCTATGTGTTTGCAACTAAAAGATCCACCTTGTGCAGCACTAATGCTGCACAAGAGAAAAGGTGGCTCTTTTAATTATGCTCCTTGCACACGCTGAAGTTAACACTTATAAAATGTGTCCCCTCATACCCTGAAACTTTCCCGGAGGCGGGACTCTCCTTCTTAATGAGACGTAGCACAGCCATCATTCACACCCCCTTGGTGCCGTGCGCCGCCTCCTCAGTATTGTTTGAATCTGTCCCGGAGCCTGCACTGTTATGTTATCCCTTGGCCATGCGCAGTTAGCGCTGCCCGTCTTCAGACATCATTTGTTGTCAGGCTGGCTGCGCCTGTGTGGCCGCCCTGCCAGAGATGCCGCCCCGCAGTGTCTTCTGATTTATTCACACTGCGGGCCTGGTATTCATGGGCATGTGCAGTGCATATCTTCGCCTCTCACTCATCTCCTTCCACCTTCTTCAGACTGTGCCGCGTCAGCTGATCCCAAATCGCATGCCACGGTCGTGACGCGGCACATTATGAAGAAGGCGGAAGGAGATTAGTGAGAGGCCAAAATGTGCACTGCGCATGCCCATGAATCCCAGGCCCGCAGTGTGAATAAGTCAGAAGACACTGCGGGCCTGGGATTCATGGGCATGCGCAGTGCATATCTTGGCCTCTCACTAATCTCCTTCCGCCTTCTTCAGACTGTGCCGCATCGGCTGATCGTAAATTGCATGTCACGGCCGTGATGCGGCACAGTCTGAAGTAGGCGGAAGGAGATAAGTGAGAGGCCAAGATATGCACTGCGCATGCCCGTGAATCTCAGGCCCGCAGTGTCTTCAGATTTATTCACACTGCCGGCCTGGGATTCATGGGCATACGCAGTGCATATTTTCGCCTCTCACTAATCTCCTTCCACCTTCTTCAGAATGTGCGATGTCAGCTGATCCCAAATCGTATGCCATGGCCGTGACGCGGCACAGTCTGAAGAAGGCAGAAGGAGTTGAGTGAGAGGCCAAGATATGCACTGCGCATGCCCTTGAATCCCAGGCCCACAGTGTGAATAAATAAGACACTGCGGGGCGTGATCTCGGGCAGGGCGGCCGCACAGGCGCAGCCAGACTGACAACAAATGATGTCAGAAGATGGGCAGCGCTAACTGCGCATGGTCAAGGGATAACATAACAGCACAGGCTCTGGGATAGATTCAAACAACGCTGAGGCGGCGCCAGGCGCCAAGGGGGTATGAATGCCGGCTGTGCTGCGTCTCATTAAGAAGGAAAGTCCCTCCTCCGGGACGGTTTGAAGGTATGAGGGGACACATTTTATAAGTGTTTAGTTCAGCGTGTGCAAGGAGAATAACTAAAAGAGCCACCTTGTCCAAATGCAGCATTACTGCTGCACAAGGGGCCTCCTTCAGTTACAAACGCCTGGGAGGGACAGGTTCCCTTTAATTTCTGTTTTAGTGTCAGCGTGGAGGTCGCAGGACACATTGCCGATTACACAGCAGGGGAGCAGCTGACGTTACTGAAACCCAATAACACGCCAGCAAGTGTTGACTGTGCAAATGGCACTTCCGGGCAGCAACAGGCTGTGTTGGAGCCCAGGCACAGCAAGAGGAGCAGAGTGTAGGCCGAAGCCTGCACTCGAGGCAGTTTAATATCTGTTGTTGTGTCAGCGTGGCGGTCGCAGGACACATTGCTGGATACACAGCTGGGGGATCAGCTGACGTTACTGAAACCCAATAACACGGCAGCAAGTGTTGACTGTGCAAATGGCACTTCCGGGGAGCAACTGGCGGTGTTGGAGCCCAGGGACAGCAGGAGGAGCAGAGTATGGGCCGAAGCCTGCACTCGAGGCAGTTTAATATCTGTTGTTGTGTCAGCGGGGTGGTCGCAGGACACATTGCCGGATACACAGCTGGGGAGCAGCTGACGTTACTGAAACCCAATATCTCGGCGGCAAGTGTGACTGTGCAAACGACACTTCCAGGCAGCAACTGGTGGTGTTGCAGCCCAGGGACAGCAGGTGGAGCAGAGTGCAGGCCGAAGCCTGCACTCGAGGTAGTTTAATATCTGTTGTTGTGTCAGTGTGGCGGTCCCAGGACACATTGCCGGAAACACAGCTGGGGATCAGCTGACGCTACTGAAACCCAATAACACGGCAGCAAGTGTTGACTGTGCAAACGGCATCCTGGGCAGCAACTGGCGGTGTTGAAGCCCAGGGACAGCAGGAGGAGCAGAGTGTAGGCCGAAGCCTGCACTCAAGACAGTTTAATATCTGTTGTTGTGTCTGCGTGGCGGTCGCAGGACACATTGCCGGATACACAGCAGGGGAACAGCTGACGTTACTGAACCCCCACTAACACAGGAGCGAGTGTTTTTCTCTGTGTAGACAGCACTTCCGAGCACCAACTGGCGGTGTTGGAGCCCAGGGTCAACCAGGGTGGTGTATGCCGAGGCCTAATTGGAGCGAGTTTAAAGGGAACCTGTCACCTGAATTTGGCGGGACAGGTTTGTGGTCATATGGGCGAGGTTTTTGGGTGTTTGATTCACCCTTTCCTTACCCGCTGGCTGCATGCTGGCCGCAATATTGGGTTGAAGTCCATGCTGTGTCCTTCGTAGTACACGCATGCGCATTTCTCCAATGCTGCTTGGCTGACCCCCTCTTTCCAAGCCAAGAGATTCAGAGAACAGAAGTAGAGATGGCTTCTGACCTGGGCTCTCTGACTCACGCTGCCATCTATCCGACAATGGCTTCAATTTGTTCCTCCCGCAGCAGCGGGGTACGGTGATCTCCTACAAAGCTGCGCATGAAGGACTTTTCCCTGCTGAAACTGGGGGATGATTAGTCACCTGTGCACGCTGCAGGCACAGAATCCCCACGTCCTCTCTCTGCTCCACGCCCGTGACCACGTGCCTTACTCCCTGCCTTCTTCATCTTGGTAGACTGATAAAGATAGGCAGAAAAGTACTAAGGGCTTAGTGTGCTTATTCCTGAACAGCTCCTAACAGGTATAAGAAACACTAATTTTCTAAAGTGTGGACTAGACTTTAATAAGAGGTAATGTGGCCTACACAACTGTAAAGTGGAGTGTTTGGTGAACTTTATTAACTTTATGTTTTTTTCACAGAACAGACTACAGGGTGAGCTGCACTCACACACAGACCGTGCAGACAGCCGTGAACGGCGCTGCAAGGCCAAAAAAAGCTCCTCTATGTAATCCTATATAGTGTTTTTCTACAATCTAGCAGGATACTGATGGGAACCCACTAATAGGATAAATTTGAAAAAATGTGCAACAGGCAGCACTAATTGAAAAAAGGACAATGGAACAGTATGAGGCAGTGACGCACCCTGAGCTGACTACCACCGGCTGACCACCGGCTGTGGCGACAGAACAGACTACAGAGTGAGCTGCACTCACACACAGACCGTGCAGACAGCTGTGAACGGCACTGCATGGCCAAAAAAAGCTTCTCTATGTAATCCTATATAAAGTTTTTCCACAATCTAGCAAGATACGGATGGAAACCCACTAATACGAGAAAAACAGGAAAAATGTGCTGCAGGCAGTACTAATGCAAAAAAGGACAACTGAACAGTATGAGGCAGTGACGCATGCTGAGCATACTACCACCGGCTGACCACCGGCTGTGGCGACAGAACAGACTACAGAGTGAGCTGCACTCACACACAGACCGTGCAGACAGATGTGAACGGCACTGCATGGCCAAAAAAAGCTCCTCTATGTAAGCCTATATAGTGTTTTTCCACAATCTAGCAAGATACGGATGGAAACCCACTAATAGGATAAATTTGAATGGTAATGTGGCCTACACAACTGTAAAGTGGAGTGTTTGGTGAACTTTATTAACTTTATGTTTTTTTCGCAGAACAAACTACAGGGTGAGCTGCACTCACACACAGACCGTGCAGGCAGCGTGAACAGCACTGCATGGCCAAAAAAGCTCCTCTATGTAATCCTATATAGTGTTTTTCCACAATCTAGCAAGATACGGATGGAAACCCACTAATATGAGAAAAACAGGAAAAATGTGCTGCAGGCAGTACTAATGCAAAAAAGGACAACTGAACAGTATGAGGCAATGACGCACGCTGAGCTGACTACAACCAGCGGTGGCTGTAGAACAGACAACAGCCTGAGCTGCACTGTCACAGAGACCTTGCAGACAGCCGTGAACGGCGCTGCAAGGCAAAAACAAGGTTCTCACACAGCAGTTGCTAAATTAGTCTGAATAAAGCACAATGAAGCAAATCGCTAACTCTAAACTGGCCCTCAGTCAGAACACAGCATCCTGTCCCTAACTGAATTCACAGCAGAGTGAACCCGAAATGGCCGTGGTGACTTTTTTAGTGCATCATGACATCATACCAGCAGCCAATCACAGCCATGCCAGTAGTTGCATGCCTACCATGCAGAACAGGATGTGCCCACACTTCTAATCATTCCTCATTGCTGAATTCTGGCTCTTTGAATTATGGGAACTTCCGATTCCGGTATCCGATAAACTGAAAGTATCGGAACTTGGTATCGGAATTCCGATACCGCAAATATCAGCCGATAGCCGATACTTGCGGTATCTGAATGCTCAACACTAGTTAAGAACCTATAATTCTGCCCTTCACCTCACCAACAGACCCATTTCACCTCTCTGGTCTCCTCTCTATCCAACAACCCCCAAGAAACTTTTTGACACCTTTCACTCCCTCCTCAGGCCAAAAGCACAAGCCCCTCTCACAGACATTTGTGCTGATGACACAGAAAGAGATAATATCCATCAGGAAATCCACTCTTAGCCACCAAGTGCAGTGACTCCCATCCCTCCTTACATTTCCCCTGGCTCAGTCTCCACATTCGATCCCATCACAGAAGAAGTCTCCAAGCTCCTCTCTTCTTCTCGTCCGACTACATGCACTACCGACCCCATTCCCTCTCATCTCCTCCAGTCTCTCTCTCCAGTCATCACAAACCACCTAACTACAATCTTTAATCTCTCCCTCTCCTCTGGCATTTTCCCCTCCTCCTTCAAACACTCTATCATTACTCCATTACTAAAGAAACCCACCCTTGACCCATCCTGCACAAATAACTACAGGCCAGTCTCCAATCTCCCCTTCATTTCTAAACTCTTGGAGCACCTTGTCTACTCCTTCCTTACCCGTTACCTCTCCACTCATTCCCTCCTAGACCCTTCACAGTCCGGTTTCCACCCCCTACATTAGACAGAAAGTGCACTCATCAAGTTGACCAATGACCTTCTGACAGCAAAATGTAACGGTGACCACTCTCTGCTCATTCTTCTCAATCTTTCTGCAGCTTTCGACACTGTTGACTACCCTCTCCTACTCTCTAGGCTCCAGTCACTAGGCATTTAGGACACTGCTATCTCCTGATTATCTTCCTATCTTTCTGACCGCTCCTTCAGTGTTTTGTTCGCTGGCTCCACTTCATCTCCTCTGCATCTAACTGTCGGGGTACTTCAGGGCTCAGTCGTTGGCCCCCTTCTCTTCTCCCTCTACACGACCCCAATTGGACAGACCATCAGCAGATTTGGCTTTCAGTACCACAACTATACACGTCATCTCCTGATCTTACCCCCGCTGTACAGAACGCCAGTGACTTGTCTGTCCACAGTCTCCAATATCATGTCCGCTCTCTATCTGAAACTCAACTTCTCCAAAACTGAACTTCTTCTGCTCCCGCCATCTACTAACCTCCCTAAATCTGACATTTCCCTCTCTGTGGGTGGCATCATAACAACACCCCGGCAGCAGGCGCGCTGTCTGGGTGTTTTGTTTGACTCTGATCTCTCCTTCACATCCCATATACAATCTCTTGCCCTCTCGTGCCGCTTACACCTAAACAACATCTCTAGAATTCGCCCTTTTCTCACCATGGATACAACAAAAACCCTTACTGTCGCTTTGATCCACTCCAGCCTGGATTACTGTAATGCTCTGTTAGTTGGCCTCCCCCTTACTCCACTTTCCCCTTCCAGTATATCCTTAATGTAGCAGCCAGGGTTGTCCATCTAGCTAATTGGTATTCAGACATGTCCACTCTTCGCCAGTTGTTACACTGGCTGTCCATTTATTATAGAATCCAATTCACTAATCAGTCATTTTATGTTTGTGTGTGTGTGTGTAGCCCAATCACTACTTCCATCTATCCCCCACCCCCTGAAGATGACTGGACCATCATTGTAAATACATCTTTGTAAATACACACCTGTACTTTCTATCTGCCCCACCTCATTGTAGATTGCAAGCTCTCGCGAGCAGGGTCGTCTTATTTTGCTTTAATTATTGTATTGTTATCATTGTTACTTATGACTGTTTTGTTTGAAACTGTTAAACTGTAGAGCGCTGCGGAATATGTTGGCGCTATATAAATAAAGAATATTATTTTTATATTGAAGAGTGTATACAGATTTTTAGTGTTCCAAATAGAATTTATTAAGGGATTTTCCAGAAGAGATATGATAACTCTTGGAAGAGAAATGTGGAGAGAGAATGTCCCCCTAATATATTTCCTTAGTTCTAAAAAGTTACATATTTCCTATTCTGGAAGGTTGTACGATAGAATCAAGAATAGAAAATTAATGATTGAATCTTTTTTCGGTCCGGTAAATAAGGCCAAATAATTTGTTTCACGCTACTGCGCTTCAACGGGTCCTAATCAATTATTAGGACCCGTTGAAGCACAGTAGCGTGACGGGCGTTGTCCTTCTGTTCCACGTTCTCCCAGTGTACCTGCAAATGTTTTGATTAAAGGACTGTTTGCATTTTGGACCGGTGAGTGCACTCCATTTTTTTCTTTGTTTTGGATTATCATGGACTGACAGGCGTGCACCCAAGTGTCCAGCAGCAGGCATATAGGCACAACAGCTTGGAATTTCTGTGGTGGTATTAGAAATATTTAGTAGCAGTGCCATGCATCACTTTTTTTCTCTCTATATCTATAATATTCAAATAATTTGTTATACCATTCTTTCTCCATTTATCTATAGGGAAATCTTTAAGGGCAGGGTGGAATATAAATAAAGAAAGTTTTTCTAATGGATAACTAATTTGGTTATTGCAAGAAATGTTATATAATTTCCTCCAGATCATAACTGTAGATTTTATTAGTATATTCTCTGGTAGAGGGAGAGATTGGTCTCTTAAATTAGCAACAATAGGGGCATCTAAGGGAGAATTCGAGTTGTAAGACTTTTCCATTTCTGGCCAGCTGGTTTTGGCTTCATCTATCAGCCATTTCCTGCTCTGGATTATGATATTAGCCTTGGAGGAGGCCTGTAGATTTGGGAGACCAATGCCTCCATTTCTTTTGTTCCTAAATACACCATGTTCCAAATTACTATGCAAATTTGATTTAAGTGTCAAAGATTTAATTGTTTTGTTTTCCAAATAAACTTGTGGATGGTATTGTGTCTCAGGGCACAATGGATCACTGAAATAATTCTTAAACACATGTGAAATTAGTTTCCAGGTTATTCTAATTAAAGGAAAACTACTTAAAAATGATGTTCCACATTATTAAGCAGGCCACAGGTTTCAAGCAATATGGGAAATAAAAAGGATCTCTCTGCTGCTGAAAAGCATTAAATAGTGCAATGCCTTGGACAAGGTATAAAGACATTAGATATTTCACGAAAACTTAAGAGTGATCATCATACTGTGAAGAGATTTGTGACTGAAACAGAGCACAGACAGAGTTCATTCAGATAAAGGCATAATGAGGAAGGTTTCTGCCAGACAAATTTATTGGATTAAGAGAGCAGCTGCCAAAATATCATTACAAAGCAGCAAACAGTTATTTGAAGCTGCTGGTGCCTCTGGAGTCCCTCGAACCTCAAGGTGTAAGATCCTTCAAAGGCTTGCTGTGGTGCATAAACCTACTATTCGGCCACCCCTAAACAGTGATCACAAGCAGAAACGGTTGCAGTGGGCTCAGACCTACATAAAGACTAATTTTGGATGGATGGAGTAGTGGATGGTTGGTGGATGGCCACCAAGTCCCAACAAGGCTGCGATGTCAACAAGGAGGTGGAGGAGTCATGTTTTGGGACAAAATCACAGGGGAACAGCTGGTAGGGCCCTTTAAGGTTCCTGAAGGTGTGAAAATGACCTCTGTAAAGTATACAGAGTTTCTGACTGACAACTTTCTACCATGGTATAAAAAGCAGAAACGTGCCTTCAGGAGCAAAATCATCTTCATGCATAACAATGCACCAACTAATGCTGCAAAGAATATCGCTGAGTCATTGGCTGCTATGGTCATAAAAGGAGATAAACTCATGGCGAGGCCACCATCTTCCCCTGACCTCAACCCTATAGAGAACCTTTGGAGTATCATCCAGCAAAAGATCTATGAGGGTGGGAGGCAGTTCACACCAAAACAGCAGCTCTGGGAGACTATTCTGACTTCATGCAAAGAATCACAAGCAGAAACTCTCCAAAAATTCAGAAGTTCAATGGATGCAAGAATTGTGAAGGTGATATCAAAGAAGGGATCCTATGTTAACATGTAACTTGGCCTGTTAGGATGTTTTGGAGTTAAATAACTTTTTTGCTCAGTGAATGTGACCTCCTAATGCTGCAAATTCCACAAATGAGCATTTCCAGTTCTTTAAAATATATCAAATGTGTTTAAAAATGTTACTGTGCCTAATAGTTTGGAACAGTGCAGTTTGAGTTTTTATTCATTTTGGAGTTATCATTGGGAGGTTTCTTCAATAAAATTCGATGTATACAATAATGGGTGATAACTTTTATTAGACTGACTGTTATTTGCACTGACCATTTAGAAAAATCCGAGAAAAATATTATTTGCATAGTAATTTGGAACATGGTATAGTAATGATTTGGCTACTCTTGGTGATTTTTTATTCCAAATTAATTTTGACATTTGCATATGGAAGTTATTAATCCATATATCTGGAATATGAATTGGAACAGTTCTACTGATATAGTGAAGTTTTGGTAGGATAATCATTTTATATAACATAATCATATCATGCCATAAGGTATTTGCTTTATCCAAATTCTCAATATTTTTTATCTGTTTTTGAAAGAGATTCAGATTTTCATCTAGTACCTTATGTAAAGAATTGGTAATTATAATTCCTAAATACTGGAATATGATGTTTTTCCCAGTTTTAGAGAAATTCTTTTTCTATCAGTTTTTTGGTTATGTGGTCTATGAAAAAGCTTAAATTTTGAGATTTTTTTAGCTTTTATTTTATAGTATGAAACTGCAGAGAAGTCTTTTATAGTAGAAGTAATAATTCTCAATGAATTGATATGGTCAGTAGTAAAGATTAGCGTATCATTCGTGAATAGACTTATTTTATGTTGCCTAAAGTTAAATGGTACTCCCTTTATTAAGTAATTTGTTCAAATGGTTTTGGCAAAAGGTTCCTTGATTAGGTCGAATAAGAGTGGGGATCGTGGACAACCTTGCAGCCTCCCATTGTAGATAGAAAATGAGTTAGTAAATATATTATTCACTTGGACTTTTGCAGAGGGACAAGAGTATAAGACCATAATAGATTTCAAGATTTGTCCATGAAGTCCGAATTTTGTGGCTACAATAAAATCCCAATTAATTCAGTCAAGCACCTTTTCGGTATCAAGAGGGAGTAATAGAGAAAGAATTTTTTGGTTTTCTACAAATTAAATTTACACTTCTTGTGCTTTCAGAGGCTTACCTGCCTTTAATGAATCCAACTTGGTCTGAATGTATTAAGAAGGGCATTATTTTGAGTAACCTTCCTGAGATTATATTAGCATAAATCTTGATGTTCAAATTTAAGAGGGATATAGGCCTGTAACTTGAGATTACCTCTGGAGCATTTCTCGATTTTGCAATAACCACTACAGTGGCCTGTAAGGATTCCTTTCGGAATTTATCTTCATTGATGACTGTATTATACACGTTAGGAGATCTAAAAGATGGTGACTAAAAATGTTATAATATTCATTAGATATACCATGTGGTCCAGGTGGTTTACTTTCCTTTAATGCTTCTATAGCTTTGTCATATGTTGATATGATGAAATCGGGATGTTTAGCAATGATAATTCATCTGTATTTAGTTTTGGGAGATTAATTCTAGAAAGAAATTTGTTTATTTCTATAGTTTTTGGTCGAATTGTATCTATATCATCCTTAAAATTATATAAGCCAGAGTAAAACCCAGCAAATTGTTCAGCAATTTCTTGCGGATGTGGATATTTAACTTCATCATTCTTAATAGAAGAGACTCTAGTTTTCATACACTGTTTTTTTTACCTTGTTGGCCATAAGTCTAGACATTTTGTTATGGGACAAATAATAATTAAGCTTAATAGAGTTCATAAGTTTATCATAGTCATCTAAAAGAATGGATTTTAGTTCTGCTCTAAGGTGGAGTATAATATAATGAGATTTCTCTGTGGGGTTTTGTATCTGTTTTTCTACTTCTACTGCAATCCTTCGTGAAATTTCTTGTATTTTTTCTGCAGTTTTCCTTTTATGCTGAGAATTTAACTGTATAAGGATCCCTCTGAGAACTGCCTTGTGAGCGTTCCAGATGGTAATTGGGGAAATATCTTGTATACTATTATGCAGAAAGTACAATGTAATGGCTTTTTCAATCTTTGCTTTTTATTCTGGAGAATGAAGCAAAACGGAGTTGCATCTCCATAATTTAGAACAATTCTTTGAAGAAGTAGGCCTCAAGCTAATCTCACAGGGGTGTGGTCTGACCATGTAATATTATCAATTTTTATTTCTTTGAATCTTTGTAGGGTGTAGGGTGTTAAGATTTGTCAAAATCATATCAATTCTAGAAAAAGTTTTGTGCTTATCTGAGTAAGGCCGGGATCACACATGCAAGAAATACGTCCGAGTCTCGCATGGTAATCCCCGGCCCTGCCGCATGCACTCCAGAGCGGAGCGTGCTGCCGCATAGCAAAACATGGAGCCGCACGCTCCACTCCTGAGTGTCGGGTGCAGGGCCGGGGATTACCATGCGAGACTCGTATGTATTTCTCGCATGTGTGGTCCCGGCCTAATAAGTAAACTCCCTTGAAGAAGAATTGAGACACCTAAATGCATCAAACAACTGCTCTTTTAGCAACCAGTTTTTTAATGTAAAAATACTGTTCCTTGATGAAGGGGAAGTATCCATACTCTGGTCATGCATCATATTAAAATCTCAAAAAAATAAGTACCTGACCTTTTTGGTGTTTACATACTTTTTTCAATAATTTATATAAAAACAGGATTTGTCCTCTGTTAGGCGCGTAAATGTTAACTAACGTGTAGATTGTTATATCGATATTACATACAAGAATATGGTATTATATCAGAGTTGGATCTTTTTGCTTCTTTTCAAGCGGAATACCACTTGAAAGGGCTATTAAAGGGAACCTGTCACCTGAATTTGGCGGAACCGGTTTTCGGTCATATGGGCGGAGTTTTCGGGTGTTTGATTCACCCTTTCCTTACCCGCTGGCTGCATGCTTGCCGCAATATGGAATTGAAGTTCATTCTATGTCCTCAGTAGTACACGCCTGCGCAAGGCAAGATTGCCTTGCGCAGGCGTGTACCACGGAGGACATAGAATGAACTTTAGTCCAATATTGCGGCCAGCATGCAGCCAGCGGGTAAGGAAAGAGTTATATTCTTTAGCTTGTCCATAAAATAGCATGGTGCTCCAACCATTACAGACTCAATGTACGTCACACAAGTAAATGCAAACAATAAACAAAGAATAATGCTACTCTACATATAGCCTCCCTGGCCTTTACTAAGCAGGCCACACGGCTGTCGTGCCTCCCTCTTTAACCGGTTACAATCTGGCTTCTGACCGCATCACTTGACTTAAACTGCCTTAACTAAAGTCACCAATGACCTACTAACCGCCAAGAACAAGTGACACTACTATGTCCTCCTTTTCCTGGACCTGTCTTCAGCCTTTGACACTGTGTTACCATTCCCTCTTGTTACAGATTCCCTAATCTCTTGGCATCACAGATTTGGCCCTATCCTGGATCTCATCATATCTAACTGACCGAACATTCAGTGTCTCCCTCTCCCATACCACCTCCTCACCTCACCCCCTGTCTGTTGGTGTTCCCCAAGGCTTAGTTCTAGGACACCTACTCTTCTCCATCTACACCTTTGGCCTGGGAGTCATAGAATCCCATGGTTTGCAGTATCATCTCTACGCTGATGGCACGCAGATCTACTTATCTGACCTGGCATCACCTCCTTACTGACCAAAATCACACAATGTCTGTCTGCTATTTCATCTTTCTTTTCTTCTCGCTTTCTAAAACTGAACATGGACTAAACAGAATTCATCATCTTTCCCCCATCCCACTCTACCTTCCACAAGACCTATCCATCAATGTTAATGGCTGTTCACTTTCCCCAGTCCTGCATGCTTGGTACCAAGGGGTGATCCTCGATTCTGCCTCCTCTTTCAAGCCACATATCCAAGCCCTTGCCTCCTCCTGCCAACTCCAACTCAAAAACATTTACCAGATCTGTACATTCCTTGACCAAGAAACTGCAAAAACGCTTGTGTAAGCCTTCATCATATTCCGCCTTGAATATTGCAACCTCCTACTCTCTGGCCTCCCCCCTAGCACTTTTGCACCACTCCAATCTATCCAAAACTCTGCTGCCCAACTACTCCACCTGTCTCCCCATTATTTCCCAGCCTCTCCTCTCTGCCAAGTCCTTCACTGGCTTCCTATTGTCCAAAGGCGCCAGTTCAAAACCCTTACTATGACATACAAAGCCATCCACATCCTGTCTCCTCCAAACATCTGTGACATGGTCTCATGGTACTTACCTACATGCAACCTTCAATCCTCTCAAGATCTCTTTCTCTACTCCCCTCTTATCGCTTCTTCCCACAACCGCATACAAGACTTCTCCTGAGCTTCCGCCATACTCTGGAACTCTCTACCCCAACACATCAGACTTTTGCTTAACACGAAAATCTTCAAAAGAAACCTGAAGACCCATGTCTTCCGACAAGCCTACAACCTGCAGTGTTCCTCAGTCTACTGAATCGCCGCACGACCAGTTCTCCCCTCTCCTAGTGTATCCTCACCCATCCCCTGTAGACTGTCAGCCCTCATGGGCAGGGTTCTCTCTCCTGTACTTGTGTGTGCCTTGTAGTGCTCATGTTTATTGTACTTGTCTATGTATGCCCCTTTATTCACATGTAAAGCGCCATGGAATAAATGTTGCTATAAAAATGAATAACAATAATAATAATAATCAGAGAGATACAAACCACTTAAAATGTGTGATTAAAGTTTATAAAATGTTTGCAATAATTCTGTAGGAGATGATGATGTCTATCAGATTGCAATGGCCAGATCTTCAAGATTCATACAGATACAGCACAGACCACCAAAGTTGTTTGTTGGAAATGTCCCCATTTATGTCGTTGCTACTCTGCGTTTTTGTTAGCATATAATATATACTGTTACATATTATTACGTTAATTTAGTGCTTGAACTAGAATAATGTTATTCTGTTTACTAGAGTACAGTAATCTAAAGATGCTATCTATCTCATTTTTTTTCACAAAACTAGTAGCACAATTAAGTGCTTTGTTATACTGACCAGAGCCAAATTTATTTTATTTTCAAGATATGTGAATCTCAGTCAGTACTTTCCATTTATCGGACATCTATGAATCTGTTCTACTCATTATTATTACCTACAATTAAACAACAATCAAATTGGTGACATAACGTCCCAGAAGAAAGTGAATATAAATTTACAGTAAATAGGAAGCTACAATAAAATAAAATAAAGGTATGGATGATAAGGTGGCATATTTCTCCATATAATTGTCTAAGATGTGGGCTTTGGGTAGTGGTGAGTATATGGCTTAAATGTCCTGTCACATCCACTTCTCAATATATAGAGCTGCTATATCACTAATAAGGAGGTGGAAGCTGTTAATGATGTAGCATGTATAATGGCACTGTCAATGGCTCTTTCACTTCTGATGACAGGATGTCTGCATTTGTGTTGAAAGCACCCATATACTTTATGACAGGTGTGGACAGCCTCTGTTTCCTGCTTTTTTCTAGGAGCATGACTGATTTCGAGCAGTAATAATTGGGACAGAGAACGAAAAATCTAATTCCAGAAATCCAAAAGTAGCATATGTCAAGTGCAACAAAATCACGGCAAAATAATAAATTCTAATATATGTACAATGCAGTGGAAAGTCCTATGTCCATTGATGGAACTATTACCAATGATGCAATAGAGTGATGTATGTTATATACCATAATTATTACATTTGCACTTTAATACAATATATCACTATAGTCTGGGTTCAACCCAATATAACAGGCACATAAGAAGGAACAATATTAAGTGAGAATAGCTTACAGTATTTCTTCTTATCAAACAATGCGGAATTTAACCATTATAAGATGTATTTCATGCATATTTAATATGACATAAAATCAGAGAAACTCTATTTGCTTTTTCCAATTTGTTGTCTTAAAAGTCAAAATGTAATTTGCAGTTCACCAGCAAAAAATAAATTGCTGGTTTTGAAGTGGGAACGTGGTTTTATCCTTTCAACAATACTGTCAGTTTAGTGGAAATCTTAATGTATTGCAAAGAGTATCATGGCCTTGTAAAAAAAAAGTAGAAGAAGCATCACGCCTGCCAAAAGTTGGAGAGATTTTGTCACATTCAAACTTTTCACTTAAATTATTTAATTGTATTCCTTTAATGAACTACAACATTTTTCTTTTTATACTCTTGTCTATGCCAAGATCATATTACAAAACTAAGTAATAAATGGATGGATAGAAATATGGATGGATGGATCTATGGATGAATGGATATATGGATGGCAGAGATGTATCTAGGGTTTCTGGCAGCCGGGGCAAGAATTCAGTTTAGCCAAATCTCCCCCACACATTAAATCCATGATCCCAACTCCAAATCTCCCACCACACATTAAACACCCCGATCCCCATGCCAAATCTCCCCCCCACATTCAATCCCCCCACACATTAAACACACCCATCCTCACTCAAATTCTCCCCCCACACAATAAATCCCCCATCCCCACTCAAATTCTTCCCCACACAATGAATCCCCCATCCCCACTCAAATTCTCCCCCACACAATAAATTCCCCCATCCCCACTGCAATTCTCAACCCGCACAATAAATCCCCCCATCTTCACTCCAATTCTCCCCACACATAATAAATCCCCCCATCCCCACTGCAATTCTCAACCCGCACAATAAATCCCCCATCCCCACTCCAATTCTCCCCCCACACAATAAATTCCCCCATCCCCACTGCAATTCTCAACCCACATAATAAATTCCCCCATCCCCACTCCAATTCTCCCCACACATAACAAATCCCCCCATCCCCACTCCAATTCTCCCCCCTCACAATAAATCCCACCATCCCCACTCCAATTCTCCCCCACACAATAAATCCCCCATCCCCTCTCCAATTCTCCCCCTCACAATAAATTCCCCATCCCCACTCCAATTCTCCCCCACACAATAAATCCCCCCATCCCCACTCATATTAAATCTTCCCCTACAATAAATCCCCCATCCCCACCCACATTAAATCTCCCCCAACCCACAATAAATTCCCCATCTCCACTCAGATTAAATCCCCCCATCCCCACTCACATCAAATCTCACCCCACAATAAATCTCCCATCCCCACTCACATTAAATTCCCCCCACAATAAATCCCCCCTTGCACCCTTGGTGTCTTCAGCTCCACTGGAGCACATACCACTGATCTGCATCTCTGGCTCTGCTCTGCAGCACTGGAGAGTGACTTCAGCAGCATGATCACATGACATGATCATGCTGCTCTCATCGCTCGGACTCGGCAGTTAGAACTTTAATTGTACTCGTGTCTGAAAGATGCGAGTACAATTGATCCCTGGGAGCTGGCATGCTGCAGCTTCTCTGTGCCAGCTGTCAGTTTGACAGTCGGCACAGAGAACAGCTGACTCCCAATACAGGGGGCAGCAGAATGCAGCCGCAGGGGGAGACACTGCGGACCACCACATTAGGCAGCCCCACTGTGCCCCCCTGCTGGCTGCAACCAGGACACATGCCCCAGATGTCTGTCCCCCCCAGATACGCCTCTGATGGATGGACAGATGGATGAATGGATAGATGGATGGATATATGGATGAATGGATGGATGGATATATGGATAAATGGATGGATGGACATATGGATGGAAATTTGGATGAATGGGTGGATGGAGGAATGTATGTATGGATGGATGATATATGGATGAATGGATGGATAGATGGTATATGGATGGATGGATATATAG
This sequence comes from Ranitomeya imitator, assembly GCF_032444005.1. NCBI lineage: Eukaryota > Metazoa > Chordata > Amphibia > Anura > Dendrobatidae > Ranitomeya > Ranitomeya imitator. Next base: position 482,167,062 of record NC_091286.1, on the reverse strand, counting down.
ATGGATGGATACATGGATATATGTATACTAGCTATTGAACCCGTTCTACGCCCGGGTGGCGAGCATTTATATTGGTATATGGTCTCCATCCTGGTCTGTGCTGCTCCATCCTGCGCCCCCATCCTGTCATGTGCTGCTCCCATCCTGCGCCCTCGTTCTGTCATGTGCTGCTCCCATCCTGCGCCTCCATTCTGTCATTTGCTGCTCCCATCCTGTCATTTGCTGCTCCCATCCTGCGCCCGTTCTGTCATTCGCTGCTCCCATCCTGCGTCCCCGTTCTGTCATTTGCTGCTGCCATCCTGCGCCCGTTCTGTCATGTGCTGCTGCCATCCTGCGCCCGTTCTGTCATGTGCTGCTGCCATCCTGCGCCCGTTCTGTCATGTGCTGCTGCCATCCTGCGCCCGTTCTGTCATGTGCTGCTGCCATTCTGCGCCCGTTCTGTCATGTGCTGCGGCCATCCTGCGCCCGTTCTGTCATGTGCTGCGGCCATCCTGCGCCCGTTCTGTCATGTGCTGCGGCCATCCTGCGCCCGTTCTGTCATGTGCTGCGGCCATCCTGCGCCCGTTCTGTCATGTGCTGCGGCCATCCTGCGCCCGTTCTGTCATGTGCTGCTGCCATCCTGCGCCCGTTCTGTCATGTGCTGCTCCCATCCTGCACCACCATTGTATTATATGCCCCCGAATGCTGCTGCCATATAAAAAAAAATAAAAATACCATACTCACCTATCGTCCGGCTCCACTGCAGGTATGTCTTCAAGAAAATGGCGCCGGAAAGCGGGGACTGCGCAGGCGCCGATTCCGGCAGCAGGAATCAGCGCCTGCGCAGTCCGCGCTTTCCGGCGCCATTTTCTTGAAGACACACCTGCAGTGGAGCCGGAGTGTGTCTTCAAGAAAATGGCGCTGGAAAGCGCGGACTGCGCAGGCGCCGATTCCGGCAGCAGGAATCGGCGCCTGCGCAGTCCGCGCCCTCCGGAGCCGGGAGCAGAGGAGCCGGGAGACGGAGCCGCAAGCAGCGCTGGAACCGGGAAAGGTGAGTATACTTACCCTCCCTCCTGGCGGTCCCTGACTCTCCGGTGGAGATCGCGGTATGCGTTCAGTGCTTACGCATACCGCGATCTCCCGGGAGCGTCGCTCTGTGAGGCCCAGACTGCGCCGGCGCTTGCGCTTGCGCAGTCTATAGAGGCTTCGGACAGAGTGACGCTCCCAGCGTTATTTTATAGATAAGGATGAATGGATGGATAGATATATGGATGAATGTATGTATGTATGGATGGATGGCTATATGGATGGATGGATATATGGATAAATGTATGGATGGATATATGAATGGATGGATGGATATATGGATAAATGTATGGATGGATATATGGATAGGTGAGTGGATGGATGGATCCATTAATTCTCACTTGGAGGCCACATCTCTATAACAGCACATTAATTGTAAATGAAGAAATCGGCCTCAATGAGCGATTTGCTACAACTTTATTTTAATAATCATTGTGCATTGAAGACTTGCTGAAGACGAGAATCAGTAGCAGCATACCTTGTGATATTAAAACAAAAAAATAATTTTCTAATGTGGACAAACCTTTTAATCTCTATAAATACAAGCACAGAAGAAAGTTTAGGGTTTAGTTGTGCCAGGACACAACATTCTGGGACTTGTAGAGTGTTTTAAGGCATGTAAATGTTTTGGTTTGAATTTTCTGCACCTTATGAGTTCCCAAACATGTCCAATAATTTTCTGCAAGCTTTTACCTGCATCCAGTAATAATTATGGAAGACTGCATGATGGTTAAGTGCTCTAAAACCAAAGTGCAATTCTTAGAATTACATGAGCTTTTTCACTACTTTAGCATTCAATGAGTCTTCAAGAAATGTCAGAAACCAGGTCTTCTCAATGATATAATGAATGCAAAAAACCACAGCCATGTTGATTTTCTAGGTTCTCTAGTTCGCTCCCTACAGAATTGTCATTTATAGTACAAGGCATAGATGCCATTAGGCATTCAATTTTTTTAATAATACACCTTTTACAACCTAGTGATTTTTTGATATGTGTTAAACTATAATTCAGAATTGTTTTAGTTATAACACAATTAAGTAGCAGTGAATGAACTGTGGTTAAACAAATACAGATTAAGGAAAGTTAGATTTGTCCATACATCATTCATACGTTCATCTTGTATAATATAAAATCTTAATATATTACAAAGAATATTACTAACTTTACAAAAAAATGTTCTCCCAAGATCTCAATCTATGCACGCGCCACCTCCGGTGGCCATTTCCCCAAGCCAACCGCAGGGATATCATAGGGAAAATGGACTCCGCTCACCAGTGTTGACATATTCTGAGATCCTAGAGACCTCAGCATCGCCCCACTTCTTCCGCCACTTGCCTCCTGAAGCAGAGACCCTGCCTGCTGTGACCCTGCTCCATTGCAGTTGTCCTCAGGTAAGCTACCATTAAGAGGGATTATAAGATGCACCACCATTTTGTTTAATACATTTTTTTCCTATTTTTCACCCCAAAATTTGGGGTGTGTTTTATAATTCGCAAAATACAGTAATTGTATTCTTTTCATGAACTGTGAAATGTTTTGATACTCCTGTCTGTGCCAAAATCTTATTTATCAAAGTAATTAAGAGATGTAATCAACATGCATGATTTCAAGATTATACACTGATTATACAATAATGTATAATATCCTGCTGCGTTGCAGGTAAAACTGTTGAGTTCTCTTAAATCAGTGATTTCTGATTCTCACAATGTATAGACGTTAGTTACTGAACATGACAAATTCAACCTCATTATATCTGTATACACTGTAAGTAACAATGTATGTCTTACTACCAGATTGTGAAACATTCTCGCAAAGATGTCTATTAAGCCACAATATCATTAGTGAAGCTGTGCTGCTTTTTGATGCACAGAAACATTGCTCAACATAACTGCTATGCAAAGTACATTTTTAGAAAAGTAAAAAGCTTTGACTGCAGCACTTTAAAGATCCATAGGCTTGATATAGGAACATCTGCATAAATGAATACTGGATGTATTGCTTTTGGTAATCAATCAGAAATTCCCCATTTTGGATTTCCAAAGTAGGTCTGAAAATTACGCAAAATTAAATTGATTTTCTATATCAGTTTTATACACAAGATGAAATGCATTCTTCATAATGCACTACTCTACAGCATTTTGCTTAAAAACATACCAGGGCAGGGACAAGAGGTGCGTAGATTAGACGTCAATCTAAGGCACATCCTTTCAAGAGGCAAGGACTGGTGTTGTGATGTGCTTCCCTTCTCGTTCACTGACCAATGCGTAATTCAGCCTTCAGTTTAAGGTTAATCATTCTTGTACAGACGTCTTGGTAACTTAATCTTTCTTCATTCTCTGGTCTTCTTCAACTCTTAGACTCATCAAACTTGGCCCTGGCACTATATAGCTTCATGGTTAAAATATCTGGGTCTGTTATTATTTCACGTGAGCATTAGGAATAAGATTAGTTACCGTATTTTCTGGTGTATAAGACAACTGGGCGTATAAGACGACCCCCAACTTTTCCATATAAAATATGGAATTTGGGATATACCCGCCGTACAATATGGGGGTCATCCTTCACGCCCAGTCATCTTATACGGCGTGTGGTTCCCAGGGTCTGGAGGAGAGGAGACTCTCCTTCAGGCCCTGGGATCCATTTTCATGTAAAAAATAAAGAATAAAAATAAAAAATATGGATATGCTCACCCCTCCGACGGACCCTGGCTCTCAGCGGTTCAAGCGTCTGCCTCCTTTCCTAAGAATGCAGTGAGTGAAGGGCCTTCGATGACGTTGCGGTCACGTGAGCGGTCAGGTATGACACCAGCACTATATGGAGTAGGCTCAACTCCAGAGGCCAATCCATGCAGTAAGTGCGCACATTCTCCATAGAAGTACAGCGGATGTCGGTAACTGGTTGATATTTCTAGTCCAAGGATAGGTTATCAATGACAGATTGTTGGGAGGCTATGTCACGCTGATTACGGCAATAAAGGGGCAGGACGGCGTATTTGGAACCCGCACCTGTCCCTGCCACTATAAGGGACCCTGACTTTTTCTTATCTCGGGGGTACCTATGAAGGTTAGGAGGCCCGAGCCGCCAGCGTATCCCTGTCTCCTATGCAGGCCCTATAGTGACCCCCACTCCCCCCAAGGGAGGTGGACAGAACCAGTGTATAACTGTACAATAAACAGGAAAACAGACAATGTAAAGGAAAACCACACTTAGCTTAATGCTGCAAGGCACAGCACAGCAGAAAGATACACCAGATACGACTGACACAGCTGTAGAACAGCAGTTCCCAGCTAGCTCCTACTCCTGGCTTGGTCGCTGAAGAATGAACTAACACCGACAGTCAGCTGATGAACCAGGTGACCTCTTAAAGGATGGAGGGAGTGGTCATCACAAGCATCAGCTGACCCAGCAGCAATGCAGTAACATCAGCTGCCACCGGGGGGAAGAAACTGCATTAACCCCCGATGACCAGAAAGGAAAAAGGGTCTTAAACTGAGGCAAACCAGATCTGCCACAGATCCAAACATGGATCGTGACAGGCTACTTTTCAGCATTTCTGCCAATCAATATATATAAAGAGGCTGTAGTGCGCCTTCACTTTATACTGCTCCGCACAATGCCCCATCATACATTTAATAGTAACTATGTTGGGTAGTTCAGCTCTAATCTGTTGAATAATGTGGTTTTATGATTTTATAATGTATTTTGTATAAATACCTTATATGGATTATATTCCTATTCAATTTGTAGCATAATTTTGTTTTAAAAGCCAGATTTTTTTAAAGTTTTGATTAATTTAACTAACAGCACATGACACAATATAAAAGCTGTATCATAATACTAAGTAATATGGTGTCTAATGCTACGCCATGGATCCAAAGGTCAAAGACAGAGGAAAGTTGGAAAAAACTATCTTGATGTTTCTTTTTTCCTCCCAGATGGCAGATTCAGACTTCAAAGTCAATGATAGAGTACAAGGAAAAAACAGATATCAAGCATTTCAGTAATTTAAATGACATGTATTTGATACCGTGTTAGATGAATGGAAATGTAAAGTCACAACCATCGACACAAACATCCTATTAATCTGAGCCCTGTAGCAATAGTGACAAAAGTGCACATATGAATGACGTACAGATGATAGAATATTCTAGGACTTTGAGTTCTCAGAGATTCATCTAGCACACGAAGATCACAAAAAAACAGCACTCTGATCAAGAGCCATTCAGATCCTGCTGATAGCGACTGTGTAAACATTATCCTGGACACAGATGTAACAAGTATATAGCTGTGAGAAGTTACTTCTAGAGAGCCAGTAACTTATATTTATTGTCATTATTGGTGAGCAATGTAATTTTTTTATATCAAAAGGCTGATACAGATTTGGAATATTTCCCATTTGAAAACTTTTCCATGAAAAACATGTGCTTTCATGAAAGCCCCATTCCCATTAAGTGTTCCAACTGAATGAATGGAATGTTTGTCAAACTATTAAGACATGTTTAAAGGATGTGAATGCCTTTGGGGCATTATTTTACTTAAATGCGTGTATTTTTAAAAAATATATTTTTTTGCAATTTTTAAAAATTGTCCAGCATTTGATTTCTATAGCCCCTGTGCTGCACTGACTATTGCTGGCTGCAAAATTAGTTAATGAAAACCTTTCACCAAATTTTTCATGTTGAACTGTATTCACTATGTAATAATTACTACAGAGGGAATAAAAACATTTTTGCTTTTTTTTTTAATGTTGTCTCTCCTTTGCAGAGATATAAGCAATCAAAGTATTTGACAAGCAATCAAGCAATTTGACAACTAACAAGTTAACGTTTGTTAAGTTCATGTGGATGTTGTCAGATATTTTTAATTGGGATATGTACTTCTTACCTCTATATGATTTGAGCAATAGTAAGCAGGCAGTAACACAGAAGAAAAAGAATATTCATCCACCATAGCTTAGAAATCTCAGTGTGAAAGATGTAATGACACAGCTTTAATCTTCTGGGAGAGTCAGCACAGCTGATTTTAGCTGCGTCATATTACAAACTCTTCTATTAGCTCTCCTTCTTTCGTGGCACTGTAAGATCTGCTGTACTGCCCCTGTCCCACACTGCTTGTCAAAAGCTATGTCAGTAATTACACTTAATTCTGTTCTGCTCAAGGCTCCTCAGATAATGTATGACCACATGAAATTTGAGCTGAACTGTGTGGTCGAAGATCAATTCAGAGAATCTCAGAAGAACAAAAATACAAGTTACTGATTCTGCAACCAGCAATAGACAATGCCACACAAAGGCTATAGAAGGCAAATGGTTCATTTTTTATAACATCCAATTGCAAAAATTATTTTTAGCTACAAATACATGCCTTTAAGTGATAAAAATGCTCTCAAAGGTGTGCCGTTGTATACACTAATGTTGTACAACAGTAAATCTAAAACAGTAATAATGATTTGCCTAAGGCAGGGGTCCTCAGACTCCTCAACCATTCTAACCTTGTGTTGTGAATTCTGTTGTCAAGCTCCCTCCTGTGGTCATGAGTGGTACTTCGGCTGGTTCTGTCCATGGGGCTGCGGCTTCTGAGTTTCCTTCCACAGGTGACGAGGTTAATTCGTTAGCTGGCTGCTCTATTTAACTCCACTTAGATCATTGCTCCATGCCACCTGTCAATGTTTCAGTATTGGTCTAGTTCACTCCTGGATCGTTCTTGTGACCTGTCTTCCCAGCAGAAGCTAAGTTCCTGCTTGTTTTTCTTTAGTTTGCTATTTTTCTGTCCAGCTTGCTATTTTGATTTTTGTCTTGCTTGCTGGAAGCTCTGGGACGCAGAGGGAACGCCTCCGCACCGTGAGTCAGTGCGGAGGGTCTTTTGCGCCCTCTGCGTGGTCTTTTTGTAGTTTTTTGTGCTGACCGCAAAGTTACCTTTCCTATCCTCAGTCTGTTCAGTAAGTCGGGCCTCACTTTGCTAAATCTATTTCATCTCTGTGTTTGTATTTTCATCTTTACTCACAGTCATTATATGTGGGGGGCTGCCTTTTCCTTTGGGGAATTTCTCTGAGGCAAGGAAGGCTTATTTTTCTATCTTCAGGGCTAGCTAGTTCCTTAGGCTGTGTCGAGTTGCATAGGGAGCGTTATGAGCAATCCACGGCTATTTCTAGTGTGTGTGATAGGATTAGGGATTGCGGTCAGCAGAGTTCCCACGTCTCAGAGCTCGTCCTATATTATTTGTAACTATCAGGTCATTCCGTGTGCTCTTAACCACCAGGTCCATTATTGTCCTTACCACCAGGTCATAACAGTACAGGTGGCCTAAAGTATTAATGCATCTCAATAGAGGGATAAGAGGAGTTCTGAGACCATTTTTTTTCTTTGCAGTGTGTTTTGTCTCTCTTTTCCCCTTTACCTCTGGGTGGTTCAGGATACAGGTGTAGATATGGACATTCAAGGTCTGTCCTCTTGTATGAATAATCTCACTGCAAGGGTACAAAACATTCAAGATTTTTTGGTTCAGAATCCGATGTTAGAGCCTAGGATTCCAATTCCTGATTTGTTTTTTGGGGATAGATCTAAGTTTCTGAATTTCAAAAATAATTGTAAATTGTTTCTTGCTTTGAAACCTCGCTCCTCAGGTGACCCTGTTCAACAAGTGAAAATCATTATTTCTTTGTTACGTGGCGACCCTCAAGACTGAGCATTTTCCCTTGCGCCAGGAGATCCGGCATTGCGTGATGTTGATGCGTTTTTTCTGGCGCTCGGATTGCTTTATGATGAACCAAATTCAGTGGATCAGGCAGAGAAAATCTTGCTGGCTCTGTGTCAGGGTCAGGATGAGGTAGAGATATATTGTCAGAAGTTTAGGAAGTGGTCTGTACTCACTCAGTGGAATGAATGTGCCCTGGCAGCAATTTTCAGAAAGGGTCTCTCTGAAGCCCTTAAGGATGTCATGGTGGGATTTCCCATGCCTGCTGGTGTGGATGAGTCTATGTCTTTGGCCATTCAGATCGATCGACGCTTGCGTGAGCGTAAAGCTGTGCACCATTTGGCGGTATTATCTGAGCATAGACCTGAGCCTATGCAATGTGATAGGACTTTGACCAGAGCTGAACGGCAAGAACACAGACGTCAGAATGGGCTGTGTTTTTACTGTGGTGATTCCACTCATGCTATCTCCGATTGTCCTAAGCGCACTAAGCGTTTCGCTAGGTCTGCCACCATTGGTACGGTACAGTCGAAATTTCTTTTGTCCGTTACTCTGATTTGCTCTTTGTCATCCTATTCTGTTATGGCATTTGTGGATTCAGGCGCTGCCCTGAATTTGATGGACTTGGAGTTTGCTAGGTGCTGTGGTTTTTTCTTGGATCCCTTGCAGTATCCTATTCCATTGAGAGGAATTGATGCTACGCCTTTGGCCAAGAATAAGCCTCAGTACTGGACCCAATTGACTATGTGCATGGCTCCTGCACAACAGGAGGATATTCACTTTTTGGTGTTGCATAATCTGCATGATGTGGTCGTTTTGGGGTTGCCATGGCTACAGGTCCATAATCCAGTATTGGATTGGAAATCAATGGCTGTGTCCAGCTGGGGTTGTCAGGGGGTACATGGTGATGTTCCATTTTGTCTATTTCGTCATCCACCCCTTCTGAAATCCCGGAGTCTTTGTCGGATTACCGGGATGTATTTGATGAGCCCAAATCCAGTGCCCTACCTCCTCATAGGGATTGCGATTGTGCTATCAATTTGATTCCTGGTAGTAGGTTTCCTAAGGGCCGACTGTTCAATTTATCTGTGCCAGAGCACGCCGCTATGCGGAGTTATGTAAAGAATCCTTGGAGAAGGGTCATATTCGCCCATCGTCGTCACCATTGGGAGCATGGTTCTTTTTTGTGGCCAAGAAGGATGGTTCTTTGAGACCTTGTATTGATTACCGCCTTCTTAATAAGATCACAGTCAAATTTCAGTATCCTTTGCCGCTGCTGTCTGATTTGTTTGCTCGGATTAAGGGGGCTAGTTGGGTCACCAAGATAGATCTTCGTGGTGCGTATAATCTTGTGCGTATTAAACAGGGTGATGAATGGAAAACAGCATTTAATACGCCCGAGGGCCATTTTGAGTACCTGGTTATGCCATTCGGGCTTTCCAATGCTCCATCAGTATTTCAGTCCTTTATGCATGACATCTTCCGAGAGTACCTGGATAAATTCCTGATTGTATATTTGGATGATATTTTGGTCTTTTCGGATGATTGGGAGTCTCACGTGAAGCAGGTCAGAATGGTGTTCCAGGTCCTTCGTGCGAATTCTTTGTTTGTGAAAGGGTCAAAGTGTCTCTTTGGAGTTCAGAAGGTTTCATTTTTGGGTTTCATTTTTTCCCCTTCTACTATCGAGATGGACCCTGTTAAAGTCCAGGCCATTTATGATTGGACTCAGCCGACATCTGTGAAGAGTCTGCAAAAGTTCCTGGGCTTTGCTAATTTTTATCGTCGCTTCATCAGTAATTTTTCTAGTGTTGCTAAACCGTTGACTGATTTGACCAAGAAGGGTGCTGATGTGGTCAATTGGTCTTCTGCGGCTGTGGAAGCTTTTCAGGAGTTAAAGGATTAGGGATTGCGGTCAGCAGAGTTCCCACGTCTCAGAGCTCGTCCTATATTATTTGTAACTATCAGGTCATTCCGTGTGCTCTTAACCACCAGGTCCATTATTGTCCTTACCACCAGGTCATAACACCTTGAGAGCCACAATCAGTTCTGAGATATGATTGTGTGCCACATCCATAGCACCTACCCTGTCCCACTGTGGTATCATCCAGAGCCCCAACTACTGGTATAATAACAGCCAAAAATTCAACATGAAGCACCATGCGCCACCTTCCCTCATAGGTTCCCATTTTACCCCATTTGGAATTCTCACATTTATTTATTTACTTTTATAGCGCCAATTATTCCACAGCACTTTACAGATATTATCGCCTGTATCCCATTAGAGCTCACTATCCTATCAGGATGTCTTTGTAGTGTGGGATGAAACCGAAGAATCTGGAGGAAACCCACGCAAACATGGGCAGAACATACAAACTCCTTGCAGATGTTGTCCTTGATGGAATTTGAACACAAGACCCCAGTGCTGCAAGGATACACTGCTAACCACTAAGCCACACATGAAATATTCCCACCAAGCTATTGAATCCAAACTAACCCTGTAACTAACAGTATCATCCTATCTCCAGCCTACCATATTTCCCCCCACCAGTATGTGCTTATCTGTAAGTGCTTTTCCATGCTAGTCAATTCACAAAAGTCACTGTGTGGAGACCTTCTCTTCATTACTGTTTGCTAGACCCGTTTCTAATGCACCAATTGGCAGTCGGCCTTGAGCCACACATCATGGGCCCGTGTGTGCCATATTTGGTTCCCGAGCAACAGGTTGATGACCCCTGGTATAAGGGCACAATATTTTGATGAATAGTATCTGATCTTGCCAGGCTCAGATAAGAGTATGAAAAATCATCTGATTTTCTCATCCATAAAACTTGGACAATTTTCATGCATAATTTATTTCCATGTAACATGCATGTGGTATTCGTTTTTATACTTCAACATTTTAAAATGTGCAGGATCAAATATAGTATCCTAAGTGAATAATGGCTACGTATCCATAAAAACCAGATGCTACACAGATGATCCACATGGGATAGTTTTTTTTGCGCACCCACAATTTGTATAGCTACTTTTTTTATAAAATACTCAGAAGGGAATAGCGTATGTGCATTTTTCACATGGGTACAAAATCCATGTGAAAGAAACTGTCATCTGAATAGTCTGATTGAATTATAATGGTGATATGCTGTCTGATTTTCACTTGGACAGCACACATCCATAAAACACTCGTCTGAACGAGCCCTAATATGCTAAGCAACTAAGGCTGAATAAAAGTAGAACAGGGCATTTTCACTCTATTAGAGCTTTTTTTTAGCAATAGCGTTTTTTTAAGTTTTTTTAAATTGACCACATTCGACAGGAAATCATCTCCCAATCTCTTCATACCATGCACTGTCCTCCCTCCCCCACTGCATCTAGTTCACTCTCTGACTTTGAACCAGTTACAGAAGAAGAAGTAAGCAAGCTCCTTTCATCCTCTCGCCCGACCACTTGCACCAGTGACCCCATTCCGTCACATCTCCTCCAGTCCCTTTCCCCGGCTGTCACCTATCACTTAACAAAAATATTCAACCTTTCCCTCACTTCCGGTATTTTTCCCTCCTCATTTAAGCATGCCATCATACATCCATTACTTAAAAAACCATCCCTCGACCAAAACTGTGCCGCTAATTATAGACCTGTCTCTAATCTTCCCTTCATCTCTAAACTCCTCGAACGCCTGGTCCACTCCCGTCTTACCCGCTATCTCTCAGATAACTCTCTTCTAGACCCTCTTCAATCTGGCTTCTGCTCTTTACACTCTACTGAAACTGCCCTCACTAAAGTCTCTAATGACCTACTAACAGCTAAATCTAATGGTCACTACTCCATGCTAATTCTCTTGGATCTCTCTGCAGCATTCGATACTGTGGATCATCAGCTCCTCCTCACTATGCTCCGCTCCATCGGCCTCAAGGACACCGTTCTCTCTTGGTTCTCCTCCTATCTCTCTGACCGATCCTTCACTGTATGTTTTGCTGGTTACTCCTCCTCTCACCTTCCCCTTACTGTTGGGGTTCCTCAAGGATCAGTCCTAGGCCCCCTCCTCTTCTCGTTGTATACTGCCCCTATTGGACAAACAATCAGTAGATTTGGTTTCCAGTACCATCTCTATGCTGATGACACCCAATTATACACTTCTGCTCCTGATATCTCGCCTGCCTTATTAGAAAACACCAGTGATTGTCTTACCGCTGTCTCTAGCATCATGTCCTCCCTCTATCTGAAACTAAACCTGTCAAAAACTGAATTCCTCATGTTCTCTCCCTCTACTAACCTACCTTTGCCTGACATTGCCATCTCTGTGTGCGGTTCCACCATTACTCCAAAGCAACATGCCCGCTGCCTTGGGGTCATCCTTGATTCTGACCTTTCATTCACCCCCCACATCCGATCACTGGCTCGCTCTTCTTATCTTCATCTCAAAAACATTTCTAGAATTCGCCTTTTTCTTACTTTCGACTCTGCAAAAACTCTTACTGTTTCACTTATTCATTCTCGTCTGGACTATTGTAACTCTCTACTAATCGGCCTTCCTCTTACCAAACTCTCCCCTCTCCAATCTGTCCTGAATGCTGCTGCCAGGATCATATTCCTCACCAACCGTTACACCGATGCCTCTACCTTGTGCCAGTCATTACACTGGCTACCCATCCACTCCAGAATCCAGTACAAAACTACTACCCTCATCCACAAAGCACTCCATGGCTCAGCACCACCCTACATCTCCTCTCTGGTCTCAGTCTACCACCCTACCCGTGCCATCCGCTCCGTTAATGACCTCAGGTTAGCATCCTCAATAATCAGAACCTCCCACTCCCGTCTCCAAGACTTTACACGTGCTGCGCCGATTCTTTGGAATGCACTACCTAGGTTAATGCGATTAATCCCCAATCCCCACAGTTTTAAGCGTGCCCTAAAAACTCATTTGTTCAGACTGGCCTACCGCCTCAATGCATTAACGTAACGATCCCTGTGTGGCCTATTTAAAAAAAAAAATGAATGTTCTCATTCACTTTATGCAGTTAATAGCCCTCTGTGTCTGTACTGCTACATACTTAGGCAGTTAACTGGTTCATGCTGCTTTACATGAACACCCGAGCCTTACACTATGGCCGGTCCGAATAACTATAGCATTTGTTACCATCCACCTCTCGTGTCTCCCCTTTTCCTCATAGTTTGTAAGCTTGCGAGCAGGGCCCTCATTCCTCCTAGTATCTGTTTTGAACTGTATTTCTGTTATGCTGTAATGTCTATCGTCTGTGCAAGTCCCCTCTATAATTTGTAAAGCGCTGCGGAATATGTTGGCGCTATATAAATAAAAATTATTATTATTATTGTTATTATTTTTTTAACATCATAAAACACAGATACACATGCTCATACTAGGCTTTTGAAATCGGTAATCATTTTTCTGTTATTAAAGTAGAACAAAACAAATGCTTTGTAATATAATGGTAATAAAACACTCGTGGATTTTGTACAGTGTAACATACAATCCCCACAGCAACACCGTTCTCTCATTTTTAGGCCTATTGCTCTTACCTGTGCTTTTATATTGCTGGGAAAGCTCAACTACCAATATGCGCATCATCTGGTGATTTCATTGTGACATTGGATGCTCTTGGCATAACCGACATATCATATAGAGCCAAATTAGCAAATTCAAAAAGCATTTTTATATTTTTTGCGTATATTTCTTTAAATATTCTTCTAAAGCTAAAGCCTAGGATGTAATTATATGATACAATAACCATAACTATGTTCTTAAATGTCTGTTTACCTATAGAAATATTTGCTTCCTGTGATAAAAAAAAAAGCTATTAATTAGGTCAGGATACTACAATGATACATCTTACAGTAACATATCCATTATACGTGAAACTATTTGGGGATCATCTGACATTTAATAGCAAATAGTTCAGGAAGAATAATCCTAGAATATATATGATGCTGTGATTTCCACTATCATCCTGATTTATTTGTCCTTAATTCTGCTTTACTATTCCTGCCAGCTCTTGAATACCAAAAGCTGAGAATTTTAATATTTATACATTTAATACTGGAAATGTATGACATTTTAAAATGTATTTTTAAAGACACTTTTTTTTCCAAGCCAAAAGTTAAGGAAACGGTAATATTTCCCAATATATCAGAATTATATTGAGACTGTAGATGAATAGGCGGAGGCAGAAATTATTTATCCCCATAGCAAATTTTTGATGTTATGGAGGATCACAGCTCTTCAAAACGTTCCATGGCTATGCCTCAGCATTAAAATCGTGCTTGCCCAGGTCTGTTTGAAAGCAATTTAATAACCAGAACTGGCAAGCATGAATTGAATGTTTACCAATTTGAATACTGACAGGGTAAAAAATAATATTTCTTTCTGTAATAAATTCTATCCAATAATAATTATTTTTTACTTCTATGGCAGCAACATATTCTGCATCCCTTTACAATTCAGATAGTACACGTACAAACTAAGGCTGAATTCATATAGCCATGTTTTGTAGTCCAAGTACAGACCCTGATGCACAGAGCAGCCGCAGGTCTCCTGTCCTGAACTTGATAGTCTCATTGGTGCATATTAGGCTGTCAAGTTCAAGTCAGGAGATGACCAACGGTAAGTTTGTATATGGGTTCCGTAAACAGGCTTCAAACCATGAACAAGTGAATCCAACAACAATTAGGCATCACAGACTAGTTATCAATTCAAAGTCAACTATCTGCTCTGAAGAGCTTTCAGTCTATGTGAAAAGAGGACTGACACAAAAGGTATAGTTGATAACAAATGACTGAGAGGTGCTTTTTGCTGGAATGCCCAAATTAAATACTTTAGGCTAAAAGTACTCCGCACACATTAAAGTCAACCAAACCTGATGATTTTGGTGTGACCAGATGACAATCTAATTAAAATGGGGGCTTCCTGACTTTACTCTGACGCATGATGGCAGGTAAAAGAAAAATTAAGCAATTTTACTTGAAGCACCCATTCCATTCCCATGTCTGGCAGCTGCTTACTCCGCAATCCTAATGAATACATGAATGATCGGTCAAGCTGATCTGGCAATCAGGACAGATATCTGCTAACCAAATGGGCATTCTTCCAGCAAATTGTATGGACACACAAGAAATAGGATCACCTAACAAGTATGTCCTTACAGATAAGTATTACAAAGAAAAGTCACCGATGAGCCAATCTCTGGTGTTTTCATAATAAAGCATGCAACTAAATATGTGTTTTTTTAAGTTAAAGGGGCTGTCCAGGACTTTAACATTAGGTGGAATATTCTTCAGATATGTTATCAATGTCTGATCTGTGGGGCTGCAACCTCCAGTACCTGGACGATCAGTTGTTCAAGATATCAGAATGCCTGAAATTTCCCAGTTACAGAGCTGCGAAAGAATAGTGGCCATGGTCGTACTACACATTCAACTCCTATTGTTTTGACTGGTGGTATCTTGACTGATAGCAACACATTCTTGCCTAATCAAGGACTGGAGGTTACCACAATATCTATGTTTTTGCTTCTCTGCCTTTTTGAGGAATGACCACTAGAGTTGAGCGACCTTGACCTTTTTAGAGTCGAGCCGGGTTTCGCGAAACCCGACTATCTCAAAAGTCGAGTCGAGTGGAATTGGCCGATTATCGCGAAAAGTCGGGGATCGACCGAAACACGAAACCCAATGGGGGAGCATAGTCAGCAGTGAATAGAGGCCAGGAAAACATGTACAGAGCCCACTGTATTGGCAAAAACATCCATTCTTGCTACTGAAGCTTGTCAATCGTAATTTAGCTTATAATAATTGTAAGGCATTTGAAATTGGGGGTCATTTGGCTAAAGTTGTGGGTAGGGTTGAGCGACCTTTACTTTTATAGGATCGGGTCGGGTTTCACGAAACCCGACTTTTGAAAAAGTCGGGTCCAGTGAAATCGGCCGATCCTATAAAAAAGTCGGGGTCGGGCGAAACTCGAAACCCAATGCAGTGCATTGGGTTTCCATGGTTCCCAGGGTCTGAAGGAGCGGAAACTCTCCTTCAGGCCCTGCGATCCATATTTTAGTGTAAAATAAAGAATTAAAATAAAAAATATCGCAATACTTACCCTCTGACGCACCCTGGTACTAACCGGGAACCTTCCTTCCTTAGAATCAGCCTTCCAGGACCCTGCGGTGACGTCGCGGTGAGGTCGCGGCTTGTGATTGGCCGCGCGGCCGCCCATGTGACCGCTCGCGCGGCCAATCACAAGCCGCGACGTCACCCGCGACGTCACCGAAGGTCCTGGAAGGGCTGATTCTTAGGAAGGAAGGCTGCCGGAAAGAAGCAGGGCGCGTCCGAGGGTGAGTATATACCTAATAGGAATATACTCACCCTCGGACGCGCCCTGCTTCTTTCCGGCAGCCTTCCTTCCTAAGAATCAGCCCTTCCAGGACCTTCGGTGACGTCGCGGGTGACGTCGCGGCTTGTGATTGGCCGCGCGAGCGGTCACATGGGCGGCCGCGCGGGCGGCCGCGCGGCCAATCACAAGCCGCGACCTCACCGCGACGTCACCGCAGGGTCCTGGAAGGCTGATTCTAAGGAAGGAAGGTTCCCAGTTAGTACCAGGGCGCGTCAGAGGGTAAGTATTGCGATATTTTTTATTTTAATTCTTTATTTTACACTTAAATCTGAATTCCGATACCAATTCCCGATATCTTAAACATATCAGGAATCGGGATCGGAATTCCGATTCTAGATTCAAAAGATCGCCGACTTCATGGCCGACCCCACACTGGGGTCGGGTCGGGTTTCATGAAACCCGACCTTGCCAAAAGTCGGCGACTTTTGCAAAATTTCGACCCGTTTCGCTCAACGCTAGTTGTGGGGGGTACGGCTGGTTCAAGCAATTAGTGGGCCAAGGACATCTGGACCACGTCACGGCAGTGGAGCAGGGAGAGGTAAGTATTTCAACTTTGCAAGTGCTGTGATCCTGAGCAAGCAGGGGGGGCCCACTCATTGGCATTGGCACTGGCACAGGGCCCCTCAAAGTACAGCGGTGTGTTTGCACGGCGGGGGCGCCTCCCACCGGCAGCAACACTTTTGCGTACTATGAGAGGTCCTGTGCCAGTGACGTCGCCAACGAGTATTCCTCCCCCCACCTGATGAAGGAACCTGCACCTTCATCTACACCTTCCTCTTTGTCCCCGTGTAATGTGGTATGGTATGCGGGAAGGGGGACCTGACTTTCAGCAGGGTCACAATCTTGCAGTGTAGCGTGCACGGGGAATGTTGCGTTATGGGTCAATGTACCAGCAGACTCATCTATCACTGGCTGGGCAATGGGCAGGATGAGGGGGAAACAGATATGGGCCCAAAGAATAAAGTGGGCTAAATGCAGTTCAAAATTGGTAACAGGACTAACCAGGTGGCATTGCTTTGTTCAATGGAGGAAAACTGGAATGAGAGGCTGACACAGAGAGTAGGCCCAAATCAGTAAGTATTCTAAATGCAGTTCAAAATTGGCAACAGTAGTAAACCGGCGGCACAGCTTTGTTCACTGGAGGAGAACAGCAAGGAGCGGCCGGGACACAGATAGAAGGCCCCAACCCAACTAGTAGGCCTAATGCAGTGTTGTTTTCAACAACTACTAAACGAGAGTCGGAAGACCGAAGCAATGGAGAGGAAACCTGGGGAACACCTTGGAGTGGAACACACCGTCTCTACACCCCATACCCAATTTGTAGGCCTAATGCAGTGTAGTTTTCAACAACTACTAAACGAGAGTTGAGCAATGGAGAGGAAACCTGGGGAACACCTTGGAGTGGAACACACCGTCTCTACACCCCATACCCAATTTGTAGGCCTAATGCAGTGTTGTTTTCAACAACTACTAAACGAGAGTCGGAAGACCTAAGCAATGGAGAGGAAACCTGGGGAACACCTTGGAGTGGAACACACCGTCTCTACACCCCATACTCAATTTGTAGGCCTAATGCAGTGTAGTTTTCAACAACTACTAAACGAGAGTCGGAAGACCGAAGCAATGGAGAGGAAACCTGGGGAACACCTTGGAGTGGAACACACCG
Organism: Ranitomeya imitator; assembly: GCF_032444005.1. NCBI lineage: Eukaryota > Metazoa > Chordata > Amphibia > Anura > Dendrobatidae > Ranitomeya > Ranitomeya imitator. The sequence goes on along the minus strand of NC_091286.1, from coordinate 482,149,239 downwards.
TCTCTACACCCCATACCCAATTTGTAGGCCTAATGCAGTGTAGTTTTCAACAACTACTAAACGAGAGTTGGAAGACTGAAGCAATGGAGAGGAAACCTGGGGAACACCTTGGAGTGGAACACACCGTCTCTACACCCCATATCCAATTTGTAGGCCTAATGCAGTGTAGTTTTCAACAACTACTAAACGAGAGTCGGAAGACCGAAGCAATGGAGAGGAAACCTGGGGAACACCTTGGAGTGGAACACACCGTCTCTACACCCCATACCCAATTTGTAGGCCTAATGCAGTGTAGTTTTCAACAACTACTAAACGAGAGTCGGAAGACTGAAGCAATGGAGAGGAAACCTGGGGAACACATTGGAGTGGAACACACCGTCTCTACACCCCATACCAAATTTGTAGGCCTAATGCAGTGTAGTTTTCAACAACTACTAAACGAGAGTCGGAAGACCGAAGCAATGGAGAGGAAACCTGGGGAACACCTTGGAGTGGAACACACCGTCTCTACACCCCATACCCAATTTGTAGGCCTAATGCAGTGTAGTTTTCAACAACTACTAAACGAGAGTCGGAAGACTGAAGCAATGGAGAGGAAACCTGGGGAACACCTTGGAGTGGAACACACCGTCTCTACACCCCATACCAAATTTGTAGGCCTAATGCAGTGTAGTTTTCAACAACTACTAAACGAGAGTCGGAAGACTGAAGCAATGGAGAGGAAACCTGGGGAACACCTTGGAGTGGAACACACCGTCTCTACACCCCATACCCAATTTGTAGGCCTAATGCAGTGTAGTTTTCAACAACTACTAAATGAGAGTCGGAAGACCGAAGCAATGTAGACGAAACCTGGGGAACACCTTGGAGTGGAACACACCGTCTCTACACCCCATACCCAATTTGTAGGCCTAATGCAGTGTTGTTTTCAACAACTACTAAGCGAGAGTCGGAAGACCGAAGCAATGGAGAGGAAACCTGGGGAACACCTTGGAGTGGAACACACCGTCTCTGCACCCCATACCCAATTTGTAGGCCTAATGCAGTGTAGTTTTCAACAATTACTAAACGAGAGTCGGAAGACCGAAGCAATGGAGAGGAAACCTGGGGAACACCTTGGAGTGGAACACACCGTCTCTACACCTCATACCCAATTTGTAGGCCTAATGCAGTGTAATTTTCAACAACTACTAAACGAGAGTCGGAAGACTGAAGCAATGGAGATGAAACCTGGGGAACACCTTGGAGTGGTACACACCGTCTCTACACCCCATACCCAATTTGTAGGCCTAATGCAGTGTAGTTTTCAACAACTACTAAATGAGAGTCGGAAGACCGAAGCAATGTAGACGAAACCTTGGGAACACCTTGGAGTGGAACACACCGTCTCTACACCCCATACCCAATTTGTAGGCCTAATGCAGTGTTGTTTTCAACAACTACTAAACGAGAGTCGGAAGACGGAAGCAATGGAGAGGAAACCTGGGGAACACCTTGGAGTGGAACACACCGTCTCTGCACCCTATACCCAATTTGTAGGCCTAATGCAGTGTAGTTTTCAACAATTACTAAACGAGAGTCGGAAGACCGAAGCAATGGAGAGGAAACCTGGGGAACACCTTGGAGTGGAACACACCGTCTCTACACCTCATACCCAATTTGTAGGCCTAATGCAGTGTAATTTTCAACAACTACTAAACGAGAGTCGGAAGACTGAAGCAATGGAGATGAAACCTGGGGAACACCTTGGAGTGGTACACACCGTCTCTACACCCCATACCCAATTTGTAGGCCTAATGCAGTGTAGTTTTCAACAACTACTAAACGAGAGTCGGAAGACCGAAGCAATGGAGAGGAAACCTGGGGAACACCTTGGAGTGGAACACACCGTCTCTACACCCCATACCCAATTTGTAGGCCTAATGCAGTGTAGTTTTCAACAACTACTAAACGAGAGTCGGAAGACTGAAGCAATGGAGAGGAAACCTGGGGAACACCTTGGAGTGGAACACACCGTCTCTACACCCCATACCCAATTTGTAGGCCTAATGCAGTGTAGTTTTCAACAACTACTAAACGAGAGTCGGAAGACCGAAGCAATGTAGACGAAACCTGGGGAACACCTTGGAGTGGAACACACCGTCTCTACACCCCATACCCAATTTGTAGGCCTAATGCAGTGTTGTTTTCAACAACTACTAAACGAGAGTCGGAAGACAGAAGCAATGGAGAGGAAACCTGGGGAACACCTTGGAGTGGAACACACCGTCTTTACACCCCATACCCAATTTGTAGGCCTAATGCAGTGTAGTTTTCAACAACTACTAAACGAGAGTCGGAAGACCGAAGCAATGTAGACGAAACCTGGGGAACACCTTGGAGTGGAACACACCGTCTCTACACCCCATACCCAATTTGTAGGCCTAATGCAGTGTAGTTTTCAACAACTACTAAACGAGAGTCGGAAGACTGAAGCAATGGAGAGGAAACCTGGGGAACACCTTGGAGTGGAACACACCATCTCTACACCCCATACCCAATTTGTAGGCCTAATGCAGTGTAGTTTTCAACAACTACTAAACGAGAGTCGGAAGACCGGAAGCAATGGAGAGGAAATCTGGAGAACACCTTGGAGTGGAAGACACCGTCTCTACACCCTATACCCAATTTGTAGGCCTAATGCAGCGTAGTTTTCAACCAGAACTAAACGAGCGTCGGAAGACCGAAGCAATGGAGAGGAAACCTGGGGAACACCTTGGAGTGGAACACACCGTCTCTACACCCCATACCCAATTTGTAGGCCTAATGCAGTGTAGTTTTCAACAACTACTAAATGAGAGTCGGAAGACCGAAGCAATGGAGAGGAAACCTGGGGAACACCTTGGAGTGGAACACACCGTCTCTACACCCCATACCCAATTTGTAGGCCTAATGCAGTGTAGTTTTCGACAACTACTTAACGAGAGTCAGAAGATCGAAGCAATGGCGAGGTAACCTGGGGAACACCTTGGAGCGGCAGACACCGTTAGTAGGCCCTACCGAAGTAGTAGCCCCAATGCAGTTATCAAATTCCTAGAGGCTGAAAACAAGACTATTGACGCTCTGCTTTTTTCAAAGGAGGACAGCTGTATTGAGTGGCGCAGACAGACACAGGTAGTAGGCCTTAAACCAAAAATGTGGCTCAATGCAGTTTAAAAAAGGTTACAGGGGTACACAGGCAGCATTGCTCTGGCCAGTGGAGGACAATTTCAATAGTGGACCGCAGACAGACTTTGTACGCCTACTATTAAAAAAAGGATGTTCTATGCAATTAAAAATAGGTTCCAGGGGTCCACGGGCAGCAGTGGTGTGGTCAGTGGAGGAGTATTGGAAGGAGGGACCGCAGACAGGCGTAGTAGGCCTAACATAACAAAATTAGACTGTAGGCACTTTAAAATTGGTTACAGGGGTACACGGGCAGCAGTGGTGTGGTCAGCGGAGGACAATTTGAATTAGAGACTGCAGACAGACTTTGTAGGCTCTCCACTGTGGACCATGCATCCAACACATTAACCCAGTGCGCCGTAATGGACACGTAACTTTTTGTGGACATGGCTACTGGTCCATGCGTCTCTTGTGAGGTGCACCTTTCTACTGTTTGATTGCCTGAGTGCTATGACAATGCAGACTTTTTCATGCCGGTGGAGGGCTGGGATGGCTTTTCTTGCAAAAGAAATGTCGACTGGGTAGCTTGAACCGTGGTACAGCGTAGTTCATGTGGGCTTTATAAATATAAAACAAAGAAAAAAAGTAGGCTCCATGCACTTTCACCTGGGTTCCAGGGGTACACGGCCAGCATTGGTCTGGTCAGTGGAGAACTATTAAAAGGAGGGACCGCAGACAGGCTTAGAAGGCCTAACATAATAAAATTGGGCTGTAGGCACTTTATAATTGTTTCCAGGGGTACACGGGCAACAGTAGACAGGTCAGTGGAGGCCTAGTGGAAGGAGGGACCGCAGACAGGCTTCGAAGGCCTAACATAATAAAATTGGGCTGTAGGCACATTAAAATTGGTTCCAGGGGTACACGGGCAGCAGTAGACAGGTCACTGGAGGCCTAGTGGAAGGAGGGACCGCAGACAGGCTTCGAAGGCCTAACATAATAAAATTGGGCTGTAGGCACTTTAAAATTGGTTCCAGGGGTACACGGGCAGCAGTAGACAGGTCACTGGAGGCCTAGTGGAAGGAGGGACCGCAGACAGGCTTCGAAGGCCTAACATAATAAAATTGGGCTGTGGGCACTTTAAAATTGGTTCCAGGGGTACACGGGCAGCAGTAGACTGGTCAGTGGAGGCCTAGTGGAAGGAGGGACCGCAGACAGGCTTCGAAGGCCTAACATAATAAAATTGGGCTGTAGGCACTTTAAAATTGGTTCCAGGGGTACACGGGCAGCAGTAGACAGGTCAGTGGAGGCCTAGTGGAAGGAGGGACCGCAGACAGGCTTTGAAGCCTAACATAATAAAATTGCGCTGTGGGCACTTTAAAATTGGTTCCAGGGGTACACGGGCAGCAGTAGACAGGTCAGTGGAGGCCTAGTGGAAGGAGGGAACGCAGACAGGCTTCGAAGGCCTAACATAATAAAATTGGGCTGCAGGCACTTTAAAATTGGTTCCAGGGGTACACGGGCAGCAGTAGACAGGTCACTGGAGGCCTAGTGGAAGGAGGGACCGCAGACAGGCTTCGAAGGCCTAACATAATAAAATTGGGCTGTAGGCACTTTATAATTGTTTCCAGGGGTACACGGGCAGCAGTAGACAGGTCAGTGGAGGCCTAGTGGAAGGAGGGACCGCAGACAGGCTTTGAAGGCCTAACATAATAAAATTGGGCTGTGGGCACTTTAAAATTGGTTCCAGGGGTACACGGGCAGCAGTAGACAGGTCAGTGGAGGCCTAGTGGAAGGAGGGACCGCAGACAGGCTTCGAAGGCCTAACATAATAAAATTGGGCTGTAGGCACTTTAAAATTGGTTCCAGGGGTACACGGGCAGCAGTAGACAGGTCAGTGGAGGCCTAGTGGAAGGAGGGAACTCAGACAGGCTTCGAAGGCCTAACATAATAAATTTGGGCTGCAGGCACTTTAAAATTGGTTCCAGGGGTACACGGGCAGCAGTAGACAGGTCAGTGGAGGCCTAGTGGAAGGAGGGACCGCAGACAGGCTTCGAAGGCCTAACATAATAAAATTGGGCTGTAGGCACTTTATAATTGTTTCCAGGGGTACACGGGCAGCAGTAGACAGGTCAGTGGAGGCCTAGTGGAAGGAGGGACCGCAGACAGGCTTCGAAGGCCTAACATAATAAAATTGGGCTGTGGGCACTTTAATATTGGTTCCAGGGGTACACGGGCAGCAGTAGACAGGTCAGTGGAGGCCTAGTGGAAGGAGGGACCGCAGACAGGCTTCAAAGGCCTAACATAATAAAATTGGGCTGCAGGCACTTTAAAATTGGTTCCAGGGGTACACGGGCAGCAGTAGACAGGTCAGTGGAGGCCTAGTGGAAGGAGGGACCGCAGACAGGCTTCGAAGGCCTAACATAATAAAATTGGGCTGCAGGCACTTTAAAATTGGTTCCAGGGGTACACGGGCAGCAGTAGACAGGTCAGTGGAGGCCTAGTGGAAGGAGGGACCGCAGACAGGCTTCGAAGGCCTAACATAATAAAATTGGGCTGTAAGCACTTTATAATTGTTTCCAGGGGTACACGGGCAGCAGTAGACAGGTCAGTGGAGGCCTAGTGGAAGGAGGGACCGCAGACAGGCTTCGAAGGCCTAACATAATAAAATTGGGCTGTGGGCACTTTAAAATTGGTTCCAGGTGTACACGGGCAGCAGTAGACAGGTCAGTGGAGGCCTAGTGGAAGGAGTGACCGCAGACAGGCTTCGAAGGCCTAACATAATAAAATTGGGCTGTAGGCACTTTAAAATTGGTTCCAGGGGTACACGGGCAGCAGTAGACAGGTCAGTGGAGGCCTAGTGGAAGGAGGGACCGCAGACAGGCTTCGAAGGCCTAACATAATAAAATTGGGCTGTGGGCACTTTAAAATTGGTTCCAGGGGTACACGGGCAGCAGTAGACAGGTCAGTGGAGGCCTAGTGGAAGGAGGGACCACAGACAGGCGTAGTAGGCCTAACATAATAAAATTTGGCTGTAGACACTTTGAATTCTCTTGCAGGGGTACACAGGCAGCATTGGTGTTGTCAGCGGAGGCCGATTGTAATGAGTGTCTGCCAGTTAGTAGTCCCAAACAATAAATACATGTTAATGTCTCGCATTACAACAAAACGAAAACACAAAAGGGTGCAATCATTAGGTACAGGGGTGTGCTCCTCTGCGTAGTTTCAGACCTAGTAATTTGGCACAAAGTATTTACTTGGGTAAATACAGGACACTGCCCCTGACTATGTTAAGTACCATCATACATGTCAACACAATGGTATTGTCAGTGGCAGGAATTTACGGATGTCAGCGCATAGACTAAACATTGGTGGAACTGTGAGAGATAATTGTGCTAGTGGTAGAGCAATGTTTGAGCTGGGGGTGGGGGAACTCTCTTGTGGCTGGCGGTACTGGCCCAGGGCCCCTCATGTTACAACAGTGTGTCTGACGTTGGGTGAACACCACCACCGCCAAAGACACTTTATTGTACTATGAGGGACACAGTGGCAGTGCCGTTGACCAAAAGTGGGCACACCCACCTCTTCAGACAAACAGCACTCTCACGGGCAATACCACGGCCCCGTGTGGGGAGTTTGGCCATTTAGGGAGGTGTAAACATGTCGTATGCTGGACAATCAGCTGCTGCAAATTACGAGATTGGTAAAGTCATTCAGAGTAGTCCACAGGCAATACAGTTTCATAGGAAAGCTAGGTGTCGGCCGGGCAAGGTGGGGCAAAAGAATTTGAAATCCAGTTGTGGTTCATTTTAATGAAGGTTAGATCATCAACATTTTGGGTAGCCAGACGAGTCCTTTTTTCAGTTAATATTGAACCTGCAGCACTGAGTACTCTTTCTGATAGGGCACTAGCTGCCGGGCAAGCAAGCTCCTGCAATGCATATTCTGCCAATTCTGGCCAGGTGTCTAATTTGGATGCCCAGTAATCAAATGGGAATGACGGTTGAGGTAGAACATCGATAAGGGATGAAAAATAGTTAGTAACCATACTGGACAAATGTTGTCTCCTGTCACTTTGAATTGATGCAGCAGTACCTGTCCTGTCTGCGGTCATAGCAAAATCACTCCACAACCTGGTCAGAAAACCCCTCTATCCAACGCCACTTCTGATTTCTACATCTAACACTTCTGGTCTGCTGCCCCCTGCAGCTCGTGTGAGAACGATCACGGGCGCTGTGTGCTGGGAATGCCTGAAGCAAACGGTCAACAAGAGTTGATTGTTTGATTGCTAATATTAGTTCCAAGTTCTCATGTGGCATAATATTTTGCAATTTGCCTTTATAGCGAGGATCAAGGAGGCAGGCCAACCAGTAATCGTCATCGTTCATCATTTTCGTAATGCGTGTGTCCCTTTTGAGGATACGTAAGGCATAATCCGCCATGTGTGCCAAAGTTCCAGTTGTCAAATCTGCGGTTGTGCTTGGTTGAGGGGCAGTTTCAGGCAAATCTACGTCACTTGTGTCCCTCAAAAAACCAGAACCCGGCCTTGCCACGCCACCAATTTCCAGTGGCCCCGGAGAAGCTTCCTCATTAAAAAAATAATCATCCCCATCATCCTCCTCGTCCTCCTCCTCCTGTTCGCCTGCTACCTCGTCCTGTACACTGCCCTGACCAGACAATGGCTGACTGTCATCAAGGCTTTCCTCTTCCTCGGCTGCAGATGCCTGCTCCTTTATGTGCGTCAAACTTTGCATCAGCAGACGCATTAGGGGGATGCTCATGCTTATTTTGGCGTTGTCTGCACTAACCAGCCATGTGCATTCCTCAAAACACTGAAGGACTTGACACATGTCTTGTATCTTCGACCACTGCACACCTGACAACTCCATGTCTGCCATCCTACTGCCTGCCCGTGTATGTGTATCCTCCCACAAAAACATAACAGCCCGCCTCTGTTCGCACAGTCTCTGAAGCATGTGCAGTGTTGAGTTCCACCTTGTTGCAACGTCTATGATTAGGCGATGCTGGGGAAGGTTCAAAGAACGCTGATAGGTCTGCATACGGCTGGAGTGTACGGGCGAACGGCGGATATGTGAGCAAAGTCCGCGCACTTTGAGGAGCAGGTCGGATAACCCCGGATAACTTTTCAGGAAGCACTGCACCACCAGGTTTAAGGTGTGAGCCAGGCAAGGAATGTGTTTCAGTTGGGAAAGGGAGATGGCAGCCATGAAATTCCTTCCGTTAACACTCACTACCTTGCCTGCCTCAAGATCTACTGTGCCCAGCCACTACTGCGTTTCTCTCTGCAAGAACTCGGACAGAACTTCCGTGGTGTGTCTGTTGTCGCCCAAACACTTCATAGCCAATACAGCCTGCTGACGCTTGCCAGTAGCTGGCCCATAATGGGACAACTGGTGTGCAACAGTGGCAACTGCAGATGGAGTGGTTGGGCGACTGCGGTCTGTGGACGAGCTCTAACTTCTGCAGAAGGACGAGGAGGAGGAGGAGGGGGTGCGAACACCTACAGCCAACTGTTTCCTAGACCGTGGGCTAGGCAGAACTGTCCCGAAATTGATGTCCCCTGTGGACCCTGCATCCACCACATTCACCCAGTGTGCCGTGATGGACACGTAGCGTCCCTGTCCATGCCTACTGGTCCATGCATCTGTTGTCAGGTGCACCTTTGCACTCACAGATTGCCTGAGTGCATGGACGATGCGCTCTTTAACATGCTGGTGGAGGGCTGCTATGGCTTTTCTCGAAAAGAAGTGTCGACTGGGTAGCTCGTAGCGTGGTTCAGCGTAGTCCATCAGGGCTTTGAAAGCTTCGCTTTCAACTAACCGGTAGGGCATCATCTCTAACGAGATTAGTCTAGCTATGTGGGCGTTAAAACCCTGTGTACGCGGATGCGAGGATAAGTACTTCCTTTTTCTAACCAGAGTCTCATGTAGGGTGAGCTGGACTGGAGAGCTGGAGATCGTGGAACTAGCGGGTGTGCCGGTGGACATGGCAGAATGAGACGGTTGGAGACGGTATTGTTTCCGCCGGTGCCCTAGATGCAGTGTTTCCTACTACGAAACTGGTGATTCCCTGACCCTGACTGCTTTGGCCTGGCAAAGAAACCTGCACAGATACTGCAGGTGGTGCGGAAAATGGTGGCCTTACAGTGACGGCAGGGATGTAGCGTTGCTGACTAGCTTCATTGGCCGAGGGTGCTACAACCTTAAGGGACGTTTGGTAGTTAGTCCAGGCTTGCAAATGCATGGTGGTTAAATGTCTATGCATGCAACTTGTATTGAGACTTTTCAAATTCTGACCTCTGCTTAAGGTAGTTGAACATTTTTGACAGATGACTTTGCGCTGATCAATTGGATGTTGTTTAAAAAAATGCCAGACTGCACTCTTTCGAGCCTCGGATCCCTTTTCAGGCATTGCAGACTGAGCTTTAACCGGATGGCCACGCTGTCCTCCAACAGGTTTTGGCTTTGCCACGCATTTTGTCCCATCTACGGGCCCGGCAGATGGAACCTGTTGCGATGTTGATGCCTGCTGCGGCCCCTCCTCCTCCGCTTCAGAACTACTGCCGCCTGCACCCTGTTCCCCCAATGGCTGCCAATCGGGGTCAACAACTGGGTCATCTATAACCTCCTCTTCTAGCTCGTGCGCAACTTCGTCTGTGTCACCGTGTAAGTCGGTGGTAGAGCGTTCGTGATGGGGCAACATAGTCTCATCAGGGTCTGATTCTGGATCAGTACCCTGCGAGGGCAATGTTGTGACACACAACACTGAAAAAGACCAGTATACAATGCCAGTATCAAAAAACCTGAAATTTTATTAAACATAAATACAAATTAAAATCACAATTACAAAGCAAGGTAACTACAACGAAAGCAGGGATCAAGCCACTCTTGGTGTATAACCAATACCAGGTCTAGTAAAGAGCCTACAATACTAATAGTTTACACAAGACTTGTGTCCGCAATGCTACAAACTATCCAGTGTAGGGGCACCATATATGGCCCTAGTAACCAACTAATAGCATTGACATAGACATAACACGCATAACATAAGTAGGCACTTACATGTAATCCTATCTTTGTGTGGCGTCCCTGCCGCCCCAACGCACGTTTCGCTTCTTCGTCAGGAGGCGTGCTGACGAAGAAGCGAAACGTGCGTTGGGGCGGCAGGGACGCCACACAAAGATAGGATTACATGTAAGTGCCTACTTATGTTATGCGTGTTATGTCTATGTCAATGCTATTAGTTGGTTACTAGGGCCATATATGGTGCCCCTACACTGGATAGTTTGTAGCATTGCGGACACAAGTCTTGTGTAAACTATTAGTATTGTAGGCTCTTTACTAGACCTGGTATTGGTTATACACCAAGAGTGGCTTGATCCCTGCTTTCGTTGTAGTTACCTTGCTTTGTAATTGTGATTTTAATTTGTATTTATGTTTAATAAAATTTCAGGTTTTTTGATACTGGCATTGTATACTGGTCTTTTTCAGTGTTGTGATAGTAATTCTAGTTCAGATGCCCCGGATTTATGTGGGTTTTTGTGGTATGGAGGGCAATGTTGTGGTCTGAGTCAAAGGACCAGCATAGTAGTCTGGCTGTGGCTGTGCATCAGTGCACTCCATGTCAGATTCAACTTGTAATGGGCATGGCATGTTAACTGTTTCACTTTCTAAACCAGGGACGGTATGTGTAAAGAGCTCCATGGAGTACCTGTTGTGTCGCCTGCTGCATCCTTCTCTGCTGTTGTTTTTGCTGAAGAGGACAAGGAAGCGACTTGTCCCTGACCGTGAACATCCACTAACGACGCGCTGCTTTTACATTTACCAGTTTCAAAAGAGGAGGCAAAAGAGCTTTGAGTCTGAGTCAGCAAGGTAAGCCAAAACTTGCTCTTGCTGCTCCGGCTTTAAAAGCGGTTTTCCTACTCCCAGAAAAGGGAGCGTTCGAGGCCTTCTGTAGCCAGACGACGAACCTGGCTCCACAGCTCCAGACTTAGGTGCAATATTTTTTTTTCCCACGACCACCTGATGCTCCACTACCACTACCATCATTACCAGCTGACAATGAACGCCCACGGCCACGACGTCTTCCACCAGACTTCCTCATTGTTTTAAAAACGTAACCAAAGTAACGGTATTTGTTGCTGTCAAACAACTTACACGGTGAGCTATAACTTCAGTATGATTTAGATATCCCTTTACAGGTGGGTGAGACCGCAAGGAAAATCAGGCACAATGTTACACACTCTGTTTTCGGTGGCAACAAATGAGAGAGATGCCACACACGCAGGACTGTCACTCAAGCACAAATGTCAATATTGATCTCCCACTTTTTTTTTTTTTTTTTTTCAGGGAGAATTTAGAAACCAAAAAAAAAAAAAAATAGGCTTTCTATGGCCCACTATTTCAGAGACAGAGATGGCACACCCAGGAGTCAGGACTGGCACACAAGCTGAAAGGCCAATATTAATCTCCCACTGATTTTTTTTTTATTTTTTCAGGGAGAATTTAGAAACCAAATTTAAAAAAAATGATTTTTTTCAGGGAGAATTTAGAAACCAAATAAAAAAAATGATTTTTTCAGGGAGAATTTAGAAACCAAATAAAAAAAAATAGGCTTTCTATGGCCCACTATTTGAGAGAGAGAGATGGCACACCCAGGAGTCAAGACTGGCACACAAGCAGAAAGGCCAATATTAATCTCCCACTGATTTGTTTTTATTTTTTCAGGGAGAATTTAGAAACCAAATAAAAAAAAAAATAGGCTTTCTATGGCCCACTATTTGAGAGACAGAGATGGCACACCCAGGAGTCAGGAATGGCACACAAGCAGAAAGGCCAATATTAATCTCCCACTGATTTTTTTTTTATTTTTTCAGGGAGACTTTAGAAACCAATTAAAAAAAATGATTTTTTCAGGGAGAATTTAGAAACCAAATAAAAAAAAAATAGGCTTTCTATGGCCCACTATTTGAGAGAGAGAGATAGCACACCCAGGAGTCAGGAGTGGCACACAAGCAGAAAGGCCAATATTAATCTCCCACTGATTTTTTTTTATTTTTTCAGGGAGAATTTAGAAACCAAATAAAAAAATAAATAAATAGGCTTTCTATGGCCGCATTTGAGAGAGAGATGGCACACTCAGGACTGGCACACAAGCCCAGAGGCCAATATTAATCTCCCACTGTTTTTTTTTTTTCAGGGAGAATTTATAACCCCCCCCAAAAAAAAAAAAACAGAAAAATAAAAAGGCTTTCTATGGCCCACTATGTGAGAGAGATGGCACACACAGGGATGGCACTCTAGCAGAAATGCCAATCTTAATCTCCCACAACTTATTTTTTTAGGGAGAATTAAAAAAAAAAAAAAAACAACAGGGACTGTCCTACAATTACTATCTCCCTGCAGTAATCTCAGCCAGGTATGGCAGGCAGCAATAAGGAGTGGACTGATGCACAAATTAAGTAAAAAGTGTGGACAAACAAACAAGATAGCTGTGCAGAAAGGAAGGAACAACAGGATTTGTGCTTTGAAAAAAGCAGTTGGTTTGCACAGCGGCGTACACACAGCAATGCAGCTATCAGGGAGCCTTCTAGGGCAGCCCAATGAGCTACAGCGCTGAGGAAAAAAAAATATAGCTTCCACTGTCCCTGCAAACAAAAGGTGGTGTTGGACAGTGGAAATTGCTACAGCACAAGCGGTTTGGTGGTTAATGCCTAACGCTATCCCTGCTTCTGACGAAGCGGCAGCAACCTCTCCCTAGGCTCAGATCAGCAGCAGTAAGATGGCGGTCGGCGGGAACGCCTCTTTATAGCCCCTGTGACGCCGCAGACAGCAAGCCAATCACTGCAATGCCCTTCTCTAAGATGGTGGGGAACAGGACCTATGTCATCACGCTGCCCTCACTCTGCGTCCACCTTCATTGGCTGAGAAATGGCGCTTTTCGCGTCATTGAAACGTGACTTTGGCGCGAAAGTCACGTACCGCATGGCCGACCCCACACAGGGGTCGGGTCGGGTTTCATGAAACCCGACTTTGCCAAAAGTCAGCGACTTTTGAAAATGAACGATCCGTTTCGCTCAACCCTAATGACCACAGTTATTAAATGGGTTTGATATTTAGGGAGTCTCCTGGACATGAACTTAAAACTTCAACTGTTCTTCAAGCTACTGAGTTATCACTTTTAGGCTGCGTTCACACTAGCAGTATTTGGTCAGTATTTTACATCAGTATTTGTAAGCCAAAACCAGGAGTGGGTGATAAATACAGAAGTGGTGCATATGGTTCTATTATACTTTTCCTCTAATTGTTCCACTCCTGGTTTTGGCTTACAAATACTGATGTAAAATACTGACCAAATACTGCTAGTGTGATGGCAGCCTTACTTTGTGACATGGTGTGAAAAGCAAAATAAGCCACTAAATTGCTCCTTGATTGGAGAAGCTGTTCTCCGATGATGTTTAAATACCATTCTTTATTTATGACCATGTTCTTAGGCAATATTGTGAGTGAGCCCACTCCGTTAGATGAAAAGCAACTTCACACATATGAATGGTCTCAGTATGTTTTACCGTTAGCATTACACAGGATTCATGGTAGTGCTCATCTTTTCTTCTTAGGACAATCATTTTTTCAGATGTCCAGAATAGTCTAAAGAGGGTTTCATGAGTATGTGTCTAGTAGTAAAATATTATTGAATAATTACAGAAAAACAAAGTACATAATGTATAAAGAACAAAGAATAATGAGAAAATAATGTGGCCATAATAAGGTCCTATTCTGGTGTACTTACATGAACATTTATTTCTACAACCTAATAACTTTAACCACTATTTTTGAAGTTGATGAAACTACACTGAGTGCACAATTAATAGGCAATTTGTATTTTTGATGATTAATTTTATTATTGAACAACTAAGGGTGCTGTCGGTCAATCTAAAAGGTTTATAAACCCGAATATTTTGGAAAGTAAAAGTGAGGTTTCTTCTTTCCTACAATATCAAGGTGTGCATAATTAGACAAGCATTAGTGCACAGAATTAATACATGACAGGGTTTGGGAGTTAATTTTTGAGCCCATCTTCAACCCCCAAAGGTCTAACTAGTTCATCTTTAATAATACCAGCCCAAGCAGTACCCCACATCTACATTGCTGAGTCAAAGTGGAGGTCTGTACTCATTTTTGATCCAGCAATTGGCCAACTATTTGGTCTCTCAAGAGGCACTCTAATATCATCAGTCCATAAAACCTTTGAAAAATCTCTGTTCAGAAGTTTCTTTGTCCGGTCTTTTTTTTCAACTTCTGTGTCTTGTTCAGTGGTCAGCTTTCAGACTTCCTAACCTTTGCCATGTCTCTGAGCACTCAACTCCTTGTACTACAGGGCACTGCAAGAAGGTTGCAGTTCTGGAATGTGATAGCACTGGAGGGTAATAGGCTCCTGGTTGCTTCACCTTTCATCCTTCTCAAATATTTGGCAGTTAACCTATTCACGACCTTTGATGTATATTAACTTGAAAGTCATCACTGGGAGGGGATGATTTGTCATAACAGACCCCCGAGCCTAGTCATTATGGAGCCCCTGTGAATGCTGGCTCGTGGCCGACCTTCAAAGGAGATCATAATTCCTGCAATACAAAGCAGTGCTAAAGCCCTGCCATGTACAGCACAGGCAACCAATTGATTGCAGCTTCAAGTTTCCTAAAGGGACCATTAAGTAAAAAAGGTTTTAATATGTGAACAAAATATAAAAAACACAAACGTTTCAAATCACCCCCCCTCTTGCCCCAATGTAAATAAAGCACTAAAAAAAATTAAAAATACATACCTGTTGTTAGGAGTCGGGATTATTCCCCTGCACAGGATAGATCCCAAGCCTTAACTTCCTCTGCGGTCTTCCATTCAGTCTCGACCGCAGTGGATGCTGCTCAGCAAAGACGTCGGTCTCAGCACCTTGCTCAGACTCGGGCTGTTATCGTTGCCTCTCCAGGTTCAGCTATGGTAACTAATAATAGACAGCAGCGAGCTGTCATTCCTGAGACTAAGTCCAGGATTCACTCTATTAAGCATGCTCATGAGGTGGCAACCTCTTATTGGTGGTTGTTCATCAGCTGCTCAGGTCCTGTGTCGGCTCTGGATTGGCCCACGAGCAAGGTCCTGTCTGATTGGCACAGTCTATGAAAGGATCTTTGGCGCACCAAGATCATTTATGTTATATGTGTGTGTGGAACACTATGGTAGTGTGGACTTGTTTGTGAGTGCACAGGGCAGGCATATAGCCTTTAGATTCTGGCACCTCTGGAGAGGAGTTCGTGTGTGTGCATACTCTGTGACTGTGTCCATTACCTGTTTCCTTGCCCCTGAGAGGGTTGCATTCACCTGTGAAGTAACAGGGGATTTCACGTAGCGCCATTTTCTCTAGTATGGCATCTACCTGCGCCATACTGTCTCGGGAAAGCTGGATTTCTGTCTCTACCCCTCTGTGAAGCTAACACAGTTGGGTAATTAGCTTCATTCACACAGGGTGACATTTAACCCAGTGTGTTTTCAAGATCGCTTGCCGCACGCTTCCGCCATCGTTTACTAGCTGCGGTTTTTCAACTCTGCATGGTGGACCCCGGGTTGCAATCGCACTTCATCTTACAGTGCCGGCAAAAAAAATCTTTACACTTGCGCAGCAAAAAAAACTTCACATATAAAATCCACATCATAATTTCACTTTTTAAAAGTGTACACAAAGGGGGAGATAATAAAAAACTGTCTAATATTAAAGCTGGCTTTGTTGCAAATATCAACCAATCAATGCTCAGTTTTCACTTCTCTGGTTAAGCGAAAGCTGCACTCTGATTGGCTGTTGTGTGCAGCCCAGCCAGTTTTGCTATTAGGCAGTCTTTTATTATCTCCCTCAGTTTTTTATTATCCCCCACGATGGGTCGAAAGAAGCTTAAAATGGAAGAGAAATCCCGTGCCTTGACTCTGCTCAAGGGGGATTCGGTGATTGCTGTAGCTAGAGATCTGGGAGTGTCAAGAGAAGCAATTTATCAACTGAAGCGGTCGGCGGTATCATTGCCTCCTGGGATGGTACCGCAGAGGAAGTCAGGCTCTGGCGCACCTAAGAAGACTTCACCAAGGACTGATAAGCTTCTGAAGCGTGAAGTGATGTCACATCCTTCTATAACTGCCGTTGAACTAAAAAACAAGTACCCTATGCTCCTCCAGAACATCACAACTAGGACAATTCGTCACCGCCTGCAGAAGGACCTGGATCCACCAAGTTGCCGTGCCGCAAAGAAGCCCCTGCTCACAGCAGCAATGAAGACAAAAAGGCTTGCCTTTTGTAAGAAATATCAAGATTGGACATCTGAAGAATGGAAGAAAGTGATGTTTAGTGATGAGAGCACTTTCAGGATGGTCAAGGGAGGCTCAAAGGTTGTGTGTCGTCCGAGTACCGTGTCACGGTATGACCCAAAATATACAGTACTAATGGAGGTGCTGAAGACACTGTGGGTAAACATGGACTCCATATTCTTAGCCAGCCTTGCTGAATCCATGCCTAAACGACTGCAGATAATAATAATCTTAATAATCTTTATTTTTATATAGCGCTAACATATTCCGCAGCGCTTTACAGTTTTGCACACATGCAGATGGTGATAAAATGTAAGGGTGACAAGACAAAATACTAATTATAATAAAATATCCACATTAAAACACTTGAATCCACTTGAATATTAAGATTTTGTGGTTTCATTGAACTTGTAAAGATTTTTTTTGCCGGCACTGTAATTTATATTTAGTGCAATCTACCAGCCCTAACACTTGTTTATGGTAAACGGTGTAAAGAGGAAAAAAAATAAAAAGCCAGAATTAGACTTTTTTGGCTTCTGCACATTGCAATAGCACGCAATAAGAGGCAATCAAAACATCGTATATAGCTCTCACCCAGTCACAGATCCTAAAAAAATGGAAATGCTACTGTTCTCGGAAAATCTAATTTTCTGACAAAGTTCTGATTTATTTTTCACTACTTAAATAAAAAAAACTATACATATTTAGAATTTGTGTACTCGTACGGACCAGGAGAATCATATTGCCTGGTTAGTTTTACTATATATTGAATATGGTAAATAAGAAAAAAACTATTGTGAAATTATACTTTTTTTGTAATTTAACCACATATGCAATGTTTTGCCATTTTCTAGTACACTGTTATGATCCGGTGACCTTGGAGCAGCATGAAAACTTTCACTGGAGTAGGTGGTAACAATACTGACCGCAAATCCTGATCTTAACACCGCAACTAGAAGTAGCAGTGGGGTGTACCTAACAAACCCTAGACACCTCGTCACAGCCAGAGGACTAGATACCCCTATAGATGTAAATAGGAATACTATCTTGCCTCAGAGCAGAACCCCAAAGGATAGGCAGCCCCCCACAAATATTGGCTGTGAGTAGGAGAGGAAAGACAAACACAGGCAGAAAACAGGATTTAGCACAAGAGGCCACTCTAGCTAAAATAGGAAAGGATAGAACAGAGTCCTGTGCGGTCAGTATAAAAACCCTTCCAAAATTATCCACAGCAGATTATACAAAAAATTCCTCCATCTAACTAAAGGCGTGGAACGTATATCTGCAACTCCAGAGACTCCTACATTCAGAGCAGGAATACAATCAAAAAACAAGCACACAGCTTGTGTGCCATAGAAAAAGAAACAGACACTTATCTTTGCTGAATTGGCAGCTAAGCAGGAGAAGCCAGACAGAGATCCAACACTTTCCAAGAAACATTGACAACTGGCAAGGACTAATGAGTCCTGCAAACCTAAATACCCCAGTCAGAATTGTAATCAGCAGATACACCTGTCTAGGACTGCAGGCCAGGGACAACTGCATTACCACCTACAACCACCGGAGGGAGCCCAAAAGCAGAATTCACAACAGTACACCATAAGCCAATAGTGTCATGCAAAATTACAACTCGTCCCTCATATGGCTATACTGATGTAAAAATAAAAAAAGTTATGGCTCTTGGAAGAAGGGGAGGAAACAGTAAAAGCCCCCAAAAGGAAAATCACATGGTCATGAAGGGGTTAATGTGTATCTTAGCAAATTCCAGAGTGCTGCATCCCTCTGTAAGATTTTTAATAGTGATGGGCAAGAATGCTCACTACTTGAGATTTCCCGAGCATTCTCGGGTGTTCTCCAAGTATTTGGGCGTGCTCGGAGGTTTAGTTTGTGTCCCCGCAGCTGCATGATTTGCGGCTGTTAGTGTCATGATCCCAATGGCAGGGGATCACTAAAGGACAAGCACAGATACAAACAAGCTCTAGGGCGATGGAACCTGAGCTGACCGCGACCCTGAACCTAACACACAAATAAAAGTAGCCGAGGAACGTGCCTACGATGATCCTAGACGTCTCGCTCCAGCCGAAGATCTAACTTCCCCTATTAGAAGAAACACAGACCTCTCTTGCCTCCAGAGAAATCCCCCACAGAAATAGCAGCCCCCCACATATAATGACGGTGAAATGAGAGGAAAGCACATACGCAGTATGAAAACAGTTTCAGCAAAATGAGGCCCGCTAAGCTAGATAGCAGAGGATACAAAAGTGAACTGCGCGGTCAGCGAAAAACCCTTCAAAAAACCATCCTGAAATTACTTGAACTCATGTGCCAACTCATGGCACATGAGGAGCAATTTCAGCCCACTAGAGCAACCAGCAGCAAGAATCACATATCTGCAGGCTGGACTAAAAACCAAATAAAGCAAAACACCAAAACAGGAAAATCCAAACTTAGCTTGACCAGAAGGTTCTAGGAGCAGGGAGCAGAGGTAACAAGACACACTGGATACATTGATAACCGGCGAGGAAATGCCAGCAAAGCCAGGTTAAATAGGAAACTCCCATATCCTGATGGAACAGGTGGAACCCAGAGACCAGGAAAGACAAGTCACCCAGTACCATCAGTAACCACCAGAGGGAGCCCAAAAACAGAACTCACAACAGTACCCTTCCCTTGAGGAGGGGTCACCGAACCCTCACGAGAACCACCAGGGCGACCAGGATGAGCCCTATGAAAAGCGCGAACCAAATCATCAGCATGAACATCCGAGGCAACCACCCAAGAATTATCCTCCTGACCATAACCCTTCCACTTGACCAAATACTGGAGTTTCCGTCTGGAAACACGAGAATCCAAGATCTTCTCCACAACATACTCCAATTCTCCCTCCACCAGCACTGGAGCAGGAGGCTCAAGCGAAGGAACAACAGGTACCTCATACTTCCGCAACAACGACCGATGGAACACATTATGAATAGCAAACGATGCCGGGAGATCCAAACGAAACGACACAGGGTTAAGAATTTCCAAGATCCTATAGGGACCGATGAACCGAGGCTTGAACTTAGGAGAAGAGACCTTCATAGGAACAAAACGAGAAGACAACCACACCAAGTCACCAACAAGAAGTCGAGGACCCACGCGGCGACGGCGATTAGCAAACTGCTGAGCCTTCTCCTGAGACAACTTCAAATTGTCCACCACATGACTCCAAATCCAATGCAACCTATCCACCACCATGTCCACTCCAGGACAATCAGAAGGTTCCACCTGACCAGAGGAAAAACGAGGATGAAACCCCGAATTACAAAAGAAAGGAGAAACCAAGGTAGCAGAACTAGCCCGATTATTAAGGGCAAACTCGGCCAGCGGCAAAAAGGTAACCCAGTCATCCTGATCAGCAGAAACAAAACACCTTAAATAAGTTTCCAAGGTCTGATTAGTTCGTTCAGTCTGGCCATTCGTCTGAGGATGGAATGCAGACGAAAAGGACAAATCAATGCCCATCTTAGCACAGAACGTCCGCCAAAATCTAGACACAAACTGGGATCCCCTGTCAGAAACGATGTTCTCAGGAATCCCATGCAAACGAACCACATTCTGAAAAAACAGAGGGACCAACTCAGAGGAGGAAGGCAACTTAGGCAAGGGTACCAGATGAACCATTTTAGAAAAGCGATCACACACAACCCAGATGACGGACATTTTTTGAGAGACAGGGAGATCCGAAATAAAGTCCATGGAAATGTGCGTCCAAGGCCTCTTCGGGATAGGCAAAGGTGACAACAATCCACTGGCCCGAGAACAGCAAGGCTTAGCCCGAGCACAAACCTCACAAGACTGCACAAAAGAACGCACATCCCTCGACAAGGAAGGCCACCAAAAAGACCTGGCCACCAAGTCTCTAGTACCAAATATTCCAGGATGACCTGCCAAAGCAGAAGAATGGACCTCGGAGATGACTCTACTGGTCCAATTATCCGGAAAAAACAGTCTCTCAGGCGGACAACGATCAGGTTTACCCGCCTGAAACTCCTGCAAAGCACGTCGCAAGTCTGGGGAGACAGCAGACAAAATCACCCCATCCCTAAGGATACCAGAGGGCTCAGAATTTCCAAGGGAGTCAGGCACAAAACTCCTAGAAAGAGCATCCGCCTTCACATTCTTTGAACCTGGCAGGTATGAAACCACAAAATTGAAACGAGAGAAAAACAGTGACCAACGAGCCTGTCTAGGATTCAGACGCCTGGCAGACTCAAGGTAAATCAAATTTTTGTGATCAGTCAAGACCACCACACGATGTCTAGCACCCTCTAGCCAATGACGCCACTCCTCAAATGCCCACTTCATGGCCAAAAGTTCCCGATTACCAACATCATAATTCCGCTCAGCCGGCGAAAACTTTCTAGAAAAAAACGCGCATGGCTTCATCACTGAGCCATCGGAGCTTCTCTGTGACAAAACCGCCCCCGCTCCAATCTCGGAAGCATCGACCTCAACCTGAAAAGGGAGCGAAACATCTGGCTGACGCAACACAGGAGCAGAAGAAAACCGGCGCTTAAGTTCCTGAAAGGCCTCCACAGCCGCAGGAGACCAATTAGCAACATCAGCACCCTTCTTAGTCAAATCCGTCAAAGGCTTAACAACACTAGAAAAATTAGTTATAAAACGACGATAGAAATTAGCAAAGCCCAAGAACTTCTGTAGACTCTTAAGAGATGTAGGCTGCGTCCAGTCACAAATAGCCTGAACCTTGACGGGATCCATCTCAATAGTAGAAGGGGAAAAAATATACCCCAAGAAAGAAATCTTCTGGACTCCAAAGAGACACTTTGAACCTTTTACAAACAAGGAATTGGCCCGCAGGACCTGAAACACCTTCCTGACCTGCTGAACATGAGACTCCCAGTCATCAGAAAAAACCAAAATATCATCCAAATACACAATCATAAATTTATCCAGATATTCACGGAAAATATCGTGCATAAAGGACTGGAAGACTGAAGGAGCATTAGAAAGTCCAAAAGGCATTACCAAATACTCAAAATGGCCCTCAGGCGTATTAAATGCGGTTTTCCACTCATCACCTTGCTTTATTCGTATAAGATTATACGCACCCCGAAGATCAATCTTAGTGAACCATTTAGCCCCCTTAATGCGAGCAAACAAATCAGTCAACAATGGCAAAGGATACTGATATTTTACGGTAATCTTATTCAAATGACGATAATCTATACAAGGCCTCAAGGAACCATCTTTTTTGGCCACGAAAAAAAAACCTGCTCCCAAAGGGGACAAAGATGGACGGATATGTCCCTTTTCCAAGGACTCCTTAACATAATCCCGCATAGCAGTATGCTCTGGCACTGACAGATTGAACAAACGACCTTTAGGAAATTTACTGCCTGGAATTAAATTTATAGCACAATCGCAATCCCTGTGAGGAGGAAGCGAACTGAGCTTAGGCTCCTCAAAAACATCCCGATAGTCAGACAAAAACACAGGAATCTCAGAAGGAGTAGATGAAGCGATAGAAATCGGAGGTGCATCATCATGAACCCCCTGACAACCCCAGCTTAACACAGACATTGATTTCCAGTCAAGGACTGGATTATGAGTTTGTAACCATGGCAGACCAAGTACTAGAACATCATGCAAATTATACAGTACCAGGAAGCGAATCACCTCCTGATGAACGGGAGTCATACGCATGGTCACTTGTGTCCAGTACTGAAGTTTATTCATAGCCAAAGGTGTAGAGTCAATTCCCTTCAAAGGAATAGGGACTTCCAGAGGCTCCAGACTAAACCCACAGCGATTGGCAAATGACCAATCCATAAGACTCAGGGCAGCGCCTGAATCCACATAGGCATCGACGGAATGGATGATAATGAACAAATCAGAGTCACAGACAGAATGAACTTAGACTGTAAAGTACTAATGGCAACAGACTTATCAACCTTTTTTGTGCGTTTAGAGCATGCTGATATAACATGAGCTGAATCACCACAATAAAAGCACAACCCTTTTTTCCGCCTATACTTTTGCCGTTCACTTCTGGACTGAATTCTATCACATTGCATTATCTCAGGTGACGGTTCAGACGACACCGCCAAATGATGCACAGGTTTGCGCTCCCGTAAACGCCGATCAATCTGAACAGCCATAGTCATAGACTCATTCAGACCAGCAGGCGCAGGGAACCCCACCATAACATCTTCAATGGCCTCAGAAAGGCCATCTCTGAACTTTGCAGCCAGAGCGCACTCATTCCACTGAGTAAGCACCGACCACTTCCGAAATTTTTGACAATAAATTTCTGCTTCATCTTGCCCCTGAGAGAGGGCCAACAAAGCTTTTTCAGCCTGAATCTCTTGGTTAGGTTCCTCATAGAGCAAACCCAATGCCAGAAAAAACGCATCCGCATTAAGCAACGCAGGGTCCCCTGGTGCCAATGCAAATGCCCAATCCTGAGGGTCACCCCGCAGGAAAGATATAATATCTTGAAAGATATAATTATCTTGACTTGCTGAGCAGGGTCTCCAGAGGAGCGAGATTTCAAAGAAAGAAACAACTTGCAATTGTTCCTAAAATTCAGAAAACGAGATCTATCTCCAGAAAAAAACTCTGGGACAGGAATTCTAGGTTCAGACATAGGAGCATGTACAACAAAATCCTGTATATTTTGAACCTTAGTGGCAAGATTATTCAGGCTGGAAGCCAAACTCTGGACGTCCATGATAAACAGCTGGGATCAGAGCCATTCAAAGATTAAGAGGAGGAGGAAGTAGCCAGGCTGCAATAAGGCTAGGCAGCAAACTCTGAGGGAAAGAGAAAGGAAAAAAAAAAAAAAAAAACTTCCTCAGACTACTTATCCTCCTACTTCAGCCAATACAATTAACACTTTGTGGGCCGGTTATACTGTCATGATCCCAATGGCAGGGGATCACTAAAGGACAAGCACAGATACAAACAAGCTCTAGGGCGATGGAACCTGAGCTGACCGCGACCCTGAACCTAACACACAAATAAAAGTAGCCGAGGAACGTGCCTACGATGATCCTAGACGTCTCGCTCCAGCCGAAGATCTAACTTCCCCTATTAGAAGAAACACAGACCTCTCTTGCCTCCAGAGAAATCCCCCACAGAAATAGCAGCCCCCCACATATAATGACGGTGAAATGAGAGGAAAGCACATACGCAGTATGAAAACAGTTTCAGCAAAATGAGGCCCGCTAAGCTAGATAGCAGAGGATACAAAAGTGAACTGCGCGGTCAGCGAAAAACCCTTCAAAAAACCATCCTGAAATTACTTGAACTCGTGCCAACTCATGGCACATGAGGAGCAATTTCAGCCCACTAGAGCAACCAGCAGCAAGAATCACATATCTGCAGGCTGGACTAAAAACCAAATAAAGCAAAACACCAAAACAGGAAAATCCAAACTTAGCTTGACCAGAAGGTTCTAGGAGCAGGGAGCAGAGGTAACAAGACACACTGGATACATTGATAACCGGCGAGGAAATGCCAGCAAAGCCAGGTTAAATAGGAAACTCCCATATCCTGATGGAACAGGTGGAACCCAGAGACCAGGAAAGACAAGTCACCCAGTACCATCAGTAACCACCAGAGGGAGCCCAAAAACAGAACTCACAACATGTTAGACAACCTGAACACATACAGGAATTGCCTGTTTGTTAGGGAATCCCCAAAAATATTCAGGCTGTCTAACAGTCGCAAATCATGCAGCTACGGGGACAGAAACTAAATCTCCGAGCACGCCCAAATACTTGGAGAACACCCGAACATGCTCGGGAAATCTCGAGTAATGAGCATACTCGTCCATCATTAATTTTTAACAATTTTTACCTTTCAGGGTCAGCTAAATCTCTTTTATGACCCATTTTGCTTGAGGAAATCAAGCTGCCTAATAACTGTACAGCTTAATAAGGAGTATTGTATCCTTAGACCATATTTTCTCTCATTACACAAATACACATAATCTGATCTGCTTCATCCAGTAAGCGATCAAGTTCATACAGCTTGGAGTTGGAAAATCTGCAGAAAATGATGATATGGTCAAAATACTTCCTAATAATTTAGCATATGGCGGAAAAGGATCAATCTAATAGTGCAAACTACAAAAGATGCACTTTCATATTGGGAGATTAGCAGAAGTGTGGATTAGCCTGGAATGGCAATTATAGTACCGAAGAATTTTAACTGCTTGAGATAAAAAAACAAGGAAAGTACAAGACTAAGATTATGTGAGAATAAGGAGACTGACTTCATAGGCTATAAATACTCAAGTGTTACATTTTTTAGTAGCTGTAACATCATTTGCTCACATATAGTGATTTGTGATAGTACAGGGACTTAAAAAGTATTTTATTAGTTCTAGAGTCCAAAGTTTTCCAAAGTTCTAAACTCTAGTTTTATTAACCCTTTACACCAAATCAATGCTAAAATCTTACACTACATTTATACAATTTTTAATTGATACTCATCTGTAAAAAAAACCTTTTCTACATTGAATTAACTAAAAATGTATCTCTAAGGTATTAGAGATGAGCGAGCACTAAAATGATTGGGTGTTCGTTGCTCAAGCAATTCCTAATACTCGCACCCTCGTTTCGAGTGGTGAGTATAATGGAAGTCAATGGTAAAGCCGGGATTTTTTTCAGCAGACTCTAGTAAGAGATCTGGGGGCAGTGAAAATTATCACATGAATGGGAAAATTACTAAATGGAAGGAGAACAGCATGGGGAAGACCACTGGAAGCATCTCTGACTCCCTGATCACTTCTACAATGGTGTCACACTTTTACTCCACTTTAAAGAGCGGCAATAAAACATTCCAAAAAGATGAGAAATTGCATTTTACAAGGGAAAAAATGTTGAGTTACATTTTTTTCTGCATAATGACATGTATATAAGGCAACATTTTAAAAGGATTTAAAATTATATATAAATTAAGTAAACCAAAATTTATTTTTGTGTTAAAAAATAAATTTGGGTTTCATTTGTGAAGGAAGCAAGAAGTGTCAAAAAATAAGGAACTCAGATACACCCCGTATCAGACATGAAGGAGGGCCTCATACACATTCTGTTCAAATTGTCATGTATTGGTACTCCTTGACTCATAAATATGCACTTTTCAGGGTTGCATACCAAGGAAATATATTCCAGACCATGGAATAGTCAATGGGTGAGCAACAGAATACCGATAAGGGTATTTGCACATACTGAGGAAAATTTCTACACCATTTCTTTATCTCTTCGCAGGAAAAATGCAGATGCAAAAATGTATGTTTTTTTCATTTTTGGAGTGATTTCCCCTGTGTTTTTGATTGATTTGAGTGAAATACCGGTAAAATTTTCAACAAGTTTTTGAGGCTTATACAGCAACAAAATGTACCCAACAATGTGTAATACCCTGAAATATTTTTCTTAATTTTTTGTAAGTTTTACATACCATCATAATGCAACAATAACTGTGTTAAACTGGATGGATGAGTTATTGAATCCATAAAAATTTTTTGAACTAAAATATTTTGAAAGTGTAGTTCATGTACTTATACAGTCATAAAGGCTTTGCAGAAAGTGCAAAGCCTGACAGAAATTATGAGGAGGGTCATCCATAGACCTCTGAAGAGCAACAACTGGCGGATCAGTGTGGGCTTATCTTTAGCTTGTGCATGTTTAGAAGAGTGAGCCTGTCTGGATTCTCTGTTGACAGGTGAAAGCTCCCCTAATGGCACTTAAAAGCCACTCACACGAGATGCTAGTGCCAAAGCAGTACAACACCTCCAAGGCATAGGGGGACAGCTCATGCATGGTGTCCAGCTTTGAGACCCAAAAGCTAAAAATCAGAGGAATTAGGAAGTACGCCAGTAAGTAAGCCATTGTAAAATAAAATTGGCCCATGCTTTTGACAGTGTACTCCTGCCTCTGCTGTGTCTCTCCCTGGCCTCTCCTCCTTGGTTGGGCAAGGAAGCTGCTAGCGTTGTATGATATGAATTTTTTCAACAATGGTCTTTAGGTATAGCACCATTTTTAGAAGACCTCTCCACCTCAGGAAGAAGAGATGCAAAGTTCTCCTTGTAGCTTAGGTCTAGCAGTGTGGACAACCAGTACTATTTTTGGTCAGGATGAATGTAATGTGACGGTCACAGGAAAAGCAGTGGTACATAAAGTTGGCCATATGTGCCAAGCTCCATACATACAGCACATCCCTGTCTGCAGCATGATGACGACCCTTCATCTCCTCCTCCCTCTCTTGCTCCTCATTCCCATCATCAGCCCATCCATGCAGGAGAGACAGGATAAAGGTTGTTTGGCTACTAGCCTCTGTTGCGCTAGCCATCAGTTCCTGTTCCTCCTCCTCAGTGTCCCCATCTTAATTGATAGCCAATCCGTGCAGAGGCAAATGAGATGAGTCTAGGATGGCTACAATATCTCTGGCTGTCTTCCTCCATCCCCACCTGGTCTGCATACAAAGCTTCATGTTTAATTGTGAGTAATGACTGTTTAAATAGGCACAGAAGTGGGATAGTTGCACTGACTATGGCATCATCGCCGCTCACCATCTTGGTAAAGTCATCAAAGTCTTGGAGAACTACACAAATGTGAGACATCCATGCTCACTCTTCAGTTGTTATGTGCAGAGGCTGATTAGAATACTGATGGGAGTGTTAAAGCTGGTTCTCAACCACTCTTCTGCTCACAAAGCCTTGCCAGTATGTGCAGTGTGGTTACAGCGCATGGTGAGCTGGCACTTGGATGCGCTACTGCAACACCACCAGAGAAATGGAAGCTGCAGCAGACTTGCGACAATGGGCACTAATGCAATGTACCTTGCAAGAAGCTCTGATAAATCTGGATATGATTCAGAAACTGCTGAACTACCAAGATGAGCACATGTGCCAAGCATGGTACATGTGTGAGTCTGCTAAGCTCCACAGCAGCCACCAAGTCACGCCTATTATCACGCATGACAATGCCTGGATAGATGTTCAGAGGCAAAAAACACAAATCTGTCTGATAATTTATTTCAGTAACTGTGCCGCGGTGTGCGGTTTGTCTCCTAGACAAATAAGCTTCAGCAGAATCTGTTGTTGCTTCACTGAGGCAGTGCTGCAGAGCTTACAGATGATGTAGACGACGTGCTCTGAGATAGCACATCGGTGATGAAGTATGAGGAGGAGCAGGAGGGGGTGCAGGAACTGCTGTAGGAGGTTGGGAAACCCTGACAGAAGTAGGGCCAGCAATCCTTAGGAGCACATGCTCCCAGCCATGCTGGCACTCAGCCCCGGCCTCCACAATGTTCATCTAGTGTGCCATCAGGGAAATGTAGCTTGTCCACGTGTCAGTCAATAAGTGGACAATGCCAATAAGTGCATTGGTAAGGGCATGGGTGGTGTTCCTGGACATGTGCTGATACAAGGTGGGGACGTGACATCGGGAGAAAAAGTAGAGGCTGGGGACTGAGTACTAAGGGACGGCTGCCACCATGAGTCGGTGGAAATCTTCTGTATCTACCAGCTGGTGGGTGGCTAAGAACTGTTTTTTTGTTCCAAGGCCTGGGTTAGGGACAGCTGAAAGCTGGGCTGAGGCACGGATTTGGAAGTCCCTGATGATGGTAAGTCAGAATGTGCAAAAGTTCTAAACTGGGGAACACCTAACTCTTTGATGGAGAAATGCACGAGTGTCAGTGCACTGAGCAACAGTTTCTAGCCTTGTCCCTGTTTACCCCATGGATTCTTTCTGTTTGGTGCTGCTGATCTCTTCCCCTCAGCACTGCTGTCCTTGCTCTGCATGCCAGCTTCACTGATTGAGTCGGTGACTTTGAAATCCACTACCTTGTCCTCCACCACCTCCTTACTTTGTGACTGCTCTTAGTTTTGTGCATCAAAAAAACAACAAGTCCTCCTGTCCCTCTTGGAGCATGCAGGACGAGAGGCCACAATCTAGCAATGATGTTGTAAAGAACTCCAAGGAGTGTCTTAGTGTGGGATCACTAGTCTCCTGGGACTCAACGTGGTGGGAGAAAGGAGGATCAGGGTGAGGATTCAGACTGTAAGATGGTGAGACTGGACCATGTGGAAGACTCTGTGGTGCTGCCAAGCCTCCTGGAAGCATTATCTACTATCCAACCGACCACCTGTTCTCACTGCTCTGGTTTCAGATGTGCTGTACAGTACCTCCCTGCAAAGTGGCACAGGAACCTATGTGTCTTGGACGGGCATGTTTCTAGTGCTCCAGCATCAGGTGCACTTGCACCTGCCCCACGTACTCAGCCTCTGTGTGCACCATCATCAGCATCTCCACTTCCCCATCCCTTAACGAACACCTTACGCATTTTGTATTGCTAGGTCTCTTAAAACCTAGTTTATTTTTAATTTAAAAAAAATTGGTCACCTGCAACAATCAAAGCGGAATTTTGGAGTTTACTCCACTGTAATTTATCAGAAAAAATGCAAAGTGCAGGATGTTAAGGTTGGCGGAACGCACCAAACATATTTATTAGATGGGATTGGTGCGCTCGCAACCCGGGCTCCACCGTGCAGGAAAGAACCTGCTGCTAAGTAAACAGAAGCACTATATGGCGGTAAGAACCAGCTCTGTTAGCTTCACAGAGCAGCCAAGAAAGCAAAGCTCTTTGCCCTGTTAGACTTTCACAGAGGCACAGGCTAACTACCCAAACGAGAGCAGTCAGTGGTCATGCATGCACACAAAACTCCTCGCCGGAGATGCCAGCATTCTCGGGACTTATTTCAGCCAGGTCCCTGAATACACACAAACACAATCTCCTCGCCGGAGGTGCCAACATTCTAGGGGCTTATTTCAGCCGGGTCCCTGAACACATACAAACACATGACCACACTGGAGCAAAGCACATAACAAAGGAAGATACTAGCGCATGGCCAAGCGGCCATGCGAGCCTTAAATAGTTGCAGCACGTACAGGACCTTCCTAGAAGGACCAATGGAAGTTGCTGCAGTACTGAGCATGTGACCCTAGATCTCCACTGAGAGATCTTGCCCTGGGCATGCTCAGTGTGTGCAAAGCAGGACTTAGTCCTAGCACCTACAGGACCTTCCAAGAAGGACCAATGGAAGTTGCTGCAGTACCTGAGCATGTGACCCTTGATCTCCACTGAGAGATCTTACCCTGGGCATGCTCAGTGTGTGCAAAGCAGGACTTAGTCCCAGAAAAGCCTGCTCGCCGCAGATCAGTGCAGGGTACAATAGCAGAGCCTGGAGAGGCAGCTGTAACCCTTTGCACAGTATCAGTCCCGGCGAGATGCTGGGACCGTCGTCTCCGCTGAGCAGGCTCCACTGCGGCCGATGCAGAATGGGAGACCACAGCAGACACGGATCGAGATTCCCCCTGTACAGCAGAAGAAACTCGACTCCTAACACAGGATCACAAATTCAATCCAGAAATATGTTTTTAATGCTAATGTAAGCCTACAATTAATTTTTTTCAGATTTAGAGATCACAGAAATGTTCAAAGACCAAGTAACATGGTATGGCTGTGAAATGGAAGCCTATGAAAAATGTAAAAGCTTGTTTTCAGTTTTAGAGATCACAGAAATGTCCACAGACAACATAATACTATATGGCTGTGAAATTGAAGCCTACAACATTTTCAAAAGTTTTTTCTCAATTTTAGAGATCAAAGTAATGTACTCCACACGGAAATAGACTGTAACCCCTTTCTCATGTACAGAACCATGGAATTAATGGTGCTATATAAATAAATAATAATAATAATAATAATAAAAATAATAATAATAACAAAAAATAATAAGAAAGAGTGTATGACTGAGAAATGCAGCCCTGGAATATGTTTCAATGATTTTTGGGTGTGTTATATAACACAATAAAGGACTTCAAGGCACGCAATACTTGCTGAATCAAATTATATTAAATTTTTACAGCCCCCACAAAAAAAGTTGCAGATATATATTTGCCAATGGACTGCACAGGCCTAATCCCTCTCTACAGACTGGATTCTGTCATTCTCCCTGCTCCTGCAACTCTATCTCCCTCCCTAGGCTAAATGCACATCGTACGTGATACAAACAGCAAAGTAAACAATTAGCCCTTAGAAGGGCTGTTAGTATGATGGCCCATCTTCAGCACTAGTATCAAGACTACAGACCTATGGTACGTTTAATGTACACACAGGCCTAGACAAGCATTCCTTCCAATACGAAGTGTCACAGAGTTGTGCAATGAAGTCAGTGTGCCGAGCTGGGCTACACCTGTTCTTTTATAATCCGGACCAACCACTGTGATTGGCTGGCCATAGATGGCCAACCAATCACAGTAATGCCACAACCTGGATGGCTACGCCATTACGGTGACTCACAGGCAATCCCTATATGCTTATTGACTGCGTAACAGCACTGCCTATTGCTCACCAAGAGCACATCTGAGCATCGTGATACTCGAGTGATAACGGAGTATCACCAATCATGCACACTCATCCCTACAAGATATGCCAAACTGCATTGGTAAACAATTATTTACATTTTGCAATACTGAAATCCACCAATTTTAACTATTGTTTTATCTTGTTTTTAATCTTGAACTGTGAATACAGATCTTGAGGTATTAGATAAAAAGAAAATATCTACACCTTCCTAATTGTTCTCAAATATATCAGTAGTGGTAGACCCTCACAAAATCAAGGTCACATAATGAAACATAGCATTAATGTAAGGATAATTTATTTAACATTACATTGCTTACTTTTTGCCATCTGCGGGATAGCCCTACATCTCATTTCTTAACCCCTTCATGACCCAGCCTATTTTGACCTTAAAGACCTTGCCGTTTTTTGCAATTCTGACCAGTGTCCCTTTATGAGGTAATAACTCAGGAACGCTTCAACGGATCCTAGCGGTTCTGAGATTGTTTTTTCGTGACATATTGGGCTTCATGTTAGTGGTAAATTTAGGTCAATAAATTCTGCGTTTATTTGTGATAAAAACGGAAATTTGGCGAAAATTTTGAAAATTTCGCAATTTTCACATTTTGAATTTTTATTCTGTTAAACCAGAGAGATATGTGACACAAAATAGTTAATAAATAACATTTCCCACATGTTTACTTTACATCAGCACAATTTTGGAAACAAAATTTTTTTTTGTTAGGAAGTTATAAGGGTTAAAATTTGACCAGCGATTTCTCATTTTTACAACGAAATTTACAAAACCATTTTTTTTAGGGACCACCTCACATTTGAAGTCAGTTTGAGGGGTCTATATGGCGGAAAATACCCAAAAGTGACACCATTCTAAAAACTGCACCCCTCAAGGTACTCAAAACCACATTCAAGAAGTTTATTAACCCTTCAGGTGCTTCACAGCAGCAGAAGCAACATGGAAGGAAAAAATGAACATTTAACTTTTTAGTCACAAAAATTATCTTTTAGCAACAATTTTTTTATTTTCCCAATGGTAAAAGGAGAAACTGAACCACGAAAGTTGTTGTCCAATTTGTCCTGAGTACGCTGATACCTCATATGTGGGGGTAAACCACTGTTTGGGCGCACGGCAGGGCTTGGAAGGGAAGGAGCGCCATTTGACTTTTTGAATCAAAAATTGGCTCCACTCTTTAGCGGACACCATGTCACGTTTGGAGAGCCCCCGTGTGCCTAAAAATTGGAGCTCCCCCTCAAGTGACCCCATTTTGGAAACTATACGCCCCAAGGAACTTATCTAGATGCATAGTGAGCACTTTGAACCCCCAGGTGCTTCAAAAATTGATCCGTAAAAATGAAAAAGTACTTTTTTTTCACAAAAAAATTTTTTTAGCCTCAATTTTTTCATTTTCACATGGGCAACAGGATAAAATGGATCCTAAAATGTGTTGGGCAATTTCTCCTGAGTACACCAATACCTCACATGTGGGGGTAAACCACTGTTTGGGCACATGGTAAGGCTCGGAAGGGAAGGAGCGCCATTTGACTTTTTGAATGAAAAATTATTTCCATCATTAGCGGACACCATGTCGCGTTTGGATAGCTCCTGTGTGCCTAAACATTGGCGCTCCCCCACAAGTGACCCCATTTTGGAAACTAGACCCCCCAAGGAACTTATTTAGATGCCTAGTGAGCACTTTAAACCCTCAGGTGCTTCACAAATTGATCTGTAAAAATGAAAAAGTACTTTTTTTTCACAAAAAAATTCTTTTCGCCTCAATTTTTTCATTTTCACATGGGCAGTAGGATAAAATGGATCATAAAATTTGTTGGGCAATTTCTCCCGAGTACGTCGATACCTCATATGTGGGGTAAACCACTGTTTGGGCACTCGGCAGGGCTCGGAAGGAAAGGCGCGCCATTTGACTTTTTGAATGGAAAATTAGCTCCAATTGTTAGTGGACACCATGTCGCGTTTGGAGAGCCCCTGTGTGCCTAAACATTGGAGCTCCCCCACAAGTGACCCCATTTTGGAAACTAGACCCCCCAAGGAACTTATCTAGATGCATATTGAGCACTTTAAACCCCCAGGTGCTTCACAGAAGTTTATAACGCAGAGCCATGAAAATAAAAAATAATTTTTCTTTCCTCAAAAATGATTTTTTAGCCTGGAATTTCCTATTTTGCCAAGGATAATAGGAGAAATTGGACCCCAAATATTGTTGTCCAGTTTGTCCTGAGTACACTGATACCCCATATGTGGGGGTAAACCACTGTTTGGGCGCACGGCAGGGCTCGGAAGGGATGGCACGCCATTTGGCTTTTTAAATGGAAAATTAGCTCCAATCATTAGCGGACACCATGTCACGTTTGGAGAGCCCCTGTGTGCCTAAACAT
This sequence comes from Ranitomeya imitator, assembly GCF_032444005.1. Taxonomy (NCBI): domain Eukaryota; kingdom Metazoa; phylum Chordata; class Amphibia; order Anura; family Dendrobatidae; genus Ranitomeya; species Ranitomeya imitator. The sequence goes on along the minus strand of NC_091286.1, from coordinate 482,115,907 downwards.
TGGAGATCCCCCAGAAATGACACCATTTTGGAAACTAGACCCCCAAAGGAACTAATCTAGATGTGTGGTGAGGACTTTGAACCCCCAAGTGCTTCACAGAAGTTTATAACGCAGAGCCATGAAAATAAAATAAAAAAATTATTTTCTCAAAAATGATCTTTTAGCCTGCAATTTTTTATTTTCCCAAGGGTAACAGGAGAAATTTGACCCCAAAATTTGTTGTCCAGTTTCTGCTGAGTACGCTGATACCCCATATGTGGGGGTAAATCACTGTTTGGGCACATGCCGAGGCTCGGAAGTGAAGTAGTGACGTTTTGAAATGCAGACTTTGATGGAATGCTCTGTGGGCGTCACGTTGCATTTGCAGAGCCCCTGATGTGGCTTAACAGTAGAAACCCCCCACAAGTGACCCCATTTTGGAAACTAGACCCCGAAAGGAACTTATCTAGATGTGTGGTGAGCACTTTGAACCCCCAAGTGCTTCATAGAAGTTTATAATGCAGAGCCGTGAAAATAATAAATACGTTTTCTTTCCTCAAAAATAATTATTTAGCCCAGAATTTTTTAATTTTCCCAAGGGTAACAGGAGAAATTTGACCCCAATATTTGTTGTCCAGTTTCTCCTGAGTACGGTGATACCCCATATGTGGGGGTAAACTACTGTTTGGGCACATGCCGGGGCTTGGAATTGAAGTAGTGACGTTTTGAAATGCAGACTTTGATGGAATGCTCTGCGGGCGTCACGTTGCGTTTGCAGAGCCCCTGGTGTGCCTAAACAGTAGAAACCCCCACAAGTGACCCCATTTTAGAAACTAGACCCTCCAAGGAACTTATCTAGATATGTGGTGAGCACTTTGAACCCCCAAGTGCTTCACAGACGTTTACAATGCAGAGCCATGAAAATAAAAAATCATTTTTCTTTCCTCAAAAATTATGTTTTAGCAAGCATTTTTTTAGATTCACAAGGGTAACAGGAGAAATTGGACCCCAGTAATTGTTGCGCAGTTTATCCTGAGTATGCTGGTACCCCATATGTGGGGGTAAACCACTGTTTGGGCACACGTCAGGGCTCGGAAGTGAGGGAACACCATTTGACTTTTTGAATACGAGATTGGCTGGAATCAATGGTGGCGCCATGTTGCGTTTGGAGACCCCTGATGTGCCTAAACAGTGGTAACCCCTCAATTCTACCTCCAACACTAACCCCCCCACACCCCTAACCCTAATCCCAACTGTAGCCATAACCCTAATTACAACCCTAACCGCAACACACCCCTAACCACAACCCTGATTCCAACCCTAACCCTAAGGCTATGTGCCCACGTTGCGGATTCGTGTGAGATATTTCCGCACCATTTTTGAAAAGTCCGCGGGTAAAAGGCACTACGTTTTACCTGCGGATTTTCCGCGGATTTCCAGTGTTTTTTGTGCGGATTTCACCTGCGGATTCCTATTGAGGAACAGGTGTAAAACGCTGCGGAATCCGGACAAAGAATTGACATGCTGCGGAAAATACAACGCAGCGTTTCCGCGCTGTATTTTCCGCACCATGGGCACAGCGGATTTGGTTTTTCATATGTTTACATGGTACTGTAAACCTCATGGAACACTGCTGCGAATCCGCAGCCAAATCCGCACCGTGTACACATAGCCTAATTCTAAAGTTATGTGCACACGCTGCAGAAAACGCTGCAGATCCGCAGCAGTTTCCCATGAGTTTACAGTTCAATGTAAACCTACGGGAAACAAAAATCGCTGTACACATGCTGCGGAAAAACTGCACGGAAACGCAGCGGTTTACATTCTGCAGCATGTCGCTTCTTTGTGCGGATTCCGCAGCGGTTTTACAACTGCTCCAATAGAAAATCGCAGTTGTAAAACCGCAGTGAAATGCGCAGAAAAAAACGCGGTAAATCCGCCATAAATCCGCAGCGGTTTAGCACTGCGGATTTATCAAATCCGCAGCGGAAAAATCCGCAGAGGACCAGAATACGTGTGCACATACCGAAACCCTAACCCTAGCCCTAACCCTACCCCTAGCCCTAACCCTAGCCCTAACCCTACCCCTACCCCTAACCCTACCCCTAACCCTATTCTAACATTAGTGGAAAAAAAAAATTCTTTATTTTTTTATTGTCCCTACCTATGGGGGTGACAAAGGGGGGGGGGGGGTCATTTATTATTTTTTTTTATTTTGATCACTGAGATATAATCTATCTCAGTGATCAAAATGCACTTTGGAACGAATCTGCCGGCCGGCAGATTCGGCGGGCGCACTGCGCATGCGCCCGCCATTTTGGAACATGGCGGCGCCCAGGGAGAAGACGGATGGGACCCCGGCTGGATCGGTAAGTATGATGGGGTGGGGGGGGACCACGGGGGGGGGGATCGGAGCACGGGGGGGGGAATCGGAGCGCGGGAGGGGTGGAACGGAGCACGGGGGGCGTGGAACGGAGCACGGGGGGGCTGGAACGGAGCACGGGGGGCTGGAATGGAGCACCGGGGGGGTGGATCGGAGTGCAGGGGGGGTGATTGGAGCACGGGGGGGTGATTGGAGCACGGGGGGAGCGGACAAGAGCACGGGGGGAGCGGAGCACTGGACGGAGGGGAGCCGGAGCAGTGTACCGGCCAGATCGGGGGGCTGGGGGGGCGATCGGTGGGGTGGGGTGGGGGCACATTAGTATTTCCAGCCATGGCCGATGGTATTTCAGCATCGGCAATGGCTGGATTGTAATATTTCACCTGTTATAATAGGTGAAATATTACAAATCGCTCTGATTGGCAGTTTCACTTTCAACAGCCAATCAGAGCGATCGTAGCCACGAGGGGGTGAAGCCACCCCCCCTGGGCTAAACTACCACTCCCCCTGTCCCTGCAGATCGGGTGAAATGGGAGTTAACCCTTTCACCCGATCTGCAGGGACGCGATCTTTCCATGACGCCACATAGGCGTCATGGGTCGGATTGGCACCGACTTTCATGACGCCTACGTGGCGTCATGGGTCGGGAAGGGGTTAATTAAAAATTCCTGAAATCCTTTGTCCTAAGTTCCCTATCTCTGTATACGTACTTCTTTATCAAGCCTCCATTTCCTAACTTGGTTCTGCTTCTTTCCTTTACTACTTTCTCTGAATTTATTTCTATATCTAAGTCTTAAAGGGAACCTGTCACTAGAAAAAATGCTATTAACCTACCGATATGGGGTTAATATGCAGGTTTATAGTGTTATCTAACCTGCTCGGCATATGCACTTAACCGAACACTGCAGGAAGAAAATTAACTTTACTCCCTGTTAGCATTCGGTTTCAGTCAGGGGGCGGTGCCAGCATCAGTTCATTCACCCCGCTCTGAGTATACAGAGCAGCGGCTGCAATGGGGCCTCCGTATTCAGTAATGCTATTAATCTGCAGATTACCCCCATATCTGCAGGTTAATAGTTTTTTCTTCTAGTGACAGGTTCCCTGTAACCCAACCCTAACATTAGGCACTCTTCTCCATTACGCTTTCTGTTTCTGACTTCTGGCTTGTCCACTTATTAATTGATAGCCTTATGCCTAAAAGGAATTTGTCAGCAGGTTGTTACTATATAGTCTGAAGACAGCAGGGGATAGAGACTGAAAAATACATGTCAGTGATGTGTTGCTTGGCTGTATACTGTTGTTTAATTACAGTGGGTACGCAAAGTATTCAGACCCCTTTAAATTTTTCACTCTGTTTCATTGCAGCCACTTGGTAAATTCAAAAAAGTTTTTTTTTCACATTAAAGGGACACTGTCACCTGAATTTGGAGGGAACAATCTTCAGCCATGGAGGCGGGGGTTTTGGGTTTTTGATTCACCCTTTCCTTACCCGCTGGCTGCATGCTGGCTGCAATATTGGATTGAAGTTCATTCTCTGTCCTCCATAGTACACACCTGTGCAAGGTTAGATTGCCTTGTGCAGGCATGTACTACGGAGGACAGAGAATGAACTTCAATCCAATATTGCAGCCAGCATGCATCCAGCGGGTAAGGAAAGGGTGAATCAAAAACCCAAAAACCCCGCCTCCATGGCTGAAGATTGTTCCCTCCAAATTCAGGTGACAGTGTCCCTTTAATGTACACTCTGCACTCGACCTTGACTGAAAAAAGCAGAAATGTAAAAACTTTTGAAAATGGAATAAAAAAGAAAAACTGAAATATCACATGGTCATAAGTATCCTTTGCTCAGACACTCATATTTAAGTCACATGTTGTCCATTTCCTTCTAATCCTCCTTGAGATGGCTCTACTCCTTCATTGGGGGCCAGCTTTAATTAAACTGATAGGACTTGATCTGGAAAGAACCACATCCTGTCTATATAAGGCCTCACAGCTCACAGTGCATGTCAGACCAAATGAGAATCACGAGGTCAAAGAACTAGTCAAGGAGCTCAGAGACCGAATTGGCAACACACAGATCTGGCCAAGGTTACAACATAATTTCTGCAGTACTCAAGGTTCCTAAGAGCACAGTGACCTACATAATCTTTAAATGGAAGAAGTTTAGGACCACCAGAAGTCTTCCTAGACCTGGCCATCCAGCCAAACTGAGCAATAGTGGGAGAAGAGCCTTGGTGAGAGGTAAAGAAGAACCCCAAGATCACTGTTATTGAGCTCCAAACATGCAGTAGGGAGCTGAGAAGGTTCCACAAAGACAACTAGCACTGCCCTCCACCAGTCGGGCCTTTATGGCAGAGTGGCCTAATGGAAGCCTCTACTCAGTGCAAGACACATGAAAACCTGCATAGAGTTTGCTAAAAAACACATGAAGGACTCCCAGACTATGAGAAATAAGATTCTCCGGTCTGATGATACAAAGATAAAACTTTTTGGTGATAATTCTAAGTGGTATGTGTGGAGAAAACCAGGCACTGCTTATCACCTGCCCAATACAATCCCAACAGTGAAACATCGTGGTGGCAGTATCATACTATGGGGGTGCTTTTCAGCTGCTGGGACAGGACGACTGGTTGTCATTGAAGGAAGCATGAATGCGGCCAAGTGCAGAGATATCCATGGTGAAAACCTCTTCCAGAGTGCTCTGGACCTCAGACTTGGCCGAAGGTTCACCTTCCAACAAGACATTGACCCTGAGCACACAGCTAAAATAACAAGTGGCTTCAGAACAACTCAGTGACCATTCTTGACTGGCCCAGCCAGAGCCCTGACCTAAACCCAATTGAGCATCTCTGGAAAGAACTGAAAATGGCTGTCCACCAAAGTTCACCATCCAACCTGAGAGAACTGGAGAGGATCTGCAAGGAAGAATGGCAGAGGATCCCCAAATCCAGGTGTGAAAAACTTGTTGCATCATTCCCAAGAAGACTCATGGCTGTACTAGCTCAAAAGGGTGCTTCTACTCAATGCTGGGCAAAGGGTCTGAACACTTATGACCATGTGATATTTCAGTTTTTCTTTTCTAATAAATGTGCAAAAATTACTACATTTCTGCTTTTTTTTAGTCAAGATGGGGTGCAGAGTGTACATTAATGATAAAAAAATGAACTTTTTTGAATTTACCAAATGGCTGCAATGAAACAAAGAGTGAAAAAATTAAAGGGGTCTGAATACTTTCCGTACCCACTGTGCAATGAAGGTTTATCACCTGGCGATTATCACTGCCATAACTAGGTCACACATGCCTGCTAGACTGACCATGCCCCGCCTTTGATAAGCAGCTCACTTCCAATAGATTATGTACATAAAAGAGCCCAGTGGGGGCTGGGTGAGTTTTTTTCAGCTCTGTTACATACTACATCTAAAAAATATAATTTGATCACAACTGCTGCACCCATTTAACTAAGTGATACATCATTGGAATCAGAGTCCCTTTTCCTACATTCCACTGCTCTCAGATAAAGTAGCAAAAACCGTCTGGAAGATTCTCTTTAATTGGGCATTCCAGTTTGATTCTGTTTGTATCTTTTCTTTATCTAGTCCTAGCTCCTGAAAATTCTAGAGGTGAGCAATGGATGCCAGTAGTCAAAATAAATTTCATGTAATGTTTTATCGTCATAATAATGATAATTATATCATCCCGTGTCAAAGACAGCTTCATTAAAGACATTCTTCTTTGTAGATCTACTTGTATCATGTAGGTTGCGTGTAGTCTTTTGCTTTATGCTGCTGAAAAAGTTCCAAGGTCCTACATAATGACATTAATAACAATTCGTATTTTGACACTTAAACAACTGTGAGAAAAGAAGTATTATATTTGATGAGCATCATCATTATGATAAGCTTTGTTTAGGACATTTTCAGCATCATAATATTTATCCAAAACCTACATGACACTATTTTGGCATAAATGATGAGGTTACACTTAATTGAGGGGAATTGCCAGCCTGATTTTTTCAGTTGGTGAAAGATTGGCCACAAAGGGTATTTTTTCAACCTATGTTACTATATAACACTGAGAAAATCAATATTCAAATGAAAATGTTGTATAACTGAGCCAAATATTCAAAAAGCATAAGGTTTTGTTCACTGTATAAAGATTATTATGCTGTAAACGCTTACATTTTACTTCTAACTTTTAATGTTTTCTAGCAAGAATTAATTTAGAAGTTGAGGTCATTTGAAACCATTTAAAACCAAACAGTTATGCTACCTTGCACTGTGAATGAGGTTTAATGATAGCTACCATCTCAAATTAGTTCCACGACAGAGAGCAATACTGATTTTCTGGTTCCTTGCACAACCAGATGTTAAATCACAAGGGGAAATTCATCGAGTCTTGTGTTTTTACAGATGCCTTCAGCTGCCCGAATGCCAGAGTCAGAAATGTACTAGGTATTTTTGCGGTAATATATGCCACTTCTGTTGGGTAGGTTATAGTAAATCTGTCGGGCTGCATTAGATCACTCCACTTCTACTGAGCCCCAAACACTTTTCGTCAGTTGACTGAGCTGATGTAAAAATGTCAGAAGTCACACATTTTTTATGGAAATACATATAATTTTTGTAATGTTTTCTAACACAAAATATTGACTGAATCGACCACGAATTCTTTCAAATACAAACAAAATTAACTGTTCAAAAAAGAGTGGAGGAGAAAAAACTGGGATAACAATAAGCCCAATAGAGTAGCAGTGGGAGACCAAAGGAATTGATACTAACCTGGCATGGTTGTGTAACCACAACCACAAGAATGGCCCAATACTGCTGGAGACACACAACTGAAAACATGAGTTGGAATAAAAGGGTTAATTCTTCACCGGTAGGATGGAAGACGAAAGAGGTATCCAGATATGCGGCTTATTGTTTTGGAGCTACAGACTTCTTCGTCAGGACAATCGACACTGTCACTGTGAGACCACTTTCATCTCCATCCTTGAGCTGTACAGAATTAACCCTTTCATTTCAATTCAAATGTTTTTTGTTTTTTTTTTTAAAAAGAGGGCACATGACTGCAAGCTCCAAGCACGCAGCAATTGTATATGGGGCTACCACCACTGTTAGAGTCAATAAATATCAGCAATGCTTTGGGCAGCATGGTGGCTCAATGGGTAGAACTGTTTTACAGCCTTCAGGTCTTGTGTTTAAAACCCACCAAGGGCAACACCTGCAAGGAGTATGCATGTTCTCCCCGTGTTTGTGTGGGCTTCCTTTGGTTGCTCCGGTTTCCTTCCACACTCCAAAGACCTACTGGTAGGGAATTTAGATTGTGAGTCCCAATTGGGACAATTATGATGTTTGTAAATCGCTGTGGAAATAGTGGTGCTACATAAGCGAATGAAATAATCTTAACAAATGATTGTTTCACATTGTCGCTGAAAATAATTGTTTTTGTTAAGAACATTTATCTAAAACTTTAATAATCATATTTATTCAACTAAAAAAGATTGATTTAAGTCATTAAGCTGCACCTTCATTTTTTATCTAATATGAAGCCAGTTAAGATTAAGCTATAAATGGCATAATTATATGTTTACCATTTTCTGATGAGAAAAGTAATAGGATAATATGTAACTGCTGGGCATAGCCCAGTACTTGGAGACAGCATGGTGTGAACTTCATTATCTGTTCTAATTCTACAAAAGTGCTGAAATACAGTCCTTTGGGGATACAGAAGCCAGATCTCTGCACCAAGACACCTAGGATGGAGGAGTTTAATCCAGTGAAAGATTCATCTGACAATGTATCAAATCTCCATTTCCATTTATTTTACTGCAAATACAAAAGTTTCTGGTTTACCAAACTTTGTGATTGCCATAGTAAATCTTATGAAATGAAAATTACCATTAGCTGACTGTTCATGAAATGACAAAAAAAAGTTTGGAATACTCAAGACAGTAATTTATCATTGCCCTGCAGCTGGCTATGAAGGTCATACAGATGAACAGATTTATGGGTTACTAATATATAATTTGAAATTCACTCAGGTTCCTGCATACATTTATATGCACACATCTTTTGAATCTAGAATCTGCTGCCATTTCACTTTGCAGTAGGAAGCAACCAGAAGTCTTTTCAATTACAGACGTCAGATTTTTCATATTAAAGAATTATTTGGTATATTAACATATAATTTTTATCAAAGTTTTTGCACAATCATTTTTCATTTTTTTGGAGATATTTTGTTTATTTTAAATAAAACCTTGAATTGTTAAAAATAATTTAGCTGAAATCATACTTTGTCTACCTAGACTAAAGCTACAAAGTCAAACTTTAGGTGACCATCTGCCTTAGGTGACCATCTGTTGACTAGAGATGAGCGGTGTTCGAGTCGAACTGTTCGCCAATCTCAAATTCGAGCTGTTTTGGGCGGTGTTCGAGTCGTTCGACGAACCCGAACAATTTGCTTAAAATTCGGCTGTTTGAGTTTCTGTTTGATAACTGTTCGTTCAGCAAAAGCCTCGCTTGATTTGCACAATAAAACTGTTCATCATTGTTAATAGAGAGAGGGGGGCGGGGGATAGATCTGTGCTGAAATAACACCGATCTCCATTTTTTTTCTTTCCCAGATTTACAGTGGGGCAGTGCAGTCTCTCAGCCTATCAGCAGTGCGCACACACACAGCAATGTGCATGTGATGCACATAAGCAAGGGCATGTGTCATTGGCTGTGTATGTCACATGTCCTTGCCCTATAAGAACCAGCCATTTGCCCCGTTGCCACCATTTCCTCACTGCTGCAGCTTAGTGTTAGACGACACCGCTGCTGCTGTGGCCGCTATACAGACAAAGAGTGTTTTTTTGGAGCGAATTGTCAGAAAGATAGGTTTAGGGAGTCGGGAGGAGTCGGAACTAGTTGGAATATCAGCCCTTTTCAGGGTAGGTTACAGCAGTTCATAGCACTGTTTGCAAGGCAGGTCTGTGCCAGTGCTGTGCAAGTGTTTAGGAGAAAAAAGATAACCTTGAGCACTCAACTATGATAAAGTCTTATGTTTATTTGATGAAATCCACAGCCGATGTTTATTACAGAAAGAAACTTTTCCCAAGTGTTTGTCACAGCATTTGGTGTAATCTAGGTCAGCCAATCCTTTTGGGCTAGTAGCATTGTCTGATAGTCATCTGAGTAGCCCGCCTGTAAAACTAACTACGTGGCCTGTGTATCTCTATTTTCACTGCATCTAAAACAGTTAATAGTTTAGGGTCTAGGAGCAGTGTCTGCACGTTAGCAGAGTAGCCCGCCTGTGAAACAAACTATACCGCCTGTGTATCTCTATTTTCACTGCATCTAATCCAGTTACTAGTTTAGGGCCTAGGAGCAGTGTCTGCACGTCAGCAGAGTAGCCCGCCTGTGAAACGAACTATACCGCCTATGTATCTCTATTTTCACTGCATCTAATCCAGTTATTAGTTTAGAGCCTAGGAGCATTGTCTGCACGTCAGCAGAGTAGTCCGCCTGTGAAACAAACTATACCGCCTGTGTATCTCTATTTTTCCTGCATCTAATCCAGTTATTAGTTTTGGGCCTAGAAGCAGTGTTTGAACGTCAGCAGAGTAGCCCGCCTGTGAAACAAACTATACCGCCTGTGTATCTCTATTTTCACTGCATCTAATCCAGTTACTAGTTTTGGGCCTAGGAGCATTATCTGCACGTCAGCAGAGTAGCCCGCCAGTGAAACAAACTACACCGCCTGTGTATCTCTATTTTCACTGCATCTAATCCAGTTATTAGTTTAGGGCCTATGAGCAGTGTCTGCACGTCAGCAGAGTAGCCCGCCTGTGAAACAAACTATACCGCCTGTGTATCTCTATTTTCACTGCATCTAATCCAGTTACTAGTTTTGGGCCTAGGAGCATTATCTGCACGTCAGCAGAGTAGCCCGCCAGTGAAACAAACTACACCGCCTGTGTATCTCTATTTTCACTGCATCTAATCCAGTTATTAGTTTAGGGCCTATGAGCAGTGTCTGCACGTCAGCAGAGTAGCCCGCCTGTGAAACAAACTATACCGCCTGTGTATCTCTATTTTCACTGCATCTAATCCAGTTACTAGTTTTGGGCCTTGGAGCAGTGTCTGAACGTCAGCAGAGTAGCCCGCCTGTGAAACAAACTATACCGCCTGTGTATCTCTATTTTCACTGCATCTAATCCAGTTAATAATCTAGGGCCTAGGAGCAGTCTCTGCACGTCAGCAGAGTAGCCCGCCTGTGAAACAAACTATACCGCCTGTGTATCTCTATTTTCACTGCATCTAATCCAGTTATTAGTTTAGGGCCTAGGAGCAGTGTCTGCACGTCAGGAGAGTAGCCCGCCTGTGAAACAAACTATACCGCCTGTGTATCTCTATTTTCACTGCATCTAATAAAGTTATTAGTTTTGGGCCTAGGAGCACAGATTGGCCACTCAGTTCTGCTCAGTTTTCATCCATCGGTTGTTGTGCCAACAACTACAGATACAGAGTTGCCAATTAGTTAAGCACTAAAATGAGTGGCAAAAGGCCTGCTGCTGGTGGAAAGGGGAATAGGTGTTGTGGATTCTGTTTTTGGGCTCCCTCTGGTGGTTACAGATGGTACTGGGTGACTTGTGTTCTCTGCGGTCTCTGGTGCCCACCTGTTCTATCAGGATATGGGAGTTTCTGTGGGGTGTTTCTCTGGAGGCAAGAGAGGTCTTTGCTTCTTCTAATAGGGGAAGCTAGTCCTTCGGCTGGCGCGAGACGTCTAGAATCATCGTAGGCACGTTCCCCGGCTACTGCTAGTGTTGTGAATTAGGTTCAGGATCGCGGTCAGCTCAGTTTCCATCACCCTAGAGCTTGTTCTGTTTTTTGTGTGCTTGTCCTTTTGTGATCCCCTGCCATTGGGATCATGACAGTATCGCCGGCCCAAAAGTGGTAATCGTATTGGCTGAAGTAGGAGGAAAAGTAGTCTGAGGAAGTTTTTTTTTTTTTTTTTTCCTTCCCTCAGAGTTTGCTGCCTAGCCTTAATTGCAGCCTGGCTGCGTCTTACCTCCTCTTAATCCTTGAATGGCTCTGACCTCAGCTGTTTATCATGGACGTCCAGAGTTTGGCTTCCAGCCTGAATAATCTTGCTGCTAAGGTTCAAAATATACAAGATTTTGTTGTACATGCTCCTATGTCTGAACCTAGAATTCCTATCCCAGAGGTTTTTTCTGGAGATAGATCTAGTTTTCTGAATTTTAGGAACAATTGCAAGTTGTTTCTTTCTTTGAAATCTCGCTCCTCTGGAGACCCTGCTCAGCAAGTCAAAATTGTAATATCTTTCCTGCGGGGTGACCCTCAGAATTGGGCATTTGCATTGGCACCAGGGGATCCTGCGTTGCTCAATGTGGATGCGTTTTTTCTGGCATTGGGTTTGCTCTATGAGGAACCTAACCTAGAGATTCAGGCTGAAAAAGCTTTATTGGCTCTCTCTCAGGGGCAAGATGAAGCAGAAATATATTGTCAGAAATTTCGGAAATGGTCGGTGCTTACTCAGTGGAATGAGTGCGGGGTTCCCGGCGCCTACAGGTCTGAATGAGTCGATGACTATGGCTATTCAGATTGATCGGCGTTTACGGGAGCGCAAACCTGTGCACCATTTGGCGGTGTCTTCTGAACAGGCACCTGAGACAATGCATTGTGATAGAATTCAGTCCAGAAGTGAACGGCAAAACTATAGGCGGAAAAATGGGTTGTGTTTTTATTGTGGTGATTCAGCTCATGTTATATCAGCATGCTCTAAACGCACAAAAAAGGTTGATAAGTCTGTTGCCATTAGTACTTTACAGTCTAAGTTCATTCTGTCTGTGACTCTGATTTGTTCATTATCAGCCATTTCCGTTGATGCCTATGTGGATTCAGGCACGGCCCTGAGTCTTATGGATTGGTCATTTGCCAACCGCTGTGGGTTTAGTCTGGAGCCTCTGGAAGTCCCTATTCCTTTGAAAGGAATTGACTCTACACCTTTGGCTATGAATAAACCTCAGTACTGGACACACGTGACCATGCGTATGACTCCCGTTCATCAGGAGGTGATTCGCTTCCTGGTACTGTATAATTTACATGATGTCTTAGTGCTTGGTCTGCCATGGTTACAAACTCATAACCCAGTCTTGGACTGGAAGGCGATGTCTGTGTTAAGCTGGGGATGTCAGGGGGTTCATGATGATGCACCTCCGATTTCTATCGCTTCATCTACTCCTTCTGAGGTTCCTGTATTTTTGTCTGATTATCGGGATGTTTTTGAGGAGCCTAAGCTCAATTCGCTTCCTCCTCACAGGGATTGCGATTGTGCTATAGATTTGATTCCTGGCAGTAAATTTCCTAAAGGTCGTTTGTTCAATCTGTCAGTGCCAGAGCATACTGCTATGCGGGATTATGTAAAGGAGTCCTTGGAAAAGGGACATATCCGTTCATCTTCATCTCCTTTGGGAGCAGGTTTTTTTTTCGTGGCCAAAAAAGATGGTTCCTTGAGGCCTTGTATAGATTACCGTCTTTTGAATAAGATTACGGTCAAATATCAGTATCCTTTGCCATTGTTGACTGATTTGTTCGCTCGCATTAAGGGGGCTAAATGGTTCACTAAGATTGATCTTCGGGGTGCGTATAATCTTGTGCGGATTAAGCAGGGTGATGAGTGGAAAACCGCATTTAATACGCCTGAGGGCCATTTTGAGTATTTGGTGATGCCTTTTGGACTTTCTAATGCTCCTTCTGTCTTCCAGTCCTTTATGCACGATATTTTCCGTGAATATCTGGATAAATTTATGATTGTGTATTTGGATGATGTTTTGGTTTTTTCTGATGACTGGGAGTCCCATGTTCAGCAGGTCAGGAAGGTCTTTCAGGTCCTGCGGGCCAATTCTTTGTTTGTAAAAGGTTCAAAGTGTCTCTTTGGAGTCCAGAAGATTTCTTTTTTGGGGTATATTTTTTCCCCTTCTACTATTGAGATGGATCCCGTCAAAGTTCAAGCTATTTGTGACTGGACGCAGCCTACATCTCTTAAGAGTCTACAGAAGTTCTTGGGCTTTGCTAATTTTTATCGTCGTTTCATAACTAATTTTTCTAGTGTTGTTAAGCCTTTGACGGATCTGACTAAGAAGGGTACTGATGTTGCTGATTGGTCTCCTGCGGCTGTGGAGGCCTTTCAGGAACTTAAGCGCCGGTTTTCTTCTGCTCCTGTGTTGCGTCAGCCAGATACGTCGCTTCCTTTTCAGGTTGAGGTTGATGCTTCCGAGATCGGAGCGGGGACGGTTTTGTCACAGAGAAGCTCCGATGGCTCAGTGATGAAGCCATGTGCGTTCTTTTCTAGAAAATTTTCGCCCACTGAGCGGAATTATGATGTTGGTAATCGGGAGCTTTTGGCCATGAAGTGGGCATTTGAGGAGTGGCGTCATTGGCTTGAGGGTGCTAGACATCGTGTGGTGGTCTTGACTGATCACAAAAATCTGATTTACCTTGAGTCTGCCAAGCGTCTGAATCCTAGACAGGCTCGTTGGTCACTGTTTTTCTCCCGTTTCAATTTTGTGGTTTCATACCTGCCAGGTTCAAAGAATGTGAAGGCGGATGCTCTTTCTAGGAGTTTTGTGCCTGATTCCCCTGGAAATTCTGAGCCCACTGGTATCCTTAGGGATGGGGTGATTTTGTCGGCTGTCTTCCCAGACTTGCGACGTGCTTTGCAGGAGTTTCAGGCGGATAAACCTGATCGTTGTCCGCCTGAAAGACTGTTTGTTCCGGATAATTGGACCAGTAGAGTCATCTCCGAGGTCCATTCTTCTGCATTGGCAGGTCATCCTGGAATATTTGGTACTAGAGACTTGGTGGCCAGGTCTTTTTGGTGGCCTTCCTTGTCGAGGGATGTGCGTTCTTTTGTGCAGTCTTGTGAAGTTTGCGCTCGGGCTAAGCCTTGCTGTTCTCGGGCCAGTGGATTGCTGTCACCTTTGCCTATCCCAAAGAGGCCTTGGACGCACATTTCCATGGACTTTATTTCGGATCTCCCTGTCTCTCAAAAAATGTCCGTCATCTGGGTTGTGTGTGACCGCTTTTCTAAGATGGTTCATCTGGTCCCCTTGCCTAAGTTACCTTCCTCCTCTGAGTTGGTCCCTCTGTTTTTTCAGAACGTGGTTCGTTTGCATGGGATTCCGGAGAACATTGTTTCTGACAGGGGATCCCAGTTTGTGTCTAGATTTTGGCGGACGTTCTGTGCTAAGATGGGCATTGATTTGTCCTTTTCGTCTGCATTCCATCCTCAGACGAATGGCCAGACGGAACGAACTAATCAGACCTTGGAAACTTATTTAAGGTGTTTTGTTTCTGCTGATCAGGATGACTGGGTTACCTTTTTGCCGCTTGCCGAATTTGCCCTTAATAATCGGGCTAGTTCTGCTACCTTGGTTTCTCCTTTCTTTTGTAATTCGGGGTTTCATCCTCGTTTTTCCTCTGGTCAGGTGGAGCCTTCTGATTGTCCTGGAGTGGACATGGTGGTGGATAGGTTGCATCAGATTTGGAGTCATGTGGTGGACAATTTGAAGTTGTCCCAGGAGAGGGCTCAGCAGTTTGCTAATCGCCGTCGCCGCGTGGGTCCTCGACTTCGTGTTGGGGACTTGGTGTGGTTGTCTTCTCGTTTTGTTCCTATGAAGGTCTCTTCTCCTAAGTTCAAGCCTCGGTTTATCGGTCCCTATAGGATCTTGGAAATTCTTAACCCTGTGTCGTTTCGTTTGGATCTCCCGGCATCGTTTGCTATTCATAATGTGTTCCATCGGTCGTTGTTGCGGAAGTATGAGGTACCTGTTGTTCCTTCGCTTGAGCCTCCTGCTCCGGTGCTGGTGGAGGGAGAATTGGAGTATGTTGTGGAGAAGATCTTGGATTCTCGTGTTTCCAGACGGAAACTTCAGTATTTGGTCAAGTGGAAGGGTTATGGTCAGGAGGATAATTCTTGGGTGGTTGCCTCTGATGTTCATGCTGCTGATTTGGTCCGTGCATTTCATAGGGCTCATCCTGGTCGCCCTGGTGGTTCTCGTGAGGGTTCGGTGACCCCTCCTCAAGGGGGGGGTACTGTTGTGGATTCTGTTTTTGGGCTCCCTCTGGTGGTTACAGATGGTACTGGGTGACTTGTGTTCTCTGCTGTCTCTGGTGTCCACCTGTTCTATGAGGATATGGGAGTTTCCTATTTAACCTGGCTTTCTTGTCATTTCCTCGCCGGAGATCAATGTAATCAGTGTGTCTTGTTACCTCTGCTTTCCGCTTCTGTAATCATCAGGACAAGCTAAGTTTTTGATTTTCCTGTTCCACGTTTTGCTTTATTTTTGTTTTAGTCCAGCTTGCAGTTATGTGATTCCTTGTTGCTGGTTGCTCTAGTGGGCTGATATTACTCCTCATGTTCCATGACTTGGCACATGAGTTCAGGTAATTTCAGGATGGGTTTTTTGTAGGGTTTTTCGCTGACCGCGCAGTTCACTTTTGTATCCTCTGCTATCTAGTTTTAGCGGGCCTTATTTTGCTGAATCTGTTTTCATTACTACGTATGTGCTTTCCTCTCATTTCACCGTTATTACATGTGGGGGGCTGCTATTTCTGTGGGGTGTTTCTCTGGAGGCCTTTGTTTCTTCTAATTGCTAGTCCTTCGGCTGGCGCGAGACATCTAGAATCATCGTAGGCACGTTCCCCGGCTACTGCTAGTGTTGTGAATTAGGTTCAGGATCGCGGTCAGCTCAGTTTCCATCACCCTAGAGCTTGTTCTGTTTTTTGTGTGCTTGTCCTTTTGTGATCCCCTGCCATTGGGATCATGACAAATAGGCGTGTTGGAAAGGGGAAAAAAGGTTGTGTCCGTGGGGTAGGTGGTAAAGCAACAGTAACATCTGCAGAAGAAAGACTATCTTACAGCCAAAGTAAGATGTCTACTTCTTTTCGTGGACAATCTGATATGATCCCTTTCTTACGACCATTGCTACAAGCATCGCCAGCAATTCCAGATGAGGCACAAAAACAGCAGGTGCTTGAACGGATATGAAGTGCTCATTCAAGTGGGCTCTCCTCCATGTCAACTTCAACATCACAACTACTCCAGTCCTCAGAGTTGTCACCCCAATCGCACTTGCTTCCTCACAGCTCCCAAGTCTCCAGCTGCCCGTGTGAGCATGGGGTAACACACAGGGTTGAGTCTGTAGAGCTGTTTACGCATACTATAGCCTGGGAATCAGAGGTCAGCTATAGAACTTCTGTGAATCCAGACGAGGAAATGATCTGCACTGATGCCCAGAATCTTTGTGGGTCGGATCCAGGCCCAGATGAAGAAGGTTCTGAGCATAATGTAGACCCTCGTTCCCAAACTGTAACTCATGTTGGTGGAGACAATGAGGAAGATGATGATGAGACTGAAATACCTGATTGGAACGAAAGCTTGACTTTTCGGTCGGGGCAGGAAGAGGTTGGCTCTGAGGACGACGGGTGTGAGAACACACAGGATGATGATAATGAGCTTGTAGACCCCACTTACTGTCAACTCCCAGTCCATGAGGTCAGCAGAGGAGGTGGAGGAGGATGATAATGACGAGTCTGACGACGAGGTAATGGTGCGCCTTCCTGGACAGAGACGGAGTACTGGAAGCACGTCAACAACTGCATCCTCAACCCCAACTGTGCCTAAGACCAGAAGTTGTGGTTGCTCTTCAGGTCGCACGGGCTCTAAGCCTTGCATAGCCTGGACATTTTTTGACATCGCAAAGGATGACCCAACTCATGCTGTCTGTAAGATTTGTCAACAAAATCTCAGTAGAGGCCAAAAAATCACTAGCTTGAGTACTTCATGCATGAACCGTCACATGGATATGAGGCATAAGTTGCAGTGGGAAGCTCACTGTGCTACAATGCGGCCTAGTGGGCCGAGTCAACCACCATCTGCCCCATCAAGTGCATCCGCGTCCTCTTCATCCTCTGTGACTGTGGGAACAGCAGTCGCACATGGTTTTGGATGCAGACCTTCCACCTCTTTACCCGCAACAGCCAGTGTGATTGGCAGGTCGTCAGGACATTTGCTAGTGGAAACACCTGCTGGTGTTGAGCGCTCTCCGACATCGACACTACATTTTGATCAAGGCAACATAACATCTCCGCCTGCACCTTCCTCACAGACCAGCAGTTTGCCGGGGACACCCTACTCAACTCCGTCTAAGCACGGCAGCCAGCCCTCATATGTGGACAAGTAAAAGACCATTTCCTCCTAGCCATGACCAAGCTAAGAGGTTGAATTTCTCCATCAGCAAGCTGTTGGCTACAGAAATGGTGCCTTCCCACCTGGTGGACACAGAGGATTTTCGAGACCTTATGTCCGTCGCAGTGCCCCAGTACCAGATGCCCAGTCGCCACTACTTCTCAAAGAAAGCTGTGCCTGCGCTACATTAGCATGTCGCACACATCAACGCTTCCTTGAGAAACTCTGTGTGTGACAGGGTGCATTTCACCACAGACACTTGGACGTGTAGACATGGACAGGGGCGTTACATGTCGGTGACTGGGCACTGGGTAACTACGGCGACATCAGGAGAAGGGGCTGCTGTTCAAGTCTTGCCGTCGCCATGAGTTACTCATCAATCCTCTGTATCTAGATGTTCCTCCACTGCTTCTGCCTCCTCAATCTCCTCTCGGTCCTCCACCTGCACTCAAAGCCTGTCTGGTAATGCCACCCGCGTTGTAACTGCGCATAAGGAATCCTGCACACCTCCTCCCTATGCTGTCACCAGGGCACAACGGCATCAGGCAGTGTTTACATTGAAATGTCTGGGAAATGTGAGTCACACAGCAGAGGAGTTGTGGTCAGCTCTGGAGACCGAGTTCCATCAATGGTTGTCTCCACTCAACCTGCAGCCAGGGAAGGCTGTGTGCGACAATGCTGCAAACCTGGGTGCGGCCTTACGCCGGGGCAATGTGACACACATGCCTTGTATGGCTCACGTTTTGAACCTGGTTGTCCAGCAATTTTTATCCCACTCTCCCGGACTAGATGGGCTTCTGCAGAGGGCACGGTCGCTGTCTGCTCACTTCCGCCGTTCGTATCCCGCAACTCGACGACTTGCATCTCTACAGAAGTCATTGGGCCTGCCAGTTCACCGGCTGAAATGCGATGTGTCCACATGGTAGAATTCAACTCTGCACATGTTGCAGCGACTGTGGCAGCACCGACGAGCCCTGGTGCAATACGTTATGACAAATAGCCTGGCGAACGAGATCAAGAGGTGAGGCAAATCACGCTGCAGGAGTGGTCTCAGATCAGGGACCTATGCACCCTTCAGCAATTTTGAAATAGCAACGAAGATGTTTAGTGCTGTCGATGCCATTATCAGCATGACCATTCCGTTGATTTACATGCTGGAGCACACCTTACACAGTGTTCGGAGTCATGTGGTGGAACAAGTGGAGGAGTCGTATGCGGAAGGGATCATATCTCCAAGGTCAAGAAGGTTGGCAGCACCAAGGGGGCTGGCATTGGAGGCTGGGGGAGAGGGGTTACCGAGGGCACAAGATAGCAGCCAAACTGTTGAGGAAGAAGTGGAGGACGAACTGGCGCTGGGCATGGAAGACTCATCAGATGAGGGAGACCTTGATCAAATTTCTGTTGTGCGAGGTTGGGGGGAGAGGGCAGACGAAGGAAGCATGATTCTCACCTCGCCACCACCAAGACAACAAAGACTTGGTCCTGCTTGATGTGCAAGACACATGAGTGCCTTCTTGCTGCACTACCTGCAACATGACCCTCGGATTGTCAGAATCCGAAGTAATGCCGACTACTGGGTTGCCACACTCTTAGATCCCCGGTACAAAAGCAAATTTGGCGAAATAATTCCTGCCATAGAAAGGGATTCACGCATGCAGGAGTATCAGCAGAGACTGTTACAGAAACTAACATCTGCTTTTCCACAAAAAACCAGTGGTGCACGTAGTCAATCACTGAGATTTAACTTGCCAACCGTGGGACTATCGAGTCATCACTCAAACCATAACAATAACATCGTATCTGGTGGTAACAGCAATTTTTTCAATCGTTTCAAGATTTTTTTAGACCATCCTTTGCAATGCCACAGGAGACAAGAAGTCTGACGCACAGCCAACGCCTAGAGAATGGTACAAGAGTATCTCCAAGTTATCATCGATGCCATGACTGTGGAACTGGACCCTTGCTCATTTTGGGCTTCCAATCTTGAAAAATGGGCTGAGCTCGCAACTCATGCCTTGGAGATCTTGTCGTGCCCCGCAGCCAGCGTTCTCTCTGAACGTGTGTTCAGCGCTGCTGGTGGTGTGCTGACAGATAAGCGCACGCAGCTGTCCAGTGACAATGTAGACAGACCAACGTTCATCAAGATGAACAAATCCTTGATCTGCAAGGACTTTTCTACCCCTGTGTCATCTTGGGGAGACTAAAAGCTTGATGATTTTTGAAAATCACCTCACCAACCATTTTAAAAAACTCTGGCGAAATTGATGCCACTTCGGTCTGTGGCCGAATTTTTGGAAAGAATGGAGACTCTTATTTAGTCCCCTTGCTGAGTTTTACATGATGTTGACATCGTCAATTCCAGGTGGGTGGGGTCGTCTACAGAGTTGTTTCCTCATACTATGGCCTGGGATTCAGAGGTCTGCTCCAAAGCTTCAGTGTCTGCTAGTCAGCAGAGTAGCCCAGCCACCCACCGCCTGTTTACCTAAGTACTATTTTTAACGGCATGCAGCACAGGAAATCCTTTTGGGCCTAATAGAATTTGGTGCTACTTAGCAGCGTACTCCACCCATGAAGCAAGCTACACCGCTTGTTTACCTAAGTACTATTTTTTAACGGCATCTAGCCCAGGAAATCTTTTGTATCTAATAGCATTTTGTGCTACTCAGCAGAGTACCCCACCCATGAAGCAAGCTACACTGCCTGTTTAGTTAAGTACTATTTTGTAACGGTATCTAGCCCAGGAAATTCGTTTGGGCCTAGTAGAATTTAGTGATACTCAGCAGCGTACCCCACCAATGAAGCAAGCTACACTGCCTGTTTACCTAACTACTATTTTGTAACGGAATCTAGCCCAGGAAATCCTTTTGGGCATAGTAGAATTTAGTGATACTCAGCAGCATACCCAACCATGAAGCAAGCTACACCGCCGGTTTACCTAACTACTATTTTGTAACGGCATCTAGCCCAGGAAATCCGTTTGGGCCTAGTAGAATTTAGTGATAATTAGCAGCGTACCCCACCCATGAAGCAAGCTACACCGCCTGTTTACCTAACTACTACTTTGCAACGGCATCTAGCCCAGGAAATCCTTTTGGGCCTAGTAGAATTTAGTGATACTCAGCAGCGTACCCCACCCATGAAGCAAGCTACACAGCCTGTTTACCTAACTACTATTTTGTAACGGCATCTAGCCCAGGAAATACTTTTGGGCCTAGTAGAATTTAGTGATACTCAGCAGCGTACCCCATCCATGAAGCAAGCTACACCGCCTGTTGATCTAATTACTAATTTTTAACTGCATCTAGCCCAGGAAATTGTTTTGTACCTAATAGCATTTTGGGCTACTCAGCAGAGTACCCCACCCATGAAGCAAGCTACACCGCCTGTTTACCTAAGTACTATTTTGTAACGACATCTAGCCCAGGAAATCCATTTGGGCCTAGTAGAATTTATTGCTACTCAGCAGCGTACCCCACCCATGAAGCAAGCTACACCGCCTGTTTACCTAAGTACTATTTTTTAACGGCATCTGGCCCAGGAAATCCTTTTGGGCCTAGTAGCAATTTCTGATACTCAGCAGAGTACCCCACCCATGAAGCAAGCTACACCGCCTTCTTTCTTTCTCAATCTAACCCCTCGGCTCTGGGGTGTCCACTCTCCCTCCAGCTCTCTCCTTCTCACAGGTGGACTACTGCGTGTTTTCACACTGTGGCAAATCTTTTGGGCGAGGTAATGGATAATATGCGCTGCCTTACAAACGTCCATGATGACACATTCGAGGAAGCAACTAAACGCCTCAAATAGCAAGCAGGATATGGAGCACCCCATGGGCAAACAGCGATCTATGTAGTATGCTCCTTCACAGAAGCAGCCCAATGGGAGGACATTATTCGGAGGCACAGGTAGTAACCGGAACGTCCCCTCAATGTCTGTTTTGGCCATTAGGGTGCCCCTTACCAACTTCTTGACCCGCCTGATTGCCTCGTCAAAGGAGGTACAGTACCTAGTACTGTACTTGGTTCCGCATCGATGTTGTCGTTTACTGACCTGCCCCTTGGATATGACAAATGGTGGATTAGTCTGAATGTATTGGGTTCATGTTTTGGCACAACTCCCAACGGGGGTACCACTTTGTCTTCTAAGGTAAGTGTTCTGAATGGACCCGCCGCCATTCTACCTAAAGATATTTTTTTTTTTTGTCAAGACGTCTGGGTGCTGGTAGAGTGAGTTTACATTTTTACTCCAGCCTTTCTTGATTTTAGAAGGGCATGACATGCCTGTATCTGTGTCTCCTCCTCCTTTTTTCTTTTCGCATGACTAGATTCAAGATTCAAGATTCAAAGAAGCTTTATTGGCAGGACCAAATACACATCAGTTTTGCCAAAGCAAGTGTATAGAGGCAATAGGGATAGGGACTGAGGGGATGTTGGGTAGGAGCTGTGGGGGGAGGTGGATGGGGCAGATCCCGGTTGGGGGCTATAGTCCATGGCATAGGGGAGGTGGATGGGGCAGATCCTGGTTGGGGGCTATAGTCCATGGCATAGGGGAGGTGGATGGGGCAGGTTCAGGTTGGGGGCTATAGTCCATGGCATAGGGGAGGTGGATGGGGCAGGTCCATTGTGGGGGCTATAGTCCATGGCATCATAGTTCTCTTTCTCGCAGTCTATGGCATTCGCTCACATACCGCGCTGCTATCTCCACTGCTGTCTCTTCTTCTCCCAGCAAGATATATGTTTTCTCTTCCTCCTTCATGGTGATGAAGTAGATATGTAGTTGTGACTTTTCCATGTTTGTTGTGTCTTCTGAGCAGTTTGTCAGCTTTTGGACACCTTTTAAGCTGTTTTCTATGTGTTTTCCATGTGTTTGTACGTGTTTGTGTTTGCCTGCCATTGGTTTCAATGGGGTTCGACGGTGTTCGTCAAACGTTCGACGAACAGTTTGGCGAACACCTACCTGATCGACGAACCGAACCCGAACACTAGGGAGGTGGCTCAACACTACTGTTGACTACTATTTTATGAAAGTGGTGGATTAACATGGCAGGTGGGTTACAAGGCAGATAGATTCCATAAAAAAAAATTTTTGCAACAGAATTTGCTAATGTTACCTACTGTGGACAAGCATACACAGTTAACTAGCTGCAAAGATCGTAAGCAGAAACAAAATCAGCATGGAAAGTGTATGGTTCCTGCCAGAAAAAGTATTACACGTGTGAATGAAATACTTGTAAGATATTTTCAACTTTCAGCTCTAATTTCCCTTTCACTTAGTACAGTTCTCATGGACAAGTCAATCATTTTGCTTGCGAAGGGATTTCATAAAAAGTAATTACGCTGTTGTCATATTTCCGTATCTTCCAAAATGAAGAGTATAAGGACCTCTTATTCACTTTGTGTGGATGAAATCTTTCTTCATTATTGTTAGTCGCATAAAATCTAATTTAATTAGAACAATTACTGAATAGAAAAGGAGGATTAAATTTGTCTTGTTTAATGACAAATCTCACTTCCTTGGCAGCATCTTAAAGCAGGGCATGCATAACTGATGAGGAGTTTCATGAATAAAAATATCAATTCCTAACACAATAGAAGTGCAATAGAGATTATGCCAAAAAATGACTGGCCAATTAAAATGCCTTAAAGAGGTTAGTAAAGGGCAATGATATGAAATGTATATTTATAACACTCAATGTCTTCTCAATTTTAAAAATGTGATCACTTCTCTTTAGTGTAAATTAAAGAGAAAAAGTGATCAATCCTTAGAGCATGAACCAAATTCAGAATTTTCTCATGATCTACCGATATTTGTGCAAGCATGGAAATAGTTAAGTATTCTTCTAACTTGATCAAATAAATTCAAGTAGAATTAAATTCTGATTTGAATTTTACAAAAATCTGCATTCACCAAATTGAGGATTTATTGTAATTTGCTTCTGCACAGATTCAGCAAAATGGTGGCTACTGGTGCCATTTTTCTGAGCTGTAAAGGGCCAACAAAAGTTTTAAAAATATTTATGCTCACCACACTGGTCACCTCTTTGGACCCTCCACTGCTCACTATCACTCATCCGTCCTGTCGCATTTTCTGATCTTCGTTGTGAGCTTTGAAATTTTCAGGCCTCTCACTGAGCTGGAACAGAATTGTCCATGAATGTGCAAGATCATGGAGCATGTCATATGATGTAATGATGTTGTGCCCTTTTGAGCCCTTGCACAGACCCCTTCCAGGCCACATCAGAGACAGAATTCCTGGCTCAATGTGAGAGGCCTGGGGACTTCAGTATGAGTCATGTGGATCAAAAGATAGGCTAAGGACTGGAGGGGTGACAGCGAGAAGCGAAGGGGCTGGAGATGAGAAATGAGGTGAGCACAATTACTTTTTTTTTTTTACTATTTTTTTATAAATTACATTTATGATACTCTGAAATCTGCAGATACTCTAAAGCATAATAAAGGGCATTAAATTCACATACAGGGTTGGCCATTTATATGGATACACCTAAATACAATGGGAATGGTTAGTGATATCAACTTCCTGTTGGTGGCACATTAGTATATGGGAGGGGGAAAACTTTCCAAGATGGGTGATGACCATGGCAGCCATTTTGAAGTTGGCCATTTTGGAACCATCTTTATTTTTTTCAAAAGGATGAGGGTCATGTGACACATCAAACTTGTTGAGAATTTCACAAGAAAAACAATGGTGTGCTTGGTTTTAACGTATCTTTATTCTTTCAGGAGTTATTTACAATTTTATGACCACTTATAAAATGTGTTTAAAGTGCTGCCCATTGTGTTGGATTGTCAATGCAGCCCTCTTCTCCCACTCTTGACACACTGATAGCAACATTGCATAAGAAATGCTAGCACAGGCTTCCAGTATCCGTTGTTTCAGATGCTGCACATCTCGAATCTTCACAGCATAGACAATTGCCTTCAGATGACCTCAAAGATAAAAGTCTAAGGGGGTCAGATCGGGAGACCTTGGTGGCCATTCAACTGCCCACGATGACCAATCCACTTTCCAGGAAACTGTGTAGGAAGGCTCGGACCTGACACCCATAATATGGTGGTGCACCATTTTGGGTGTCCGGTCCGAGCATGGCAATACATGGTATAGAAATGAGGTATGTGAACTTTTGATCAGAGTCATTTGGATGTTTTGGGTTGTCACTATGATTTAGAAAAGAGAAAACACAGTAGTTTGATGATAAATGGCTTCACCCAACCACTAACCATGAGTAGAGAAAAAGTTTTAGTGTTATCATTCATATTCTCTGAAAAAAGGACAAGAAAGCAAACATTCTGCAGGGAATGTAAACTTTTGAGCACAACTTTACATTATATACTGATTAAAGCTAGACACTGGCACATATTACACATTTTTTAGAAAATTAAACAGTAGGTATTTTCTGGGTGATACGTTCCCTTTAAGAATTAGGAGTGGCATTAAATATTCTTGTCTTCTCAAGGGTACATCAGCCACGGGGGTAAAGTTAATCTTGCGACTGAAGAATTGATGAAATGAGCAATGCATGGATAAAAACAATGTGATATGGTAATGACTTTCAGTCAATAGTTGCTTAAGGCAGAAAGAATATAACCTAGAGATATAAAGGTTAAATATGCCAAAGAAAATCCGTTCTGCAAGTCATTTCTCTAAATCCATTCCAACACATCAGATTTTAGTAAAAACTTGTCAGACTTAACCGCCTGTACTGGCAGCTAAAATTTTCAAGAGATTTCCTTTTTAAATACACATCAAGAACAGATTCAAAATATTTCATATAACAAAGGTTATTTTAGTGAAAAATCCAGCAGCTAATTATCCTTATAAAAATACTAACAAACTGTAACTGGCATGCACCAGGATCTCTGTGCTCTTAAATATGTATATGGGAGGATTGCAATCAGAGAGATTACAGAGATTTCTTATTACTCATTATGAAATTGCATGTTTCCAACTTTCAATTAAGCCCCCGAAATAGAGTCTATTTGTTAGCACAGAATAAATGCAATCGTTATAGGATGATGTAAATGTTCTTGATTATATCTTAAGATTTGATAACCGAAATGTTCCTTATGCTTGTTGGTAATAACATTCAGTTCTATATGCACCTTCATTTAACATGAAATCACATCTAAAGGTGACCATAGCTTAGAAAACATGAAACAGTAAATCCAGTACATTTTGTTAACGTTGTCTTCAGATATAGCATGCATCGGTTTTCAAAGATAAATGGGGGTGGGTTTCAAGAGCCCCAATTATTGACAACCAATTTGCTTCCATAAGCAACTGTATTATATAAACTCACAAGTGGGCACAAAATGTGTCTGTAATTTTTTTCCTCACATCCACAGTTCACATTGCATAGAGTGAACTGTACATTCTTGTCACAAGGTGAAAAATAACAACATTTTGGGTAATGCACCCTTCATCAGGCATGAAAAGATCACCAGGGGCAACTATCTGATTTGTATATAGGGATGCAAGGTCCGAGGTAGCGTCCCCCAATGGTATACTACAGCAGTTGGCTGTACAGTTTACAATGGGGGGGAATGGTGTAAAGTCCACCATTCGGGAATACTTATCACTCTCTCCAGTATTAAAATTTGCAAACATTTCTTCACTGTAAATCAAATCTTTAGGGGATATTCAGTGAAAATGGAGAATTAGATTTTCAAATGATCTGCTCATCTCTGGTGGACACTAAAAATAATGTAGTATTCTGTGGCACAAGTATATTTTTTACACCCAATGGAATAAACATAAAGTTGTTGTCAACATTATTGGCACCCCTGAATAAGAAGTACACCATGTAAAATATGTCCTGAAATTAAGTGTATAATGAAATGACTCGGAGATACAGAAAAGAACACAAAATAACAGGAAACATAAAAAAATTGAAAAACTTGGCATGAGAAAATGATGCAAAAAGGAAAGCAATGTAATTACACTACACGATTAACCATTTCCCTGTGAAATACATATTTCACAATTGCTTGCGAGGTGGCAACTTGGTAGCCAAAGATGTGTCACATACATCATGGCAACTAATGGCTACATCTCAGCCTGGATCACAGCTACAGTAACAATCAATGGCTCTAAGCATTTAAATGAGACCAGTATTGTGATTGCATTCAGAAAACAGGGCATATAATTAAAAACAATTACAGAAAAAAGTATCTGCAAGATGGAAATGAACTGCAGGATGCAGAAGCGCCATAATAAAGGCTAAAGCAGTGCAAGTGTAAAACATTGATGAAACAACCACTCACATGCCGACCATTCATGGAGGGAGTTACTGCCTACAAATGCACACAGGTAACAATTGTAAAGGGCGCCAGTCACACAGGTACGTGTGATGCACAGTTTCTAGCTTAGAGACTATTAGTGATGTCAATACTACTAGATCAGGCAGGATGTCCAGATCTATAAAAGTGAACCCCACAAGACAGACACTCCAATTCACCCAACTAACACTAAAGGGCCTGGTTGTATCCTGCAAAAGATGACAAATGGGCAATAAAAAGATGAAAAAAGATGTCCAAAATACATAAGGTACTGGTCTATATTTTGGACAAAATAAAGACACTCACAACCCCTGTCAATGGTCCCCCATTGTCTTGCGATTCCCAACACTAAAATTAACAGAAAAGCAAAAAAATCGCAGAAAAAAGGCAGCCATATGTACAGACACCAGGACACATTAAAAGCACTAAAGGATGCATGTTAAGTAGGAATGAGTGAATAGCTTTGGATAACTCCTTATCGGAATAGCTATAGCATTTACCGAATAGCTGGATACCTGGAGCACTCCCAATAATGAGCTATTCGGCGCCACTGCTGCATGTGTCGCGGCTGTGTCAGTCACAACACATGCATGGAGAGCCCAACAAACAGGCTCTCCATACATGTGACTGTCACACAGCTCAGACACATGCAGCTGCGGTGCCGAACAGCTGATTATCGGGAGCGCTCCAGGTATCCGGGTTACCGAGGCAGCTATTCGGTAAGCGTTATAGCTATCCGGATAAGGCATCCTAAAGTTATTACTATTGTAGGGTTTTATTCACTTGGTAGCGACCGGAGGAAAACAGGAGGCTTGTTCCTCAAAAAGTGGGTTTATGGCTTCTTAAACCCAGAAGCCGAACAGAAAAAACAGACAGTCTTTAGATCAGGCAAACAAAGTAAAGAGGTCCTTAGCAGGACTCTGCTCCACCAGGCATGTGGGCACACAGGCAGGCTGGGGTAGTGTCCAGTATTCCATCTTGGTCTGGAGATAAACACACACAGGAAGCCTTCTCCCAACATACAGACCATATGCCAAACAACAGACTCCATTGTATAGGCTGTAACTACACCCAGAGGTGAGGTATGTGGGTAGCCAGACCTGCCCATCTCGTAATTCGGTCCCAAGTGCAACAAATTAACCTCTTAGTGCTTACGTTCACTAGAGAAAATACTCTGGGTTACATCACAGAGAGCAGCCATCTGTGACACATACCTCCCATCGACTACTCGGCCATTAGCCTCCTTTCACTATGTAATGGTACAAAAGATTTTATTTTTCCAGAAAACCAGATAGATTTTTAGTCATTACAGTTCTAAGGTTTTTGTTTTTTTTAAAGATGTACAGTACAGTGCAAAATTTTTAGGCAGTTGTGGAAAAAAGTAGGAATGCTTTTTTTAAAAAAAGTGTGAGTAGTTGATTTTTATTCATAAAAAATGAAAAGTGAAAGAACAAAACAGAAATCTGAATTAAATCAATATTTGATACCGACCTTTGTCTTCGAAAAAGCATCAATTCTTCTACGTATGTTTGCACAGTTTTTGAAGGAACTCAGCAAGGAGGTTGTTTTAAACATCTTGGAGAACTAGCCACAGATGTTCTGTAGATGTAAGCTTGTCCAAATCCCTGTCTCTTCATGTCATTTTAGACAGATTTGATGATGTTGAGATCAGAGCTCTGTGTGCACCAAATCATCACTTCCAGGACTAGTTTCTTTATGCAGTAAACTTTATCAGAATGCACACGAGACAAATGTACCCTTACAAAAACACAGCAAAAATGCTGCAAAAAAACAAGGCAAACACTCAGCAAAACCTGCTTGTTTGATGTTATGTCATGCTACTGCCAAAAGAGCAGGTTTTGCCTGCAGGAAAAAAAGCTTCAAAAAAGCAACGTGTGAACATAGTCTTATAGTTAAGCCAGGTGGTATTCGATCTATTTGTACTAAAAAAAAAACTTGGTGAAAATAAATTTCCCAAAGAGAAATGAACACATGGGTTTTATCCTGGAACAGTACAGGTAAATAATTTACAATAATCTGTTCAATAATATTAAGTTATGGACTGTATCGAATATATAGAACAGGTTTAGACATTTTGATACTAGTATAGGGAGTAGTCTTTATTTCTATCCCTATTTGATACAATATTATGGGCACGATTTTTGAATAACCCCGGTCAATGTATTTTCAGCATTATCAAGTTCTTC
The DNA here is from genome assembly GCF_032444005.1 of Ranitomeya imitator. NCBI lineage: Eukaryota > Metazoa > Chordata > Amphibia > Anura > Dendrobatidae > Ranitomeya > Ranitomeya imitator. The sequence continues at coordinate 482,086,792 of NC_091286.1, read as the reverse complement.
TTTCCACCTCCCTTCATTATTACAGTTTTTCAATACTCTGGTAAGTTCTCCAACTTGTTTGGATTTGGTGGTGTGTTTGGGGTGACTGCTGGTTGCATACTTATGACCATGTGATATTTCAGTTTTTCCTTTTTAATACATTTGCAAAAATGTCTACATTTCTGTTTTTTTCAGTCAAGATGGAGTGCAGAGTGTACATTAATAAAAAAAATGAACTTTTTTTGAAATTACCAAATGGCTGCAATTAAACAAAGAGTGAAAAATTGAAACGGGTCTGAATATATTCCGTACCCACTGTATATGAAGAGTTAACATAACAGCTAAGCCATGTGTAATTTAAAGACCATGTTTTATCAGAAAACTGGGAAGGAATATCAGTAGAATATCTAATATAGCCAGGAGCGTGTTGGACTAAGGTTGAAAAAATGAATCAAGCTGCTTTCCCAGACGTTCGCTAACAGATCCAATACCAGTTATAATTAGTCTCAGGAGGTATAATACCTTTGTGTCTCTCATGCATGTAGTGTGGGTGTAACTGGACTTTTGACAATCAAATAATCAAATTGATTTTTGGCGAGAACACCCAGGAAAACCATCTTGAACTAATACACTAGTGAGTTTTGAGAACCGGTTGGTTAAGATATCTGCAAGTAAAGTTTATGTGGAAGTATCAAGTATAGGAACAATTTGAGATTTACACACCGAAGAATCTAAAACAACTCCTCCTTTTTCTGACATTTTTATAACAATGCCCTGCATGTTGCTCAGTTTATACATAGCATTTTTCAAGGCTGTGTGATGCTGTGAATGTTCATGATTTGGGAAAGGGGCCCTGAATCGTCCATAGGATTGGGGCCCTAACTATCCCTGGGCCCAAAGGTACATCTAAAAGTGAGGTTTGGGCCACTGGCCTTACTGTCCTCCTGTTATACCCTAAGCTGTACCCTCCTCCCTCCAGGAGGCCCAGGACAGAGATGATAGAATAGGAATGACCCAACCAAATGAGAATAGGACAATGAGGAAAGCATACCCTCCAAAACCACACACAACAATGTCCAGCAGCAACAATGTTTTCCATGTTAAGGGCTGGGTAGTGGAACCACTGTGCTGTGGCCCAAGAAAAGGCATATAACTAGATGTCTCGCTGTATTTGACCTCGGACACACAGTGGCTGATGACATTGCGATCCAAGGAAAGACAAAAGAGGTGGGACCAGGTGCTACTCTAGAACTGGCCTTGGGTAGATGGCATCTGACACCCTAGAGATGGGTAACAGGAACAGCCTGAAAGTAGGAACAGAAGATGCAAGCAGGCACTGTAGGAACACTGGAACCACAGATTCAGGCTGCACCAGCTGATGAACAGAAGAGCACTGGCATGTGTGGACTGGAACGAGTGATGCATAGATGAGCACTGTAGAGGCGCTACACTATATCCCCCTTTATGCCCTCCTTTCTTCAAGACTGCAAGAAACCTCTCCAGCAGAAGAAGGGTATGAATCCTCTCCTTGAGTTTCCATGATATCTAATCAGGACCGAAACCCCTCGAATCCACTAGAAAAAAGTTTTTTCCTCTTAACCTCTTTGTGGTCAGGATGCTCTTTACCTTGAAGACATTCTCAGATCTGACTGGAATGGTACCTGGCTGCACGAAGGAGGGAATAAAGATGACTGGCTTATCTCCTGTTTGAAGGATCCAGGCATCATTTGTCGGCATGTCTTTTTATACATTCAGAGGGAAGTTGTCTGGGAGTCTTGTTATGGGCAGAGGATAGACAGTTTGAGACAAAATCCACAATATCCTTTCACATTGTTGGCTACCAATAAACACGCGAGATAAGTCATAAAGTCCTTTTATGCCCAGCAAGAATAGCCAACGTTGAAGAGTGAACCCACAACAAGACTTCCTTCCTATCCAATTGTCACAAATGACCTCCCTGGAGGGATGAGTCAAGGCCACTGGAGCCACCATGACCATCTTGGAAGGCTCAACAACAAGTTAGGGTTCATCTCTTAGACCGGAGAAAGGGAAGAACCTAGAAAGTGCACCCACCTTGACATTTTTGTCAGCTGGCAAGAGTTGACGGGATGGGGCAAGACAGCCTTCGTGGCAAGACTGTCTCCAATGAAGTACTTTACTGGATCTCCAGTCCAGGATGGGTTCATTACTATGAAGCCACGGAAGGCCCAGGAGAAGTGGATGTGAAAGAATAAGCAACGCATAGAAGGCAATTTTCTACGTATGAGCAGGGTCTAATTAGATAAAGCAGACCAGGGGACCTAACAGCAGGTAGCAAATATAAACTAACTTTGCACAAACTTTGCTCAGGCACTTCCCAACAGGTGGAGATGCTTTAAGTAGTAAATGTTTCCCAGCAATTGGCTGAAGACACTTTAGGAGAGGGCACAGTCTCTTTAAGAGACTGGAAACACATGCAGGCACACCTTAAAGGGGTTGTCCACTACTTTCAATTAACCCCCCAAATGTATCCCCCCCGGGCCCCTAATGAATTTTCTAAATACCTTATGTTGCCGTTTTCGCCTGTGAGTGGCGCTATGTCGTTGGCTGAGTCCGGGTCACATGACCCCCAGGCTGCAGCCGCCGCTAATTTCCGTCGACGTCACGTCAATTTCCAGACTCTGGAAATTGACATGGCGTCATGAGCAGGCATGACCCAGACTCCGCAGACAGCGGTTACTTATCATGAGTGACTGGGCTGTGGGCGGGGCTGGGGTCAGGGTCAGCATGCGGAGCTTTGGTCTGTGGGCGGGTGGGGCTGGGGTCTGCTGGCCGTGCTCATGCACTGGGATGTGCAGCCAGTGGTGGTGGTGCGGCGGCAGGGGGGTCTGTGCGGTGAATCTGCCAGCGGTGGATCTGCTGGCGGTGGGGGTTCTGCGCAAGGTGCTGGAGTGTGTGGGCGGGGCGGTGGGTCTGCTTTGTGCGGTGGGTCTGCTTCGGACAGGGGTGTGTGTCTCTGTCTCATTGGTGTGTATGTCTCTGTGTGCAGGCATCGTCCAAAGGGACTACAAGTCCCATCGGGCTATGCCTGCTACAGTGACAGTGAGTGACACATTAGCCAATGATGGGACAGCAGTAGCCCCATCAACCGGCTAATGTGTTGAATGTAAAAAAAAACACATACACATATTGTTAGGGTTGGCGGAACACACCGAATATATTTATTAAGTGGGATTCGTGCGTTCGCAACTCGGGATCCACCGTGCAGGAAAGAACCTGCTGCTAAATAAATGGCGGCACTATATGGCGGTATAAACCAGCTCTGTTAGCTTCACAGAGCAGCCGAGAAGGCAAAGCTCTGTGCCCTGTTAGACTTTCACAGAGGCACAAGCCAACTACCCAGATGTGAGCAGTGAGTGGTCATGCATGCACACAAAACTCCTCGCTGGAGGTGCCAGCATTCTAGGGGCTTTTTTCAGCCGGGTCCCTGAACACACTTAAACACAATCTCCTCGCCGGAGGTGCCAGCATTCTAGGGGCTTATTTCAGTCGGGTCCCTGAACACATTCAAACACATGACCACACTGGCGCAAAGCACATAACATAAGAGGATACTAGCGCATGGCCATGCGGCCATGCGAGCCTTAAATAGCTGCAGCACGTATAGGACCTTTCAAAGAAGGACCAATGGAATTGCTGCAGTACCTGAGCATGTGACCCTAGATCTCCACTGAGAGATCTTGCCCTGGGCATGCTCAGTGTGCAAAGCAGAACTTAGTCCTAGTACCTACAGGACCTTCCGTGAGAAGGACCAATGGAAGTCGCTGCAGTACCTGAGCATGTGACCCTAGATCTCCACTGAGAGATCTTGCCCTGGGCATGCTCAGTGTGTGCAAAGTAGGACTTAGTCCCAGAAAAGCTTGCTCGCTGCAGATCAGTGCAGGGTACAATAGCAGAGCCAGGAGAGGCAGTAGTAACCCTTTGCACAGAATCAGTCTCAGTGAGACGCTGGGAGCGACGTCTCCGCTGAGCAGGCTCTACTGCGGCCGATGCAGAATGGGAGACCGCAGCAGACACGGATCGAGATTCCCCTTGTGCAGCAGAGGAAACTCGACTCCTAACACATATACAGTACATAAATACAACATACATTACACACATACAGTACATACAACATACATTACACATGTACAGTACATACAACTTATAGACATACAACATGCAACATACACCATGCACCATGCAACATGCACCATGCAACATACAACAGGCGACATGCACCATACAACATGTGACATGCACCATGTGACATGCACCAAGCGCCATGCACAATGCGCCATGAGACATGCACCATGCGACATGAGACGCGCACCAAGCGACATGCAACATGCACAATGCGACATGTACCATGCGACATGCATCATACAACATGCACCATGCGACATGCAAACTATAACATGCACCATACAACATAAAGTATATACATGCAGTACATACATACAACATACATATAGACATACAGTACATATAACATGGAGTACATACTCACCATCACCTTGTCACCTTGATCCCCGAAGCCAGTGTCAGCTGTAAAAAATATTAAAATAACAAACAAACACTATACTCCCTGATCCGCAGATATCCAATTAGGGTACCGTCACACTATACGATTTATCTACGATCACGACCAGCGATATGACCTGGCCGTGATCGTAGGTAAATCGTAGTGTGGTCGCTGGGGAGCTGTCACACAGACAGCTCTCCAGCGACCAACGATGCCGAAGTCCCCGGGTAACCAGGGTAAACATCGGGTTACTAAGCGCAGGACTGCGCTTAGTAACCCGATGTTTACCTTGGTTACCAGCGTAAAAACAAACAGCACATACTTACATTCCGGTGTCCGTCAGGTCCCTTGCCGTCTGCTTCCCGCACTCACTGACTGCCGGCCGTAAAGTGAAAGTGAAAGCACAGCACAGCGGTGATGTCACCGCTGTGCTCTGCTTTCACTTTACGGCCGGCAGTTACTGAGTGCAGCTGTCTGCATAGCCTTTCTGGCTATAAAATATAGGGGGACCCCACGTCAATTTTTTTTGGGGGTACCCCTATTTTACTAGCCAGTAAAGGCTATGCAGACAGCTGTGGGCTGATATTCATAGCCTCGGAGGGGCCATGGGTATTAACCCTTTCCCAGGCTAGAAATATTGGTCCCGGCCGTCGGCTTTCCCCCCTCTGGCGCAAAAAATTGCGCGAGAGCCATTTTTTTTCTCTATTATTTTTAACTGAAACTTATTGTTCATTAACCCCTTTCTGCCAGCTGACGGAATAGTACGTCAGCTGGCAGTATCCCCCGCTTTGAGGTGGGCTCCTGTTGTGAATTCTGTGGCAGAGCTCCCTCCTGTGGTCACAACTGGTACTTCGGCTGATTCTCTCTGTGAGCTTCCGTTGGTGGAGGAGACTGGTACTGCGGCTTCTGAGTTTCCTTCCTCAGGTGATGTGGTGAAGTCGTTAGGTGCTGCTCTATTTAACTCCACCTAGTGCTTTTATCCTGGCCTCCAGTCAATGTTCTAGTATTGGACCTGTTTCCTCCTGGATCGTTCCTGTGGCCTGCTGCTCTACATAGCTAAGTTCCGCTTTGCTATTTTGTTTGCTGTTTTTTTCTGTCCAGCTTGTCTATTTGTTTTTTCTTGCTTGCTGGAAGCTCTGGAATGCAGAGGGTGTACCTCCGTGCCGTTAGTTCGGTACGGAGGGTCTTTTTGCCCCCTTTGTGTGGTTTTTGTAGGGTTTTGTATTGACCGCAAAGTTACCTTTCCTATCCTCGCTCTGTTCAGAAAGTCGGGCCTCACTTTGCTAAATCTATTTAATCTCTACGTTTGTTTTTTCATCTTAACTCACAGTCATTATATGTGGGGGCTGCCTTTTCCTTTGGGGTATTTCTCTGAGGCAAGGTTGGCTTATTTTCTATCTTCAGGCTAGCTAGTTTCTCAGGCTGTGCCGAGTTGCATAGGGAGCGTTAGGTGCAATCCACGGCTGCCTCTAGTGTGGTTGGAGAGGATTAGGGATTGCGGTCAGCAGAGTTCCCACGTCTCAGAGCTCGTTCTATGTTTTTGGGTTATTGTCAGGTCACTGTATGTGCTCTGACCTCTATATCCATTGTGGTACTGAATTACCTTATCATAACAGTACTGGAGGCCGAAAGTACTAATGATTCTCAATAGAGGGAAAAAAGAAGTTCTGAGACCATTTTTTTTCTCTGCACTGTGTTTTGCCTTTTTTTTCCCCTAGACATTTGAGTGGTTTAGGACACAGGTGTAGCGATGGACATTAAAGGTCTGTCTTCATGTGTGGATCAGCTCACAGCAAGAGTACAAAATATTCAAGACTTTGTGGTTCAGAATTCTATGTTAGAATCGAGAATTCCTATTCCTGATTTGTTTTTTGGAGATAGAACTAAATTTCTGAGTTTCAAAAATAATTGTAAACTATTTCTGGCTTTGAAACCTCGCTCCTCTGGTGACCCAGTTCAACAAGTTAGGATCATTATTTCTTTTTTACGTGGCGACCCTCAGGACTGGGCATTTTCTCTTGCGTCAGGAGATCCTGCATTAAGTAATATCGTTGCGTTTTTCCTGGCGCTTGGATTGCTGAACGATGAACCTAATTCAGTGGATCAGGCAGAGAAAAATTTGCTGGCTCTGTGTCAGGGTCAGGATGAGATAGAGGTATATTGTCAGAAATTTAGAAAGTGGTCCGTACTCACTCAATGGAATGAAGGTGCGCTCGCAGCTATTTTCAGAAAGGGTCTCTCTGAAGCCCTTAAGGATGTCATGGTGGGATTTCCTATGCCTGCTGGTCTGAATGAGTCTATGTCTTTGGCCATTCAGATCGGTCGACGCTTGCGTGAGCTTAAATCTGTGCACCATTTGGCGGTATTACCTGAGCTTAAACCTGAGCCTATGCAGTGCGATAGGACTTTGACCAGAGTTGAACGGCAAGAACACAGACGTCTGAATGGGCTGTGTTTCTACTGTGGTGATTCCACTCATGCTATCTCTGATTGTCCTAAGCGCACTAAGCGGTTCGCTAGGTCTGCCACCATTGGTACGGTACAGTCAAAATTTCTTCTGTCCGTTACCTTGATCTGCTCTTTGTCTTCGTATTCTGTCATGGCATTTGTGGATTCAGGCGCTGCCCTGAATTTGATGGACTTGGAGTATGCTAGGCGTTGTGGGTTTTTCTTGGAGCCCTTGCAGTGTCCTATTCCATTGAGAGGAATTGATGCTACGCCTTTGGCCAAGAATAAGCCTCAGTACTGGACCCAGCTGACCATGTGCATGGCTCCTGCACATCAGGAGGTTATTCGCTTTCTGGTGTTGCATAATCTGCATGATGTGGTCGTGTTGGGGTTGCCATGGCTACAAGTCCATAATCCAGTATTAAATTGGAAATCCATGTCTGTGTCCAGCTGGGGTTGTCAGGGGGTACATGGTGATGTCCCATTTCTGTCAATTTTGTCATCCACCCCTTCTGAGGTTCCAGAGGTCTTGTCTGATTACCGGGATGTATTTGATGAGCCCAAGTCCGATACCCTACCTCCGCATAGGGATTGTGATTGTGCTATCGATTTGATTCCTGGTAGTAAATTCCCAAAAGGTCGACTGTTTAATTTATCTGTGCCTGAGCACGCCGCTATGCGGAGTTATGTGAAGGAGTCCTTGGAGAAGGGGCATATTCGCCCGTCATCGTCGCCATTAGGAGCAGGGTTCTTTTTTGTAGCCAAGAAGGATGGTTCGCTGAGACCTTGTATAGATTACCGCCTTCTAAATAAGATCACGGTTAAATTTCAGTACCCCTTGTTGTTGTTATCTGATTTGTTTGCTCGGATTAAGGGGACTAGTTGTTCACCAAGATAGATCTTCGTGGTGCGTATAATCTTGTGCGTATTAAGCGAGGCGATGAATGGAAAACTGCATTTAATATGCCCGAGGGTCATTTTGAGTATCTAGTAATGCCATTCGGACTTGCCAATGCTCCATCAGTGTTTCAGTCCTTTATGCATGACATCTTCCGAGAGTACCTGGATAAATTCCTGATTGTGTACTTGGATGACATTTTGATCTTCTCGGATGATTGGGAGTCTCATGTGAAGAAGGTCAGAACGGTGTTTCAGGTCCTGCATGCTAATTCTTTGTTTGTGAAGGGATCGAAGTGTCTCTTTGGTGTTCAGAAGGTTTCTTTTTTGGGGTTCATCTTTTCCACTTCTACTATCGAGATGGACCCTGTTAAGGTCCAAGCCATCCATGATTGGACTCAGCCGACATCTCTGACAAGTCTGCAGAAGTTCCTGGGCTTTGCTAATTTTTATCGTCGCTTCATCTGCAATTTTTCTAGTATTGCTAAACCATTGACCGATTTGACCAAGAAGGGTGCTGATGTGGTCAATTGGTCTTCTGCTGCTGTGGAAGCTTTTCAAGAGTTGAAGCATCGTTTTTCTTCTGCCCCTGTGTTGTGTCAACCAGATGTTTCACTTCCATTCCAGGTCGAGGTTGATGCTTCTGAGATTGGAGCAGGGGCTGTTTTGTCGCAGAGAAGTTCTGATTGCTCGGTGATGAAACCATGCGCCTTCTTTTCCAGGAAGTTTTCGCCTGCTGAGCGAAATTATGATGTGGGCAATCGAGAGTTGCTGGCCATGAAGTGGGCATTCGAGGAGTGGCGTCATTGGCTTGAAGGAGCTAAGCATCGCGTGGTGGTCTTGACTGATCATAAGAACTTGACTTATCTCGAGTCTGCCAAGCGGTTGAATCCTAGACAGGCTCGTTGGTCGTTGTTTTTTGCTCGTTTTGACTTTGTGATTTCGTACCTTGCGGGCTCTAAAAATGTGAAGGCGGATGCTCTGTCTAGGAGTTTTGTGCCCGACTCTCCGGGTTTATCTGAGCCGGCGGGTATCCTCAAAGAGGGAGTAATTGTGTCTGCCGTCTCCCCTGATTTGCGGCGGGTGCTGCAAAAATTTCAGGCTAATAAACCTGATCGTTGCCCAGCGGAGAAACTGTTTGTCCCTGATAGGTGGACGAATAAAGTTATCTCTAAGGTTCATTGTTCGGTGTTGGCTGGTCATCCTGGAATCTTTGGTACCAGAGAGTTAGTGGCTAGATCCTTTTGGTGGCCATCTCTGTCGCGGGATGTGCGTTCTTTTGTGCAGTCCTGTGGGATTTGTGCTCGGGCTAAGCCCTGCTGTTCTCGTGCCAGTGGGTTGCTTTTGCCCTTGCCGGTCCCGAAGAGGCCTTGGGCACATATCTCTATGGATTTTATTTCAGATCTTCCTGTCTCTCAAAAGATGTCAGTCATTTGGGTGGTCTGTGATCGCTTCTCTAAGATGGTCCATTTGGTACCCTTGTCTAAATTACCTTCCTCCTCTGATTTGGTGCCATTGTTCTTCCAGCATGTGGTTCGTTTACATGGCATTCCAGAGAATATCGTTTCCGACAGAGGTTCCCAGTTTGTTTCGAGGTTTTGGCGAGCCTTTTGTGCTAGGATGGGCATTGACTTGTCTTTTTCCTCGGCTTTCCATCCTCAGACTAATGGCCAGACCGAACGAACCAATCAGACCTTGGAAACATATCTGAGATGCTTTGTTTCTGCTGATCAGGATGACTGGGTGTCCTTTTTGCCTTTGGCTGAGTTCGCCCTTAATAATCGGGCCAGCTCGGCTACCTTGGTTTCGCCGTTTTTCTGCAACTCTGGGTTCCATCCTCGTTTCTCTTCAGGGCAGGTTGAGTCTTCGGACTGTCCTGGTGTGAATACTGTGGTGGACAGGTTGCAGCAGATTTGGACTCATGTAGTGGACAATTTGACCTTGTCCCAGGAGAAGGCTCAACGTTTCGCTAATCGCAGATGCTGTGTGGGTCCCCGACTTCGTGTTGGGGATTTGGTTTGGTTGTCTTCTCGTCATATTCCTATGAAGGTTTCCTCTCCTAAGTTTAAACCTCGTTTTATTGGTCCGTATAGGATTTCTGAGGTTCTTAATCCTGTGTCTTTTCGTCTGACCCTTCCAGATTCTTTTTCTATACATAACGTATTCCATAGGTCATTGTTGCGGAGATACGTGGCACCTATGGTTCCATCTGTTGATCCTCCTGCCCCGGTTTTGGTGGAGGGGGAGTTGGAGTATATTGTGGAGAAGATTTTGGATTCTCGTGTTTCAAGATGGAAACTCCAGTATCTGGTTAAGTGGAAGGGTTATGCTCAGGAAGATAATTCCTGGGTCTTTGCCTCTGATGTCCATGCTCCCGATCTTGTTCATGCCTTTCATATGGCTCATCCTGGTCGTCCTGGGGGCTCTGGTGAGGGTTCAGTGACCCCTCCTCAAGGGGGGGTACTGTTGTGAATTCTGTGGCAGAGCTCCCTCCTGTGGTCACAAGTGGTACTTCGGCTGATTCTCTCTGTGAGCTTCCGTTGGTGGAGGAGACTGATACTGCGGCTTCTGAGTTTCCTTTCTCAGGTGATGTGGTGAAGTCGTTAGGTGCTGCTCTATTTAACTCCACCTAGTGCTTTTATCCTGGCCTCCAGTCAATGTTCTAGTATTGGACCTGTTTCCTCCTGGATCGTTCCTGTGGCCTGCTGCTCTACATAGCTAAGTTCCGCTTTGCTATTTTGTTTGCTGTTTTTTTCTGTCCAGCTTGTCTATTTGTTTTTTCTTGCTTGCTGGAAGCTCTGGGACGCAGAGGGTGTACCTCCGTGCCGTTAGTTCGGTACGGAGGGTCTTTTTGCCCCCTTTGCGTGGTTTTTGTAGGGTTTTGTGTTGACCGCAAAGTTACCTTTCCTATCCTCGCTCTGTTCAGAAAGTCGGGCCTCACTTTGCTAAATCTATTTCATTTCTACGTTTGTCTTTTCATCTTAACTCACAGTCATTATATGTGGGGGCTGCCTTTTCCTTTGGGGTATTTCTCTGAGGCAAGGTAGGCTTATTTTCTATCTTCAGGCTAGCTAGTTTCTCAGGCTGTGCCGAGTTGCATAGGGAGCGTTAGGCGCAATCCACAGCTGCCTCTAGTGTGGTTGGAGAGGATTAGGGATTGTGGTCAGCAGAGTTCCCACGTCTCAGAGCTCGTTCTATGTTTTTGGGTTATTGTCAGGTCACTGTATGTGCTCTGACCTCTATGTCCATTGTGGTACTGAATTACCTTATCATAACAGGCTCCGGCGGTGAGCCCACTTCAAAGCTGCAACATGTCAGCTGTTTTCAATAAAAAAAAAAAAAGGATTAACCTGATCGCTAAACGGCGTAGCAAGAAAAAAAATCAAATTATGTTTTTTTTGGTTGCCGCGACATTGCATTAAAATGCAGTATCGGGCGATCAAAAGAACATATCTGCACAAAAGTGGTATCATTAAAAATGTCAGCTCGGCACGCAAATAATTAGCCCTCGCCCAACCAGATATCTCAGAAAATATAGACGCTACGGGTATTGGAAAATGGGGCAATTATTTATTTATTTATTTTTTAGCAAAGTTTGGAATCATAATGGCAGGTCAGTTTTAGGCTGTGTGCACACGTTGCAGATTTGGGTGCAGAATTTTCTACACAAAATTTGCATCTCCTGGCAGAAAACGCAGCTGCATTTTTGATGCGCTTTTTGCACAGTTTGATGCGCTTTTTATGCAGTTTTGATGTGGTTTTGGTGCGTTTTTTTGCGTGGTTTTGATGTAGTTATTGGTGCGGTTTTGATTCAGTTTTTGGTGCAGTTTTGATGCGTTTTTGGTGCGGTTTTGGATCCATTTTTTGTGCGGTTTTGATGCGTTTTAGGTGCAGTTTTTGTGAGGTTTTGATGCAGTTTTTGGTGCAGTTTTGATGCGTTTTTTATGCAAACTGGTTTTCGATGCAAACTGGTTTGATGCAGTTTCTGGTGCGTTTTTTGCACGGTTTTGATTCAGTTTTTGGTGTGGTTTTTGCGAGGTTTTGATGCCGTTTTTGGTCCGGTTTTGGTGCGTTTTTTGTGTGGTTTTGATGCAGCTTTTGGTGCGTTTTTTGTGTGGTTTTGATGCAGTTTTTGTTGCGGGTTTTGCAAGGTTTTGATGCAGTTTTTGGTGCAGTTTTGATGCGTTTTTGATGCAAGCTGGTTTTGATGCACACTGGTTTTGATGCAGTTTTTGGTGCGGTTTTGATGCAGTTTTTGGTGTGTTTTTGTATGCGTTTTTGAAAGCTAAATAAAGATGTATTATTGAACAAAAAAAAGATTTGTGATGTCATTATTGTCCAACCTCCTTTTTTACATTCGTCCAACCGACACGCCATTACACACACAGATAGATAGATGAGATGGATAGATAGATCTACATATAGAAACCGTCAGAGCTTGAAAAAATTGCAGTAGAAGAAACTACAGCAAACAAGGGCAAGACTTAGCTCACAGAAGGCTACAAAAATGTTTGGAGGCTGTCACTATTGCTGAAGTTTGTATAACCATATTATTGGAAAAGGTGCCTTTTATTGAATGGTTCTTTATTGTTTTCTTGAAATGACTGTATATAGGTTGACAGATAAACTTTTTGTTGAATATAACTGGAAACGCTATTAAAATACTGTAGTCTAGTGATGCACGTTTGGCAAATATTCAATTAATACGGAAGATATTGGCTTTTTTTTATAATAAACATCATGGGTGCCAAATGTTTGGCAACAAAAGACACATATTGTAGGTTATTATAACTATACTGTGCAATATTGAGGGAAACTTCTAAATGTGAACTGTTAATAACTTACTGAGCATTCAGTCGCCAGACCTTACAATGCATAATGCATCTATTATTAATAAGCAGATCTTTTAAATCTAAGTAAAAAACAAACTGTCAACGGCGCTCAACACCTGAACCCACTACAAACAGTGGGATAACCGTTTTGTATATATATAGATCTTTTAAATCTGATTGGGTTGGTGTATTAAGGTGGGAAATCCAAGTCAAAATGGCTCTACAATTCCTGTTCTCCTGTCTGGTGTATTGTAAAAGCAATAATACTAGCCTCATCATGTCTAAAACCTTTATTTAGTAATGCATATAACTTGTTGTGGTGAAATATGGCGACGGATCCTCATAAAAACTGAAACTTGTGAAAAATTACTATATTGCAATGTTTGTGCATTAAATTAATTTACCTGGTTAAGAAAACCCATATCAAATTATCCTATTATACCTTTCTGAGTCAATAAATGGTAGCCCTTAAAGTAGTTGAATTGGAGAGCAGCTACGAGTACCCATTTTGTAGTTGAGTTGCATGGTCAGTCCATTTCACTGGGCTCTGAATAATGCAGTGATTCCTAAACTGTTGTTGTTAAGGATCCAAATGTGGCTAGAAGACCCATAATGTGTGGTTCTAAATAGAGCTTGATCCTACCTGCCCCTAGAATTGTATGCTTTTAGCCCAGGAGAGGCATCATGTAAGGTGTAGGGTCCCAACAAAAGGGTACACCTTGTCGTTGGCTGTTGGGCTCACACGAATCGGCCAATTTATGCACTAAGTACCTTAATTTTTTAACATAATTTCTATGGCAGTTCCAATTTCATATATTCAATGTTTACATAATATAGCGACTCAGAGTGCAGCTTTAATTTGTTAGTTACAATTGTTATTTAATAGTCAGTAGTGATGTACAATAACAAATTGTATTGTGGTACCGTGTTAGCCAGAAAAATCGATGTGAATATTTTTCTGCCCAATGATGACAGAAGTATTCTAGGAGTGATACCTTTATTGGCCAACAAAGGTATCACTCCTAGAATACTTCTGTCATCATTGGGCAGAAAAATATTCACGTTGAATAGTCAATAGTAAAACATGTATGAATGAAAAATTACTAAATCTGTATGAAAGATAGCTCCAAATGTATTGTGTCAAGACAGAATGAACACAATGTCATGTACTTTTACAATTATAAGATGTAGTTCGGCAATGATCATTAACAGTGTGACTAAAAAAAAAATATACAACTGCGTTTGTTCATCAGGGTACACACTGTACAGTGCTATGTCGATGTGCAGAAAGAAACACACAGGCACTTAGGAAAGAAGACAAACTAGTAGGAAACATGTTCAGCAATGGTTATAACCAATTATCTAATATTTGAAATGCCTGAAATTGACAGCATGTGTTATTTTTTAGCTGTACCATGGTGCAAAGCTCTATTGAAGTGACAATACATTAAGCTTGTCCTGCAGGGTCTCCTCTTCATCCGATTCACTTTCTACAGCACAGCTTTGCAGAGTGTGCAGGGACAATCTGACAAGGAACAAAAAATAGGAAAAAAAAAGTATGAAAAAGGAAAGTTCTATTCCACACAATACAAATCATACTGTGCTCCTAAAATGTGACCTGGAAACCAACTGTGTCTAAGAAGTGACTAACACACTGTATCTTTTCATGGACATCCATTGCAACGTATATACTTCAAGTTTCTGACATTTTGTGAATTTGGACGCAAAACAGATGAACTAACTCCAGCATTCATCAATTCTGTCTAGGCCTGCTAAAATAATGTTAAAAAGGTTGTTGCATGTTCATTAATGGTTAAAATTGCAAAGTGCTTGTACAATCAATTAGCAATTTATCATACTCCTTATAAAAAATCTCCTCTGTTCACACAAATTGAGAGATTTTTAATTCTATAGTGTACAGCTTATTGCCTGTCAGTATACCTCAGAGTCTCCAAGTCAAGGAAAACAAGCATGTAACTTGTAAGCTGTACAGTTAGCAAGCGCCACTCTAAAGCTTGCCAGATCACGCAGGGCCAGAACAACTCCCATCCTGCACAGACAAAGCTGCCTCTGCTAGCAGCATGGGAGAGCACACCGCTCAAACTAGCGGCACCATCATACTGCTGGTCTGAACTGTCACTCTTCAGAAGAGCACCATTCCCAGCAACTAGGCAACAGAAAAAGTGATGCGCTCCTGAAGACAGAAGACAAACACACGGTTTTAAGCTTGATTATTATAAAAAATGAATGAATATGTTATATTGAGGCAAGCATCACAAGCATCTCGACCCATCCTGCACAAATAACTACAGACCAGTCCCCAATCTCCCCTTCGTCTCTAAACTCTTGGAGCCCCTGGTCTATTCCCGCATTACCTGTTACCTCTCCGCTCATTCTCCCCTAGATCCATAACAGTCCGGCTTCTGCCCTCTACATTCTATAGAAACTACATTCATGAAAGTGACCAAAGACGTTTTGACAGCAAAACGTAATGGTGGCTACTCTCTGCTAATTCTACTTGACCTCTCTGCAGCTTTCAACACTGTCAACCACCACCTCCTATTCTCTGTGCTCCAATCAATAGGCATAAATGACATTGCTCTCTGCTGGTTCTCTTCCTATCTCTCTAACTGCTCCTTTAGTGTATCGTTCCCCGTATCCATTTCGTCTGCTCTTCCTCTCACTATCGGAGTCCCTCAGGGTTCAGTGCTTGGCCCTCCTCTCTCTGCACGGCCCCTATTGGATAGACCATGAGCAAATTTGGCTTTCAACAACATTTTATGCTGATGATACACAACAATACGACCTTAACCACGCTGTACTACAGAACACCAGTGACTATCTGTCCACAGTTTCCAATGTCCGCTCACTATCTGACTCAACCATTCCAAAATTGATCTTCTGCTCTTGCCGTCTACATACTTACCTAAATCTGACATCTCCCTCTCCGTAGATGGACCAACAATAACACCCAAGCAGCAGGCACGCTGTCTAGGTGTTATGTTTGATATCAATCTTTCCTTCACCTTCTATATACAATCTCTTGCCCCCTCCTGTCACTTGCACCTGAAGAAAATCCGCTCTTTCTCACCATGGAAACAACAAAAACCTAACTGTTGCCCTGATTCACTCCTGCCTTGACTAAAGCAATTCTCTATTAATTAATAGAGGCCTCCCTCTTATTCAACTTTCCCCTCATCTGCAGCAGCCAGGGTAATCTATCTGGCGAGTGCTAGTTGGGACTCGTACGCTTCAGCTCTGTGCCAGTCACTGCACTGGCTGCCCATACATTCACAGGATAAAATTTAAATTGCATGTTCTCACCCACAATGTTTTCCACAGTGCAGCACCCCCGTACATCTCCTCTCTCCTTTCTGTTTATCGGCCTACTCGTTACGCTCCCAAGCGACTTTCGACTAGCATCCGCACTAATCCGTACCTCCCACTCCCGGCTCCAAGACTTCTCCTGAGCTGCACCTATTGTTTGGAATGCTCCACCCAAAGAAATTAGCACTAACCACTACGTACACAGTTTTCGTCGCTTCCTAGAAACACATCTGTTTAGTGCGGCCCATCACATTCGCTAATCGAAGTCCTTTTTATATATAGCCCATTCACTATCTCTCTAAACATAACTCTCCATTAAACTTATTATAGGCTGTATAGGAAAGCCCATGATAGCATTTTACAAAGGTTGAAATATAAGCAGTTAGAAATCATGAATTTATAGTGATTCTAAAAACTTAGTACTTAAGGACATCTGGCACAGCCAGACATCCCTGGATTTTGCTGGCTACTCAAACTTTTTTAGATATACGATGGCTTCACTCTGCTCAAAGTAATTTGAGAATAGCTGGCTGTAATGATTTTAATTCACATAGAAGAACCATTATAGGAAGAGTTTGGGCATCTGGTAAATAAAGTAGTGTTGGTATAAAAGTCACTTTCACTGTTAATATAAGGCAAAAAATTGAGATGGGGAACAGTATCCATTTATCAAATAGGTCTTTAGTTCACAAAAGAGCTTAGGGTAATTTTAGGATTTACATGCAAATAAAGTAAATGGTTGTCCCATTTCAGTAAATCTTCATCCTCCAGTTCAGTTTCGTGTGAAAAAACTCACTGTTCCTGGATCCAGCTCTGAGTCTCCACTGCTGCTCCTGGTGTCCAGCGATTGCTGCACCACTGACATCACATTAACAGCCCGGCAGCCAATCAGTGAGTGGCGCCTCTAACTCAGGGCTGAACTTAGTGAAAATTAGTCAATCGTTTTTTTAAAATGATCTGCAACAGGGAACAAAGACTTCCTGAAAAGGGTCAAATCCTGATGAATACATTAAGCTCATGAATGCATTTATGACGTATGACTAGAGATTAGCTAATCAATTCGATGGAAAACAAACTCATGTCGAATTTTTAGGAATTTGCCTATCCTGGAAAATTCGAGCAATTTCCGGTATGATTTGTGTGATTCACCTTTGTTTAGTATATTTCTGCATTGTGCTAAACTCTAGTAATCTGGGAAAAATTATATCTATTCTGACATGAAAATAATATTACGAAAAAATATAATGCAAACCAGATGGGAAAATGTGGTCTTATACTCATTCAATTTTTAATGTTTCTATAGTCAGTCCTAATAGCTCACTAGAAGAAGACATCAATGTCCACCTATCTAAAAATAAGTTGAGAACACAGAAGACAGGAGAATGAAATTAAGACTGTTCTGTAGATAATCACTAAAGATCAATCAGGAACAAAATTAATTTTCTGATTTATCACTCCTTCCAATGTGCCTCAGCTAACAATTTATGTAATTTCCATTTTTGGAATTTTAATTGCAAAAACCAGCCATTCACTCACATAAATACACGCAAAAAAGGTAAAATGTAGACAGGTACCCGATGAAGATTAATTATACTCACCTACTTAAAGGCACTTCATCTTCAGATTTTGCTAATCTTTGGCCATGTCTTGTCAACTGGAAGGAATCATAATTAACTGCTGATGTCTGAAGTTTCCTATTACCTGTAACAGAATAATATTTCATTTCAAGATTTGAAGTGTGTAAGTATAGCAGACAATCACGAACCCCATCTGGAACCAAAATCTCATCCTAAAATACAGAAGATAATCTCTTTTGTTTTCTCACTTGCTTTCTTCCAAATCTGTTAGGATGCTAAATAGTTTTACCTCTCATAGAAGTTGTTGCAATGTTTGGGAAGTGATAAACATGTTAAATAATCCAATGATACATGAGCTAGAAAAGTATACATGCCTTATGGGAACATGTATCCATCTAAGAGGCTGGAAAAAAATAGCTGAAAACTGAGAAACCTGTGAAAATTCACATTGCCAGTATTTTGTCTTATTTTCCTCTATCAAAATGAAGGATGCAATTCTGAAATATAGCTCCTTAATTTGGCTTCCACTGACCCACATGGATGAATATAGGCTTCATATTTGGAAAATAACCGAGTAAAGTGAGTGTTCACACATTTACTTCTGGGAAACATCTGGCTAATCTTCTAGTGATTTGTCATCAGCATATTCCATAAATGATCTGATTACTCCAGAGGAAGGGGGACTCTATAGTGGCTCTCTACTATGGCTAATAGAAGGGGGTGAAAACATGTAAAGACACAAGACTAAAGGACCGTATTACTATACATTCAAGCACTGGTTTAATTTAAAAGGGTCGTCCAGCAGCTGAAACATTTTAGTTAATATTTTTGCAAAATACTGAAAATACTAAGATAAGTTAATGTCACTTTACTGATCTCCTGACACTTCCATTCTAATGCTTCCTAGGTTCCCACTGGTTTCTGTACTTCCTGTTTAATCTGGATAGCGGTGTGACCCATGTAGCTGCGGTCAATGGGTGGCTACAGCAGTCACACTTCCATATGGTGGTCCAATAAAAATAAAGACAAGTTCTGTACTTTTTTTTGGACCAGAAGGTCATGTAATGCTTGGGTTACCTACTGCTGCAGGGTTTAGCTTCATGGTCACATGTCCATTGTGAGATAGTGCTACCTTAGTGGGTTGGGGAAACTCGCTTGGCAACGGGAATTAAAGCACTCAGGCACGGTTTCTCCACATAAACAGTCTATCCGATTTATTAAGACTCATAAACTGCACCACAAACAGTTCATTATTTACATCAACGGAACACATTAACCACTGATAGTCTGCTCCAATGACAGATACGTCTCTCGCCTGTAACCCCCTTTATCTGGAGTTACCTTACAGGAGCTCCGCCTCCACACACTGACTACTGTCAGTCCTGGTTCCCAGGGGAAAGCTGCCTTACTGGGGTCACCATCCTTGTGACCAAGGCACCTCAGATAGTCCAGACCCGCAGTAGGAACTGAAGCTTCCCCCAAAACAGTAGCCGTCCCAGGCTCTGCAGATACAGCCTCTCCGTGCGCTATTCAGGAAGTCCAGTCCCAGGCACTTCCAACACACAGACCTTCAGTCCATGGTCTCACCATGTGCTTTCAGGAATCCAGGCCATTCCAGGACATTCCAACACATTGACCATTCAGTCCATAGCCTCAGCAGGTGCGTCCAGGAATCCAGTCCATTCCAGGACATTCCAACGCACAGGCTATACAGTAACTCACACTCTGAACCATGTGACCCACACCCTGGTCACATTACATAGTTGTAACCAATGCCATAGGTGGGAGGTGTGTGTGGCTAGTTTAACTCGCCCAGCTCTCAAACTTGCCCTGCAAGCCTCCCTCTATAAAAAACTGTACAATTACTTGTGGGACTATAGGTCCCAGGTCATTATCACCACTACAGATACGCCTCCATGCATATCCTGAGGGGCATATACAGCGCCCCCTGTCTGTAACATGGGTCACTGTATCACACCATCTAGAATGAGAAGGAACTTCATAAACAGCAGGGAATCTAGACATGGTTGGAAAGGGAGATATGGACGATTAGTAAGATTGAAGATTAAGGTGGACGATTAGTAAGATTGAAGATTAAGGTTGAAGATTAGTAAGGAGGGGTTTATGCCTCAATGCAAATTCTATAAAGACTTTCCTCCTCCTTATATGCACTTTGAATTAAACACAGTATACCCTTATTTTATCCACACATTTTACACCTCTGAAATATATATTAAAATCAGAATAAACCGGTAATTAGGGTGTACTGTGAAAGCACCAGTGGAGAGCACTGTGGTAAAGAGACCAAGTACCGTACCAGCATGGAGTAAGAAATCACCAGAAAGTCTTGAAGCTCAGGAATCTTTAGAATATGCCTTTATTTAATGAAATGGCAACAATATATAAAAAGATTTTTTTTTAAATAATATATCTATAAAAAAGTCGCAAGGACAGGATTACATGGTACCCATACTCAACAAAGCAACCCCCAATACTGAAGAAATCCTTATATTTGCTTTTTCGTTGTGCATATCAAAAGGTGCAAATAATATATAAAGTGCAATAAATACATAAAAGGTGTGTAAAAAATGCAAATATTAAAACACTATATACGTGAGAATTACATACACAAAAAGGCTCAATAGCATTGTGAAAAAAAGGTGCCAAGAAGGTGTGCACAATAAAGATAATTATATCAAAAATAACAACTCACTTGTTTAAAGTGCCCAAGTGCATAGACCTACAGTGGGGCAAAAAAGTATTTAGTCAGTCAGCAATAGTGCAAGTTCCACCACTTAAAAAGATGAGAGGCGTCTGTAATTTACATCATAGGTAGACATCAACTATGGGAGACAAACTGAGAAAAAAAAATCCAGAAAATCACATTGTCTGTTTTTTTAACATTTTATTTGCATATTATGGTGGAAAATAAGTATTTGGTCAGAAACAAACAATCAAGATTTCTGGCTCTCACAGACCTGTAACTTCTTATTTAAGAGTCTCCTCTTTCCTCCACTCATTACCTGTAGTAATGGCACCTGTTTAAACTTGCTATCAGTATAAAAAGACACCTGTGCACACCCTCAAACAGTCTGACTCCAAACTCCACTATGGTGAAGACCAAAGAGCTGTCAAAGGACACCAGAAACAAAATTGTAGCCCTGCACCAGGCTGGGAAGACTGAATCTGCAATAGCCAACCAGCTTGGAGTGAAGAAATCAACAGTGGGAGCAATAATTAGAAAATGGAAGACATACAAGATCACTGATAATCTCCCTCGATCTGGGGCTCCACGCAAAATCCCACCTCGTGGGGTCAGAATGATCACAAGAACGGTGAGCAAAAATCCCAGAACCACGCGGGGGGACCTAGTGAATGAACTGCAGAGAGCTGGGACCAATGTAACAAGGCCTACCATAAGTAACACACTACGCCACCATGGACTCAGATCCTGCAGTGCCAGACGTGTCCCACTGCTTAAGCCAGTACATGTCCGGGCCCGTCTGAAGTTTGCTAGAGAGCATTTGGATGATCCAGAGGAGTTTTGGGAGAATGTCCTATGGTCTGATGAAACCAAACTGGAACTGTTTGGTAGAAACACAACTTGTCGTGTTTGGAGGAAAAAGAATACTGAGTTGCATCCATCAAACACCATACCTACTGTAAAGCATGGTGGTGGAAACATCATGCTTTGGGGCTGTTTCTCTGCAAATGGGCCAGGACGACTGATCCGGGTACATGAAAGAATGAATGGGGCCATGTATCGTGAGATTTTGAGTGCAAACCTCCTTCCATCAGCAAGGGCATTGAAGATGAAACGTGGCTGTGTCTTTCAACATGACAATGATCCAAAGCACACTGCCAGGGCAACGAAGGAGTGGCTTCGTAAGAAGCATTTCAAGGTCCTGGAGTGGCCTAGCCAGTCTCCAGATCTCAACCCTATAGAAAACCTTTGGACGGAGTTGAAAGTCCGTGTTGCCAAGCGAAAAGCCAAAAACATCACTGCTCTAGAGGAGATCTGCATGGAGGATTGGGCCAACATACCAACAACAGTGTGTGGCAACCTTGTGAAGACTTACAGAAAACGTTTTACCTCTGTCATTGCCAACAAAGGATATATTACAAAGTATTGAGATGAAATTTTGTTTCTGACCAAATACTTATTTTCCACCATAATATGCAAATAAAATGTTAAAAAAACAGACAATGTGATTTTCTGGATTTTTTTTTTCTCAGTTTGTCTCCCATAGTTGAGGTCTACCTATGATGTAAATTACAGACGCCTCTCATCTTTTTAAGTGGTGGAACTTGCACTATTGCTGACTGACTAAATACTTTTTTGCCCCACTGTATATAAGGTCTATAAACATATGACCGTACACAGGAATGTGATAGCACAGCGATATCACTTTTATATATACCTGGGGGGGAGGCTGGGTCCTGAACCTGCGTGCGCCCGACGCACGTTTCGGATATGTTTCCTTCGTCAGGGGGTCAGGCACTTTGTTGCCTCATAGGACCCACAGCATGCATCTACTTACTCGAGTACCTCTGCTCCCAATAAAGCCATGCCACTGCAGTACTCCAGTATAGTAAGTTTCTATGCAGATAATTCACTGGTAGGGGAACAATAAGAATAGCAAGCAGGTGCAGAAAAACCTTGCGTACAAGTCATCAGTTTATCATTGTGTATATTTCCCTTAAGACTTTTCTTTTTCAAATGATTTGATGGACAATTTATAAAACAATCCTTCTCTTCAGCACGCTGTACTCAGCACAACCCTACACTCATAAAATTTCTAATGTTTACTACTGTGCCAAAAGCTGCGTGTTCTGTAAAAGTGGCAAGGAGCAATATACAAAAACTGCTTTAACTCATTTCGTACTCAGTGGTTGTCAGTGCAGGCGGTTTTTAATGTGACAAATGCATGATGTGTGGTGCTCAGCCTAGAATTTGCGGGTATTCTTTTTCACACATATTTCAGCAGTGAATAGAATAGCATTAATAACATGCTAAACTGAATCTAATTTTTATACATTACACTTCCACCCATATTAAATTTGAGAAAACTGCTAATATGAATAAATTAAAAAATAGTACTGTGGCTTAATTATAGCCAAGAAGCTTTCTACAAGAATAATAAAAAGAAAGCAGAATCTAGGCAGTGAAGTAATGGTAATACTTAGCCATGTCACAGGCTTTGTCTACATCTATCAATTGTGGTCAATTCTCCATTTTACACTGTAATATTTATTAACGATAATATGGTCCAGCACACAATAAAGAGCTTTTTATAAAATCAGCTGGACTGCTAAAGCCCCTAAACTACAAGCTATGTCATTTCCTAAATGCTGTCTGGAAAAATAGTACAATATATATATATATATATATATATATAGAGAGAGAGAGACTCAAAAAAGAGGCAGCACTCCAGTTTCAGTGAAAAATTTGGAAGGTTTAATCGACCCACATAGCCGGGCGACGTTTCAGCTCCATCTGAGCCTTTATCATGCGGTGAGTAACCATACCTGATGTCTATTTATATGTGTCTCAACAAATGTTACATTGAGTCCAATCATAATTTACATTCAATTAGTGCTTACAAAACATATACATTATTCATTATTCACTTATATTTGCATCCAGTGCTCATATATAAAGTGCCTTGTGCTTATGTGCATTAAAACCCAAACTTCATATTGCCCCTCAGATTGTCCTGATTTGCTGCTTGCGATCATGATGACAATAGATATCTTACTATTAGTTGTATTGTGCATATATTATAATCCACTCACCCCTGGTTCTCATGTGGACTCATGGAGGACGATATGCTTGTAAGTCGGTGTTCCCTGCCGCTTACTGCGCATGTCTCAAGCGCATCATCATATTGGAATGCCATATCGGCCAATATGGCGCTCCGTGTGGCATTTTCCACACGGCGCATGCGCAGTAGCACTAAAAACCGCCATATTGGTAGTGGCTTCTTACCTTCTTATAACTTTTGTCACCAGCGCTTGTGCAGTAGCGCAGAGCAACGTCATATAGTTTATATTACCGGCGCTCGCGCTGTAGCGCAGAGCGACATCATATCAATGGGGAACTTCATATATATTATACCTGCACCAGCGCTGTAGCACAAAAAGGCGCCATGTTAGTTTAGCCTTCATTATTTTATACAAATTGCTCTCTGGCTATACTGAGTTTTTTTATATTTAAAGCAGAATGGATCTATCACCGAATCAAATATTTACTAGCGATATATATTAATATTATATTATTTTATGCTTGTTACAGACCTTTGAGAACTGTTTAAGGTGCATATATTTTTTTATATTTGTTTTTCAGACTTAAAAGGGCTATATAAGATGTATGAATGTATCTTGGCTCCACGGACGACTGCATATTAAAGCAGCCTCCGTGAGCCAATAGAGTCACTCTGCCCCTCAGTTGTCCCTCCGGACCAAAATGTTGCAGCCATGACATCTATATGATACCAGCACCATTGTTCTGGTCCACTTATCTCGTATTCCAAAGACACTTAACACCTTAGTTGTTTTTATATCCTTTATTTTAATTCAATGAGTAATCCACTCTAAATATGAACATATTACTCATTGAATTAAAATAAAGGATATAAAAACAACTAAGGTGTTAAGTGTCTTTGGAATACGAGATAAGTGGACCAGGACAATGGTGCTGGTATCATATAGATGTCATGGCTGCAACACTAGTAAATATTTGATTCGGTGATAGATCCATAGTTTTCACTGAAACTATGGAGTGCTGCCTCTTTATTGAGTCTCTGTGAACCTGGTGCAATTGTTGGACTGGTTGCTTGAGGCCCTGCACCTGAAGATAAGTAGAAGTGTTGTGCTGTTCCCTTTCTCTAATATATATATTAGAGTATATATACTCTACACAGTATATATACAGTACAGACCAAAAGTTTGGACACACCTCATTTAAAGATTTTTCTGTATTTTCATGACTACGAAAGTTGTACATGTATGTAGAAAAGCCGCGGAGACACCATCACGTGTTTCTCAATGCAAGCAATAAATAGCCACGTCTTTCACCGGGAAGGAACAACCACGGGAAGGGCAGCATCCAAAAGGAAAACCACCTATGCCAAAACATGGTACCATCCACAGACAGCTGTTTCGGGGTATTTGCCCCTCATCAGTGTGGAGTAGGAAACTGGCTATTAGGAGCAGTGCCTGGTAAAAGGACTATAAACATAAGGATGAATGACCTCGGGGAGATCAAAACATCCAACACTGCGGAGACACCATCACGTGTTTCTCAACGCAGTGATCCAGAACACTGCCCCCATCTCTTATGGGAAATATGCAAATGCATGTAGAAAAGCCGCGGAGACACCATCACGTGTTTCTCAACACAGTGATCCAGAACTGAAATTAAAATTGTACAGTCACACTGAAGGCATTAAAACTATGAATTAACTATGAAATCCCACTTATTAAACCTGACAGGGCACACCGGTGAAGTGAAAACCATTCCCGATGACTACCTCTTGAAGCTCATCAAGAGAATGCCAAGAGTAACATAGTAGCATAGTAACATAGTTAGTAAGGCCGAAAAAAGACATTTGTCCATCCAGTTCAGCCTATATTCCATCATAATAAATCCCCAGATCTACGTCCTTCTACAGAACCTAATAATTGTATGATACAATATTGTTCTGCTCCAGGAAGACATCCAGGCCTCTCTTGAACCCCTCGACTGAGTTCGCCATCACCACCTCCTCAGGCAAGCAATTCCAGATTCTCACTGCCCTAACAGTAAAGAATCCTCTTCTATGTTGGTGGAAAAACCTTCTCTCCTCCAGACGCAAAGAATGCCCGTCACCTTCCTTGGTATAAACAGATCCTCAGCGAGATATTTGTATTGTCCCCTTATATACTTATACATGGTTATTAGATCGCCCCTCAGTCGTCTTTTTTCTAGACTAAATAATCCTAATTTCGCTAATCTATCTGGGTATTGTAGTTCTCCCATCCCCTTTATTAATTTTGTTGCCCTCCTTTGTACTCTCTCTAGTTCCATTATATCCTTCCTGAGCACCGGTGCCCAAAACTGGACACAGTACTCCATGTGCGGTCTAACTAGGGATTTGTACAGAGGCAGTATAATGCTCTCATCATGTGTATCCAGACCTCTTTTAATGCACCCCATGATCCTGTTTGCCTTGGCAGCTGCTGCCTGCACTGGCTGCTCCAGGTAAGTTTATCATTAACTAGGATCCCCAAGTCCTTCTCCCTGTCAGATTTACCCAGTGGTTTCCCATTCAGTGTGTAATGGTGATATTGATTCCTTCTTCCCATGTGTATAACCTTACATTTATCATTGTTAAACCTCATCTGCCACCTTTCAGCCCAAGTTTCCAACTTATCCAGATCCATCTGTAGCAGAATACTATCTTCTCTTGTATTAACTGCTTTACATAGTTTTGTATCATCTGCAAATATCGATATTTTACTGTGTAAACCTTCTACCAGATCATTAATGAATATGTTGAAGAGAACAGGTCCCAATACTGACCCCTGCGGTACCCCACTGGTCACAGCGACCCAGTTAGAGACTATACCATTTATAACCACCCTCTGCTTTCTATCACTAAGCCAGTTACTAACCCATTTACACACATGTTCCCCCAGACCAAGCATTCTCATTTTGTGTACCAACCTCTTGTGCGGCACGGTATCAAACGCTTTGGAAAAATCGAGATATACCACGTCCAATGACTCACCGTGGTCCAGCCTATAGCTTACCTCTTCATAAAAACTGATTAGATTGGTTTGACAGGAGCGATTTCTCATAAACCCATGCTGATATGGAGTTAAACAGTTATTCTCATTGAGATAATCCAGAATAACATCCCTCAGAAACCCTTCAAATATTTTACCAACAATAGAGGTTAGACTTACTGGCCTATAATTTCCAGGTTCACTTTTAGAGCCCTTTTTGAATATTGGCACCACATTTGCTATGCGCCAGTCCTGCAGAACAGACCCTGTCGCTATAGAGTCCCTAAAAATAAGAAATAATGGTTTATCTATTACATTACTTAGTTCTCTTAGTACTCGTGGGTGTATGCCATCCGGACCCGGAGATTTATCTATTTTAATCTTATTTAGCCGGTTTCGCACCTCTTCTTGGGTTAGATTGGTGACCCCTAATATAGGGTTTTCATTGTTTCTTGGGATTTCACCTAGCATTTCAATTTCCACCGTGAATACCGTGGAGAAGAAGGTGTTTAATATGTTAGCTTTTTCCTCGTCATCTACAACCATTCTTTCCTCACTATTTTTTAAGGGGCCTACATTTTCAGTTATTATTCTTTTGCTATTGATATAGTTGAAGAACAGTTTGGGATTAGTTTTACTCTCCTTAGCAATGTGCTTCTCTGTTTCCTTTTTGGCAGCTTTAATTAGTTTTTTAGATAAAGTATTTTTCTCCCTAAAGTTTTTTAGAGCTTCAATGGTGCCATCCTGCTTTAGTAGTGCAAATGCTTTCTTTTTACTGTTAATTGCCTGTCTTACTTCATTGTTTAGCCACATTGGGTTTTTCCTATTTCTAGTCCTTTTATTCCCACAAGGTATAAACCGCTTACACTGCCTATTTAGGATGTTCTTAAACATTTCCCATTTATTATCTGTATTCTTATTTCTGAGGATATTGTCCCAGTCTACCAGATTAAGGGCATCTCTAAGCTGGTCAAACTTTGCCTTCCTAAAGTTCAGTGTTTTTGTGACTCCCTGACAAGTCCCCCTAGTGAAAGACAGGTGAAACTGCACAATATTGTGGTCGCTATTTCCTAGATGCCCGACCACCTGCAGATTTGTTATTCTGTCAGGTCTATTAGATAGTATTAGGTCTAAAAGTGCTGCTCCTCTGGTTGGATTCTGCACCAATTGTGAAAGATAATTTTTCTTGGTTATTAGCAGAAACCTGTTGCCTTTATGGGTTTCACAGGTTTCTGTTTCCCAGTTAATATCCGGGTAGTTAAAGTCCCCCATAACCAGGACCTCATTATGGGTTGCAGCTTCATCTATCTGCTTTAGAAGTAGACTTTCCATGGTTTCTGTTATATTTGGGGGTTTGTAACAGACCCCAATGAGAATTTTGTTAACATTTTTCCCTCCATGAATTTCGACCCATATGGACTCGACATCCTCATTCCCTTCGCTAATATTCTCCCTTAAAGTGGACTTTAGACAAGACTTTACATAGAGACAAACCCCTCCTCCTCTCCGATTTTTACGATCCTTTCTAAACAGACTGTAACCCTGTAAGTTAACTGCCCAGTCATAGCTTTCATCTAACCATGTCTCGGTTATTCCCACTATGTCAAAGTTACCTGTAGATATTTCTGCTTCTAGTTCTTCCATCTTGTTTGTCAGGCTTCTGGCGTTTGCGAGCATGCAGTTTAGAGGATTTTGTTTTGTTCCAATCTCCTCGCTGTGGATTGTTTTAGAAATGTTCTTACCTCCCATCTGAGTATGTTTTCCTGGGTCTTCTTGGTTCAAGTCTAATGTTTTTCTTCCCGTCCCCTTTTCTTCTAGTTTATCGCCCTCCTGATGAGTGTAGCGAGTCTTCTGGCGAATGTGTGTTTCCCAGGTTGTTGAGGTGTAGTCCGTCTCTGGCGAGGAGTCCATCGTACCAGTAATTCACACCGTGGTCCAGGAATCCGAATCCTTGTTGTCTGCACCATCGTCTTAGCCAGTTGTTTGCATCAAGGATCCTGTTCCATCTCCTGGTGCCATGCCCGTCTACTGGAAGGATAGAAGAAAAAACTACCTGTGCATCCAGTTCCTTCACTTTCTTCCCCAACTCTTCAAAGTCTTTGCAGATTGTCGGTAGGTCCTTCCTTGCCGTGTCATTGGTTCCAACATGTATCAGAAGAAATGGGTGGAAGAGCTTTGGTATCCTATCGGTCACATCCATGATCATCGCACCTGGAAGGCAGCATACTTCTCTTGCAGTTATGTCCGGTCTGCAGATGGCTGCTTCTGTGCCTCTCAGTAGTGAGTCTCCCACCACCACCACTCTTCGTTGCTTCTTGGCTGTACTTTTTGCTGTCACTTGTTGCTGTGTGCCCTTTTCTTTTTTGCTTGCTGGTATTGCTTCATCCTTAGGTGTGCCATCTTCATCCTCTACAAAAATTTGATATCGGTTTTTCAGTTGTGTGGTTGGTGATTTCTCCATGGTCTTCTTGCTTCTTTTGGTCACATGCTTCCACTCATCTGCTTTTGGAGGTTCTCTGACACTTTTTTCACCTTCTGTGACCAGTAGAGATGCTTCTGTTCTGTCTAGAAAGTCTTCATTCTCTTTGATGAGTTTCAAAGTTGCTATTCTTTCTTCCAGACCCCGCACCTTTTCTTCTAAAAGGGCCACTAGTCTACACTTCTGACAGGTGAAATTTGATTCTTGTTCTGGTCGATCTGTGAACATGTAGCACATGCTGCAGCTCACCATGTAGGTTGTCACATCTGCCATGTTGCTCCTCCTGTGTGCAAAGCAGTCATCAAAGCAAAAGGTGGCTACTTTGAAGAACCTAGGATATAAGACTATGAGACATATTTTCAGTTGTTTCACACTTTTTTGTTAAGTATATAATTCCACATGTGTTAATTCATAGTTTTGATGCCTTCAGTGTGAATGTACAATTTTCGTACTCATGAAAATACATAAAAATCTTTAAATGAGAAGGTGTGTCCAAACTTTTGGTCTGTACTATATATATATATATATATATATATATATATATATATTAGATGGTGGCCCGATTCTAATGCATCGGGTATCCTAGAATATGTATGCATGTATATAGCAGCCATATAGTATATAGCACAGGCCACGTAGTATATAGGAGTACTACGTGGCCTGTGGTATATACCATGTGGCTGCTATATACATACATATTGTAGAATACCCGATGCGTTAATATAGGCCATGCAGTAAATAACACAGCCCACGTAGTATATAACACAGCCCACACAGTATATAGCAGCCACGCAGTATATAACACAGCCCACGTAATATATAACACTGGCCACGTAATATATAGCACAGCCCACATAGTATCTAACAGTGGCCACGTAATATATAGCACCCAGTATAGAACACAGCCACGTAGTATATAACATTGCCCACGTAGTATATAGCAGCCATGTAGTATATAACGCAGCCCACGCAGTATAGAACACAGCCCACATAGTATCTAACACTGGCCAGGTAGTTTATAGCAGCCACGCGGTATCTAACACAGCCCACGTAGTATATAGCAGCCACGCACTATATAACACAGCCCACGGAGTATTTAGCAGTGTGGGCACCATATCCCTGTTAAAAAAAATGATTAAAATAAAAAATAGTCATATACTCACCCGCCGGCGGGATCCAGCGTCGATCCAGCAAACCTCTGGCAATGGGCGCGTGGCTTACGCCATCTTGCGTTCCCAGGATACATTGCGAAATTACCCAGATCACTTAGCGGTCTCGCGAGACCACTAAGTCTTCTGGGTAATTTCGCAATGCATCTCTGGGAACGCAAGATGGCGGCAGCCGTGAGCGAATCGTCGGACTATGGAAGGTGAGAACAGCAGGTTTTTTGTTTTTTTTATTATTTTTAACATTAGATCTTTTTACTATTGTTGCTGGATAGGCAGCATCAATAGTAAAAACTTGGCCACACAGGGTTAATAGCGGCGGTAACGGAGTTACCCGCGGCATAACACAGTCCGTTACTGATGGCATTAACCCTGTGTGAGCGGTGACTGGAGGGGAGTATGGAGCAGGCACTGACTGCGGGGAGTATGGAGCGGGTGCCGGGTACTGACTGCAGGGGAGTAGGGAGGGACTAATCGGACTGTGGCCATCGCTGATTGGTCGCGGCAGCCATGAAAGGCAGCTGGCGAGACCAATCAGCGACTGTGCTGTATACTACGTGGCTCTGTGCTGTATACTACGTGGCTCTGTGCTGTATACCACATGACTGGGCAATATACTACGTGGATAGGCAATTTACTACGTGGCTGGGCAATACACTACGTGACTGGCCAATATACTACGTGTCTGTGCTGTATACAACCTGGCTCTGTGCTGTATACTACGTGGCTCTGTGCTGTATACCACATGGCTTTGTGCTGTATACTACGTGGCTCTGTGCTGTATACTACGTGACTGGGCAATATACTACATGGCTCTGTGCTGTACACTACGTAGCTGGGCAATATACTACGTGGCTGGACAATATACTATGTAGCTGGGCAATATACTACGTGGCTGGGCAATAGACTACTTCACTGGCCAATATACTACGTAGCTGGACAATATACTATGTAGCTGGGCAATATACTATGTGGCTGTGCAGTATACTACGTGACTAGCCAATATACTACATGTCTGTGCTGTATACTACGTGGCTCTGTGCTGTATACTACGTGGCTCTGTGCTGTATACTATGTGGCTCTGTGCTGTATACTATGTGGCTTTGTGCTGTATACAACATGACTGGGCAATATACTACATGGCTGGGCAATATACTACGTGGCTGGGCAATATACTACGTCACTGGCCAATATACTACGTAGCTGGGCAATATACTATGTCTGTGCTGTATACTACGTGGTTCTGTGCTGTATACTACGTGGCTCTGTGCTGTATACTACGTGACTGGCAATATACTACGCGGCTGGGCAATATACTACGTCACTGGGCAATATACTACTTAACTGGGCAATATACTACGTGGCTTTGTGCTGTATACTACGTAGCTGGGCAATATACCACGTGACTGGGCAATATACTACGTGACTGGGCAATATACTACGTGGCTGGGCAATATACTACGTGGCTGAGCAATATACTACGTCACTGGCCAATATACTACGTAGCTGGGCAATATACTACGTGGCTGGGCAAAATACTACGTCACTGGCCAATATACTACGTAGCTGGGCAATCTACTACGTGGCTGGGCAATAAACTACGCAGCCATGCATATTCTAGAAAACCCAATGCATTAGAATCGGGCCACCATCTAATATATATATCTATATATATAATTGTCTAAGGGTTTTTCCGTCTGTCTGTCTGTCTGTCTTTCTGTCTGTCTGTCCTGGAAATCCCGCGTCTCTGATTGGTCGAGGCCGCCAGGCCTCGACCAATCAGAGACCGGCACAGCATCGACGTAGAAATCCCGCGTCTCTGATTGGTCGAGGCCGCTAGGCCTCGACCAATCAGCGACGGGCACAGCGACGATGATGTCATAAAGGACGTAGACATCCCGCGTCTCTGATTGGTCGAGGCCTGGCGATCAGCAACGGGCACAGCGACGATGCTGATTGGTCGAGGCCGCCAGGCTTCGACCAATCAGCAACGGGCACAGCGACGATGATGTCATAAAAGACGTAGACATCTCACGTTTCTGATTCAGCGACGGGCACAGTATTGACGTAGATGTCATAATGGTTGCCATGGCGACGATGATGTCATAAAAGTTGCCTCAACCAATCAGCGACGGGCACAGTCTGCCGCGAATTCTGGAATCATCATTGTCCATATACTACGGGGACATGCATATTATAGAATACCCGATGCGTTAGAATCGGGCCACAATCTAGTATATATATATATATATATAGAGAGAGAGAGAGAGAGAGATAGAGAGAGAGAAGAGAAAAAAATATATATATATGAAAATACAAAAAAATCTTTAAATGAGAAGGTGTGTCCAAACTTTTGGTCTGTACTGTATATATATATATATATATATACATATAGTATATGCATATACACTGTATATGTATGCACAGTTACCTCTTAACACTTAAGTTGAAAAACCAAAGAAGGAAAGTCATGGACATGGAAATCACAGGATCGATATGTTAGGTGTCGAGATCCCGCCTCTGCACAGGGGGAATCTCGAACCATCTCTGCTGCGGTCTCCCATTCCTCTGCAGCTGCAGTGGAGTCTGCTCAGCGGAGATGTCGGTCCCAGCGTCTAGCTCAGGCTGATACTGGATGACTGGTTACTGCTGCCTTTCCAGCTTCTGCCATTGTAGCCAATACTGGGCAGCGGTGAGCAGACGTGTTTGGGACTAAGTCCCGCTCTTCCCATTCTGAGCATGCCCAGGGCAAGATCTCTTATTGTAGATCAAGGGTCACATGCTTAGATACTGCAGAAAATCTCATTCGTCCTTTAGGAAGGTCCTGAAGGTGTTCTTCTTCTGTGGCTGACTCCCATTGGTCCTTCTGGGAAGGTCCTGTTCTTGCTGCAGCTATAAAAGGTTTGCATGGCCGCACGGCCATGCGCTAGTGTACATTTGGAATCGTGTGTGTGTTGATGAGTGCAAGTCGTTCTCTAAAATCCCCTCCCTTGTGTATGACTGTTCGCAAAAGGTGGATGCTTGCTGTCTAGCGCCCGACTAAGCTATCAACATAAAGACACACGACACAGCGTCTATTGCTGTAACCGCCAGTGTGGCGCCGTGCGCTTATAGAGCGCTTTCCTATCCCAAGTCTGGGTGGTTAGTGGCATCCGCCAAAGCGGCACAGCACGAACTCTTGTGCTGTAAGTTATATTTTCTGTTACTTTGACACCCCAGTTGTGGTGTCGAGCACAAGTGGTCTAAACGTACTCTAATCCTGTGTCTTGGGATAGAGTCCTCCTTGCTTGCGCTCTTGTTGCAGTACCGTGGCCCTGTGATGCAACAGGGCTTGCTTCCTTCACACAGGGTGAAGTTAACCCATGTGTGTATCCACATTGTAACGCCATATAGTCCATCATTCTCTCTTGGGCTCACTCGTCCAGGGTGGGTGGACATTTTGGGTCCAAAAGGATATCTGAGCTACTGGCGAGGACATATTGGTGGCTGCATATGGCTCGTGAAGTCGCAGACTATGTTGGGGCATGTGTCTCTTGCGCCAAGAACAAGTCTCCTCGGCAACGGCCAGCTGGGTTGCTTTACCCTCTGCCGGTGGTGGACAGGCCCTGGGAGATGGTCGGGATGGACTTTGTGGTGGGCTTACGAAAGTCTCGTAGTGCACCATTATCTGGGTGATCACCGACCATTTTTCCAAAATGGTGCACTTGGTGCCTCTTCCACGGCTACCTTCTGCACGGGCTCTGGCAGCGTTGTTCATCAAGCATATCTTTCGCCTACATGGTATGCCAGACAAAATTGTCAGTGACCGGGGTCCCCAGTTTGCATCTCGATTCTGGAGAGAGCTTTGTCGTCTACTCAGTATTGAGTTGATTCTCTCCTCAGCATATCATCCCGAGACGAATGAGTGGGTTGAGAGGGCCAACCAGACCCTGGTCACATATTTACGACATTTTGTTTCTGCCAGGCAGGATGACTGGATATCATTGCTACCATGGGCAGAGTTTGCGCTTAAGAACGCTGTAGCCGACTCCACCGGTCAGACTCCATTCCTCCTAAATTACAGCCAGCATCCGTGTGTCCCTGTGCCCATGCCCATATCTTCTGCTGACTCCAGGGTGGCAGACTGGGCTGTGGAGGCACGGGATATTTGGGACCGCACTCAGGATGCCATTCAGGCCTCCAAGGAGAGAATGAAGAATTCAGACGATGCTCATCGGCGCCCCGCTCCGACCTTTGCTCCTGGCGACTTGGTGTGGCTCTCTGCCTGTAACATCAGGCTGCGAGTTGAGTCCACTAAGTTTGCACCTCGCTACTTGGGTCCCTTTAAGGTCCTCGAACAGGTTAACCCTGTGGTCTACCATCTGGCCCTTCCTCCATGCCTGGGTATCACCGACACCTTTCATGTGTCCCTCTTGAAGCCCATATACATGTCCCGGTTTTCCGAGTCATCTGCCGGGACATCGGGTTTGTCTGCGGACGATTACGAGGTGAACGCTATTTTGGGGTGCAAGGAGGTACGTGGCAAAAAATTCTATTTGGTGGATTGGAAGGGTTATGGCCCAGAGGACAGGTCCTGGGAGCCTGCTGAACACATTCGAGCTCCACAGCTCATATCTGCCTTCGAGCGTAGCGAGGTCCAAGGAGGGGGGGTAATGTTAGGTGTCGAGATCCCGCCTCTGCACAGGGGAATCTCGAACCATCTCCGCTGCGGTCTCCCATTCTTCTCCAGCCGCAGTGGAGTCTGCTCAGCGGAGACGTCGGTCTCAGCGTCTAGCTCAGGCTGATACTGAATGACTGGTTACTGCTGCATTTCCAGCTTCTGCCATTGTAGCCAGTACTGGGCAGTGGCGAGCAAACGTGTTTGGGACTAAGTCCTGCTCTTCCCTTTCTGAGCATGCCCAGGGCAATATCTCTCGTTGGAGATCAAGGGTCACATGCTTAGATACTGCAGCAAATCCCATTGGTCCTTTAGGAAGGTCCTGAAGGTGTTTTTCTTCTGTGGCTAACTCCCATTGGTCCTTCTGGGAAGGTCCTGTTTTTGCTGCAGCTATAAAAAGGTTCGCATGGCCGCACGACTCTGCGCTAGTGTACATTTGGAATTGTGTGTGTGTTGATGAGTGCATTTCATTCTTTAAAATCCCCTCCCTTGTGTATGACTGTTCGCAAAAGGTGGATGCTTGCTGTCTAGCGCCCGACTAAGGGTACTTTCACACTAGCGTTTTTTTAAATCCATCACAATGCGTCGTTTTGCAGAAAAAACGCATCCTGCAAAAGTGCTTGCAGGATGCATTTTTTCCCCATAGACATCTATTGACGCATTTGGACGGATTGGCACACTTCGCATCCGTCTTGTGACGGATGCGTCGTGCTTTGGCGGACCGTCGGGAGAAAAAAACCCTACATGTAACGTTTTTTTCTCCCGACGGACCGCTTTTTCCGACTGCGCATGCGCGGCCGGAACTCCGCCCCCTCCTCCCCGCACCTTACAATGGGGCAGCAGATGCGCCGGAAAAATGCATCCGCTGCCTCCATTGTGCAATGCAGCAAACGCTAGCGTCGGAATCTCTCCCCGACGCATTGCGACGGGGAGATTCCGACGCTAGTGTGAAAGAAGCCTAAGCTGTCAACATAAAGACACACGATACAGCGTCTGTTGCTGTAATCGCCAGTGTGGCGCCGTGCGCTTATAGAGCGCTTTCCTATCCCAAGTCTGGGTGGTTAGTGGCGTTCGCCGAAGCAGCACAGCACGCACTCTTGTGCTGTAAGTTATATTTTCTGTTACTTTGACACCCCAGTTGCGGTGTCGAGCGCAAATGGTCTGAACGTACTCTAATCCTGTGTCTTGGGATAGAGTCCTGAGACTTCTTGCTTGCGCTCTTGGTGCGGTACCGCGGCCCTGTGACGCAACAGGGTTTTCTTCCTTCACACAGGGTGAAGTTAACCTGTGTGTGTATCCACATTGTACCGCCATATAGTCCATCATTACTCAGCAGCAGGTTCCATTTCTGCACGGTGGACCCTGCGAACGCATCTTATACCATCTCTCTTATAATTTGGTGCGTTCCGTTAGCCCTAACACGATAGACATGTTAATGATATACAAATAATGAATTATAAGAGATTAAATTTTAATAGTCATGAAAATACAGAAAAATCTTTAAATGAGAAGGTGTGTCCAAACTTTTGGTCTGTACTGTGTATGTATATATATAGTAACCATAAGAAACAAAAAAAGAGTTACGATTCCCAACTACAAATCAAATAAATAGTAACGAATATCAAAGAGATAAACTAATTTAGAAAAAAGTACAAAGCTTTATTAACACATGATACATAAATATAGAAACACACAATAAAATCCAAAATAACTGGACAGGTAATCTAAGCAATGATGCAAAAGGCAGCAACAGGCTGTCCAAAGTACCAGGGTACTCTAACCGTAACATAATCTAATAGCAGTATCTAACAATACATATATAAATCACCCCAACAGTAAGAGTACATAAATGGGTGAGCAAAGTATGACCACCAGCCTGCTCTCAGGTCAATATAAGTAGGCAGGTATGATAACCGCACATTGTGTCCACGGTATCTATGTAGACCAAGCGTAAATCAAGAGCAGATGCTGGATAAAGGAATGTCTCACCTATAGGACAGCACTGAACGCCGCACACACCCCAACATGTGTTTTGCTTCCGCTTCTTCAGGGAGCAGTGTGTAGTAAGTGCCCAACCACGGATTTATGCGGCAGCCATATAACATTCAGCAAGACGTTTTTCTTCTAAAAGATCAACTGGGTTTATTACTTCATAAACCCTTGTGGCAGAAAACAAAAAACAACAGTCTTCATAGCATGGCAAAACAAAGCAACAATGTTCACAGCGTGGCTCTGTTCCATCAGGTCAAGTCCAATATTCAGGCTCGCTCTGGAGCAAAACACACAGTCTGGTATTACCTGCTTGTCAGTGCTTGTCAGGCTTTCCACTGGCAGCACCACACGGGACCTGTTTCTGGCTCTGCAGATCCCTATCCTCACCTCGTGCTGTTCAGGGATCCAGTCCTCCTCCCAGGACCTCCCAACACCCAGGTTACTCGGGATCACACAGGTGGCCTGTCCGGGTACAGTTCAGGACGTCCAACCCCAGCTGGGACCGTCCAATACCCAGGTCATCATTAGCAAAGTCCCACCACGTGCTCTTCAGGGCTTAGCACACCCAACACCGAGGTATCTGCCAGGACCTTGCACATGGACCATTCAGGTCCCCTCACTAAGACCATGTGACCCACACTCTGGTCACATTACATGCCTTAAACCACTCCCCTGGGTGGGAGTGTGGGTGGGTGGCTAGTTTGTCCCGCCCATCTCACATAACTAGCCCTGCCAGCCTCCCATTATAGACATACCAAACACTTGTGGGACTATAGGTCCCAGAACACCACATCGCTTCAGGCTGGCAGCGCAGAGTCTTCTGCTCTGCGACACACGTATCGGCCATTCACAATACTGCCGGACTTTATTACATTACCACAGTCATGCCTGTGATTGCCATGCATTCCTATGGCCTCAATAAACCTCCGTGCGTATATTGGGGAGACCATGCAGCGCCCCCTACCTGTTACAGGGGTCACTGCATCACAACATGTATATACATATATACACACACATACACTGTATATGTATGCATAGTTACCTCTTAGCACTTAAGTTGCAAAACCAAAGAGGGAAAGTCATGGACATGGAAATCACAGGATCGATAGACATGTTAATGATATACAAATAATGAATTATAGGAGATTACATTTTCAAAACATCTCAATTTATTCCGTTTTGAGAAAAAGAGCAACACACAAATACACACACTTACACACCTCGCTTTGGTATGCTATTAGTGAGGTTATTAATGTTGTCTAAGGAATGTTCTCTCAGGCTGAATACACTTGGGCATACAAATCATCAAGATTCACTACTGGCAGCTTCACTTGCAATTGCCAACCAATGATGTCCCAGATATGCTCGATGGGAAACAAACACGGAGACGTTGAAGGCCATAGCAGCAAGTTTAAGCAATGCCAGCTGCTCACAGTAGTTTGAGCAACAAGTACTCCAGTATTGCATTGAAAATTGACTCCTGGGACACTTTGAAGAAATGTACATATCCCTGTTTCTACAACCAAATCAATATAACACCGAGCTGTTAGTGGAATGCAGTTGGGTATGGCTACATTACGCTGCCCCAGACCAAAAAATTCTGGGAGAAAGGGCTGTGTGACGTTTCTTTGTAAAGGCCTCTTTATAGTATTGTTCTCGTGGTCTCCGTACCAATCTCTGGCTATCAATGCAAACGAATCAAAAGGCAAACTCATCGCTGAAGAGGATAGACCTCCATTCTAGCCTCTATTGCTGCATTCCAGCCTCCAGTTTCCATCTAGAGACCACGTGTACAACACCAAGAAGCCTGCCCAAGCAAATGTCACACCAGTCCTACTCCCAAAATGATGGTGTGAGGTGGCATAATGTACAGTAGTCGAACCATTCAAGTTTTCCACTCAGATACACTAACAGCTCAGCAGTACATTGATTTGCATGGGTAACAAGAGGATGCAAGCACTGTGCTCCTTGCCTAGAATACCGTCCACCATAGACAGATTGCAGAACTGGCCAGTAACCTAAGCAAGGAACAGCAAACACAGCAATAAAATTAAACAAGTACATTGCAAAGTTGCTTGTTTCTATAAACATTTTGCAATTTTACACATTCACTACATACAACATGGAAGATTTTCTCGATGTGAACACTAGACATGAAGAAAAAAACAAAAAGAGCCTTATACTTGAGGCCCTGCTTTAAATTTGATAATTTATTTTTCAAATGAGTGCTTGTAAATGTTGGTCCTTATGTGACTTTGCAGTTCAGTTGTCATTAAAAAGAAACCAACAAAAAAAAAAAAAACCTTATGTAATACGTTTCCACGGCCGCAACTGTAGATAACCAATTGGTACTAAGATGAGATAACACTATAAGAACTAGCCCCTGCTGCCCAGTTCTGCCTCCTCCGGTTTGACGGACATCTCCTCTGCCTGTAGTCACACAGCACAGAGCCTGTCAGTCAAGCAGGAGGGGGTGGCACTGGGCGGGGAATAGAGCTGGAGTGCCAGAGACTTCAGTTATACAGTCTCATTTGCATATCAATTAAAACACTGATTTCTCAGTAACAGAGGCTTTACAAAGCAATTGCTGGACTTGTCTTTGAAAGAGCTACATGCACATATAAAAAGTTTGAGGGTTTGAAATCCTGCTCACAGAGTTCCTTTACAGGATAACAATGATTACACACTGTATGTAGGTTGTAATTCTATTTGTAACTCTTCAAGGGGTTGTCCACAATTTTGTTATGAAAAAAAAGACAATTTACCAATAAAAAATACCGTATTTTCCGGCGTATAAGACAACTGGGCGTATAAGACGACCCCCAACTTTTGCAGTTAAAATATAAAATGTTCTCAAAAGTCGGGGGTTGTCTTATATGCCGGGTGTCGTCTTATAGGGTGGGTGCGAAGCAATTTGTGGTCGACGTATATAGTGGGGGGAGTGGTCCTGATGACGAGGTGAGGGAGCGCCTCACCAGGAAGGTGTAAGTGAAGCAAACTGTCAGCGTCTGGGATGCCAGGGTTATGCAAAAAAGAGAGAGAGCAGTGCTGTGCCTAGAAAAACACTCCTCTTTCACTAATCTGGCTCACCCTTGTATCCTATTATCTCTTTCTCTGCCTCTGCTTCACTTACACCTTCCCGCTGAGGCGCCCCCTCACCTCGTCATTGGGGTCGCTCTCCCCACAATATGCGGCGACCGCAGATTACTCCGCACCTGCCCTATAAGACGACACTTGGCGTTTAAAACGACACCCGACTTTTGAGAAGATTTTCAAGAGTTAAAAAGTAGTCTTATACGCCAGAAAATACAGTACATTCCTTTCGAAGAGACTGATATGTCCGTACAACCAGAACAGGATATGCAGAAATCCACTTGTACAGACAGTCACTGGCTACATCAGGAGTAATAGGTTGTTCACATGCCCATCCACTCAAGAATACAGAGGAGACCCAAGTAGGTCTATGAGGGCAACAGCATGGGGTCAGTAAGGTTTGACTATGGTATTTTTTAAATTTAAATCTTGAAGGGCTAATTTACTTGTTAAAACAAAGATAGTGTTGGAGAACAAAATAACTTTTCAAACCTAGTACATGCGTTAGGTGCACCCTTGGCTTTGCAGAGTAGTTAAGTTCATCTTCCCACCTTCTAGTTTGTTCGGTAATATGTCTACCATCCTCTTTTTTACAGGAGCCAGAGGAGGATGGACAGAGATGGAAAACAAGTAGGTGGGAAAGTGCACTGAATTGCTTTGCCACGTGTACAGAGCACTTGTCATTGCTTTGAACAGTCATTTTGTCCCTTTAACAATTAAACATAAGGCAGAGGGTGAAGAGTAGTGATGAGTGAGTATACTCGTTGCTCGGGTTTTCCTGAGCACGCTCGAGTGGTCTCTGAGTATTTGTTAGTGCTTGGAGATTTAGTTTTCCTTGCCTCGTTGCTCGGGTGGTCTCCGAGTAGATGTTAGTGCTCAGAGATTTAATTTTCGTTGCCTCAGCTGCATGATTTACGGCTGCTGGACAGCCTGAACACATGTGGGAATAGCCTAACAAACAGGCATTCCTCACATGTATTCAGCCTGTCTAGCAGACATAAATCATGCAGCTGAGGCAACAAAAACTAAATCTCTGAGCACTAACAACTACTCGGAGACCACCCGAGCAACGAGTATACTTGCTCATCACTAGTGAAGAGATGATATAGAAAAAGAAAACAAAAAGCAGCACCAAAAGAAAACAAAGGGTGCAAAAAAATCCTTCCAGGCATGTACCAAACCTCTTTGCTTGTTTAATTCACTATATATGTGTATGCATTTGCACTTTACAACTGCTTGAGAAAGGTCCACATCCTGGACTGAAACGTCACACATGGGCCAATAAATCACTTTTACTTTTTCTATTGGAGTGCTGCCTTCATTTTTTTGGACAATAGTGAAGAGATGAGTGATATAATGATAAGATGATGGCCACTAGGCCCCTCATACTATCAACATTGCTTCCCTGCTCATAATTTGTGCTTACTTGCTGCAAACTGAATTTCCCCTACAGATAATATATAGCAATCACATGCGCATGTCTTATTTTCTGGTAGCTGAGTAAGAAAAAACACCGTACGCACTACTAAATGAAGGCGCTCTAATAGGTTCCCACACCATATATAGATAATAAAAAGAACTTGGCACTCAACTTGGTATCACCCAGTGGGGGATACTGCGTCGCTGCAGGCCACACACCGTCGTCACTACATCTAATGACAGCAATTGAGCACAGGCTATCTGACCAGCGCTGCTTTTACAGACCATATCTATTTAAAGTGATACCTGTGAATGTCCTTCACATTCTATCCTTTTGGATAAATAAAGGGTCCATAGCAGTCTATAGCTGATGAAGGCCAAGATTGGCCTAAATGTTTTTTTGATTAATTTGACTGCATTAAACCACAAAAAAATCCATCCAAAAGTTGAGTGCCAAGTTCTTTTTATTATTTTCTGGTAGCGACTGCTTTCACCACTAGTTTTCAATTATCTCTGCACCCTAAGGGCTCATTCAGATGTCTGAAAATCTGTCCGAAATCAGACTGAAAGACACAGACAACCCGAGCATGACAGCGTCATAGAAATCCATGAAGCGGTCATGCTCGGGTTGGGAGAACCATGGCCAGTCTGTGCATTAGCGGCTTGTGCTCAGACCACTGGCATGGACATCTGAATGAGCACTAAGGGTATGTGCAGGAGTTTTTTTCAAAAACTGAGCAGAATATCACCAAATCATCCAGAAAAACTCAAAACTCCTCAAAAACGTAGGAGTTTCTGCTCAGCTTTCAATCTAAAAACTGAATATATGTTCTCGGTACTCAGTTTTATCAATGTCATTGGTAAGTTATATCTGGCTGTTGAAGGCAGAGGTCATTTTGCTTGAACCCTAAGGCCATGTTCACACGATCCTTTTTTTCATGCGGAATTGCCGCAATTTTCCCGCTGCGGGTCCGCAGCTGTTTTCCATGCAGGGTACATTACATTGTACCCTATGGAAAACAGGAACTGCTGTGCCCACAATGTGGAAAATAAAAAAAAAACCCACGCTGAATAGCTGCGGGAAAAAAGAAGTACCATGTCACTTCTTTTTTCGGAGCCGCAGCGGTTCTGCACCCATAGATCTCCATTGTGAGGTCAAACCCGCAGTAAAACCCGCAGATGAAAAAAATATCTGCGGGTTTTACTGCGGTTTGTGGTGCAGAACCGCTGCAGCAGGAAGTGCGGGGAAGCGGGCGGAAGTGCGTGGGCGGAGTGTGGCTGCCCCCCCGTGCTCCGATCCCGCCCCCCCGTGCTCCAATCCCACCGCCCCGTGCTCCGATGCCTCCCCCCCAAGTGCTCCGATGCCCCCCCCGTGCCCTAATCTCCCCCCCTTATACTTACCCGGCGTCCCGGTGTCCGTCCGGCCGTCTTCTCCCTGGGCGCAGCCATCTTGCAAAATGGCGGGCGCATGCGCAGTGCGCCCGCCGAATCTGCC
This sequence comes from Ranitomeya imitator, assembly GCF_032444005.1. NCBI lineage: Eukaryota > Metazoa > Chordata > Amphibia > Anura > Dendrobatidae > Ranitomeya > Ranitomeya imitator. The sequence goes on along the minus strand of NC_091286.1, from coordinate 482,044,119 downwards.
GGCCGGCAGATTCGTTCCAAAGTGCATTTTGATCACTGAGATATAACCTATCTCAGTGATCAAAATAAAAAAAAATAGTAAATGACACCCCCCCCCCTTTGTCACCCCCATAGGTAGGGACAATAAAAAAAAATTAAGAAATTTTTTTTTTTTCCACTAAGGTTAGAATAGGGTTAGGGGTAGGGTTAGGGGTAGGGTTAGGGTTAGGGGTAGGGTTAGGGGTAGGGATATGGGTAGGGTTAGGGTATTTTCAGCCATTTTAACTGCATAGAAAACTGCATAAAAAAGGATCAAAAAAAGGATCAAAAAAAGGATCAAAAAACGCATCAAAAAAGGACAAAAAAGGGACCAAAAAAAGGACCTGCGTTTTCTGCCAAGAGCTGCAGTTTTTTAAAAAACAGTCCTGAAAAAAAAAAGGATGGAAATCAGGAACGTGTGAACATACCCTTAATATGTGGAGTTGTGTAAGTGGAGTGTACTGGCAGACAGCCGCGTCTGTAAAGTGTTGTGTTCAGACAACTTTATATAACATACCACAGGAACAAATATAAGGATGCACACAGTTATACCACATGTCTGTGTTAGGCCTTGCTACAAAAATGCCATAAACAAAAGAGAGAAGTACCTGCGTGAAAAGAATTAAATTCCTTTTCTAAAACCGCCAGTGTTTCCCTTTCATTTTCATCTTCAAAAAGGTAATCTTGTCTTTCTGCTGAGTCAATCGACTCGATCTCTGAGATCTCCGATGTTGCTCTAGACATTGGTCGAGCCACTGCAGAACTAGGTCTTGAACTGTTATAAGATCCTGAGATTCGATGAATTGACTTCGAAGAATAGGAACTGGCTGCAAAATACCATATACAATAGTACTTACATGAAAATGAACAGAGAGAATGTTTAATGTAACCTACATTGACAAAGCTGGTAGTATGGCTTTGGCCACGTCTAGAGTCACGATTCATAGATCGTAGGTGTTTTAGAACTTATTATGAATATACAGCATGTTTCCAGCTCTTGCGGACATCACAAGTACATCTGAAATTTCGCACGTCACAATAAAAAAAAATAATTTACATAAACTATAAAAGATTTTCACACATGAAGATTGTCCAAAGTTAACTTTTGATGTAACAAAAGGCTTTCACTTGCCTTGATTAATGCAAACTAATGCGCATATAGAGATACTGTGAACCTAATGAAATCTTACTATGACTCCCTTATTAACATACGCACACCAACTTTCTGCACATATTTACTAGTTTTGCATAGAACAATAATTATATGCAAAAATATGTGTTTCCAACAGAGTGTTGTCTATTAAAAGGATATCGCTCTGGAAAGACGTCGGAACCATGCTCGGCATCCGTATTAATTCCATCGCAAATATAAAAACAAGCTTAAGGTTTTCTGCAGGATACAAACAATATAATGGAATTATGTAATATTGAGCACACTGTACACCTCAGTAGACATAACTAAAGAGTTACAATGTCAATGCTCACTTATTTAGAGCCCAATTCTGACAATGCACATCTTAATGGATAATATACTGTTAAGTACATTACACTGCAGTTATTTTTTATTACGTCTGGCAGTAATCCACAGGGGGAAAGCTTGTTGAGTTCAATGATCCATTACTTTTAGGTTACCTGCTGTCTCACCTGCTTAACATGAAGCTTTTTCCCTGTTCATTCTTTTATTCTAGTACCGCTAATCAGGCAATGACTCTTTTTGACAATGTAAACCATATATGTTACTTACCTAAGCCATAATCACATCATCCCATAATAAAATAGTTAGTATGATGGGATGGGCACCTTAGTTTTGCAACCATGTTTATGCTTGAAGTGTGGACTTAGGTCATGATCTTCCATAGCGTACATGCTGCATTTTTGCACAGCGTTTTTTTTGTGTGCTGCATCTAACAGTACAATTAATGTGGATGCAATTTCATGAAAATTCATGAGCTATGTGCATTTAAATATTGTGTTGAACAGTTTCTTTGTGCAAGGAGTTTGTATGTTCTCCTCATGTTTGTGTGGGATTCCTCCGGGTTCTACAAAGACATACTGATAGGGAATCTAGATTGTGAGTCCATTGGAAACAATGATGATATCTAATGCGCTGTGGAATTAATGGCGCTACATAAATAAAAAATACGTAAGATGTAGATACCCCTCCTGGTTCTTGAGTTCAGGTGTTTCAGACAAACCCTTTGTAACCAGATGCATAAAATCTAGGACCCTGTCACAGCAATCTCCATAGACACATATTAGTTGAAGTATGCATTGTACTGAACAGTTCAGTGTCTTTAGACATGACAGTCTCATAAGCTGCTAACTTTGCCACATGTCAGAAATGTCCAATCTGCTAGATCTGCCCTAGAAGGATTTTTATTGTAGAGCATCTAGGACTAACAGTCCGAACAGCCTCAAAAAGAGAGACCATAAAAACTCAGAGAGCTGCCACGTGTTGCATCTCATCGCAGATAAAAATGACCTCTCCTCTTTTTCATCACTCTCAACCTAGTTTCAATCTCCCTCCTGAAGTGCTATCAGCACGAGAACAGTGTGTTAGGGGCTTCTTGAAATAGGTTTTCAGTAGATGGGCAGTCTAAGGCCACGTTTACTCGTTCGGTATTTGGTCAGTATTTTACCTCAGTATTTGTAAGCCAAAACCAGGAGTGGAACAATCAGAGGAAAAGTATAATAGAAACACGTCACCACTTCGGTATTTCTCACCCACTCCTGGTTTTGGCTTATATATACTGAGGTAAAATACTGACCAGATACTGATAGTGTGACCGTGGCCTAAGACTAACATGCACAATGTTAACTGGAGCAGTGCAAAGCAGGTCTGGCACTCTGGTAGACAAATCGGTGTTTAGCGTATATCTAGCGAGTGCTACCTTCCGGAAAACATAAGAGCCTTCTGTAAATTTGGTGGTAGAGGGATAATAATATAGGGCTGTATTGCAGGGTTCATTAATTCCAGTAAAGGGCTTCCAACTATGTCAACAGTTTTGGAAAGGTAATTTCAACTATTCAGCGTGACTTTCCCCATTGTTTGGAAACACAGAACAATGAGACATCCAATAGCTTATGTTAAGTGTAAGGGTATGTGCACAAGTTGCAGATTTGCCTGTGGAATTTTCTGTGCAGATTCTGCCTCTCTTGGCTGAAAACGCAGGTAAAAATCAGTGCGGATTTGATGCGCTTTTGATGTGTTTTTGGTGCGTTTTTGATGCCAATTTGCATGAGTTTTTTTCATGCGGATTTGTACACCTTTTTGTAGTCTAAATAAAGATCTATTATTTAACAAAAAAAAAAAAGAATTGTGACGTCATTTCTTGTCCAACCTCTTTATTTACATACTCTATTGAAGAATAATGTTTACACACAGATAGATAAATAGATGGATAGATAGATTGATGGATAGATATGGGACAGATAGATTATAGATCTATTTTTGATAATAGATAGATCTATAGATAGATAAATGATAGATCTATAGATAGATAGAGATGATAGATCTATTGATAGTAGATAGATCTATCTATCTATCGATATATCTATCTATAGATATATCTAACTACCTACAGTTAGGGCCAGAAATATTTGGACAGTGACACAATTTTCGCGAGTTGGGCTCTGCATGCCACCACATTGCATTTGAAATGAAACCTCTACAACAGAATTCAAGTGCAGATTGTAACGTTTAATTTTAAGGGTTGAACAAAAATATCTGATAGAAAATGTAGGAATTGTACACATTTCTTTACAAACACTCCACATTTTAGGAGGTCAAAAGTAATTGGACAAATAAACATAACCCAAACAAAATATTTTTATTTTCAATATTTTGTTGCAAATCCTTTGGAGGCAATCACTGCCTTAAGTCTGGAGCCCATGGACATCACCAAATGCTGGGTTTCCTCCTTCTTAATGCTTTGCCAGGCCTTTACAGCCGCAGCCTTCAGGTCTTGCTTGTTTGTGGGTCTTTCCGTCTTAAGTCTGGATTTGAGCAAGTGAAATGCATGCTCAATTGGGTTTAGATCTGGAGATTGACTTGGCCATTGCAGAATGTTCCACTTTTTGGCACTCATGAACTCCTGGGTAGCTTTGGCTGTATGCTTGGGGTCATTGTCCATCTGTACTATGAAGAACCGTCCAATCAACTTTGCAGCATTTGGCTGAATCTGGGCTGAAAGTATATCCCGGTACACTTCAGAATTCATCCGGCTACTCTTGTCTGCTCTTATGTCATCAATAAACACAAGTGACCCAGTGCCATTGAAAGCCATGCATGCCCATGCCATCACGTTGCCTCCACCATGTTTTACAGAGGATGTGGTGTGCCTTGGATCATGTGCCGTTCCCTTTCTTCTCCAAACTTTTTTCTTCCCATCATTCTGGTACAGGTTGATCTTTGTCTCATCTGTCCATAGAATACTTTTCCAGAACTGAGCTGGCTTCTTGAGGTGTTTTTCTGCAAATTAATAATAATAATAATAATAATAATCTTTATTTTTATATAGCGCTAACATATTCCGCAGCGCTTTACAGTTTTGCACACATTATCATCACTGTCCCCGATGGGGCTCACAATCTAGATTCCCTATCAGTATGTCTTTGGAATGTGGGAGGAAACCGGAGTGCCTGTCTTTAATTTAACTCTGGCCTGTCTATTTTTGGTATTGATGAATGGTTTGCATCTAGATGTGAACCCTTTGTATTTACTGTCATGGAGTCTTCTCTTTACTGTTGACTTAGAGACAGATACACCTACTTCACTGAGAGTGTTCTGGACTTCAGTTGATGTTGTGAACGGGTTCTTCTTCACCAAATTAAGTATGCGGCGATCATCCACCACTGTTGTCATCCGTGGACGCCCAGGCCTTTTTGAGTTCCCAAGCTCACCAGTCAATTCCTTTTTTCTCAGAATGTACCCAACTGTTGATTTTGCTACTCCAAGCATGTCTGCTATCTCTGTGATGGATTTTTTCTTTTTTTTCAGCCTCAGGATGTTCTGCTTCACCTCAATTGAGAGTTCCTTTGACCGCATGTTGTCTGCTCACAGCAACAGCTTCCAAATGCAAAACCACACACCTGGAATCCACCCCTGACCTTTTAACTACTTAATTGATTACAGGTTAACGAGGGAGACGCCTTCAGAGTTAATTGCAGCCCTTAGAGTCCATTGTCCAATTACTTTTGGTCTCTTGAAAAAGAGGACGCTATGCATTACAGAGCTATGATTCCTAAACCCTTTCTCCGATTTGGATGTGGAAACTATCATATTGCAGCTGGGAGTGTGCACTTTCAGCCCATATTACATATATAATTGTATTTCTGAACATGTTTTTGTAAACAGCTAAAATAACAAAACTTGTGTCACTGTCCAAATATTTCTGGCCCTAACTGTATCTATAGATATATCTATAGATATATCTATAGATAGATGGATAGATATATCTATAGATAGATAGATAGATACATAGATAGATAATACCAAGCCCGTTGTTTAGTAGTAAACATAATAAAATGGTACATAGAGAGTTAAATAAAGACACACACACACAAAATCTGCGTTAGGCCGGGGTTACACTTGCAAGAAACTCGCACGAGTCTCACACCTAATTACACAGCACTCGGACCGGAGCACTCAGCTACATAGAAATACATGTAGCTGCACACTCCGGTCCTGAGTACCTGCGGCAGTGCCAGGTATGGAGGTGTAAGATACGTGCGAGTTTCTCACAAGTGTGACCCCAGCCTTAAACGCAATGTTTAAATAAAAAAAAAGTGAAAAAAAAATGGCGTGGGATCCCGCGCAATTCTCTGCGCCAGAGAGGGAAAGACAGCGACTGGGGGCCGATATTTATAGCCTGGGCAGCTGTACATTTAGCCTTTACTGGCTATTAAAATAGGGGGATCCCCCCAAACTACATGGGGTCCCCCTATAATTAATAACCAGAAATGGCTATGCAGACAGCAGCAGGCTGATATTCATAGCTTAGGAAGGGGCCATGGATATTGCTCCCCCGGCTACAAACACCAGCTCACAGATGCCCCAGAATTTGCGCATCTCTAAGATGCGCCAATTCCAGCACTTAGCTTCTCTTTTCCCACTGACCTGTAGTGGTGGCAAGTGGGGTAATAGTTGGGGGTTGATGTCACCTTTGTATTGTTAGGTGACATCAAGCCAGCTTAGTAATGGAGAGGCGTCAATAAGATACCTATCCATTACTAATCCTATATTTGTGAAAGGGTTAAATAAACACACAGCCAGAATAAAGTATTTCAATGAAATAAAACACAACACAGTTTCCCATATTTATTGTTCTGCCAATCCATGTGACGCCCTCGATCTCCTGCAAAAAAAATAAAATAATAAACCAACACAAATACTCCCTGTTCTGATGTAGTCCATTTAATAATGACTGTCCCATGACAATCTCCCTTATAGAGCAGTCACATCAGGAGATGACAGGAGACAATGGCTCCTGCAGTGTTATCACTGAGGGTTCAATGAGTTCATTGCTCTCACTTTACGGCACTGCTGTGCGAGAATTTTCCAACGCAGCAGTGCCGCAAGTGATAGTATGAACTCTGCTGAACTCACAGGGGAGGATTGATACACTGCGGAAGGATACCTTCCATCATTGTATCACTGATGTGACAGCTCTCCACAGGAGATTGTCGTGGGACACTTGTTATTAAATGGATTACATCGGAACAAGGAGTATATTGTTGGTTTTTTATTTTTATTTTTGTTACAGGTGACCGAGGGTGTCGGGGACTAGGTGATTGGTGAGTATTTACTGTATATGTGAGTATGTACTGTATGTCTATATGTATGTACTGTATATGTGTATGTGTTTTTTTTACACAGTAGCTGGATGATGGGACTGCTGCTGTCCCATTATCAGCTAGCTGTCACTGTGGCAGGTGTAGCCGGATGGGACTAGTAGTCCGATTGGATGATGCTTGAGTACATACAGCCCCGCACACACACACAGCCTGCACACACACACACACACACACACACACAAATACACACAGCCCCGCAGACCCCTGCACACACACACAAACACCGGCACAGAGACAGACACATATTCTCCGCACACACACAGTCTCCGCCCACATACTCTTCCTCCTCTCGATCTGCAGCTTTTCTCGCAGGCAACTCTGCAGCAAAACCGCAGATCTTTTTAAACCTGCAGTTTTGCTGCGGATTTGCCTGACTAAATGGTAGTCAACGGGTGTAAAAACACTGCAGATCTGCAAAAAGAATTCACATGCTGCGGAAAATAAAACACTGCAAATCCGCACTTTTTTTCCACGGCATGTGCACAACAATTCTCAATTTCCCATTGACTAACACTGCTTGTGCACTACACGGCGGATTTGATGCAATTCCGCGTGTTCAAAATGCTGCGGAAACCCAGCAAAATCCCCAACGTGTGCACATAGCCTAATGGTCAAATATCACCATGTTGTACTTTTTACCATATACGGTAGTTTAATTCCAGTCACACAATAAAGAGAATAAAATTACTATTTTTATCACACTTACTGTAATTTGACATTACCTACAAATAGGGAAAGACTGGATTGCTGTTGGAATTCATCACTTTTTTGGATTATTTCCAACCAACTTATTAGTCCTTGATGATGATATGGCATTTGTAAAGTACACCATGATATAAACTCTGCTTGCACTTAATTACAAGTGGGCATGCAGGTATGATTGGTGGAAGGAGAGCATTTCTGATGTCCCAAAGTAGGACAGCTCATCTCTGCCTACAAAAGTAGACACTATTCATACCCAATATTAGCAAAGTGCGCACGTACTCTCAACTAAACTAAAGCAACTCCTATGTCTGCTACATCATTAGTAAAACGATACAGCACCCACTGCTTTACCTGCAAAGCAAATTTCCCTTACCGATGGGACAGGTCCAAGGGAGTTGGAGACTGCATAGTTTTCATCATATGGATTGCATTGGGGAATATTTGTAAGAATAAAGGGAGAAGAGAATAATATGATCTGAGCTGTCTATGAAGAAGACGGAGACCCGAGAGGAGCCTCAACTCTCTGAGGACAGGAACTCGGTGGATAAAAAAACACATTAGAATGATATTAACTTTATGTTAACATGTGTAGGAAGTGATGGATGTCAGCCAAACAGCAGTAATGAAGGTGAACAATGAGTGCTGATTAAAATGATTAAAGCTGAAGCTTTTTGATAAAGTAAAAGAAACAAAACCACTTGAAAAATAACCTTGTTCTGGTCTAGATGGAAAGTGGAAATGTCTGAATATTTACATGTAAATCCTGTAACAATGCAGTTGTACATGAAATGATACTGTAGCATCCTATAAAGAGACCTTTCCTCTAACATGAGAAAAATCACTAAAAAAACTCCCATCTATATTTTTTTATTAACCCCTTTACCCCCAAGGGTGGTTTGCACGTTAATGACCAGGCCAATTTTTACAATTCTGACCACTGTCCCTTTATGAGGTTATAACTCCGAAACGCTTCAACGGATCCTGGTGATTCTGACATTGTTTTCTCGTGACATATTGTACTTCATGATAGTGGTAAAACTTCTTTGATAGTACCTGCGTTTATTTGTGAAAAAAACGGAAATTTGGCGAAAATTTTGAAAATTTCGCAATTTTCAAACTTTGAATTTTTATGCAATTAAATCACAGAGATATGTCACACAAAATACTTAATAAGTAACATTTCCCACATGTCTCCTTTACATCAGCATAATTTTGGAACCAATTTTTTTTTTTGTTAGGGAGTTATAAGGGTTAAAAGTTGACCAGCAATTTCTCATTTTTACAACACCATTTATTTTTAGGGACCACGTCTCATTTGAAGTCATTTTGAGGGGTCTATATGATAGAAAATGCCCAAGTGTGACACCATTCTAAAAACTGCACCCCTCAAGGTGCTCAAAACCACATTCAAGAAGTTTATTAACCCTTCAGGTGTTTAATAGGAATTTTTGGAATGTTTAAATAAAAATGAACATTTAACTTTTTTACACAAAAAATTTACTTCAGCTCCAATTTGTTTTATTTTACCAAGGGTAACAGGAGAAATTGGACCCAAAAAGTTGTTGTCCAATTTGTCCTGAGTACGCTGATACCCCATATGTGGCAGTAAACCACTGTTTGGGCGCATGGGAGAGCTCGGAAGGGAAGGAGCGCTATTTGACTTTTCAATGCAAAATTGACAGGAATTGAGATGGGACGCCATGTTGCGTTTGGAGAGCCACTGATGTGCCTAAACATTGAAACCCCCCACAAGTGACACCATTTTGGAAAGTAGACCCCCTAAGGAACTTATCTGGATGTGTGGTGAGCACTTTGACCCACCAAGTGCTTCACAGAAGTTTATAATGCAGAACCGTAAAAATAAAAAATCATATTTTTTCACAAAAATTATATTTTTGCCCCCAATTTTTTATTTTTCCAAGGGTAAGAGAAGAAATTGGACCTCAAAAGTTGTTGTCCAATTTGTCCCGAGTACGCTGATACCCCATATGTGGCAGTAAACCACTGTTTGGGCGCATGGGAGAGCTCGGAAGGGAAGGAGCGCCGTTTGACTTTTCAATGCAAAATTGACAGGAATTGAGATGGGATGCCATGTTGCGTTTGGAGAGCCACTGATGTGCCTAAACATTGAAACCCCCCACAAGTGACACCATTTTGGAAAGTAGACCCCCTAAGGAACTTATCTGGATGTGTGGTGAGCACTTTGACCCACCAAGTGCTTCACAGAAGTTTATAATGCAGAACCGTAAAAATAAAAAATCATATTTTTTCACAAAAATTATATTTTTGCCCCCAATTTTTTATTTTTCCAAGGGTAAAAGAAGAAATTGGACCTCAAAAGTTGTTGTCCAATTTGTCCCGAGTACGCTGATACCCCATATGTGGCAGTAAACCACTGTTTGGGCGCATGGGAGAGCTCGGAAGGGAAGGAGCGCCGTTTGACTTTTCAATGCAAAATTGACAGGAATTGAGATGGGATGCCATGTTGCGTTTGGAGAGCCACTGATGTGCCTAAACATTGAAACCCCCCACAAGTGACACCATTTTGGAAAGTAGACCCCCTAAGGAACTTATCTGGATGTGTGGTGAGCACTTTGACCCACCAAGGGCTTCACAGAAGTTTATAATGCAGAGCCATAAAAATAAAACACAATTTTTTTCCCACAAAAATTATTTTTTAGCCCCCAGTTTTGTATTTTCCCTAGGGTAACAGGAGAAATTGGACCCCAAAAGTTGTTGTCCAATTTGTCCTGAGTACGCTGATACCCCATATGTGGGGGGGGGAACCACCGTTTGGGCGCATGGGAGGGTTCGGAAGGGAAGGAGCGCCATTTGGAATGCAGACTTAGATGGAATGGTCTGCAGGCGTCACATTGCGTTTGCAGAGCCCCTAATGTACCTAAACAGTAGAAACCCCCCACAAGTGACACCATTTTGGAAAGTAGACCCCCTAAGGAACTCATCTTGATGTGTTGTGAGAGCTTTGAACCCCCAAGTATTTCACTACAGTTTATAACGCAGAGCCATGCAAATAAAAAATATTTTTTTTTCCACAAAAATTATATTTTAGCCCCCAGTTTTGTATTTTTCCAAGGTTAGCAGGAGAAATTGGACCCTAAATGTTGTTGTCCAATTTGTCCTGAGTACGCTGATACCCGATATGTGGGGGGGAACCACCGTTTGGGCGCATGGGAGGGCTCGGAAGGGAAGGAGCATCATTTGGAATGCAGACTTAGATGGATTGGTCTGCAGGCGTCACATTGCGTTTGCAGAGCCCCTAATGTACCTAAACAGTAGAAACCCCCCACAAGTGACCCCATATTGGAAACTAGACCCCTCAATGAACTTATCTAGATGTGTTGTGAGAACTTTGAACCCCCAAGTGTTTCACTACAGTTTATAACGCAGAGCCGTGAAAATAAAAAATCTTTTTGTTTTCCCACAAAAATTATTTTTTAGCCCCCAGTTTTGTATTTTCCCAAGGGTAACAGGAGAAATTGGTCCACAAAAGTTGTTGTCCAATTTGTCCTGAGTACGCTGATACCCCATATGTTGGGGTAAACCCCTGTTTGGGCACACAGGAGAGCTCGGAAGGGAAGGAGCACTGTTTTACTTTTTCAACGCAGAATTGGCTGGAATTGAGATCGGACGCCATGTCGTGTTTGGAGAGCCCCTGATGTGCCGAAACAGTGGAAACCCCCCAATTATAACTGAAACCCTAATCTAAACACACCCCTAACCCTAATTCCAACGGTAACCCTAACCACACCTCTAACCCTGACACACCCCTAACCCTAATCCCAACCCTATTCCCAACTGTAAATGTAATCTAAACCCTAACCCTAACTTTAGCCCCAACCCTAACTGTAGCCCCAACCCTAACCCTAACCCTAGCCCTAACCCTAGCCCTAACCCTAACCCGAGCCCTAACCCTAGCCCTAACCCTAGCCCTAACCCTAACCCTAACCCTAGCCCTAACCCTAACCCTAGCCCTAACCCTAGCCCTAACCCTAGCCCTAACCCTAACCCTAGCCCTAGCCCTAACCCTAGCCCTAACCCTAGCCCTAACCCTAACCCTAGCCCTAACCCTAGCCCTAACCCTAGCCCTAGCCCTAACCCTAGCCCTAACCCTAACCCTAATCCTAGCCCTAACCCTAGCCCTAATGGGAAAATGGAAATAAATACATTTTTTTTATTTTTCCCTAACTAAGGGGGTGATGAAGGGGGGTTTGATTTACTTTTATAGCGAGTTTTTTAGCGGATTTTTATGATTGGCAGCCGTCACACACTGAAAGACCCTTTTTATTGCAAAAAATATTTTTTGCAATACCACATTTTGAGAGCTATAATTTTTCCATATTTTGGTCCACAGAGTCATGTGAGGTCTTGTTTTTTGCGGGACGAGTTGACGTTTTTATTGAAAACATTTTTGGGCACGTGACATTTTTTTATCGCTTTTTATTCCGATTTTTGTGAGGAAGAATGACCAAAAGCCAGCTATTCATGAATTTCTATTGGGGGAGGCGTTTATACCGTTCCGCGTTTGGTAAAATTGATAAATCAGTTTTATTCTTCGGGTCAGTACGATTACAGCGATACCTCATTTATATCATTTTTTTATGGTTTGGTGCTTTTATACGATAAAAACTATTTTACAGAAAAAATAATTATTTTTGCATCGCTTTATTCTCAGGACTATAACTTTTTTATTTTTTTGCTGATGATGCTGTATGGCGGCTCTTTTTTTGCGGGACAATATGACGCTTTCAGCGGTACCATGGTTATTTATATCTGTCCTTTTGATCGCGTGTTATTCCACTTTTTGTTCGGCGGTATGATAATAAAGCGTTGTTTTTTGCCTCGTTTTTTTTTTTTTTTTCTTACGGTGTTTACTGAAGGGGTTAACTAGTGGGACAGTTTTATAGGTCGGGTCGTTACGGACGCGGCGATACTAAATATGTGTACTTTTATTGGTTTTTTTTTATTATTTAGATGAAGAAATGTATTTATGGGAATAATATTTTTTTTTTTTTTTCATTATTTTGGAATATTTTTTTTTATTTTTTTTACACATTTGGAAAATTTTTTTTTTACTTTTTTACTTTGTCCCAGGGGGGGACATCACAGATCAGTGATCTGACAGTTTGCACAGCACTCTGTCAGATCACTGATCTGACATGCAGCGCTGCAGCCTTCACAGTGCCTGCTCTGAGCAGGCTCTGTGAAGCCACCTCCCTCCCTGCAGGACCCGGATCCGCGGCCATCTTGGATCCGGGGCTCGAGCAGGGAGGGAGGTGAGGAGACCCTCGCAGCAACGCGATCACATCGCGTTGCTGCGGGGGGCTCAGGGAAGCCCGCAGGGAGCCCCCTCCCTGCGCGGTGCTTCCCTGCACCGCCGGCACATCGCGATCATCTTTGATCGCGGTGTGCCAGGGGTTAATGTGCCGGGGGCGGTCCGTGACCGCTCCTGGCACATAGTGCCGGATGTCAGCTGCGATAAGCAGCTGACACCCGGCCGCGATTGGCCGCGCTCCCCCCGTGAGCGCGGCCGATCGGCTATGACGTACTATCCCGTCCAGGGTCAGATAAGCCCAGGGCACCTCGACGGGATAGTACGTCTAAGGTCACAGAGGGGTTAAATGTGTAACTATCTGCTTGTAATGTAGTGTGAGTGTATTAATATACTCACCTGCTGCCGCTTTCTCTGGTGTCCAGAGCTGCGCTGCTCTGCTTCCCGGCGACTATCTGGCTCACTCTGTGCTCTATGTGCGAACCGGAAGTCTCTTTTACAATGTAAGCCTTTGTCTGACGCTACAAAGGTTTACACTGTAAAGCCAATTATGGGTCAAGTATGGCACGAGTGACCAGGCCCGTCTGCAGAGCGGTGACGTCACTAAGAAGCGGAGCAGAACTGTGATGGGTGATGGAGAGAGTAGTGGTGGTAGGTGAGTATATTAATACACTCACACCAACATTACATCCATATTTTCATATATTTGATCACAAAAAAATAGATGGGAGTGCTTCTTTAATTCATCATGTTCTGTCAAGTTCCCAATTCAATCCAGGTATTCTATCATACATGTTTCAGGGACATTGAACCATAAGGAACCTGGATAAAAAACCCATGGCTGCTTATGTTCAGAATCAAAGATGCAACCATCCGACAGGTTGTGTCTGCTATTGTAGTTTAGCTCCGAGTGATTGTGGCAGAGATGCTACTCCACACAAAGCCTATAAACAAATGTTCTGGGGATATATACCTATTTATCATCTTTAAATTTTAATAAAAATACATACAAGCTACTTGTCACATCTCCACCAGAACCTGCACCTGCGACTTCTGCTTCTATCCCCAGATGCCGCAGTGTTCATTCTGCGGACAACACTGGGGATAGAAATGTCAGAGCCAGAAGCTCTGGAAGGAAGGCTCTGTCCAGCCACTAAGGTTAGAGTGACTGGGATCTGTAGTGCCATCCAGTCTGGCTGTATGGGTGTGTGTGCTTCCAGCTGAATTTATTAATTTCCTATTCCAGTCAAATGGAGAGCACCACACCCTATGAAAGCTTCCAGCTGGCTGCTGGAAGCTGCCATATATAGCTTAGTGTTTCTTGGTGAGGTGTGCGTCTTCTCCTCCTGGTTTGTTTTGTGCATTGCTGTTTTGACTCTGGCTTTTTTCTGACAATTCTTACCGATCCTGATTTAATCCTTTGCATGACCGCTAGTCTCTGACCATGCTTGGCAGCCATTCCTACCTTTGGACATGCAGGGTCGACGTCTGAAGCAGGCGGACATGGGAAAGTGCCAGGGTCCTGAACAGGCAATAGGGCCCACTCTCCGTCGGGGACACAGGCACGCTATGGGGGCCCGATGCCTGTGCCAGCGCCTGTGAATGGGCCCTTCCACACATGCGATACTTACCTCTCCCTGCTTCACCGCTGCAGCATCTCCCGCGTGCTCTGACTGTGACGTTCAGGTCAGAGGGTGTGATAACGGCCCTGCTTAAGCAGTCACAGTGCAGTTAGAAATTTGGAGATTGGCTCCAGCAAGGGGAGGTGAGTATTTAATTTTTTTCATGTTTGGAGCATCTTATAGGGTCAATTACATATGTGGCCAATTACATATGGTGCTTCTGATGGGGCAAATTGCATATGAAGCAGTATATGGGGCCCATTGTATATGAAGCATCTTATAGGGTCAATTATATATGGAACATTTTTGGGGGCCAATTACATATGGAGCATTTTATGGGGCCAATTTACATAAGGAGCATCTTATGGGGTCAATTACATATGGAGCATCTTATGCGACCAATTACATATGGAGCACCTTATGAGGTCAATTACATACAGTACAGACCAAAAGTTTGGACACAACATCTCATTTAAAGATTTTTCTGTATTTTCATGACTATGAAAATTGTTCATTCACAATGAAGGCATCAAAACTATGAATTAACACATGTGGAATTATATACTTAACAAAAAAGTGTGAAACAACTTAAATTATGTCTTATATTCTAGGTTCTTCAAAGTAGCCACCTATTGCTTTGATGACTGCTTTGCACACTCTTGGCATTCTTTTGATGAGCTTCAAGCGGTAGTCACCGGGAATTGTTTTCACTTCACATGTGTGCCCTGTCTGGTTTAATAAGTTGGAATTCTTGCCTTATGAATGGGGTTTGGACCATCAGATGTGTTGTGCAGAAGTCTGGTGGATACACAGCTGATCGTCCTACTGAATAGACTGTTAGAATTTGTATTATGGCAAGAAAAAAGCAGCTAAGTAAAGAGAAACGAGTGCCCATCAATACTTTAAAAAATGAAGATCAGTCAGTCCAAAAAATTGGGAAAACTTTGAAAGTGTCCCTAAGTGCAGTTGCAAAAACCATCAAGTGCTACAAAGATACTGGCTCACATGAGGACCGCCCCAGGAAAGGAAGACCAAGAGTCACCTCTGCTTCTGAGGATAAGTTTATCCCAGTCACCAGCCTCAGAAATCACAGGTTAACAGCAGCTCAGATTAGAAACCAGGTCAATGCCACACAGAGTTCTAGCAGCAGACACATCTCTACAACAACTGTTAAGAGGAGACTTTGTGCAGCAGGCCTTTATGGTAAAATAGCTGCTAGGAAACCACTGCTAAGGGCAGGCAACAAGCATAAGAGACTGGTTTGGGCTAAATAACACAAGGAATAGACATTAGACCAGTGGAAATCTGTGTTTTGGTCTGATGAGTCAAAATTTGAGATCTTTGGTTTTAACCACCGTGTCTTTGTGTGACGCAGAAAAGGTAAACGGATGGACTCTACATGCCTGGTTTCCACAGTGAAGCATGGAGGAGGTGTGATGGTGTGGGGGTGCTTTGCTGGAGACACTGTTGGGGATTTATTCAAAATTTAAAGCATACTGAACCAGCATGGCTAGCACAGTATCTTGCAGTGGCATGCTATTCCATCAGATTTGCATTTAGTTGGACCATCATTTATTTTTCAACAGGGCAATGACCCCAAACACACCTCCAGGCTGCGTAAGGGCTATTTGACCAAGAAGGAGAGTGATGTGGTGCTACGCCAGATGACCTGGCCTCCACAGCCACCAGACCTGAACCTAATCGAGATGGTTTGGGGTGAGCTGGACCGCAGAGTGAAGGCAAAAGGGCCAACAAGAGCTAAGCATCTCTGGGAACTCCTTCAAGATTGTTGGAAGACCATTCCCGATGACTACCTCTTGAAGCTCATCAAGAGAATGCCAAGAGTGTGCAAAGCAGTCATCAAAGCAAAAGGTGGCTACTTTGAAGAACCTAGAATATAAGACATAATTTAAGTTGTTTCACAATTTTTTGTTAAGTATATAATTCCACATGTGTTAATTCATAGTTTTGATGCCTTCAGTGTGAATGTACAATTTACATAGCCATGAAAATATAGAAAAATCTATAAATGAGAAGGTGTGTCCAAACCTTTGGTCTGTACTGTATGGAGTATGTTATGGGGCCAATTACATATGTAGCATTTTATGGGGCCAATTACATATGGAGCAGTATATGGGGATCATTATATTTGGAGAATCTGAAGGGCCAATTACATATGGAGCATATTATGGGGCCAATTACATATGTAGCATCTTATGTGAACAATTATATATGGAGCATCTTATGAGACCAATTACACATGGAACAGTACATCTGGCCCATTATATATGGAGCATTATATGGGCCCAATTATGTTTGAAATAATATGTGGGGCTCATCATATACTGGAGCATTATATGGTGCCCATAATATACAGTACTGTATGAAGCATTTTATGGGGTCTATTCTGCATGGAGCAACATATGAGGCCCATTATACTAAATTGAGCACTATGTGGTGCCCATAATACTGTATGGAGGACTTTACTGTCCTGTTCCTGATCTATTGTAGAAGTTAAGATAGCTCTCACTCATGTAATGTAAGAAGCAAGTGAAATATTTGGCATTTTATTATACCTATATTTTTCTGCTGTGTCTGTGCATCATAAATTGTGGTACAGTACAGACCAAAAGTTTGGACACACCTCATTTAAAGATTTTTCTGTGTTTTCATGACTATGAAAATTGTACATTCACACTCAAGGCATCAAAACTATGAATTAACACATGTGAAATTACCGTATATACTTACCAAAAAAGTGTGAAACAACTGAAAATATGTCTTATATTCTAGGCTCTTCAAAGTAGCCACCTTTTGCTTTGATGACTGCTTTGCACACTCTTGGCATTCTCTTGATGAGCTTCAAGAGGTAGTCACCGGGAATGGTTTTCACTTCACAGGTGTGCACTGTCAGGTTTACTAAGTGGGATTTCTTGCCTTATAAATGGGGATGGGACTATCAGTTTTGTTGTGCAGAAGTCTGGTGGATACACAGCTGATAGTCCTACTGAAAAGACTGTAAATTGTATTATGGCAAGAAAAAAGAAGCTAAGTAAAGAAAAACGAGTGGCCATCATTACTTTAAGAAATGAAGGTAAGTCAGTCTGAAAAATTGGGAAAACTTTGAAAGTGTCCCTAAGTGCAGTGGCAAAAACCATCTAGCGCTACAAAGAAACTGGCTCATATGAGGACCGCCCCAGGAAAGGAAGACCAAGAGTCACCTCTGCTTCTGAGGAAAAGTTTATCCGAGTCACCAGCCTCAGAAAATGCAGGTTAACAGCAGCTCAGATTAGAAACCAGGTCAATGCCACACAGAGTTCTAGCAGCAGACACATCTCTACAACAACTGTTAAAATAGCTGCTAGGAAACCACTGCTAAGGACAGGCAATAAGCAGTAGAGACATGTTTGTGCTAAAGAACACAAGGAATGGACATTAGACCAGTGTAAATCTGTGCTTTGGTCTGATGAGTCCAAATTTGAGATCTTTGGTTCCAGCCACCGTGTCTTTGTGCGACGCAGAAAAGGTGAACGGATGGACTCTACATGCCTGGTTCCCACCTTGAAGCATGGACGAGGAGGTGAGATGGTGTGGGGGGTGCTATGCTGGGGACACTGTTGGGAATTTATTCAAAATTGAAGGCATACTGAACCAGCATGGCTACCACAGCATCTTGAACCAGCATGGCTACCACAGCATCTTGCAGCAGCATGCTATTCCATCCAGTTTGCGTTTAGTTGGACCATCATTTATTTTTCAACAGGACAATGACCCCAAACACACCTCCAGGCTGTGTAAGGACTATTTGACCAAGAAGGAAAGTGATGGGGTGCTATGCCAGATGACCTGGCCTCCACAGTCACAGTCAATCGAGATGGTTTGGGGTGAGCTGGATCGCAGAGTGAAGGCAAAAGGGCCAACAAGTGCTAAGCATCTTTGGGAACTACTTCAAGATTGTTGGAAGACCATTCCCGTTGACTACCTCTTGAAGCTCATCAAGAGAAGGCCAAGAGTGTGCAAAGCAGTCATCAAAGTAAAAGGTGGCTACTTTGAAGAAGCTAGAATATAAGACATATTTTCAATTGTTTCACATTTTTTTGTTAAGTATATAATTCAACACGTGTTAATTCATAGTTTTGATGCCTTCAGTGTGAATGTACAATTTTCATAGTCATGAAAATACAGAAAAATCTTTGAATGAAAAGGTGTGTCCAAACTTTTGGTATGTACTGTATGTTAACACCTTTCTGACATTAGATAATAATAATAATAATAATAATAATAATAATAACAATCTTTATATAGCGCCAACATATTCCACAGAACTTTACAGTTAAACAGTTTCAAACACAATAGTCACAAGTAACAGCATTAACAATAATATAATGATTAAAGCAAAATAAAGCAACCCTGCTCGTGACAGCTTACAATATACAATGAGGTGGGGGAGATACAAAATACAGTTGTGTATTTACAATGGTGTATTTACAATGAAGGTCCAGCCATCTTCAGGGGGTGGGGGATAGATGGAGATAGTGAATGGGCTACACACGCACACTTACACATAAAATGACTTTGATTAGGGAATGTGATAGGCCACTCTGAACAAATGTGTTTTGAGGGAGCGCCTAAAACTGTGAAAGTTGTGGCTGGTCCTAATTTCTTGGGGTAGAGCATACCAGAGGATTGGCACAACGCGGGAGAAGTCTTGGAGTCAGGAGTGGGAGGTACGGATTAGTGCAGAGTTTAGTCGAAAGTTGTTTGCAGAGGACAGCGATCGGCTAGGCAGATAGAAATGAGGAAAGAGATGTAAGGGGGTGCTGCACTGTGGAGAGCTTTGTGGGTGAGAACAGGTACTTTGAATTGGATCCTATGATGAATGGGCAGTCAGTGTAACGACCGGCGAAGAGTGGATGCGTCCAGGTAACGATTAGCCAGGTGGATGACCCTGGCTGCTGCATTAAGGATGGACTGGAGACGGGAAAGTCGAGTAAGGGGGGGAGGGGGTTAATTAATAGAGCGTTACGGTAGTCCAGGCGGCAGTGGATCAGTGCGACAGTGAGGGTTTTTGTTGTTTCCATGGTGAGAAAAGAGCGGATTCTAGAGATGTTCTTTAGGTATAAGTGGCAAGTGATTGTATATGGGAAGTGAAGGAGAGATTGATGCCAAACATAACACCCAAACAGCGCGCCTGCTGCCGCAGTGTTATTATGGTGCCACCCACGGAGAGGCAAATGTCAGATTTAGGGAGGTTAGTAGATGGCGGAAGTAGAAGAAGTTCGGTTTTGGAAAGGTTGAGATTCAGATAGAGAGCGGACATGATGTTGGAGACTGCGGACAGACAGTCACTCGCGTTCTGTAGTAGTGAGGTAAGGTCAGTCAAGGGATGACATGTATACTTGTGTGTCATCAGCATAAAAAAGGTACTGAAAGCCAAATCTGCTGATGGTCTGTCCAATTGGGGCCGTAAAGAGGGAGAAGAGAAGGGGGCCAAGGACTGAGCCCTGAGGTACCCCATCAGTGAGAGGAAGAGGAGATGAGGTGGAGCCAGTGGACAGAACACTGAAGGAGCGGTCAGAAAGATAGGACGAGAACCAGGAGAGAGCAGTGTCCTTAATGCCTAGTGACTGCAGCCTAGAGAGTAGGAGCGGGTGGTCAACATTGTCGAAAGCTGCAGAAAGGTCGATAAGGATGAGCAGAGTGGTCACCGTTACATTTTGCTGTCAGAAGGTTGTTGGTCACTTTGATGAGTGCAGTTTCTGTTGAAAGTAGGGGGTGGAAACAGGACTGTGAAGGGTCAAGGAGGGAATGAGTGTAGAGGTAACGGGTAACGCGGGAGTAGATAAGGCGCTTCAAGAGTTTAGAGATGAAGTGGAGATTGGCGACTGGCCTGTAGTTGTTTGTGCAGGATGGGTTGAGGGCGGGTTTCTTTAATAATGGAGTAATGATAGAGTATTTGAAGGAGGATGAGAAAATGCCAGAGGAGAGGGAGAGATTAAAGATTGTAGTTAGGTGAGTTGTGATGACTAGCGAGAGAGAATGGAGGAGATGACAGGGAATGGGTTCAGTAGTGCATGTAGTCAGACGAGAAGAAGAGAGGAGCTTGGAGACTTCTTTTTCTGTGATGGTATCGAATGTGGACCCAGGGGAAATGCAGGGAGGGATAGGAGTCACTGGACTTGGTGGCTGGGAGCGGATTTCCGGACGGAGGGAGTGAAAGGTGTAAAAAAGTTTATTGGGGTTGTTGGATAGTGAGATCAGGGTGGTGTAGTAGGTCTGTTTGTGAGGTGAAGGGCAGAATTATAGGTTCTTATCATAAATTTGAAGAGGATGAAGTCCTCTGGTGTGCGAGTTTTTAGATGAAAAAATCCGTCCATGTGCCCTGGGCCTATTTGACCAGGAATGGATTATTACGTCATCGCGATTGCCCATGCACATGGGGAGTGCGTGGGCGATCGCCGCCAAGTGTCAGCTTATTCTGACAACTAACACAGCACTAAGTGCCAGGAGCAGTCACACACTGCTCCCGGCACTTTAACCACCAAACTGCTGCGATCGAAAACGATCACAGCATTCCGGGAGCAGGCAGAGGTCTGACGGCCCCTCCGCTTGATCGTTGCCACGGTGATCATGATGACATTCGGATCACCAGAGCTAGGAAACTTGCTAATCATGCACAGTGCAGGATCAGCAAGTTTCTCTGTCAGTGCAGAGCTGATAGTTTCTACAGCATGGGGGAGCTGCTGCATCTACATGCTGTAGAAGCGATCAGACTGCAAAAAATGTTAGTCCCGTAGTGGGACAAAGTAAAAAATAAGCAATTTTTTTGTATAATTGTAAAAATAAAAATAAAAATAAAAAAATATTGTATCTATAAATAAATATTTGCATGAAAAAAAAATAAAAGTACACATACACTGTGTTCAAAATTATTATGCAAATTGGATTTAAGTGTCATAAAGATTTAATTGTTTTGTTTTTCAAATAAACTCATGGATGATATTGTGTCTCAGGGCTCAATGGATCACTGAAATCAATCTTAAACACATGTGATAATTAGTTTTCCAGGTGATTCTAATTAAAGGAAAACTACTTAAAGATTATGTTCCACATTATTAAGCAGGCCACAGGTTTCAAGCAATATGGGAACTAAAAAGGATCTCTCTGCTGCTGAAAAGCATTAAATAGTGCAATGCCTTGGACAAGGTATGAAAACATTAGATATTCCACGAAAACTTAACCCCTTAGCGACCGCCGATACGCCTTTTAACGGCGGCCGCTAAGGGTACTTAAACCACAGCGCCGTTAATTAACGGCGCTGTGGAAAAAGTAAATAGCGCCCCCCAGAGTCGGATTTTCTCCGGGGTCTCGGCTGCCGGGGGTAGCCGAGACCCCAGAGAACATGATTCGGGTTTTTTTTTACCGACCCCGCATTTGCGATCGCCGGTAATTAACCGTTTACCGGCGATCGAAAAAAAAAAAACAAAAACACGATTTCTTTTTAATTTCTCTGTCCTCCGATGTGATCGCACATCAGAGGACAGAGAAAAGGGGTCCCCGATCGCCCCCTGATACTCACCTGTCTCCCCCGGTGCTCATCGTGGCTCCCGGTGGGCGCCGCCATCTTCACAATGGCAGGCGCATGCGCAGTGCGCCCGCCGAACGGCCCCGGGAGAATCTTTGGGGTTTCGGCTGGGTAGCCGAGACCCCAAAGAACATGATCGGGGTCGGTTTTACCGACCCCTGTTTTGCGATCGCCGGTAATTAACTGTTTCCGGCGACCGCAAAAAAAAAAAAAAGCAAAGTGTAATTCTCTGTCCTCTGATGTGATCGCACCTTAGATGACAGAGAAATAGGGGGATTCGGGGACCCTATCATACTCACCGGTGTTCCTGGGTCCTCCTGCTGCTCCTCCTGGCCGCCGGCGTCTTCTGGGGAAAAGAAAATGGCGGGCGCATGCGCAGTGCGCCCGCCATCTGTCTCCATCTGCCGGCCGGCAGGAGAACAGCAGTTGGGGCTAAAATTAGGGTTAGGGTTAGGGCTAGGGTTAGGGCTAGGGTTAGGGCTAGGGTTAGGGCTAAATTTAGGGTTAGGGTTGGGGCTAAATTTAGGGTTAGGGTTGGCGCTAAATTTAGGGTTAGGCTAATTTTACGCTTACGTCGGTACGGGGCCGTCGCAATGCGTCAGCCCGACATACCGACGCACGTTGTGAAAATTGTGCACAACGTGGGCAGCGGATGTAGTTTTTCAACGCATCCGCTGCTTAATCTATGTCCTGGGGAGGAGGGGGTGGAGTTACGGTCACGCATGCGCGGTCAGAAATGGCGGATGTGACGTACAAAAAAACGTTACATTGAACTTTTTTTGTGCTGACGGTCCGCCAAAACACAACTGATCCAGTGCACGACGTACGCGACGTGTGGCCATCCGTCACGATCCGTCGGCAATACAAGTCTATGGGCAAAAAACGCATCCTGTGGGCACATTTGCAGGATCCGTTTCTTGTCCAAAACGACGGATTGCGATGGATGCCAAATGACGCAAGTGTGAAAGTAGCCTTAGGGCTAGGGTTAGGGTTGGGGCTAAAGTTAGGGCTAGAGTTGGGATTAGGGTTAGGGTTTGGATTATAGTTGGTATTAGGGTTAGGGTTGGCATTAGGGTTACGCTTGGGATTAGGGTTAGGTTTGAGATTAGGGTTAAGGTTAGGGTTGTGATTAGGGGTGTATTGGGATTAGGGTTAGGTTTGAGGTTAGGGTTGATATTAGGATTAGGGGTGTGTTGGATTTAGGGTTTTGATTAGGGTTATGGTTCGGGTTGACATTAGGGTTGTTTTGGGGTAAAGGTTGTGATTATCATTAGGATTAGTGATTAGGATTATGGATCAGGTTGGAATTAGGGTTAGGGGTGTGTTGGGGTTAGGGTTGGAGCTAAAATTGGGGGGTTTCCACTGTTTAGGTACATCAGGGGGTCTCCAAACACGACCAATTTTGCGCTCAAAAAGTCAAATGGTGCTCCCTCCCTTCTGAGCTCTGCCGTGCGCCCAAACAGTGGTTTACCCCCACATATGGGGCATCAGCGTATTCGGGATAAATAGAACAACTTAGTGGTCCAATTTCTCCTGTTGGGGGCTACAATATCTTTTTTGTGGAAAAAAAATATTTTTTATTTTCACGACTCTGCATTCTAAACTTCTGTAAAGCACTTGGGCATTCAAAGTTCTCACCACACATCTAGATAAGTTCCTTGGGGGGTCTAGTTTCCAAAATGGGGTCACTTGTGAGGGGTTACTACTGTTTAGGTATATCAGGGGCTCTGCAATCGCAACATAATGCCCACAGACCATTCAATCAAAGTCTGCATTCCAAAACAGCGCTCCTTCCCTTCGGAGCTCTGCCGTGCGCCCAAACAGTGGTTTACCCCCACATATGGTGCATCAGCGTACTCGGAATAAATTGGACAACAACAATTGCAGTCCAATTTCTCCTGTTACCCTTGTGAAAATAAAAACTTGGGGGCTATAATATCTTTTTGTGGAAAAAAATATTTTTTATTTTGACGACTCTGCATTCTAAACTTCTGTGAAGCACTTGGGCATTCACAGTTCTCACCACACATCTAGATAAGTTCCTTGGGGGGTCTAGTTTCCAAAATGGGGTCGCTTGTGGAGGGTTTCTACTGGTTAGGTACATCGGGGCTCTGCAAACGCAACATAACGCCCACAGACCATTCTATCAAAGTCTGCATTCCAAAACGGCGCTCCTTCCTTCCGAGCTCTGCTGTGCGCCCAAACAGTGGTTTACCCCCACATATGGGGTACCAGCATACTCAGGACAAATTGGACAACAACTTTTGGGGTCCAATTTCTCTTGTTACCCTTGTGAAAATAAAAACTTGGGGGCTAAACTATCTTTTTTGTGGAAAAAAAAATATTTTTTATTTTCATGACTCTGCATTATAAACTTCTGTGAAGCACTTGGGCATTCAAAGTTCTCACCACACATCTAGATAAGTTCCATGGGAGGTCTAGTTTCCAAAATGGGGTCACTTGTGGGGGATTTCTACTGTTTAGGCACATCAGTGGCTCTCCAAACGCGACATGGCGTCTGATCTCAATTCCAGACAATTCTACATTGAAAAAGTAAAACGGCACTCCTTCTCTTCCAAGCTCTGCGGTGCGCCCAAACAGTGATTTACCCCCACATATTGGGTATCGACGTACTCAGTAGAAATCGCACAACAACTATTGTGGTCTAATTTCTCCTGTTACCCTTGTGAAAATAAAAATTTGGGGGCAAAAAAAAAATTTTTGTAGAAAAAATGTGATTTTTTTTTTCTTGGCTCTACGTTATAAACGTCTGTGAAGCACATGGGGGTTCAAAGTGCTCACCACACATCTAGATAAGTTCCTTAAGAGGTCTAGTTTCCAAAATTGTGTCACTTGTGGGGGGTTTCCACTGTTTAGGCACATCAAGGGCTCTCCAAACGCAACATGGCGTCCAATCTCAATTCCAGACAATTCTACATTGAAAAAGTAAAACGGCACTCTTTCTTTTCCAAGCTCTGCGGTGCGCCCCAACAGTGGTTTACCCTCACATATTGGGTATCAACATATTCAGGAGAAATCGCACAACAACTTTTGTTATCTAATTTCTCCTGTTATCCTTGTGAAAATAAGAATTTGTGGGCGAAAAGATCATTTTTGTGTAAACAAAAGCGATTTTTTATTTTCACGGCTCTACGTTATAAACTTCTGTGAAGCACCTGGGAGTTCAAAGTGCTCACCACACATCTAGATAAGTTCCTTAAGGGGTCTAGTTTCCAAAATGGTGTCACTTGTGGGGGGTTTCCACTATTTAGGCACATCAAGGGCTCTCTAAACGTGACATGGCGTCCGATCTCAATTCCAGCCAATTCTGCATTGAAAAAGTCAAACGGCGCTCCTTCACTTCCAAGTTCTGTGGTGCGCCCAAAAAGTGGTTTACCCCCACATATGGGGTATTGGTGTATTCAGGAGAAATTGCATAACAAAATTTATGGTTACATTTCTGTTTTTACACATGTGAAAATAAAAAAAATGGTTCTGAATTAAGATGTTTGCAAAAAAAATTTAAATGTTCATTTTTTCCTTCCACATTGTTTCAGTTCTTGTGAAGCACGTAAAGGGTTAATAAACTTCTTGAATGTGTTTTTGAGAACCTTGAGGGGTGTAGTTTTTAGAATGGTGTCACACTTCATTATTTTCTATCATATAGACCCCTCAAAATGACTTCAAATGTGATGTGGTCCCTAAAAAAAATGGTGTTGTAAAAATGAGAAATTGCTGGTCAACTTTTAACCCTTATAACTCCCTAACAAAAAAAAAATTTGTTTCCATAATTGTGCTGATGCAAAGTAGACATGTGGGAAATGTTATTTATTAACTATTTTTCGTGACATATCTCTCTGATTTAAGGGCATAAAAATACAAAGTTTGAAAATTGCAAAATTTTAAAAATTTTCGCCATATTTCCGTTTTTTTCATAAATAATCGCAAGTAATATCGAAGAAATGTTACCACTAACATGAAGTACAATATGTCACGAAAAAACAATCTCAGAATCAGCAGGATCCGTTGAAGCGTTCCAGAGTTATAACCTCATAAAGTGACAGTGGTCAGAATTGTAAAAATTGGCTCGGTCATTAAGTACCAAATTGGCTCTGTCACTAAGGGGTTAAGAGTTGTCATCATACTGTGAAGAGATTTGTGACTGAAACAGAGCACAGACAGAGTTTATGCAGATAAAGGCATAATGAGGAAGGTTTTTGCCAGACAAATTCATGGGATTAAGAGATCAGCTGCCAAAATACCATTACAAAGCAGCAAACAGTTTATTTGAAGCTGCTGGTGCCTCTGGAGTCCCTCGAACCTCAAGGTGTAGGATCCTTCAAAGGCTTGCTGTGGTGCATAAACCTAATATTCAGCTACCCTTAAACAGTGTTCACAAGCAGAAATGGTTAAAGTGGGCCCAGACATACATGAACACTAATTTCCAAATAGTTTTGTTTACTGATGAGTGTCAACCAACCCTGGATGGTCCAGATGGATGGAGTAGTGGATGGTTGGTGGATTGCCACCATGTCCCAACAAGGCTGCGACGTCAGCAAGGAGGTGGAGGAGTCACATTTTGGGCCAGAATCACGGAGAAACAGCTGGTAGGATGCTTTAATGTTCCTGAAGGTGTGAAAATGACTTCTGCAAAGTATTTAGAGTTTCTGACTGACAACTTTCTTCCATGGTCTAAAAAGCAGAAACGTGCCTTCAGGAGCAAAATCATCTTTATGCATGACAATGCACCATCTCATGCTGCAAAGAATACCTGTGAGTCATTGGCTGCTATGGGAATAAAAGGAGATAAACTCATGGTGTGGCCACCATCTTCACCTGACCTCAACCATACAGAGAACTTTTGGAGTATCATCAAGCAAAAGATCTATGAGGGTGGGAAGCCATTCACATCAAAACAGCAGCTCTGGGAGGCGATTCTGACATCATGCAAAGAAATGCAAGCAGAAACTCTCCAAAAAGCCACAAGTTCGATGGATGCAAGAATTGTGAAGGTGATATCAAAGAAGGGGTCCTATGTTAACATGTAACTAGGCCTGTTAGGAGGTTTTGGAGTTAAATAGCTTTTTTGTTCAGTGAATGTGACCTCCTAATGCAGCAAATTCCACAAATGAGCATTTTCAGTTCTTTAAAATATATCAAATGTATAGAAATTCTACTGTGCCTAATAATTTGGAGCAGTACATTTGAGTTTGTATTCATTTTGGAGATTATATTGTTATCATTGGGAGGTTTGTTCAATAAAATTCGATGTATACTCTAATGGGTGATGACTTTTATTAGACTGACTGTCATTTGCACCGACCATTTGGGAAAATCCGAGCATCATAAAACATCATAAAAAAATAATAAAAAACAAGACAAAAACAATGCTTTATCATCATACTGGTGAACAAAAAGTGGAATAAAACGCAATCAACACGACAGATATAAATAAAGATGGTATCGCTGAAAAGACATCTTGTCACACAAAAAACAAGCCGCCATACAGCTCCATCAGCGGAAAAATGAAAAAGTTATTATAGTGTAAAAGCCCTAAAACATAAAAAAAAAACTACAATAACTTGCGAAAGTATTTGGCCCCCTGGAACTTTTCAACCTTTTCCCACATATCATGCTTCAAACATAAAGATACAAAATGTAAATTTTTGGTGAAGAATCAACAACAAGTGGAACACAATGGTGAATTTGAATGAAATGTATTGGTTATTTAAATTTTTTGTGGAAATTCAAAAACTGAAAATTGGGAGTGCAATAGCAGGAGCCGAGTGTCATTAGCATATCGATCCGATGCTCTCGCATCGGATGCAATATGCCAGTGTGACGCCGGCCTTAGTCCTAAGTTCTGCTGCCTTAACTTCTGTCTTAGGATTGACACTGTAGAGCATTTTATGTGCCAGCAAGTCATTAGTGCTGAGTGAAGGTGATGGCTCACTGCTTATTTAAATTCTTAAGCCAGCCCTAATCTTTGTCAAGGAGGGCGGTTTTCTCTGTCATGGTTGATACATAACCTTGAACTCACAAAACTTTCTTCTATGACAACCAACAGCCAGAAGTAGACCTGTCAGGACCCAGGACTGCTGTTGAATGTTTAACCCCTTCCCGACCTTTGACGCATACGCTGCGTCATGAAAGTCGGTGCCATTCCGACCCATGACACAGCGTATGCGTCATGGAAAGATCGCGTCCCTGCAGATCGGGTGAAAGGGTTAACTCGCATTTCATCCGATCTGCAGGGACAGGGGGAGTGGTAGTTTAGCCCAGGGGGGGTGGCTTCACCCCCCCGTGGCTACGATTGCTCTGATTGGCTGTTGAAAGTGAAACTGCCAATCAGAGCGATTTCTAATATTTCACCTAAAAAACTGGTGAAATATTACAATCCAGCCATGGCCGATGCTGCAATATCATCGGCCATGGCTGAAAACACTAATGTGCCCCCACCCCACCCCACCGATCGCCCCATCTGTGGTCCGCTCCCCTCCGTCCTGTGCTCCGCTCCCCCGTCCTCCTGTCCGCTCCCCCGTGCTCCAATCACACCCCCCGTGCTCCAATCCAACCCCCCCGCACTCCGATCCCCCCCGCACAGTGATCCCCCCCGTGCTCCGATCCACCCCCCGCACAGCGATCCCCCACCCCGTGCTCCAATCAACTCCCCCGTGTTCCGATCCACCCCCCCGTGCTCCGACGCCCCCCGTGCCCTGATCTCCCCCCCTTATACTTACCTAGCCTCCTGGGGTCCGTCCGTCTTCTTTCCTGGGCGCCGCCATCTTCCAAAATGGCGGGCGCATGTGCAGTGCGCCCGCCGAATCTGCCGGCTGGCAGATTCGTTCCAGAGTGAATTTTGATCACTGAGATATAACCTATCTCAGTGATCAAAATAAAAAAAATAGTAAATGACCCCCCACTTTGTCCCCCCCATAGGTAGGGACAATAAAAATAAATATTTTTTTTTTCCACTAAGGCTGGGGTAAGAACTAGGGTTAGGGTTAGGGGTAGGGTTAGGGGTAGGGTTAGGGGTAGGGTTAGGGGTAGGGTTCGGGATGTGCACACGTATTCTGGTCCTCTGCGGATTTTTCCGCAGAGGATTTGATAAATCTGCAGTGCTAAACCGCTGTGGATTTACCGCAGTTTTTCTGTGCATTTCACTGCGGTTTTACAACTGCGATTTTCTATTGGAGCAGTTGTAAAACCGCTGCGGAATCCGCAGAAAGAAGTGACATGCTGCGGAATGTAAACCCCTGCGTTTCCGTGCAGTTTTTCTGCAGCATGTGTACAGCGATTTTTGTTTCCCATAGGTTTACATTGAACTGTAAACTCATGGGAAACTGCTGCGGATCCGCAGCAGTGTTCCATCAGGTTTACAGTACCATGTAAACATATGGAAAACCAAATCCGCTGTGCCCATGGTGCGGAAAATACCACGTGGAAACGCTGCGTTGTATTTTCCGCAGCAAGTCAATTCTTTGTGCGGATTCCGCAGCATTTTACACCTGTTCCTCAATAGGAATCCACAGGTGACATCCGCACAAAAAACACTGGAAATGCTGAAAAATCTCATATGAATCCGCAACGTTGGCACATAGCCTTAGGGTTAGGGTTGGGTTGGAATTAGGGTTGTGGTTAGGGGTGTGTTGGGGTTAGGGTTGTGGTTAGGGTTACGGCTACAGTTGGGATAAGGGTTAGGGGTGTGTTGGAGTTAGAATTGAGGGGTTTCCACTGTTTAGGCACATCAGGGGGTCTCCAAACGCAACATGGCGCCACCATTGATTCCAGCCAATCTTGTATTCAAAAAGTCAAATGGTGCTCCCTCACTTCCGAGCCCCGACGTGTGCCCAAACAGTGGTTTACCCCCACATATGGGGTACCAGCATACTCAGGACAAACTGCGCAACAATTACTGGGGTCCAATTTCTCCTGTTACCCTTGAGAAAATAAAAAATTGCTTGCTAAAACATTTTTGAGGAAAGAAAAATGATTTTTTATTTTCACGGCTCTGCGTTGTAAACGTCTGTGAAGCACTTGGGGGTTCAAAGTGCTCACCACATATCTAGATAAGTTCCTTGGGGGGGTCTAGTTTCCAAAATGGGGTCACTTGTGGGGGGTTTCTACTGTTTAGGCACACCAGGGGCTCTGCAAACGCAACGTGACATCCGCAGACCATTCCATCAAAGTCTGCATTTCAAAAGTCACTACTTCCCTTCTGAGCCCCGACGTGTGCCCAAACAGTGGTTTACCCCCACACATGGGGTATCAGCGTACTCAGGAGAAACTGGACAACAACTTTTGGGGTCCAATTTCTCCTGTAACCCTTGGGAAAATAAAAAATTCTGGGCTAAAAAATTATTTTTGAGGAAAGAAAACGTATTTATTATTTTCACGGCTCTGCGTTAAAAACTTCTGTGAAGCACTTGGGGGTTCAAAGTGTTCACCTCACATCTAGATAAGTTCCTTTCGGGGTATAGTTTCCAAAATGGGGTCACTTGTGGGGGGTTTCTACTGTTTAGCCACATCAGGGGCTCCGCAAACGCAACGTGACGCCCGCAGAGCATTCCATCAAAGTCTGCATTTCAAAACTTCACTTCCGAGCCCCAGCATGTGCCTAAACAGTGGTTTACCCCCACATATGGGGTATCAGCGTACGCAGGAGAAACTGGACAACAACTTTTGGGGTCAAATTTCTCCTGTTACCCATGGGAAAATAAAAAATTGCGGGCTAAAAAATCATTTTTGAGAAAAGAAATTTTTTATTTTATTTTCATGGCTCTGCGTTATAAACTTCTGTGAAGCACTTGAGGGTTCAAAGTGCTCACCACACATCTAGATTAGTTCCTTTGGGGGTCTAGTTTCCAAAATGGGGTCATTTGTGGGGGATCTCCAATGTTTAGGCACACAGGGGCTCTCCAAATGCGACATGGTGTCCGCTAATGACTGGAGCTAATTTTCCATTTAAAAAGCCAAATGGCGTGCCTTCCCTTCTGAGCCCTGCCGTGCGCCCAAACAGTGGTTTACCCCCACATATGGGGTATCTGCGTACTCAGGACAAACTGGACAACAACATGTGTGGTCCAATTTCTCCTATTACCATTGGCAAAATAGGAAATTCCAGGCTAAAAAAATCATTTTTGAGAAAAGAAAAATTATTTTTTATTTTCATGGCTCTGCATTATAAACTTCTGTGAAGCACCTGGGTGTTTAAAGTGCTCAGTATGCATCTAGATAAGTTCCTTGGGGGGTCTAGTTTCGAAAATGGGGTCACTTGTGGGGGAGCTCCAATGCATAGGCACACAGGGGCTCTCCAAACGCGACATGGTGTCCGCTAACAATTGGAGCTAATTTTCCATTCAAAAAGTCAAAAGGCGCGCCTTCCCTTCCGAGCCCTGCCGTGTGCCCAAACAGTGGTTTACCCCCACATATGAGGTATCGGCGTACTCGGGAGAAATTGCTCAACAAATTTTAGGATCCATTTTATCCTATTGCTCATGTGAAAATGAAAAAATTGAGGCGAAAAGAAATGTTTTGTGAAAAAAAAGTACTTTTTCATTTTTACGGATCAATTTGTGAAGCACCTGAGGGTTTAAAGTGCTCACTAGGCATCTAGATAAGTTCCTTGGGGGGTCCAGTTTCCAAAATGGGGTCACTTGTGGGGGAGCTCCAATGTTTAGGCACACAGGGTCTCTCCAAACGCGACATGGTGTCCGCTAACGATGGAGATAATTTTTCATTCAAAAAGTCAAATGGCGCTCCTTCCCTTCCGAGCCTTACCAAGTGCCCAAACAGTGGTTTACCCCCACATGTGAGGTATCGGTGTACTCAGGAGAAATTGCCCAACAAATTTTAAAATCCATTTTATCCTGTTGTCCATGTGAAAATGAAAAAATTGAGGCTAAAAAAATTTTTTTGTGAAAAAAAATTACTTTTTCATTTTTACGGATCAATTTGTGAAGCACCTGGGGGTTTAAAGGGCTCACTATGCATCTAGATAAGTTCCTTGGGGCGTCTAGTTTCCAAAATGGGGTCACTTGTGGGGGAGCTCCAATTTTTAGGCACACGGGGGCTCTCCAAACGTGACATGGTGTCCGCTAAAGAGTGCAGCCAATTTTTCATTCAAAAAGTCAAATGGCGCTTCTTCCCTTCCAAGCCCTGCCGTGCGCCCAAACAGTGGTTTACCCCCACATATGAGGTATCAGCGTACTCAGGACAAATTGGACAACAATTGTTCAGTTTCTCCTATTACCATTGGTAAAATAAAAAAATTGTTGCTGAAAAATCATTTTTGTGACTAAAAAGTTAAATGTTCATTTTTTCCTTCCATGTTGCTTCTGCTGCTGTGAAGCACCTGAAGGGTTAATAAACTTCTTGAATGTGGTTTTGTGCACCTTGAGGGGTGCAGTTTTTATAATGGTGTCACTTTTGGGTATTTTCAGCCATATAGACCCCTCAAACTGACTTTAAATGTGAGGTGGTCCCTAAAAAAAATGGTTTTGTAAATTTCGTTGTAAAAATGAGAAATTGCTGGTCAAATTTTAACCCTTATAACTTCCTAGCAAAAAAAATTTTGTTTCCAAACTTGTGCTGATGTAAAGTAGACGTGTGGGAAATGTTATTTGTTAACTATTTTGTGTCACATAACTCTCTGGTTTAACAGAATAAAAATTAAAAATGTGAAAATTGCGAAATTTTCAAGATTTTCGCCAAATTTCCGTTTTTATCACAAATAAACACAGAATTTATTGACCTAAATTTACCACTAACATGAAGCCCAATATGTCACGAAAAAACAATCTCAGAACCGCTAGGATCCATTGAAGCGTTCCTGAGTTATTACCTCATAAAGGGACACTGGTCAGAATTGCAAAAAACGGCAAGGTCTTTAAGGTCAAAATAGGCTGGGTCATGAAGGGGTTAAAGATTACGGCATATTTGCAAAAACAAAGACATTACTAAGGTGTATACGCTTTTATGAGGAACACACTATTGCTCAAGGTTCTTGCATATTCCATGAATTTCTTTTATGCAGCCACTCCCTAGGTCACTGCATACACATGAATGTAACTTCTGCCATACATTTACACAGCATGTTGAGAAAGGCTTAAAGTTGATTTGTTGGAGGCAGGAATAATGGACAAGGTTAATGGTGTGAGAGACTTTGACAAGAGCTCAGTTGTAATCGGTAGACGACTGGATCAAAACATCTCCAATACAGCCCACTATGGAGAATGCTCTTAGTATGTCATGTTTTATATCTACCAGAAGTGGGATAAGTAAGGACATATAGCAAACTAGTGACAGTGTCATGAGCGTCCGAGACTCACTTATGCAAATGGGGTACACAAGCGAGTCCGTCTAATCCAATCTCACAGAAAAAAACTGCTGCTACACAAATTGCTGCAGACTGTCACGATATGGTATGAAATATCATAAGTAGTTCTCTTGTTAGCCTGAGTGGGCTAAGCCCCCCTTCTTGGAGCACAGTTTGAGCTGCAAATTCCTGGCTTTCCTTCTCTGAGAGTATGGGGGAAGAGAGGTTTTATTGCCGCATGGAATTTACAACTGGCATTTCCTGTGTAAGCTCTTGTTCAGCTATAAGGGAAGTAGAAACTTCAAGAATCCATGAAAGATTCTTTGTTTAGTTTTTGTTAGATATTAGGCAAACGATTTAAGCTAGGAACATGAAAATATATATTCGTAGTCTCACTCGGTGTATCTACACATCCCATGAATCTCGGGCTACTAACTCCGTCTGGTAAAGAAGTAGGGTTTTCTCTGTAAATATGTATCCCAGATAGGACATATTTGATCTCATTAGAATGCTCACGTTAACCCGAGATGATTGATGGGTTTGTTAGAACTATGACGTGTTTTGTAGTGAAGTTATAGAAACTAGAGAGAATAGTTTAAAGTTTAGGCAGAATGTAGAGAGAGGAGGGTCTGGATAAGCCAGCCTTTCTGTGATGTCACAGCCTTAATGTTTTAAGTGTCTGGCAGGCTCTGAGGAGTGACTTGCTGCTTGATTTCTTGTCTTGTCCTGGAAGAGCCCTGCTCACGTCCAAATGAGCTGGGACGTATGGGAAAAACTGCCCTAGCCTGGTTGCCTGCAATGCGTTGAACATGTGAGTGTTACTTTTCTCATTTAAACCCTGTTTATTTCATAATTACCCTTGTACATATTTGCAATTGTCTCATTTGTAACTTCTTTATAAAATATTTTTGATAAAGCACTGCCTAATTAATTTCAATGGAATATACTATTATATATTAGTTCGTTTATCCATGCTCTAAACTTACCCTGTCTTCTGAAGGGAAATACGCTACTGTTACTGTTGTGTTGGGTTAGCTTCGGACCCGTTTAATCGAAGCTGGTGGCAGCGAAAGTGCGCTGACTGTTGGATTATGCTGAAGCAACTGCGGGTTTGATAATTATTGTTCCTGCCTGAGTGGGAGTAGTTTACCGCGTCGCTGCAGCGTGCCCAATAGCCAGTACATAGCAGGCAGCCTTCCTGGCGACTAATTACCCAGGGTGCAGTACCTAATCTGACCTGAAAGTAAGGGGGCGCCAGAGAGCTGCAAGTGTTAAGTGGAACTGTAAGCGGGATATACATAAATCCCTGCAGTTTGTGGTATATTGAAAGCAGTGGGATACCTAGAATAAGCCCCTGCTGTAAGCAAGAGGCCAATAGCCTTGTGTGTGGTTTTTCATCACATCGTGGAGTGGAGGGATAACTAAGATAAGCCCCCCTGCACATGTGATAGCCGTCTGTTGGCCTGAAGTCACCTCAATCCGTGACGTAGGGGTGACGGTCACGGTGGGAATCCTGACCCATTGGTGACAGCGGTCAGGGGAATCATGACAATTGGTGGCAAGGCGGTGGGATATCTTAGAGCATTAGTGATTTGGTTTGAGTAATCATTCCTCTCACTAAAAACTTGCAGAAAGTTCTTGCGAGGACTCTGCGCAAATAAGTTTGGAGAACGAACTCAGTGCTTTTTAGTTGTGAGACAATTGCGTACTGGTAATTATCCCCTCCCTTTCTCTTCGTTTTTCTATCCTATCTTTTATTTGGCAACCATGGCTGCGAAAGGGGAAGCCTGGTACAACCAGCAGAAGAAGGACTTTCTTGCTGGGATATGCACGTGCCATGGCCTGAACCCCCAGGGTAAGACCAAGACTCAAATGGTCGCTGAACTGGTGCAATTTGAAGCAGACCAAGCCCGGTCACAGAGCCCAGAGGCCGCAGAAGCCAGCACAAGCGAACATGGTGCTGCAGCAGAGGTCCAACTACTGAATACGGGCCCTACTGGCAACCAGGGGGGTGCAGACCTCCTCCTGCAGCTGGCTCTGCAACAATGCTCCGCAGATGACCTAGAGAGGCGTCTGCAGCTGATCCAGCAATACCAGGAGCGAGCCGAGCGAGAGGCCGAGCGAGCTGAGCGGGAGGCTGAGAGAGCCGAGCGCCGAGCCCAGCGAGAACATGAACTGGAGATGCTCCGGCAGGGGGGGATGCCCTCCACCGCCCAGAGACATGAGCCCAGCAGCGCTCAGATACCGAAGCCCCGGCCTGATCACTTTCCTGTTATGGAGAAGGACGGACACTTGGACACTTTTCTGCGGGCCTTTGAGAAAGCCTGCAGGCAGTACCAGCTGCCTACAGATGTATGGGCCCGATACCTGACACCAGGGCTGAGAGGTAAAGCTCTGGAGGCGTTTGCTGCCCTCCCTCAAGAACAAGATGGTGACTATGAGGCCATCAAAAAGGCTCTGATAGCCAAGTACCAGCTTACACCCGAGGTGTACCGTAGAAAGTTCCGGACCCTCCAACGTGGCCCACACGACAGTTACAGTGATGTGGTGCATGGACTGGGGACCCACTTTGACCAGTGGACCCAAGGACTGTCAGTGACTACCTTTGCACAGCTGCGAGACCTGATGATCAAAGACCAGTTCTTTCATCTTTGCCCAGCTGAGGTGCGACAGTTCGTGATGGACAGAGAACCCAAAGACGTGACGAAAGCAGCGCAGATTGCCGATGCCTATGAGGCCAACCGCAGATCGGAAGTGCGGAAGCCAGTCACCACCAGCTGGAGAGGGGGTAAGCCTGCAACCAACGCCAGTACCCCTGCCAGCCAACACACCAGAGGTCCTGTCCCCGTGGCCAACAGCACCAGACCGACCACCGAACCTCGCACGTGTTACACCTGCCATCAGACTGGTCATATCAGTCCCTCCTGCGCAACCAAGCAGAAGAACACCCAAGCCAAGGCCCCAGGGCCTAATGCAGCAGTTCTTTTGGTGGGTGGTGTGGTTGGGAGGGTGTGTGACAACATACAGCACGTCACTGTGGGAGGCCATGTTGCTACAGGCCTCAAGGACACCGGGGCTGAACGAACCCTCATCCGACCCGAACTGGCGGCCCCTGAAGAAATCATTCCGGGGAAAACCCTAACTGTCACTGGGATTGGGGGCATCAGCTGTCCCTTACCGATGGCCCGGGTTTTTATTGATTGGGGTGCTGGGAGCGGGGTGAAGGAAGTGGGGCTGTCTGATAATTTGCCCACTGATGTTTTGTTGGGGACTGATTTGGGGAGGATGTTTGCATACTACGTTCCTGACACCCCTCCCCAATCTAGTAATAAGGGTAAAGTTAACCCTGATGATGATGATGATGATGGGAAATCGCATGTGTTACCTGACCATGCTTTATCTTGTAATGATGCATCGATTAACCATTTTTTCCCTAGGATTGATGGTGAAAATGTTGTACCTGTGCCAGCTGAACCTGATAATGATTTTTCTGTGAAGGTTAATGTGTCCATAGGTACAGGCGTGCCCAGCCACGTCGCTCTGCGGAGTGAGACGGCTGAGGAACCCCTAACAGGGGCAAGTGTCGGTGCTACAGGAAATGGGGAGATGCATGGGAACCGTGAGGAAGGTGAAGCCATGAAAGTGACCAGTGCCACCGAGGAAGGTAACTGGCCCATAAGTAGCACTGCCCCTGGAGTGTTGGGGTGGATGGGGAGGTAGAGCCCATAGCAGCATCGGCTGATGGGCCTGTAGAAATCCCCGGGGAGACAGCCTACGTAGCTGCTGTCACCCGCAGTCAGAGTGCCCGGAACGCAGATAACTGTCTGCCTTCCGGACCCTCCTCAGTCATCACTGTGACTGAACCAGAGGTGGACCCAGAGCAGGTCCAAGAGGGTTCCCGTGGGGAAGGGACCCTGACGTCGCTTTTGGCTTCCCCTAGCCAGGAGTTTCAGGCCGCTCTGCACACAGATGCGAGCCTAGAGAGTTTGAGACAACTCGCCGGGACGCGCTTCTCCGAGACCGATAAGGAGAAGGTGTTCTGGGAACAAGGTAGGTTGTACCGGGAGACAGTACCCGGAGAATCACAAAAGGAGTGGTTGAGGGAAAGACAGCTGGTCGTCCCACAGCAATTCCGGGGTGAGTTGTTGCGGATTGCCCATGAGATCCCGCTAGCTGGACACTTGGGAATCAGCAAAACTAAGGCCCGGCTGTCTCAACACTTCTATTGGCCTAAGATGGGGACAGATGTGTCAAACTACTGCCACTCCTGTGTCACCTGTCAAAGGGTGGGGAAAGCGGGGCCTGCTCTTAAGGCTCCCCTGATCCCTTTGCCAGTGATAGAGGAGCCTTTCCAGAGGATCGCGGTGGACATTGTGGGCCCGCTGGCCGTCCCCAGCAGCTCTGGAAAGCAATACATCCTTACTGTGGTAGACTACGCTACCCGGTACCCAGAGGCAGTAGCCCTGTCCTCAACTAGGGCAGATAAGGTGGCGGATGCCCTGTTGGCCATCTTTTCACGTGTAGGATTTCTAAGGGAAATGCTTACTGATCAAGGGACCCAATTTATGTCTCGCCTAATGGAGGCTCTCTGTAAGAGAATGCAGGTGAAGCACCTGGTATCGAGTGCGTATCACCCACAGACCAATGGCCTGTGTGAACGCTTCAATGGTACCCTCAAACAGATGCTACGCATGCTGGTTGAGACTCAAGGGCGCGACTGGGAGTGGTACCTCCCACACCTGCTGTTCGCTTACCGAGAGGTTCCGCAGGCCTCGACGGGGTTCTCCCCCTTCGAGCTCCTGTACGGCAGGCGAGTCCGGGGACCCCTTGGGTTGGTAAGAGAATCCTGGGAAGAGGAGCCGAACCCTTCTGAAGTGTCCATAGTGGAGTATGTCATGCGCTTCCGTGACAAGATGCAGACCTTGACGCAGTTGGTGCATGACAACATGACGCAGGCTCAGGCTGATCAGAAGCACTGGTACGACCAGAACGCCCGGGAGCGGACCTACCACGTGGGTCAAAAGGTGTGGGTGCTGGTCCCCGTACCAACGGATAAGCTTCAGGCAGCCTGGGAGGGCCCGTACGTCGTCCACCAACAGCTCAACCCGGTCACTTACGTGGTCACGCTTGACCACGCTCGGGGTAGGCGAAAGGCCTTTCACGTCAACATGATGAAGGCTCATCACGAACGTGAACCTTTCGTCCTACCGGTCTGCAGCTTGCCCGAAGACGGTGAGGAAGACACCCTCCTGGACATGCTGGCCCAAGCCGAGGCCAATGGGTCCATTGAGGACGTGGAGGTAAGCGCCTCGTTAACTGAACCCCAGCGGTTGCAGTTGCAGACCACACTGGAACCCTTCCGGGTCGTGTTCTTTAACCGACCTGGGAGGACTGAGTTAGCCGTCCACGAGGTGGACACCGGGAATCACGCCCCACTACGGCGAACACCCTATCGAATCTCTGACCAGGTGCAGCAGATTATGCGCCAAGAGATCGATGAGATGTTACAGCTGGGGGTGATTCGACGGTCAAAGAGCGCGTGGGCATCACCTGTAGTTCTCGTGCCAAAGAAGGACCGGACCACACGGTTCTGCGTGGACTACAGGGGGCTCAACGCCATTACAGCCTCTGACGCGCACCCCATGCCGCGCATCGAGGAGCTGCTTGAGAAGTTAGCTGGCGTAAATTACCTAACAATAATGGATCTGAGTCGAGGATACTGGCAGATTCCCCTGAGCCCTGAGGCACAGGAGAAGTCCGCCTTTATCACACCCTTTGGACTGTACGAGTCCACGGTCATGCCCTTCGGCATGAAGAATGCCCCTGCCACTTTCCAGCGGATGGTCAACCTCCTGCTTCAGGGACTGGAGACGTACGCCGTGGCGTACTTGGATAACATTGCCATCTTCAGTCCCTCCTGGAAGGAACACCTGCAGCATCTCGAGGAGGTGCTCAGGCGAATTCACCAAGCAGGACTGACTATCAAGCCGGGAAAGTGTCAGATGGGCATGAGGGAGGTTCACTACCTGGGAAACCGGGTAGGCGAAGGCACCATGGAGCCAGATCATGGCAATGGTGATGGGTTGGCCCACCAGGGTGAACCTGCTGAGGTGCGCATGGAGGAGAACCATCAGGTCCTGCCTCCCTAGCGCACACCAAAAGGGGGAGGTGTCACGACATGGTATGAAATATCATAAGTAGTTCTCCTGCTAGCCTGAGTGGGCTAAGCCCCCCTTCTTGGAGCATAGTTTGAGCTGCAAATTCCTGGCTTTCCTTCTCTGAGAGTATGGGGGAAGAGAGGTTTTATTGCCGCATGGAATTTACAACTGGCATTTCCTGTGTAAGCTCTTGTTCAGCTATAAGGGAAGTAGAAACTTCAAGAATCCATGAAAGATTCTTTGTTTAGTTTTTGTTAGATATTAGGCAAACGATTTAAGCTAGGAACATGAAAATATATATTCGTAGTCTCACTCGGTGTATCTACACATCCCATGAATCTCGGGCTACTAACTCCGTCTGGTAAAGAAGTAGGGTTTTCTCTGTAAATATGTATCCCAGATAGGACATATTTGATCTCATTAGAATGCTCACGTTAACCCGAGATGATTGATGGGTTTGTTAGAACTATGACGTGTTTTGTAGTGAAGTTATAGAAACTAGAGAGAATAGTTTAAAGTTTAGGCAGAATGTAGAGAGAGGAGGGTCTGGATAAGCCAGCCTTTCTGTGATGTCACAGCCTTAATGTTTTAAGTGTCTGGCAGGCTCTGAGGAGTGACTTGCTGCTTGATTTCTTGTCTTGTCCTGGAAGAGCCCTGCTCACGTCCAAATGAGCTGGGACGTATGGGAAAAACTGCCCTAGCCTGGTTGCCTGCAATGCGTTGAACATGTGAGTGTTACTTTTCTCATTTAAACCCTGTTTATTTCATAATTACCCTTGTACATATTTGCAATTGTCTCATTTGTAACTTCTTTATAAAATATTTTTGATAAAGCACTGCCTAATTAATTTCAATGGAATATACTATTATATATTAGTTCGTTCATCCATGCTCTAAACTTACCCTGTCTTCTGAAGGGAAATACGCTACTGTTACTGTTGTGTTGGGTTAGCTTCGGACCCGTTTAATCGAAGCTGGTGGCAGCGAAAGTGCGCTGACTGTTGGATTATGCTGAAGCAACTGCGGGTTTGATAATTATTGTTCCTGCCTGAGTGGGAGTAGTTTACCGCGTCGCTGCAGCGTGCCCAATAGCCAGTACATAGCAGGCAGCCTTCCTGGCGACTAATTACCCAGGGTGCAGTACCTAATCTGACCTGAAAGTAAGGGGGCGCCAGAGAGCTGCAAGTGTTAAGTGGAACTGTAAGCGGGATATACATAAATCCCTGCAGTTTGTGGTATATTGAAAGCAGTGGGATACCTAGAATAAGCTCCTGCTGTAAGCAAGAGGCCAATAGCCTTGTGTGTGGTTTTTCATCACATCGTGGAGTGGAGGGATAACTAAGATAAGCCCCCCTGCACATGTGATAGCCGTCTGTGGGCCTGAAGTCACCTCAATCCGTGACGTAGGGGTGACGGTCACGGTGGGAATCCTGACCCATTGGTGACAGCGGTCAGGGGAATCGTGACACAGACTATGAAAGAAAGAGGTCAGAAAAACAGCACAATGTAATGACCTGTGTATGGAGCTGCGTAGCAGCAGACCGAACAAAGTTCCCATTCAGAGACCTGTCCACCGCTGATAATGCCTATAATGAAAGCATAAGAAGTGAACTATGGCTCAATGAACAAAGGTAGCCAGGTCTAATGAATTATGTTTATTTTACATCAATTAGACAGCACGGTGCGAGTATGACGCTTACTTAGGTAAGAGATGGCATTAAACTGTAATATAACAATAAAGCAAGCCAACAAAGTAGTGTGATTCTCTGACAAATGTTCTCCTGCCAGAAAGCCTAGGACACCCTTAGAGGTCTTGTGGCGTCCATGATTTGACGGGTAGAGCAGTGGCACACTGGAAGCCTAATATCATGCCAGTGGTTTTAATATCATTGCTGATCGATCTGTATTAGTGATGAGTGAATATACTCGTTACTCAAGATTTCTCGAGCACGCTCGGGGGTCCTCCGAGTTATTTTTAGTGCTCGGAGATTTCGTTTTTCTTGCCGCAGCTGAATGGTTTACATCTGTTAGCCAGCATAAGTACATGTGGGGGTTGCCTGGTTGCTAGGGAATCCCCACATGTAATCAAGCTGGCTAAGAGATGTAAATCATTCAGCTGCGGCAAGAAAAACTAAATCTCCGAGCACTAAAAAATACTCGGAGGACCCCCGAGCGTGCTCGAGAAATCTCGAGTAACGAGTATATTCGTTCATCACTAGTCTGTATTAGCAAATTGTTAATGTTAGGGTATACTTACAGGAGTTAAAAATGTTTTTGTAACAGAAAATCTGTAATATGCATATCAATGGGGTTGTTTCTGCAGCACGAGTGTGGATTTCTGCAAACTCGGTCAAATGAATCTAATAGTTAAACAAATTGTGGACACATTTGATGATTTTATTTGTCAGAGACATAAAACATTTTGATTCAAAAGCAGCAATTTGTGTGCATAGTGTAAAAGAATTATCTTAGAAATGCTGCACGCTACATTGGCATCTGGCCTAACGCACTGGTCAAACATCATTTTCTCTACTTCTAGCTTAAAATCAGTCATTCATTTTGATGCTAGCAAAAGTAAAAGTTCAGGAACGCAGCGATACTATTAGTCAATGTCTACATATTTTCCATTATTAATGACCATAACATTTGAGCCTTTTAGTTTATCATTACTGTGGCAGCTTATGCTTTGTGTAAGTCACACACCTTGAAAAATAAGAGCTTTAAGCCATGGGCTCAAAAAGGTCAAATACCTAAAAATCATTATGAAAAACATTACAAATATCTACAACAACCAAAAATATAAACCCAACCAAACTGACGGCTTCATTTCTGTTTTCTATCCGAGCCAGTGTAACAGGCTGCCACACATGGCACTTGACCAGCATTTGTTTTACCAAAGCTGTGTGGCATGCAGGTGAAAAATTGAATCTTAGAGAAAGACAGGAAAGAAAACATTAATTTTCCTGGCTTGATGTCACATTAAGTATACAAACAGAACACAACACAACAGCAGCGATGTGAAGAGTCTAAATATAACAAGGGCCTTGCTGAGCACAGCCTGAAGAACATAAAACGCAGTGGCTGTTGTTCTCACAAAAGGATTAATGAAGGCCTAAACCTTGCTGAATACATTCACGGAAAAGTGCGTGTGCTTTTTGGCTTAGTTAAATTGTCACCCATGTTGGTAACGAGCCAAGAGGTTTCCTTAAATACAGAAATGAACCCTTGAGACACGCGACTATAGTAAAGTCATGAAAGAAAGTAGATATGGAAGAATTATTATTATTTTTTTTCATCTAGCCTAAGGATTTTGGATTCTTCTAAATCAAAATGAATAAGTAAAATGATTAGCTCCTGCTGCAGCTCCAGATACATATGAACGCATTGTTCTGATTATGTGCTTTGTATACAGAGGTATAAAATTATTACACTTGAGTATTTCCAAAGGTCAGCCTTGAAATGGAAAATAAGGAGCCTATAAACCATGGTGAGGCTTGCCTGAAAACTCATCACAGCTCCTTATAAATATTAATGCTAAACGGGTAAATTTTATAGGCATATGAAAAGTAATTAGTTCTGCAATAACAGCCACAGGTATGTATCAAAACAGACATTCAATAAAAGAAAACAGTTTTATTGTACAAGTTTTGCTTTTATAATAACGTGCCGGAGAAAACCAAATTATTTTAATATACGGACAAGAAAAAAATAACGTAATGTATGTATTAAGATTGCAATGGCTAAAATGGTAATAACTATTGTAGACAAAGGTATGTGTTTCCATGTTCATATTGTAAATGTGCCGTGATGAAATTTACTGAATTCAACCCATTAGTCTTCGCCCACCACTGGTATTTCCTAAAATGTCATTAGAAGAGGGAACCC
This sequence comes from Ranitomeya imitator, assembly GCF_032444005.1. Classification (NCBI taxonomy): domain Eukaryota; kingdom Metazoa; phylum Chordata; class Amphibia; order Anura; family Dendrobatidae; genus Ranitomeya; species Ranitomeya imitator. The sequence goes on along the minus strand of NC_091286.1, from coordinate 482,000,685 downwards.
CGGGGACTACTGGGTCAAATGCCCTTGTGAAAATGTAAAACGGGTCTAAAACAACAATCTAGTGGGAAATATGTATTTTTTCTTCACCGCTCAATTTTATAAAATTTGGGAAAACACATGTGGTGTCAATGTGATTACTGCACCGCTAAGTGAGTTCATTGAGAGGTGTAGTTTGTAAATGGGGTCACTTAAGGGGGGTTTCTGCTGTCCTGACACTCCAAGGGCTCTGTCAATGTGACATGGGACCTGCAAACCATTCCAGTGAAATCTGTACTCCGACATGGCACTTCTTCCCTTCTGAGCTCTGCATTGCTCCTAAAAAGTAGATTTTCACCACACATGGGGCATTGTTAAACTCAGGAGACATTGCAAAACAAACTTTGTGGTTCATTTTCTCCAATTAGCCCATTTGAAAATTAAAAACATGTGGTTAAAACAGCATTTCAGTGGGAAAAATGTACCAGCCCATTGGTATTCAATTCTGTGAAATGCCTGTGGGGTTTAAAATGCTCATTTCACCCATAGAGGAATTCTTCACACACAGCCATTAATGTCTAAACAGCAAGCAACAAAAGTGAGTACATGCCTAAAGGTACCTTCACACTGAACAATTTACCAACGATATCGCTAGTGATCCGTGACGTTGCAGCGTCCTGGATAGCGATATCGTTGTGTTTGACATGCAGCAGCGATCTGGATCCTGCTGTGACATCTTTGGTCGGAGCAGAAAGGCCAGAACTTTATTTCGTCGCTGGATCTCCCGCAGACATCGCTGAATCGGCGTGTGTGACGCCGATTCAGCGATGTCTTCACTGGTAACCAGGGTAAATATCGGGTTACTAAGCGCAGGGCCGCGCTTAGTAACCCGATGTTTACCCTGGTTACCAGTGTAAATGTAAAAAAAAACAAAAACTACATACTTACATTCCGGTGTCTGTCCCCCAGCGCTCTGCTTCCCTGCACTGTCAGCGCCGGCTGGCCGTAAAGCACAGCGGTGACGTCACCGCTCTGCTTTACGGCCAGCCGGCGCTCACAGTCAGTGCAGGAAGCAGAGCGCCGGGGGACAGACACCGGAATGTAAGTATGTAGTGTTTGTTGTTTTTTTACATTTACACTGGTAACCATGGTAAACATCGGGTTACTAAGCGCGGCCCTGCGCTTAGTAACCCGAGGTTTACCCTGGTTACCAGGGGACTTCGCATAGTTGGTCGCTGGAGAGCTGTCTGTGTGACAGCTCTCCAGCGACCACACAGCGACGCTGCAGGAATCGGCATCGTTGTCTAGATCGCTGCAGCGTCACTAAATGTGATGGTACCTTAAGTGAAAATGGCCCAAAGTGCCAATATTTTGTGGGGCTACCATTATTTTAAAACATTGCCTTAACTTTCTTCGGTATGGAGTTCACTAGAGCTTTACAGGTTGCCACTGAAATGCTCTTCCACTCCTTCATGACGAATTCACGGAAATGTTCTTCCACTCCTTCATGACGAATTCACGGAGCTGATGGATGTTAGAGACCTTGCGCTACTCCACCTTCAGTTTCAAGAAGCCCACAGATGCTCAATAGGGCGTCCTCAAACGGGTCAAACTAAGACTCACTGGGATCCGTTGAAACATTCCAGAGTTATTACTACATAAAGTGACACTAGTCAGATTTTAAAAATGAGGCTAAGTCATTATTGTATAAAGTGGCTTGGTCCTTAAGGAAACCTGTCACCAGGTTCTCCCAACATATTACGGCACAGTAAAATGCACCTGCGCAGGTCAGCGTTTTAACTGTGCAGGAGAGAGTTTGCAGGAGCTTTGTGGATGACGTAGGATGCGTCATCCCCATCAATCAAGGCAGTAGGGTGTGTACAGGTTATGGAAGTAAAATCCTAATGTAAAAATATTTCAATCATATACAGCAGTGTTCCCCAAGTCCAGTCCTCAAGAGCCACCAACAGGTCATGTTTTCAGGATTTCCTTAGTATTGCACAGGTGATAATTGCATCACATGCACAGGCAATAATTCCATCACCTGTGCAATACTAAGGAAATCCTGAAAACATGACCTGTTGGTGGCTCTTGAGGACCGGACTTGGGGAACACTGATATACAGTGATTGCGAGACTCCTGTGTATAGAACAGTAATAGTCTGAAGATATCACTATAATATACAAAAATAAAGGAAGAAATAAAGTTGCAATACATGCAAACAACAAATATAATTACATTTGAATTTTACAGTTTGGCACAAGGACATGGATCTGCATTCTTATTATCTTGGGATAAGGTATTTTCTGCAGCTAAGGAGTTTATGATGTCATTTTAGTCTATGATGGTTTTGATATCTCTTGTATGATATGATATAATGATAGTTCAGAAAATTATCCTATTAGTTAAGCATCAGATTTATTACATTATAGCATTACTTTCTTAACCCTGCTGTTGTGTTCGGGTCATAGTGACCCGAACAGACTTTTTGCAGCCCTGTAGATTTTTTTCTGTAAGTCTCTAAAACTTGAGATTCCTTGACTTTTCCTCATTTGGGGGGACCTACCTTTGAGTATTTTTTTTTTTTTTCGTTTACTTTTTGCTACATGCAAAAAGTTACACTTGTTGTGTTCGGGTCATAGTGACCCGACATCGTTTTTTACAGCTGTGAGGCCATATTTTCTGTGAAATAAAGGCGTTATAACCTCAGTTGGGTCTATTTACTGCATCTATTATTGTATATCAATTGATTTATTTCCTAAATTATTTCAATGGGGTCGTACACGCGCTCTACCGGGGGTATGCATTGAGATCTGCGCACCATAAAAATGGCTTTATATTGATTATTTTTGGTGCGCAGTCTATTCTAAAATGTAGAGTGCATCCGGAGAGATCACTAGGTGTGCACTACACGTGTATATTATGCGCAGAACGGACTGCTCAGAACGCGCTGTCTAAGACGTTTTTTTTTGTAAAGCTGAGCTGTAAAGTCTTGCAAATAATTTTTTTTTGCTAAGTAAGTCTGTCTTCCTGGCTTATCTGCTTGTTTTCAGAAGGGTTCTTATCTTCTCTGCTTTTATCAGTACACATATGCTAGCCCAGACATGTTACCTTTCAGTTTCTTTGGAGAGCAGCTGTGTGCTTCTACCCCCATGGCCTATTCCGGCATCAAAAGAAAAAGATGTAGCTATTGCCCTTCTACTTGTGACAACAAGACGAGTATAACATGTTCTGGCTGTAAAACATTTCTATGCAAAAATCATGCGTATTGTTTTTCATGCAAGAATCCGTAAATTTATATGATCATGTAAATATATTCACATTGTAATGTTTATTATCTTTAATTTTTTATCACAAAATGTTTGATTTGATTGTTTTGTTTTTTTACAAAATATGAGTAGTTTTCTATTTTCGTTTTGCTCATTGGATGGATCTGTTTTTTCAGAATAAAAACAAAAAAAAGATTTCTAGTTCATTTTTCTTTTTTTTTTTACTACCAAACATGTTCACAAACAGTCTAGTAAGCAAAAAGTATAAAAAAATGGAGTTAGAGTGTCTAAAATCAAGGTTTAATAAGCCGGGTCATAGTGACCCGGAACACTACAAGTGTATAGTAAATGTGAACAAAACAGCAGGGTTAACACTTTCCGTGTTTCATTTGCAAGAACCAATTCCATATTTTTGCTTTCGTAATCTTCGTGTATTTTGGCCTACAATTCCCCCCAAAATATTGTTCTTTAAGTCTTAATGGTTTTAATTTGGTTCAGTACTCACCGGACCCAGGGCGTGTGACATGTCTAGGAGTAAGGCTTTGCTCTATGATATAATTGTTGGACTGAGCCCATGCTCTTTCCACAATATCTTGGACTACGGCATCATCTGCACATAGACTTAAGCTGCTTTCCGGTCTCCAATAGTTATTACCTATATTGGAAATGAAGAAGAATGTTAAGTATTGAATCAGCAGAGAAAGGTGTCCAGTTTCCACAATTACGCATTGCCTCCTTCTGTCACTACGGTTATCAGGACACTGCAAGGTGCAAGTTTACGAATACATGAGTGATCCCATTCAGCCATTACATTCGACACTCATGATCTACCACTTGCAACAAGGTTCTCATTTCACAGGTTATATTACTGATATGATTTACTAATAAGCATAGTTTTGGATAACACTCTACAGCATCTATAGAACAGGGGGTTATGTTTTAATAGAGTAAGAGATGTGAATTCTGCTCAGGTAAGGCCCAGCACAAAAACCTGATAGAAGATTGGACACTGTACCTCATAGAGAGCGGGGGACACATGGAGATGTCATTGGGTTGGATATAGTCAGAATTATGCATGAAGTATTTAAAAACTGGTGATCAATACACCGCATGTATTAACGTATTACTCAATTTTGAATCCTAAATGGGTAAAATTGCAGAGTGCTTGTTAAAACTAGTGATTCTCAACTAATTATTAAATATTTTCAAGAACAGATGGAATGTTTTTATATTATAGTGGACTGCTTGTTGCCAATGGTACCAGCCACCTCAAAGGTGGCTGATATCCCAGGGAAGGAGCATTACTTGCAAGCGGTTTGATTTATAGCTTGCAAGCGTGGATATGAAGCTGGTCGAACTGCTGGATCAAGCCAGCTTCATTGCTCCTGGAATCCTGTGATGCTACAGAGGTTGTTGCTTCTGCTTGCAGCATTGAAGAACGCACCGATCAGGCCAGTGGGGGCTATGCTTATGTTGCAAATGGTAAGTCTTCTGGAGCTCACTGTCTAATGGCAAGCATGAAGTTGTGAGGCCTGCAGCAGTACCAGTGGTATTGCTTAGATCCCACTCCTATATACAATTATAAGTAAATCCAGGGCTATATTATGTATAGCCTATTTGTGCAGGTTAGTAACATCAGATTGGTTCAACAACTGACACCACCAGGATCATCGTTCAGTAGGTTCTATGGTGGCTGGAAGTAAATTGTGCAGAGTTTTACAACTCCTTATCCTATGCAGTAACTGCTTTCAGGTACTGCCATTCATCTCCCATTGAAGTGAATGGTAGCAGAGCTACAGTACTTGAGAACGACTACTGCGTGGTGTAGAGAGATGTGATGTTCCAGTTTTACATGGCTTACTTTAAGCCGCCATGAGACCTGCTAACAGTTGATGATCATGCAGCTGCCAACTGTTGTACTCCCACCTATGTGATATTGGTGACAACTCCTGAGAATAGCACAGTTCAAAAATATAAACTAAAGCAAAGTCTGTACCAATCTCTAGGAGTTTGCACCCAGTTATCTATGCAAATGTCGGTATGTAGCCATGTCACTTCTCTAAAACAGAAGGGGTGGTTTAATAAAATGAGACAATTGTTTTTTTTTTTTTTAATATGTCATGTTCACGATGGGAGGATCCGGCGGATGGCACAATACATGCAAACAACAGGATGGAAAAGAGAGGAAGGACCTAACATTACGGAGCGAGGCATAAGGCACCTGTTCCTATCCCTAAGCTTCCTTATAGTCCTATGCGGGTCCTTCTTCCTGCTGCTGTCACATGCCTAGTCTCTAGATGTCACCTCTCTATAACCTGGACAGTGCACTTGCCAGCAAGGACACTAGCCTCAGCACTGCAGATGTTATCAACACAGGGAGTAGTGACAACCATGAGACAGACAAGGGAAGGAACAACAAAACTTAGCTCCAGCCTGTGTTGCAAAGCTCCACATAGCAGAGGATATGGAACCAGGACCCCAAACTCCACTAAAGCAGCAGATACACCGCTGGCACCAGAGACCTCCAAACTCCAAGGCTGTTCTTCCGAGACACACGCTATTACCAACAGTTAGCTGATGAGTCATGTGACTATTTAAAGGATGATGGGAGTGGTCACCACTCACATCAGCTGACCAGCAACAAAGCAGCTGCCAGGAAGGAAACTGACATTAACCTTTGATGGCCCAAAAGTAAAAACAATATTTAAATTAAAGCTGAACTAGAGCGGTCACGACTCCAAAAACAAATCATGACAGTATATTTTTAAAAATTTAAAAAAAAGCTGACATGCTTAGATGTAGAAAAAGGGCATTGACCTGAAGCCACAGAAGAGCTCAAGCATTGTAGAAACAGCTAGACTTAATTTTCAGTCCAAAATGAAGAAAAAACAGAAGTGCACTCACCGGTCCTGAAAAACACCAATCCTTTATTTAGAACATGTGCAGGTGACAACAGGGAGAACGTGGACAGAAAGGACGACGGCCATTTCGCGCTGCCGCGCTTCTACGGGTCCTGATGATAATCGGTGAGTGCACTTCTGTTTTTTCTTCATTTTGGACTTATACATTACTGAAACAGTGCACCCGAATGTCTTTTTACCAGGCATATATGGCACAGCAGCGGCAAGTAGCTGTGGAGATTTTGGGTTTTCAAACAGTAGTGGTGCCGTGTTATCTTTTCTTAATTTTTCATATTGATTAGACTTAATTTTCATGTTGCATTTAAATGGAAATGACTGGATCACCATATGTTTGCAGCATTGCGCACATGAACTCCATGTCGCATACTATTAACAAAAGCTTGAACTCCTGACATAATGATTCAACATTTTATTGTCTGTCTGACACCGTACAAAAATACTGTATGTAATATTAGTTCATCAATGGCTTCCTTCATCAAGATGTTAACAAAAGAAATACATATTACATCTGGGAATAATTACAACAATGGAAACACAGAATAACATTAGAAACATGAAATTATTACCACATCTGAGAACTCATATGAGTGTTCCCTTCTTTGCGAACGAACATCTATAATTTAGCAATGAATAGATTGTGCTGTTAGTGAATGTGTTCACGGACACCCTCAAGCTGACTTGTTCTATTCTATTAATGTTAAAATGTCAACCATAAAATTCAAATAATTGCCACTTAGTACTGTCTATGGTGGGAAGCAGCCCTCTGATATCATCCTAATGCTGACATTTGCTCTGCATACAAGCGACAAAAAAAAAAAAGAAAGAAATTAGGGCCAACAGAATGGGACACTAAGATTTGCGAATATTATATTGTACTAGATGGAGGTCCGATGCTATCGCATTGGGATGGCGATAATGTCACGATGGGGTCAGGCTTTGCAGCATTGAGAATCTCTACCCCCATGTGCTCACTCCCACCTATCCACTCTCTCTTTCCCCATGTGCTGACTTCTCCCATCTGTGCTCTTTTCTTTGACCCGTCTACCCCATGTACTACCCCTTGCCTGCTGTCTTTCTCCTTCCTGTGCTGTCTTATCCCCTTATGTGCTGTCCCGTTTGAGCTGTCTCCCCCTGTGCGCTGTCTCTCTCACCCTTGTGCGCTTTCTCTCTCCCCATCTGCTGTCTTCTCCTCTCATGTCATCTCTTCTTTGACCTGTGTACCCCATGTGGTCTCGTACACAGTCAGGCAATTTTTAAAATGAACTTTCGTTCATGGGAAAACCCCTTTAATGTGACCGGCTTCCTCTGCCTGTAGACACGTCGCGCATTTGCAACTGGGATCAGACGAATGATTCACTGCGCCTGCGTGGAATTCGTGCAAATGCAGTAAATGAGACAGCCGCCATCTTTGTGCAGACAGATAGCGGCGGTCACATTAAAACTGCACATGCGCTCCTCCTGTACAGAGATGGCGGCGGTCAGTGAATCATTCAGCTGATCCCAGCGGTGGCGTGTTCGCGACGCTGTTCCGCTGGTGGTACCGTGCAAGAGGCTGCGTACAGCGTATACACTGTGTGTGTGGTGCATACGGCGTATACAGTGTGCGTGGTGCGTGTGTGGTGCATACGGCGTATACAGTGTGTGTGTGGTGCATACAGAGTACTGTCATGAACAGGTGATTCAGAACCACAATGGACCTTGAAGTTCAGAGCACACAAAGTGACCTGACAATTACCAAAAACATAGGACGAGCTCTGAGACGTGGGAACTCTGCTGACCGCAATCCCTAATCCTATCCAACCACACTAGAGGTAGCCGTGGAGCGCTCCTGACCAGACCTATGCGCCTCGAGCACAGCCTGAGAAACTAGCTAGCCCTAAGAAAGAAAAAATAAGCCTACCTTGCCTCAGAGAAATACCCCAAAGGAAAAGGCAGCCCCCCACATATAATGACTGTGAGTTGAGATGAAAATACAAACGCAGAGATGAAATAGATTTAGCAAAGTGAGGCCCAACTTACTGAACAGACCGAAGATAGGAAAGATTGCTTTGCGGTCAACACAAAACCCTACAAACAACCACGCAGAGGGGGCAAAAAGACCCTCCGCACCGACTAACGGTACGGAGGTGCTCCCTCTGCGTCCCAGAGCTTCCAGCAAGCAAGAAAAACCAATATAGCAAGCTGTACAGAAAAAATACAAACAGAAATAACACAAGCAAAACTTAGCTTATGCAGGATAGAAAGGCCACAGGAACGATCCAGGAGGAAGCAAGACCAATACTAGAACATTGACTGGAGGCCAGGATCAAAGCACTAGGTGGAGTTAAATAGAGCAGCACCTAACGACTTAACCTCATCACCTGAGGAAGGAAACTCAGAAGCCGCAGTACCACTCTCATCCACCAAAGGAAGCTCATAGACAGAACCAGCCGAAGTACCACTCACGACCACAGGAGGGAGCTTGGCCACAGAATTCACAACAGAGTATACAGTGTGTTTGTGTGTGTGTGTGTGTGGTGCAACTGTGTTCCGCTGGTGGTAAAGCGCAAGAGGCTGGTACCACCAGCAGTTTCCATATTGAGGCACGCATCACTTGGGTGTCCCAATATGGCGGTTGGTGAACTTCCGCCGCTTGGAATTCTCGGATCCAAACACATCTGGACAGAACAGGATGTGAAGACATTACAAGGTAAGTATATATTAAGATAACACTACTACATATAATTAAAAATTCACATTGCCAGCCAATCTGACATTATATATTATATCTCAGGTGGAAAATAATTTGCTTTTTTTTGCTGTTAATCAAATACATTTGTGTATGTGAGGTACAAGAAAGTTTGTTACATCAGTATTCACCCCTTTATCACAAAGGAGGTTTGCATGTTAATGACCAGGCCAATTTTTACAATTCTGACCACTATCATTTTATGAGGTCATAACTCAGGAAGGCTTCAATGGATCCCACTGATTCTAAGAAGGTTTTTTGTGACATAAAGTACTTCATGATAGGAGTAAAACTTATTCAATATAACTTTCGTTTATTTGTGAAATGGAATGGAAATTTGGCGAAAATTTGGAATAGTTAATAAATAATATTTTCCATATGTCTTCCTTACATCAGTACAATTTATGAAATTCTTTTTTAGTTACAAGGGTTGATAGTTGACCAGTGATTTCTTCTTTTTCCAACAAAATTTACAAAAACCATCTTTTTTAAGGACCACCACACCTTTTAAGTGACTTTAAGGGGTCTATATGATAGAAAATACCCAATAGTGACACAATTCAAAAAACTCAAACCCCTCAAGCTTCTGAAAACCACTTTCAAAAAGTTTATTAACCCTTCATGTGCTTTACAGTAATTTTTGGAATGTGGAAAAAAATGAACATTTAAGTTTTTTTAACAAAAAATTTACTTCACATCAAAATTTTTCTATTTTCACAAGGGTGAACAATTTCTCCTTAGCATGCCTAGACCCCTCAAGGAATGCATTTAGATGTGTGGTGAGCACCTTAAAGCCCCAGGTGCTTCACAGAAGTTTATAACGTTAAGCTGTGAAAATAAAAAAATTAAATTTTCCCCACAAAAATGTTATTTTAGCCCCAAATTTCATATTTTCATAAGTATATCAGTAGAAATTGCTCCATACAATTTGATGTGCAATTTCTCCTGACTACGTCAATACCCCATATATGGGGGATACTACTTTTAAGGCACGCTGAAAAATTCAGACGGGAAGAGGCACCACATTGGAGTTCAGATTTTGCTGAAATGGTTTGAGGGTGCAATGTCATATTGGCAGAGCCCTTGAGGTGCCATAAAAACAGAAACTTCCATAAGTGAACTCAATTTACAAATCACACTTCCCAATTAATTCATACAGCTCACTTTGCACACTACCCGATCAAGGAAATAGCCCAATACAAACTGCATCTATCTGCATGACTAAGGAATTACCAAAAACATATTCAATGAGACCTGGGACAGATCAAAATGTCACTCAAGTATAGTCGCTTTAGAATTTTCTCCAGCGCTTTACCTATTTCTATTTTTTCTTTTCCCACGAACTGCAAATCAATATTATTTTTGGCATCATTACAAAAATACAGAGTGTGGGATGAATTTTCATTGAATGGACTAAGGGTCATATGGCCCGTTACACCAGCACCTCGCCATACGACAGAGGGCAGGTCAATACCTTTATTACTCTACTTTTTGTTCGGCAGTACAATGATAAAGCATTTTTTTCTGCCTTGTTTTTAATTTTATTTTTTATGGTGGTCACCAAAGGGGTTAACTAGTGGAACAGCTTCATAGGTCTGATCTCCGAACCAAGAGAAGAGGGGCTTTGTTTCCTCTGCCAGCTCCCCAAATGCTGCGATCGAGTTCGATTGCAGCATTTAGGGGCTTAATGTGCTGGGAGCAAGGCAGGACCGCTCCTGGCATTGAGTGTCGGGTTTAGCTGTCAGAATTAGCTGAAACCCAGCGGCGATTGCACGTGCACAGCCCGTGTGCATGTAAAATTGCCATAACATATCCATATGTCCCAGATCAATATGACCCAGGTCACAGGGACATATACATATGTCTAAATTGGGAAAGGGGTTAAAAGCCAATGAAAAAGATAAAAATCATTATAATACAGAATTTAACTCCTAATCATGTATGTAATAAAGGATTTGACCTAAAAATTTGTAGTGATTTACCTAATGTATGTATTACTCAAAAACATTAAAGTGGTATTACCACTGAAAAATGTTAAGGTATATTTGATGTTTGAGACATTCAACTTTTCATGCACATCGTCACTCCCTGCCACCCATTATGCTAAAAGGGGTTATCCATGATCAAGAAGGGTGGCACCTTCAAACTGACTGACAAAATGCCAAGAATTGGACCCACACCAATCTGATAGTGATGCAATCCCAGAAAAGCCTTTTAAATCGCCTTCATTGTAAGGACGAATGGGGCAAATCTACTGCGATTTTCCAAAGTTCACAAGTGTATGGTGTGATTTATCTGAAACTGACAAGCTAGAAATTCGTCATGTGTGAACATAGCCATTAATTACCTCAGGACTTATTCTTCAATCTGAAAAAAATAGTATAAACCAGTAATAAACCATAAAACTAAAAGTCTTTTTTCAAGACTGTAATATTGATGGCTTTTGTGGGGATCCGATCCCTACCAGCTCCACTGTTCAGCCACTCAGCCAGTTCACTCAACTGGGTTTCCAACACTCGAGGAGTGTCCCTTCTCATTATTACACCTCCATAGATTTTGTAGTGACTGTTCCTAGTATTGCGGCTGTTATGGACCTGGTGGTTAGGAGCACCCGGCATGACCTGATAGTTAAACTCAGACAGGACAAGCTCTGGGATGTGGGAGCTCTGCTGACCGCAACCCCTAATCCTATCACACAACTAGAAATAGCCGTGGAGCGTTCCTGACTCTCCCTAGACGCCTCTTCACAGCCTAAGAGCTAACTAGCCCTAGAGATAGAAAATAAAGCCTACCTTGCCTCAGAGAAATTCCTCAAAGGAAAAGGCAGCCCACCACATATATTGACTGTGAGTAAAGATGAAAGTCACAAATGCAGAAATGAAACAGGTTTCAGCAAACGGAGGCCAGACTTACTAAACAGACAGAGGATAGGAAAGGTATCTTTGCGATCAGCACAAAAAACTACAAAAGACCACGCAGAGTGTGCAAAAAGACCTCCACACTGACTAACGGTGCGGAGATGCCACTCTGCATCTCAGAGCTTCCAGCTAGCAAGGTAAAATCATAATATGCAGCTGGACAAGGAAACAATGAACAAATAATAACAAGCAGGAACTTAGCTTCTGCTGGAGTAGACAGGTCACCAGAAAGATCCATGAGCGAACTGAACCAATGCAGGAACATTGACAGCTGGCATGGAGTAACGATCTGAGTGGAGTTAAATAGAGCAGCCAACCAAAGGATAAACCACGTCACCTGTGTAAAGAACCTCAGAAGCAGCAGCTCCACTCACAGCCACCAGAGGGAGTCCATGGACAGAACTCGCCGAAGTACCATTCACGACCACAGGAGGGAGTTCGACAACAGAATTCACAACATGCGACCTCCTTCCGTTGATCGGTGGTAGTGCTAAGTATTGGACCCCTCTACTGTATAGAAGTTGTTGATGGCCTGTCCTAAAGGACAAGTCATCAATATTCCAGTCTTGAAAATCCTCTTTAATGACATAATAAATAAAATGTAGTGGAAATTTATAAAGTTAAATGTGCCTGTCCTCAAGCTAAATGTGCCTGTCCTCTGGCCAAAAACTGTTCTTCATGACTTGCCCTACATTTACTAAGTGTTTAGACATGTTCTCTTTCCTTTTCTGTCAATGTGGTGCTACCTTGATAAAAAAGGGGCATGGTTAAACAGAATATGGGCATGGCCTAACATGCAACACCAAGCACTAAAAATTGTGGCAGACATTTATGGCAGAAAATAAGTCCACTAATAGTTGGTGTAAACTCACATTAAGCACTGTGACAATTCTGGCACATTTTTAGACTGTCAACACAGCATTGATAAATTTGCCCCAATACACGCTGCAAATGGGGCAGTTCACCAGAGAAATTTACGATCCGCAATCTCAACACATAGCGGTATAAAAAAGCATTTCTGTACTATTTCTACCAGTGCCAAAATCTCTAAGTAATATAGATGATACTTAAAATGCAGCTTTCGGCATGCTTTCTCATACGACAAAAAATTGTATTGTTCTTTTATACAGAAATAAAAGCACACATAATTTATTTTTATCCAGCTATATTTCTACTGAACAGTTAGCTGCCAATTGCTTCCACACAGTTCTGAACATACACAGTGAGTACCAGCAAAACAAAAGCTCAGCAAATTAGCCCAAAATGCAACTACTAGAGAGGATTTCCAAAACATTCTTTATTTTCCTCGCACATCTATTGCTTTATGAAAGGTTTGCTTAGCCTGTACTTTTTACCCTCATTTTAAGTAGAAGACAAAAAAACATGACATTATTCTGGCTTCTTGAATTTTATGCCTCTCATCTCCTTGACACTGGCGCTCATTTTTCATTCTTGCACTTTTACAAGAAGGATACAAGATATGATAAATCAATCCTTATTGCAGACGTGAAATGGAAACATCAAGAGTAAAAAAAAAAAAAAAGACACAATGAGATAAGAGAAAGAGCCAAAACCAAACTAAAGCCATAATAAAACAACAATAATCATAAAAATGAATGATTTTCTCCGATTTCTTCCTTTGGCTAAAATATGTGGTAATTAGGTCTCAAACAAGCAACATGGGATATGGCTCCTTCAAAGTAACAAACAAAAAAGCTTTCATTCCGGTAAGAAAAATAAATAAAGAATCCCGGGAAGTCTTCTTTCTGATACAGTAAAAATATTATAATGAGTGCTTTATGGGCGCCGCTGTACCAATTACCCAGCTTGTTCTTGTGTTCTCTGAATGCCAGACTTTTAGTTCACTTATTATCGGAGCATAAAACTGAAAGCACGGCCTCATACAATTTTAATTGTAATGCGACTTTAACATTTAGTTTATTAATGTTAATGTGGATCCAGCTTCCAGTTTCTAAATCACACATTTACACCTTGTGTCCAGGAATTCATTCCACTACCCTTTTATTTCCTTCCTTTTTAATTAAAAGCAGGATTTAGCTGCATGTCTTTGCTGTAATATCAACGCGGCTTTATTTTCAGCAAATCGAATTCCAAAAATAGCACATAATAGGCTCGGTCCTATGGCAATGAGCGTTTACGGGCAGATCAACATGAGTGGAACGCTTTTCTGTCCTTGATGTCTTTCAGAGCGCACTCACACGAGCGTGTAATAAGAAGAGCGCCATCTGATTATTGGGTACTCGGCCCAATGTTATACCACGGGGCAGTGCTGACTAGCGCTTTTTCTTTCATGCTGATTCGACATTCGATAATTATTATAATTGGGCCATGCACACAAGTCTATGGGTGCGTGTGAAACATTGGACTGCACACGGATATCCTCTGAGTGCGGTCCGACATCTGTGGACACAGACAATGGATAAATTAAGTTCTCTGTCTTCTCCGCACATGTGATAAGTTTCTCAAATCCAAGAGAATTGGATCACACTAAGATGACAACTGAGTCAGAGTTTGAGCCCAGTGTCATTAGCATCTTCAGTCCGATTCTCTTGCATGACAGAACACACGACCATCTGACCACAGCCTTATACTAGTTGCCTGGACAGTTTCTTAATGTATATAACATATGCAAAGATGCTGGTACATGTTTATTGGTCAGAAAACCTTTTTAAAGGGGCTGTCCACTACCTGGAAACCCTTTTTTAAATGAAGAATTCCCAATTGTAAAACAAAAAAAACCCAGATACTACCTCCCACACCAGTGACGTTTCAGCAATGTTGGTGCCAGGTCTTACCTGTGTGACATTGTTATGCAATGTGAGCCCTGCAGTCTATTAGCTACCCTCTTGTGGATGAATCTTGGACAAGCGGAAGAAGTGAGAATGCAGCATCCAAAATGTGGCCGCTGATGGCTTGTAAGGCTTTCCTGACAATATCACGAGAGCCCCGGAAAACCTGGCGTCAACACGGCTGGAGCGGCTATGGTGCAGACAGTATTTATTTTTATAAGGCATTCTGTCCAGGTAGTGAATACACCTCTTAAAAAGGTCTTCATCTGTCGTCATACTCCCCTTAGCATTGAGCGAGCTTGTTGTTTATGAGCAGATTGTTACAGGATATTGCGCTATTCTACTATAGTCACAGCCTAGTCTACTTTTGACATAAATATATCAGTCTCCAGCAACCTTAGCCATCCCCCCCAAACCAAGAGCTGACCACTGCCCGCCATGATCAGATTAAAGACTTCTTGTTATCTTTGGCCACATTGATATTGTATATTGTGAATAGCTGATTAAAGGTGCCGCATGGCTTAATTATTGAAAACCACTTTAAAGGAAACCTGTCACATCATTATTAGCTATTCAACTGACCCCAGTGTGTTGTTATTGATGCAATGAGAAGAAAAGATCCCCATATTATGTTTAAAAAAACACTTTATATCGTTAGGGGATTCCCTCACATACCTTTTCTTTCAGTCATACGGGTGGCACATTTCACCGTTTCAGTCACAGCTCAGTCAGTGTCCTGTTTAAATTATGCACGCCCACATCACTTCGATGGATTGCCGTGAGTTGCCCGATGTCACAGCAACCAGTTCAAATTCACCAAAGTGAAATTCTCCCATCAAACTGCGATGAACTCGCCCCTACACGTGAGACTTTTTCTCACTGTGCTAGCAGGGATCTCACCGAGGTCACTGCAGTTCATATGCCGGCTGGGAACACAGACTCAGTGACCTGTGGTAACTTCAATGACTTCACCGCTAGTCACTGAGGCTGAGCTCACAGAAGCTCATTCTCCCAGTAGTTCTCAGCCTAGATGGTCACATCTTTGCACCGTCCAGGTTGAAAACGGTTTATCCCCCAGACATGGATTACAGCGTGGGACAGAACGACGGACAGGTGAGGGATATTGTTGTTTTTTATTTTTGTTTTATTACAGAAGACGAGGACTACGGTGGAATGGGTGTTAAGAGAGTATAACTGTGTTTGTTATTTTTAAATAAAAATGGAAAAGTGTGTTTTGTTTTATTTCAAATAAAGGACTTTATCCTGGCTGTGTCTTCATTTACCATACAACTAAAGGATTAGTAATGGATAGGTGTCTTATAGACCAACCTTCCTGAAGCTGACAGCTGAGTTATGCCTGGGTGGCAATCAAAAATATAGGGAAACCCACACAGGTTTTTTTTTTAATTTATTTACAGCTCGGGCGCCAGCTGATGAATACTCCAATCAGCCACTCCTGCTCTCGCTGTTATTAGCAACAGCTGATGGGAGCAGTAGTCCAATCAGCTGACACCAGTGACCGGAGGTAAACTTTATACCTCCGATCACAGCTGCACACTCATGCTGTCTTTTGACAGTGCGGGAACCAGCGGTGATGATTTTACCGCCGATCGGCAGCGGTGTTTTCCACGCTGTTATGCACATGACAGCATGGCAAATACTGGATGTTTGAGCCCCCATTCAAGTAAATGGGGTCTGGGTTTGGGTACTGTTCTGGTACCCAAACCTGATCTTTTTGTAACTGTTTGGCCAAACCCGACTGACCCAAACATCCAGGTATCCGCACATCTCTACTCACGTTTTTCATCCCACAAAACTCCACTTCCAATGCTGCCCAGGACGCTCTGCTGGTACTTTCTCTTGACAGACAGCCAGTTATTTGCTGCATCAGTCATTTGTCCATCACCCAGAACAGGATCTGCAGAGCTGATCTATAGACATCCTGTTCTTGAAGGATTTGTTGATTGCTGGAATAGAAAGTAGGGACTGGCGGGGTGTCTGCAGCATTGGATGAAGAGTAGTAGGGAATTTGTAAGGCAACTTTATTTTATTTTTAAATTCTAATTCAAAGGTTAATTTAAATAACATCTGGATCTCTGACTTCATCATGGAAATGTTAATTGATCATGCACTCTTACCTGTATAAGTGACCTCCTCAACCACTGCAGGGAGATCAGGAGACTGTAATTGACAATTCTCAGCTTTACTCTCAACAGGCTCAATATCCAACATGAAAAATCCTTTTAGACCTTGATATTCTGATATCCGGTGTGGTTGCCTGAAGACAGCGCTTTGCGGCTTCTAAAGTATAACAAAGTGACACTCATTTTTTTTCTCCTTTGATTCATATTTTAAGAATTATTTGCTATAACTCCTTAAAAATCAATGAAACCAGAGAATAAAAAGCAGTTCCTGGCCGGCTCATGTCGCAGATATTCATGCGGTACAAATTATTTATCTGACCATCACTTTCTGCTGCGGGCTAATGATGTTTTTTTAAGGCAACAAGATAAAGAGATATAAGTTTTGATATAGTATTCAGGGTAAGACATTCTCACAATCCCCTGCAGCATTTAACCAGCTGAGTGTGTAACATTTTTCATTTCTATCCAAACCGGTGTGTCTCCTGGTACAGGAATAATATGTAATGAAGGTCACACAGAGCAATGCTTGCCACCCTTTGACAAAACACTTACACGAGAGTGGCACTTAATGTCTACATGGAATCTCCTCGCAAGTGGGACATAATAAAAATGGAGCGCTCAGACGAGGAAATTAAGGTCACCATATTATTCTCAGCATGGGCTTTGGATTCTCATTTTTACACTGTCATAAGTATATAAGAGGATGTAAGATTCGAGCAATACTTGGCATGCTACTATGTGAATATGAATGTATCTCTGGCGCTGCTGCTGATTTCCTTGTCACAGACTTCCATGTGTACTCATGTCACCCTATAAAGAGATGAAGAGATGATAACGGCATTTGTGATAATGAAGAGCGCTAGCCGAATAGAATCTGAAAATATCTCCCAATGTAACTTCTGCCACATGTACAGGGCAATCATTGGGTGAAGATAATTCTGCTCGCTCTGCCTCATGGAGGAAAATAGAGTGCCACGACGGCTAATGGCTTGTTTGCATTCAGCAGGTATTCTTTCTACATATCAGGTAATCCCCTGATGATGATACAGATGAATATTCAGATTTGTGTTGCATGGAAGCTGAACATTTTAATGTTGTCATTGCCTATCATTTAGAACAATTAGGTGTGTAACAGTGTGTAACCAGAGAAACACTGCACCTCATGCAGAAGCTTCAGTATCTCTACAAGCGTCTCGCCGTATTAGCGAATACCGGAACATTTCTTCTGGGACTCTGCTGATTTCATTGGGTTGGTTTAAAACAGCAAATGTTTTAGGACTCGTTCTTAAAGGCAACTTGTTATTCAATTAATGCTGCCCAAACATGAGGCCGTAAGAACCAGAGCTTGGCTCCACGATAGTAGCCAGGTATATTTTTCTCTGAAATGCTCAAGCATAGTTAGAAGATCTAGCTGGGAACCAAAGTCAAGACTCCTCCGGCACTGATCCCGGTTGGTTTCTCCCAGCGCAGTTTCAGGTGATTGACAGATCTCTCCCACAGCAACTCTCACCTGGCGTTGTGACGTGAACAGACTATTCACGTCTCTGGCTATGGTTCCCAGCCAAATCTTGGAACTACATTTTTTATCTGAAACACCGTAGCATTTTAGAGAACAATCTACCTGGCTACAGTTATGCAGCCAGGCATTGATTCATGCTGCCCATGGTTAGAACAGCGTGAAACAAGTGACAGGTTCCCTTTAAAACAGATGAATCAGTAATTATTTTTGCCTAATATATCCTAACAATATATGTAATGTAGTGCAAGTGAATTCTCCTTGGTTTTCAGTGCTGGACACCAGTGAAGATGGAGGTCAGTAAGTATTTTAATATTCTTATAACACATGACATACATAATTAGGAAAGATTGGAATAAAAATGTTGCTTTAAAGTTAGATAAGGGACTTCCAAGACAATGAAGACCCTTATTATGTTTCTTTCAATCTCATGGCCAAAAATCAACTAATACTGGAAGAATATTATTTAAAGCTATACAGCATGTACACCACACAAGTAATATGTCTCTTGGCATGAGGATCAGATTGTGCCTACTACAGGCATGGACTTATGGTGTGTAATGGAACAGGTAATAACTAATCACTGGGGTCCAGCTGCTAGAACCCTCATGCACCCCATAACGAGGCTTTGAAATGCCCTGTGAGAGCGAGGCATACACTCCTCTACACAATTTATGGTCTATGGGGCTGCAAAATATAGCCAGGTACATTGAAGTGTGTTTTGTTTTTCACGGATGGAACAAAAATATGGTTATATGAACACTAATACGGGTGTGAGAGTCTAGCCTAAGGCTACATTCAAGCATCCAAGTGGCATCTCGTCAAAGTGTCCGTTGTTTTCTCGGACAGCACTCTGGCCTATAAAGCTTCACTGAGTCATATATACATCACCTTTAAAAAATGGATCTGTGTCTCAGGTCTGTAAAACTCAAAGCATGTCCTATGCTCATCTTATATCAAAATTCGGACTGTGCGGCCTCCATATTTATGCATCAACATTTTAAAATGTACATGACCAAATACAGGTTAATGATGGAAATGTATCTGTAAAAATCAGATGTTATATGGGTGATCTGTATGGGATCAGAATTTTTGGCACACCCATAGATTTGTATAGGTGGGTCTCATCCAATACTTGGAAGAGGATAAAATATGCTTCGATTTTCTTAACATAAAAACATGTTATCTGAACAGCCCTATTGAATTAGATCAGGTCAGTGTGCGGTCGGATTTTCACATGGAAAGCATACATCTGTATAATATGATCGTGTAAATGATCTCTTAAAAACGTAGCTTTGACTCTGGCCTGTGAGATTCAGAGCATGTCCTATTCTCATCAGTTTTACGGATCAGACTTGGCCATTAAAATCTAAGAGGATCCGTGTAAAATGGATGACGCGCTAAAGGCATCCTTTATTCTTCAGTTTTTTATCGGAGCTTTATCCGTTTTTTTAACTGATCCATTGTTATAAGTCAAGTAATAAAAATTAAGTAATTAATAAGTTATTATTTTTATTAAGTAATAAAAAACTAGGATGACACCGGAGAAAAAAATCGTTCCTTTTCCCTTGGGATGGTAACATTCAAACACGGATGTGTGAATGTAGCCTTAGAGACAGCTTAGAAACTTTAGGGGCTTTCGTTATCTAACAGTCAAATGGCTGTACAGCAAGTCAACAAGCAACATCTATTTTTCATTAATAAAGGTGCGGTGACGTAACGCTTATTTCCACTTGCACTGTTCCTTTAACAAGCCTCGCACCGGTCGCCTGCATAACAACGGGCACGTCTCTAATTCTTTACAAGGCACTTTACACTATCACAGGATCTATAACAAATATGAGATGAAACAGACTGAAAAGATGTTATGTCATTTTACCTGGGGCACGTTTACCATTAGCGCTGTATCCCAGCTCTGGCTGTCCTTAAAGCTTTTGTACTTCATTGATTTGCTGTCTTGCGAATGTGATGCTGTAAGAGGATGATCTGTATTGAATGCATTAAAAGAGTATACATAGCTGTCAACTGCTTAATTGTCCTGCCACACTCGTGCCGTCTCCTGAAAACGCCACAGTCTATCATGAGATCCTGGAAGCTCTGGATAAAAACGACTTCGCTCTGAGCAAGGTAGTTTAGAGTTTGTAAAAACTATTTACATGTAGAGCTGTTCACACATCGGATATAAATGGCACTACTTGTATTTTTTGGTCCAGAACATTAGCAGGGCTTCACAGCACTGTCAACTACAGAGGGAGCAGTCTGCATCAGCGCACAGCTAATTGACTAATTAGAGGATTACAAAAGAATGCCTGGCTAATTGTAAAAATGGCTCACTTTCTCAAAGTTAATGTTTATTTCCCATGCTTTATCTAATTGAAACTTATCACTGACACAACAAATCGCATGAAAGAAGATGATTCGGCCGAGCTTCGCGACTGTGCTGTACGCGCTAATCTAACATCTCGTTTAGAACTTGACGGGGATTCTGGTAAGAAGAACTGAGAACTTCTAGATTGTGGAGGTCCCTCCATTGAGACACTCACTGATCACCAGAGCAGGGCATAAAAGCTTGCTCACCGACGATCCTTTCATTCTGTATATGACTGCCTTAGATGGCCGGCCGTTCTACTCGGATATCGTCAGCAGTTCTATACAGAATAAATGGAGCAAAGGTACTGCTCTGGTCAATATAGTGATCGATGTTGGGCTCAGCTGGGAATCTGTCGCCAGATTTTTCTACTCCATCTGAGATCAATTCACCGAACAGCACCAAATTATATACCGGTATACTTATTAATAAAACTTAACTTTTAATACACTACTAAAATACATATAATAACACCAAGAAAAAAAAATCTGTATGAAATATTATCAATGAAGGAAAAGGAGAGAGCAATCCCTATTATGTTACTATTGTCTCCCTGCCTACAAGCGGAGGATGGCACCCTTAGTCCTGCGCAATGGCGCCCCCACTCATCGATGGCTATCCCTCCCTCTCCATAAATAACTTTATAACACGTACATAGGGCGCAAAGAGTTATCAATAAGGTGCCATATGTTATTAGATCAACATAGTACCCTAGTTCTGATATACCATATGGTACGTGAAATATGAAAGAGGGGTTTTAGCCAAGAAAAAAAAACAGACCAAAAATTTAGAAGAGATTGAAGTATACAGGCAGATATTGCACAGAATCACAGAAATCTAGGGAAGATAGTAACACAATACCTTAAAGAAGAGAAGGGGATTATACCTACTAGTCAAGCATTGGTACAAAATAACATGTATAGGTCTCCCCAGGTCTCACAAATCTCCCCTATAGTATATTTAACAGGGGAGGTGCTCTCATACCAAAGGATAGTTTACTGTTTAGATTCCATCTTTTCATTGTCTATATCACCACTGAACAATATCATGTTTGTATGCACCTCAAAGGGATAAAAAGTGGCCAATCCCCCCCTCCTTTTTGTGGCAAAATTAAATATATCCCCACAAAACAGTGCCCCAGTTCAAATATACCACAGACAGATAACTCCAGCATGTATCATCTCATAGTACATTTCACAGGGCTTTAGATAATATATTAGCACAATAACAGTGTTATAATATGCTCATCTGAACGCTCCCTTAGGCATTATTCACATTTCTGTATGTATGTATATTTCAGAATACATTTATTAACTGATTTTTACACTAACCCTTAGAATAATGTCCAAGTCAAGTCGTTCCTGCCAAGCCAGCTGGAATTCCCAAACGGATGGCATCTGTTTGCTGTCTGTTATTTTCACTAGTCCATTCACCTGAATGAGTGAGTTTGGCCCACAAATCACACCAGAAATGGACATGTCTTAGATTTCTTTCATGAGTACTGATGATTTCATTTGTGTGAGTGGTCGCATACGTCACAATAAGACCCTAATGTTAACTGCAACAAGGATCAGTGCCTTCAGCTTAGGCCACTTTCACACTGCCGTTTTTTTGAATACGTCACAATGCGTCGTTTAGGGGAAAAAACGCATCCTGCAAAGTTGTTTGCAGGATGCGTTTTTGCCCCATAGAGTAACATTACTGACACATTGCGACTTATTGTCACACGTCGCCATGTTGTGGCGGACCGCCGGGAGCAAAAACGTTAACTAACGTTTTTTGCTGCCGACGGACCGCTTTTTTCCGACCGCGCATGCGCGGCCGGAACTCCGCCCCCACCTCCCCGCCCCTCACAATGGGGCAGCGGATGCGCCGGAGAAATGCATCCGCTGCACCCGTTGTGCAGCGCATCAAACGCTAGCGTCGAATCCGACGCTAGTGTGAAAGTAGCCTTAGACCAGGTTGTTAAACATGCGTTATATATTGTAGATCTGTAGAATTGCAGATTATTTGAGGGTCTTCAGTATTACATCATTATTACTGATCAGTAATGTGGTTTGCTGGTCTGTCTTCTCGTGAGGAAGCTGAATTACATGAGGCAGCCTCTCTGAAACCCAAACACTCCCATGCTGAGGTCTGAGGAAGTATAAGTGATAACTTACAGATATAGGATAGGTTCTATTAACAAATAGGCCTTCATTTATTAAAACTGTCGCAGAAAAAGTAGCTTTTTCCCCACAGCAATATTCATTTTCTAAACTACAGAGAAAATGGAGAGTTTGACTCAAGTTGTTATTGTCAACAATACTCCTGTTTTCTTTTTACAGGGTAGATTTTGATACATAAAGCCAGATTGTCCTGGGTGTAGCCTATTAAAAAAAAAAATAGAAATCATGGAATGATTACCAAGATTTCACAATACATATTGCACATATTATTAAAAAGAGCTTTAGACCTGATGAGGCGGTTGTACTGACGTTGAAAATATATGTTGAATTGGCTTAAAAAAACTATTTTTGAAAATGCTCCCGTTGGTATTACAGCTATAAAAAAGGACACATTGATATGTTTTTGTGTCACATTGATGTGATATGTGTCACATTGATATGTTTTTCCATACCCAGTACTAGTGGAGGGGAAGTATGCTCGGCACTACTTGATACTCGATTGAGAATGGGGCTGCTTGATCAAGTATTGAGTAGTGCCGATTATCACGTGGTGCTCACTCAAGTCATTGTAATAAGCTCATTTGAACCATCTGAGCCAGGAATTCCCCTACTGACTCCTCTGTCAGCCGGACTCTTTGTGAGTTGGAGACATGTCTATTCTTTCTTGCTGTAAGACGCTCATTTGAATCACCAAAGCCACATGCCGCAATGAAGACGGGTATATTTATCTATTTAGCTATGTATATCTATCCATCCATCATTTATCTATATCTGTTTATATCACTATCTTTATCTCTATCTATGTATCTATCTATCTCTCTATCAGAGATAGATATAGATAGGTGGAGATCTCTCCCTTTCCTATCTCCCTCTCCTACCTGGCCATTAAGTGAAAAATGCTCGAGTTCTTCATTGACTTATATGATGCTCGGTACTCGAGACAAGCAGATCCGAGAGTCCAACCTACTCAATTCTAGTACCAAGCACTCGAGCAGTTTACCGCTTGAATATCACTAGTTAGTACACCAGCCTCATCAAGTCTATAAAAAAATCTATTTATGAATCTATGAGGGTTTTCCTCCTCCTTCAAAACTGTAAAACAAATATTTATCTTCAATGATTGAGAAAGTATATGTATAGGCATCCTCAGCGTTATAACAATTGCTACTTTATGGCTCATTATACTCTGCACTAGCTATTGAACCCGTTCTACGCCCGGGTGGCGAGCATTTATATTGGTATATGGTCTCCATCCTGGTATGTGCTGCTCCATCCTGCGCCCCCATCCTGTCATGTGCTGCTCCCATCCTGCGCCCCCGTTCTGTCATGTGCTGCTCCCATCCTGCGCCCCCGTTCTGTCATGTGCTGCTCCCATCCTGCACCTCCATTCTGTCATTTGCTGCTCCCATCCTGTCATTTGCTGCTCCCATCCTGCGTCCCCGTTCTGTCATTTGCTGCTGCCATCCTGCGCCCGTTCTGTCAAGTGCTGCTGCCATCCTGCGCCCGTTCTGTCATGTGCTGCTGCCATCCTGCGCCCGTTCTGTCATGTGCTGCTGCCATCCTGCGCCCGTTCTGTCATGTGCTGCTGCCATCCTGTGCCCGTTCTGTCATGTGCTGCTGCCATCCTGCGCCCGTTCTGTCATGTGCTGCTGCCATCCTGCGCCCGTTCTGTCATGTGCTGCTGCCATCCTGCGCCCGTTCTGTCATGTGCTGCTGCCATCCTGCGCCCGTTCTGTCATGTGCTGCTGCCATCCTGCGCCCGTTCTGTCATGTGCTGCTGCCATCCTGCGCCCGTTCTGTCATGTGCTGCTGCCATCCTTCGCCCGTTCTGTCATGTGCTGCTGCCATCCTTCGCCCGTTCTGTCATGTGCTGCTGCCATCCTGCGCCCGTTCTGTCATGTGCTGCGGCCATCCTGCGCCCGTTCTGTCATGTGCTGCTGCCATCCTGCGCCCGTTCTGTCATGTGCTGCGGCCATCCTGCGCCCGTTCTGACATGTGCTGCTGCCATCCTGCGCCCGTTCTGTCATGTGTTGCGGCCATCCTGCGCCCGTTCTGTCATGTGCTGCTGCCATCCTGCGCCCGTTCTGTCATGTGCTGCGGCCATCCTGCGCCCGTTCTGACATGTGCTGCTGCCATCCTGCGCCCGTTCTGTCATGTGCTGCTGCCATCCTGCGCCCGTTCTGTCATGTGCTGCGGCCATCCTGCGCCCGTTCTGTCATGTGCTGCTGCCATCCTGCGCCCGTTCTGTCATGTGCTGCGGCCATCCTGCGCCCGTTCTGACATGTGCTGCTGCCATCCTGCGCCCGTTCTGTCATGTGTTGCGGCCATCCTGCGCCCGTTCTGTCATGTGCTGCTGCCATCCTGCGCCCGTTCTGTCATGTGCTGCGGCCATCCTGCGCCCGTTCTGACATGTGCTGCTGCCATCCTGCGCCCGTTCTGTCATGTGCTGCTGCCATCCTGCGCCCGTTCTGTCATGTGCTGCGGCCATCCTGCGCCCGTTCTGACATGTGCTGCTGCCATCCTGCGCCCGTTCTGTCATGTGCTGCTGCCATCCTGTGCCCGTTCTGTCATGTGCTGCGGCCAACCTGCGCCCGTTCTGTCATGTGCTGCTGCCATCCTGCGCCCGTTCTGTCATGTGCTGCTGCCATCCTGCGCCCGTTCTGTCATGTGCTGCGGCCATCCTGCGCCCGTTCTGTCATGTGCTGCGGCCATCCTGCGCCCGTTCTGTCATGTGCTGCGGCCATCCTGCGGCCGTTCTGTCATGTGCTGCGGCCATCCTGAGCCCGTTCTGTCATGTGCTGCTGCCATCCTGCGCCCGTTCTGTCATGTGCTGCGGCCATCCTGCGCCCGTTCTGTCATGTGCTGCTGCCATCCTGCGCCCGTTCTGTCATGTGCTGCTGCCATCCTGCGCCCGTTCTGTCATGTGCTGCGGCCATCCTGCGCCCGTTCTGTCATGTGCTGCGGCCATCCTGCGCCCGTTCTGTCATGTGCTGCGGCCATCCTGAGCCCGTTCTGTCATGTGCTGCTGCCATCCTGCGCCCGTTCTGTCATGTGCTGCTGCCATCCTGCGCCCGTTCTGTCATGTGCTGCGGCCATCCTGCGCCCGTTCTGTCATGTGCTGCTGCCATCCTGCGCCCGTTCTGTCATGTGCTGCGGCCATCCTGCGCCCGTTCTGTCATGTGCTGCGGCCATCCTGCGCCCGTTCTGTCATGTGCTGCTGCCATCCTGCGCCCGTTCTGTCATGTGCTGCTCCCATCCTGCGCCACCATTGTATTATATGCCCCCCGCTCCAGTGTGTATGCCCCCGAATGCTGCTGCCATATAAAAAAAAAAAAATACCATACTCACCTATCGTCCGGCTCCACTGCAGGTATGTCTTCAAGAAAATGGCGCCGGAAAGCGGGGACTGCGCAGGCGCCGATTCCGGCAGCAGGAATCGGCGCCTGCGCAGTCCGCGCTTTCCGGCGCCATTTTCTTGAAGACACACCTGCAGTGGAGCCGGAGTGTGTCTTCAAGAAAATGGCGCCGTAAAGCGCGGACTGCGCAGGCGCCGATTCCGGCAGCAGGAATCGGCGCCTGTGCAGTCCGCGCCCTCCGGAGCCGGGAGCAGAGGAGCCGGGAGACGGAGCCGCAAGCAGCGCTGGAACCGGGAAAGGTGAGTATACTTACCCTCCCTCCTGGCGGTCCCTGACTCTCCGGTGGAGATCGCGGTATGCGTTCAGTGCTTACGCATACCGCGATCTCCCGGGAGCGTCGCTCTGTGAGGCCCAGACTGCGCCGGCGCTTGCGCTTGCGCAGTCTATAGAGGCTTCGGACAGAGTGACGCTCCCAGCGTTATATTATAGATGTATTAATCTGTTTTGAGTTTATGAGTTGATTTTAGCTCAGATACAATATATAGAAAAGAGTGCGTTATTTAATTTAACGGCTCCAGGAAAACCTTACAAGATCATAAGGGAGGCTAATTATTCACCAAAACAACTGTGCCTCTCATCCACTATGTAAAACAAGAAATCATCATTAGGGTCTAGAAGATTTTTGGCAATGCTTATAAAATGTTTTGGAACTTAAACACTGGAAACACATTTATATCATAATATTTTTAAAATACTATTCCCATTACATCTACATAAAGTGTATTAACCCTGTGCAGAACCTACCTTCCAGACTGGTAAACTTTACAACACCCTCTTCAAGAGAATACGCTGACCTTACAGGAACATGGCACGGTGTTTCAGTTGCCCGCTCCGGTGACTCGAGGGAATCTCTTGCCAAAACTAAAGATTTTGTTGTAGGTTCTGAAAGACTGAAGTGGGAATTGTACTTTCAACAAACTTTGAACAAATCTAAGTACAAGCAAATCTAAAAAAAAAGTGTAATATACTGTATCTCACCATAGAACTGTTCTTTCTTACTTATGACCCACTTCTTCCCAACTCCCTGAACTGATCATTCCCAACTGGATGACCAGCAGTGAAGTGTCAGGTTACACAGCATATTATACTCTATGGAGAGGGGAGTGGGAGGAATTGCGAAGAGCAGGGAGAGAAGCAAAGAAACAGATTCTACAGATTCTAAGTAGTTTATTTATTTTATAATGTTGGATTCACAGGTACACAGTTCAGTACTGTTAAATAATTATTTCCATGTATACATTTATGTATGTGCTACAAAGTGAAAAAGGCAGGAATCCCTTTGTATGGTAAGTGTAAAGGACACACCATAACACCTGGCCTGCACCACTAGCTCAGAGTCAATTGCAGGATTGAGATAGTGCCTGCAATAAATGGATAAATGGTATAAAATGCAGTATACATCTTATATAATGACTAGTGATGAGCAAATATACACGTTACTCGAGATTTTTCGAGCATGCTCAAGGGTCCTCCGAGTATTTGTTAGTGCTCGGAGATTTAGTTTTTCTTGCCGCAGCTGAATGAATTACATCTCTTACCCAAGGTAAGTTCAAAGCAACTAAAGAACTCTCTCATATTAGCAAATATCAATGTTCACAAGTCCACCAACAGGAGGGCAATGGTGTCCATAGCAAGATTGTTCTCCAAGAATAACTTTGCTGCCCATTTGCAGTTTGCTAAACATCATCTGGAAAAGTGGAAATGCCACAAAGATATAAGAACAAAGTTTTTGGCTGGATGAGACCAAAATAAAGCTTTTTGGTTTAAATGAGAAGTGTTTTGTATGGATAACAAACCCCCACTGAAATACAGAATGACAACCTCAAACTATCTGTGAAACATGGGTCAGGACGGTTTGCCATCATTGATTAAACAATGAATTCTGACTTTTATCAGAATATTCTAAAGGAAATTGTGAGAACACATGTCCATGAGTGGAATCTAAGAAAACTCATGTTTTCTACGCAGAGTTTTCTCTCCTCGCGCCTTCGTCTCCTCCTCTCTCCTTCATTGCTCTCCTGCTCCATTCCCTAAATTCTTCTAATTACTATGCCCTCCCTAACCTCAAATAATAAAATGTCTTCAGCACCTCATATGGCCTCACCTTTCTCCATAAGAGTGTTACAGGGATACTTGGGGGAGATTGAATTGTTTTTATTGACATAGCGTTATAAACGTTATAAACTATAAAGCTAATATCAATATTTGTAATTCTAACAGTACCTGCAATTGAATGTGGTGGTGGGTCTGCTTCTCAATGATCCTCTGTCCTTCTGGCATGTTATGTCACAGATCAGGGAGTGTGGCCTGGTCCTGGCTTGTATCCAGGCCCTTCATCTTCTATTCAGTCCTAGATCAGTCAACCTATGTGAGCTCTGACTGCCCTTCCTCCCCACTGGGACCATGCCTTATAATTTCACAGCTTCTTTAATACAGCTATAGCTCCATCCACACTCCTGGACATGTCATAAAGAAGCTTCAAACACAGGCTAAGACCAATTGCAGGATAAGCCATGTTAGTGCATAATGTGTACTGCCATGTGTTACACTGGCTGCCCATTCATTACAGGATACAATTCAAAGTACTTGTTCTCACCCACAAAGCTCTCCACAGTGCGGCACCCCCTTACATCTCCTCCCTCATTTCTGTCTATCAGCCTAACAGACCACTGCGCTCTGCAAATGACTTTCGGCTAACCTCTGCACTAATCCGTACCTCCCACTCCCGACTCCAAGACTTCTCCCGTGCTGCGCCAATCCTCTGGAATGCTCTACCCCAAGATATTAGGACCATCCATAATTTGCATAGTTTTAGGCGCTCGCTCAAAACACATTTTTTCAGAGCGGCCTATCACGTTCACTAATCAAAGTTATGTTATGTTTGTGTGTAGCTCATTCACTATCCCCATCTATTCCCCAACCCCT
Source organism: Ranitomeya imitator (assembly GCF_032444005.1). NCBI lineage: Eukaryota > Metazoa > Chordata > Amphibia > Anura > Dendrobatidae > Ranitomeya > Ranitomeya imitator. Next base: position 481,971,526 of record NC_091286.1, on the reverse strand, counting down.
GAAGATGGCTGGACCATGATTGTAAATACATCATTGTAAATACACACCTGTACTTTGTATCTCCCCCACCTCATTGTAGATTGTAAGCTCTCACGAGCAGGGTCGTCTTATTTTGCTTTAATTATTGTATTGTTAACGTTGTTACTTATGACTTTTGTGTTTGAAACTGTTAAACTGTAAAGCGCTGCGGAATATGTTGGCGCTATATAAATAAAGATTATTATTATTATTATTATTATGTGTCAGTCAGGGAGCAGAGGCAGAGCGCTGACCGACACATGTCAGTGCATGTACAGTGCAGCACAAGCCATGGCAGTTCATTATGCACTGAAATGCGTCGATCAGCGCATTGCCTCTGCTCCCTGCCTGACACATGGCAGTACACATTATTACTTGTTCTGAAGTGAATCTTAACCTGCATTTGCAGGCATTAATGGAGGGTGGAAAGTGAGGGCATGCAGAGATCAGGTAGAATGGCTGCAGCTTGACAGGGGCTTGCCATGCCCCCTGATCTCGGACTACATGGAAGGAGATGTTATCAGGGGGCATGCTGCTACTAGAAGCCAAGAGCACACCACACCCTTGAACCGTGACTTAACGTACCAGAAGGAAGAGGGAGCACTTAAAAGCAGGTTCACAATCTCATTCAATAGCAGGTGGTGTCAGGATGATGGCCTTATATTTATAGGCATGCACATGAAAATACTCTTTTTTTATCTCCTTGGAGCTTCCCTTTAAGCCTTTCCTCATATTATGCACTCAGGCTGTGTGCTATTTCCAGTTATTTCGCCGATGCAGAAGAGGAGGGAAGGGATAATGCCCTTACACTAGCTCCCTTTTGTCCTCAGCACCCTCCTCTGCCTTTTCACCTTCACTCCTTGGCCTCCATAAACTATTCTAAAGATAATTATTCACCTCTTGATGGTTTTCATCCCACTCCAGTCTGACTAGTTTGTGGGTATGTTTACACTATGTATGTTTCCAAAAAACACAATTTACGTGCGGAACATTAAAAACAACCATTTTTATGCCTAAGATCATCTACAGTCGAATATTCTCTTTATCCCAGGAATTTTGTAAACCTAAAGCATCTTTTGTTATCGTTTTTTGGTTGCTTTCTGAGTGCTATTCTATTCTCTTTTTCCGGTGTTTGATCACCATAAAGAAAATAAAATGTTAGCTTTTTTGTGGTAGAAGCACTATAAAAAAGTGAATAAGAACACCCAGATGTTTATTTAGCCTTATTGTAAGTTAAGTATTGAGTGTTTTCCTAGGGACATGGCACCTTCTTGCCATCTTTTCAAAGTCTAAGCTTCGAAAAGAACCTCAAAAAATGAACATGTTGCACAATATGAACACCAAGTTGTTTTTTTTCATTATCGATTATGTTCATTCCTTTGAGGAGTTTTTCTTTCAGTAGTTTTTGCAGCGTTTTCTGCTCCACAAATGTCAGAAAAAGACTCAGTATGAACACAACCCAGAAGTTAATAAGGAAAAAGCCTGGAAATCCACACAAAGTCAAGCAGATTTTGGTGTGGATTTTATTGTCCCCCAGCCAGTCTTTGTATCTTGGCCCTCAGTGATACTATGTTATATGAACTCTCAAAAATAAGAGTTAATAAAACATCATCAAAGCAATAATCCATGTTATTCAGGCAGGGAATACAAAGATGTGATATTCCAGGCTTGATAAAATGTGTGTATCCGGAGACCCTGCGGTTTTGTATCCCCTGCCTAGAATAGTGGATTATGCTAACGTCCAGCTATTTTTTGACTGTTTCTTGGCTTGGACTGATCTATTTGATGTTTTCTTTTGTCATTACGATTACCAATGTCTTTACTTTGTGACTTCTGTGCTGTTTCCAATTCTTTCTAATGACATTGTGTTATTTTAACACATGATGGCTTCAGCAATCTCCCGTGATAACACATTGCTGAAGACCAGAAGTCAGAGACTGCCAGAAAGCATTGCGGGAGGACTTAATCGGGTTTTTTCTTTTTATTTTAAGCTTATATGGACTAAATTTAGCTAAACAAAAAAAAAATGAGAATAAAATAAAAAATCGTCTAGAATAAAAAAAAAAAATTGAGATTTTATTTTTTGTCAAAATCACCCAGCTCTTGTTTGGCCTCTCAGACAGATAATATTAATAATTTTTCAAAAAGAAAAGAAAATGACAAAGGCTATTATTTTGTACTTATTCCTTTTATTTTGCTCTCTTTATCTACTTTTAGGGTTTGTGGAAAAATCTAATGCAGTTTTGGATCAAATGTAGAAATATGGAAAATTCTGAGGGGACAAAAATTTTCCGGCAACAATGTTCCATTTTTACATTATTTCATGAAGCTGTCTTACAGACAGATGCTCCATTATTAGAGTCTAGATTTAGAAATTATAATCATCCTCAACTTCTAGGGAGGAATTTCGAGTGCAAAATGTAAATCAAAGAATCTGAAATGTCTGACAAGAAATTCAATTGACTTGTCCAATGTTCTATGAGCTCTTTCAGTATGCACGACTTATTAGGAAATGCCCTGAATCAACTGATGAAGAAATGTATTTATTCAGAAACCAACAATAATCCCGGGGCTAAATTAGCACATATGAATGAATACATGTAGTGCATTGGCAGCAAACTTAAAACAAATGTGCGATCTGAAAAGAGAAAAAAATATAGATATAAAAATGTTACAGCCTTTCAGTTTAATCACTGCACCTAACAGCCAAATACTAATTCGGGCCAACAGGTAAGTGAGTGCTCGTATCCTATTACAGTCACGAGGTTAGACAGCACAAGAATATTACCAACAGCCCTATCTTATTGTAGCCATGCAGCAAAAAGCAGACACATAATTATATAATAAGGCATGTACTCTTATAATATCACTCAAGTCACACAGAGTTCAAGTGAGGATTAAGTGACTTGCCGCTATGTCTCAATGCATTCTACATTAGAAATGATTAACCATCTCATCGCATAAGGCAAGGCAGCAGCATCCAGCACAATGGCCAATAAGTGCTCAAAGCGTGACATTTTGCTATAATCTTAAAAGAAAATTCATGGAACTTAAAAGGTAAAACATGAACATGACATCGTAGCAGGAGGGCAAATATATACATTTGTCAACATACATAATATCCAAAAATGAAAGCACTCCTCTGATAAATGAATACACTGATGCCTTTATTAGTGCATATCCAATAGCTACATTTCAGTTCCCCATGGAACCTTTTCGAACCATTTTTAGATACTATCAGACGTGGTAGAGGTCTGAACTGGATTTATACACTACACTGCAATGGTGCAACGCTGCTGTTATATATATATATATATATATATATATATATCAGGCAGCATTCCAGTTCAGGGAAAAATGTTGGGCTTTACTGCAGCACCAAGTGGTGCAACGTTTCGACCCCACACCACCGTCTTAGTCAAGCACAGTCTTACCATAGAATAGTGCACTTTTTATACATATCTCTTCAATTTACCAATATACAAAAATTAGCATACATTAAATACAAATCATAATCAAAATGTATAAAAATTACATTGCAGTAGATATAAAAACCATGATATATAAGGTGCATGTTAGAGTGCAAAAAATTATATACAACCATACCTACAATCTTGATTAACGATAATTAAAAAATGTGAAACACCTATGTGATATTTAAAAGACATAAACATTATAAATCACCTCGAACACTCAAACCCCCAAATCATGTTGTACAGTGGTACCACCATAACAGCGCTTTCAGAGCACACCTGAGCATGTCAGTAATCAGATACTACCGATTGGCTACTCTGCAGTGATGTCGGCGATGAAGTCAACGCAGACGCTCACTAGGCACTTCTACGCCCTGCTCCACCATTATCAGTGCTGGCAACTATGATATATATATATATATCTATATACAGTGGGGCAAAAAAGTATTTAGTCAGTCAGCAATAGTGCAAGTTCCACCACTTAAAAAGATGAGAGGCGTCTGTAATTTACATCATAGGTAGACCTCAACTATGGGAGACAAACTGAGAAAAAAAATCCAGAAAATCACATTGTCTGTTTTTTTAACATTTTATTTGCATATTATGGTGGAAAATAAGTATTTGGTCAGAAACAAAATTTAATCTCAATACTTTGTGATATATCCTTTGTTGGCAATGACAGAGGTCAAACGTTTTCTGTAAGTCTTCACAAGGTTGCCACACACTGTTGTTGGTATGTTGGCCCATTCCTCCATGCAGATCTCCTCTAGAGCAGTGATGTTTTTGGCTTTTCGCTTGGCAACACGGACTTTCAACTCCCTCCAAAGGTTTTCTATAGGGTTGAGATCTGGAGACTGGCTAGGCCACTCCAGGACCTTGAAATGCTTCTTACGAAGCCACTCCTTCGTTGCCCTGGCGGTGTGCTTTGGATCATTGTCATGTTGAAAGACCCAGCCACGTTTCATCTTCAATGCCCTTGCTGATGGAAGGAGGTTTGCACTCAAAATTTCACGATACATGGCCCCATTCATTCTTTCATGTACCCGGATCAGTCGTCCTGGCCCCTTTGCAGAGAAACAGCCCCAAAGCATGATGTTTCCACCACCATGTTTTACAGTAGGTATGGTGTTTGATGGATGCAACTCAGTATTCTTTTTCCTCCAAACACGACAAGTTGTGTTTCTACCAAACAGTTCCAGTTTGGTTTCATCAGACCATAGGACATTCTCCCAAAACTCCTCTGGATCATCCAAATGCTCTCTAGCAAACTTCAGACGGGCCCGGACATGTACTGGCTTAAGCAGTGGGACACGTCTGGCACTGCAGGATCTGAGTCCATGGTGGCGTAGTGTGTTACTTATGGTAGGCCTTGTTACATTGGTCCCAGCTCTCTGCAGTTCATTCACTAGGTCCCCCTGCGTGGTTCTGGGATTTTTGCTCACTGTTCTTGTGATCATTCTGACCCCACGGGGTGGGATTTTGCGTGGAGCCCCAGATCGAGGGAGATTATCAGTGGTCTTGTATGTCTTCCATTTTCTAATTATTGCTCCCACTGTTGATTTCTTCACTCCAAGCTGGTTGGCTATTGCAGATTCAGTCTTCCCAGCCTGGTGCAGGGCTACAATTTTGTTTCTGGTGTCCTTTGACAGCTCTTTGGTCTTCACCATAGTGGAGTTTGGAGTCAGACTGTTTGAGGGTGTGCACAGGTGTCTTTTTATACTGATAACAAGTTTAAACAGGTGCCATTACTACAGGTAATGAGTGGAGGAAAGAGGAGACTCTTAAAGAAGAAGTTACAGGTCTGTGAGAGCCAGAAATCTTGATTGTTTGTTTCTGACCAAATACTTATTTTCCACCATAATATGCAAATAAAATGTAAAAACAGACAATGTGATTTTCTGGATTTTTTTTTCTCAGTTTGTCTCCCATAGTTGAGGTCTACCTATGATGTAAATTACAGACGCCTCTCATCTTTTTAAGTGGTGGAACTTGCACTATTGCTGACTGACTAAATACTTTTTTGCCCCACTGTATATATATAACATATAAAGCTGAATTTGTGTGTGTATGTGTGCATGTCCGGGATTGGCATCTGCACCGTCGCAGCTACAGCCACAAAATTTTGCACAGTCACACGTCTGGACCCTGAGAGCATCATAGGCTATGTTGTGAGGCAAAATTTTAACCCCGCGCTTTCCAATTCACCAAACAATTTTGCCCCTATCTACATAATGGGGAAAAGTGAAAGGAAAAGTGTTGGGGGCAAATTGACAGCTGCCAGATGTGAAGAAGGGGGACTTAAAGAGAGAGAGCGATGGCGCTAAAGATTATATACCGTACAGTTGCTAAGGTGTGGCCCCAACATGGGATACTCACCACACATGGGGATATGAACACACACACACAAAATGCACCACACACTACCACGTGCTTGAACACATATACCACTCTCAGCACACATTTCACCACACATACACCAACCTCGCCACATAAAAGTCGAAACACAAAAGTCACCGCTCAAAACTCGCCATGCGCAAAACTCGCCACATGCAAAACTAGGCTCACGCAAAACTCGCCACATGTGCAAAACTCACCTCATGGAAAACACGCCACACGCAAAACTTGCACACGCGGAAAAATTGCCACATACACAAAAGTTGCAACACATGCAAAAGTTGCCTCACAAAAAACTTGCACATACTCAAAACGCACCACACATAAAACTCGCCACACGCAAAACTCGCGATGCGCAAAACTTGCTGCACACAACTTGCTACACTAACCTGTCACATGCAACTCACTCGACACACAAAAAGTTGCTACACGCATGTCGCCACACAAAACTCATCTCACAAAAGTCGCTACATGCATGTCGCCACATGCAACTCAACACACACAACTTGACACATGAAACTCGCCCTAAAACACACACAAGTCTGGTATTATCCTTCAAAAATAAAAATCTGATTAATAAGCAGACAAACTACAAGAGCAACAAATGTACCATATAGGAAATACGGCAGCTGTCAGTCACATGACCTGTCTATTATGTGCATGTGTGAGCTAATATATACTGCCAGGGGGGAGGGCTTCCTGTTGGCTGGGAATTTATCAGGCTGCCAATTTAGCTTACAAATACTGAGGTAAAAATACTGACCAAATAACGTGTGAACGCGGTCTAATACAGGAGGAGATGACATACAGATATATACTATATACAGGGGAGATGACACACAGGTATATACTATATACAGGGGAGATGACACATAGGTATATACTATATACAGGGGAGATGACACACACATATATACTATATACAAGGGAGATGACACACAGGTATATACTATATACAGGGGAGATGACACAGATATATACTATATACAGGAGGAGATGACACACAGGTATATACTATATACAGGAGAGATGACACACAGGTATATACTATATATAGGAGGAGATGACACACAGGTATATACTATATACAGGAGGAGATGACACACAAGTATATACTATATACAGGAGCAGATGACACACAGGTATAAACTACATACAGGAGCAGATGACACACAGGTATATACTATATACAGGAGCAGATGACACACAGGTATATACTATATACAGGAAGAGATGACTTGCAGGTATATAATATATACAGGAGGAGATGACACACATATATACTATATACAGGAGGAGATGACATACAGGTATATACTATATACAGGAGGAGATGACACACAGGTATATACTATATACAGGAGATGACACACAGGTATATACTATATACAGGAGGAGATGACAACCTGGTATATACTATATACAGGGGAGATGACACAGGTATATACTATATACAGGAGGAGATGACATACATGTATATACTATATACAGGAGGACATGACACACAGGTATATACTATATACAGGAGGAGATGACATACAGGTATATACTATATACAGGAGGAGATGACAACCTGGTATATACTATATACAGGGGAGATGACATACAGGTACATACTATATAAAGGGGCGATGACACACAGGTATATACTATATACAGGAGGAGAAGACATACAGGTAAATACTATATACTGGAGGAGATGACACACAGGTATATACTATATACAGGAGCAGATGATACACAGGTATATACTATATACAGGAGGAGATGACTTACAGGTACATACTATATACAGGAGGAGATGACACACGTATATACTATATACAGGAGATGACATACAGGTATATACTATATAAAAGAGGAGATGACACATAGGTATATAGAGGAGATGACATACAGCAGGTATATACTATATACAGGGGAGAAGACATACAGGTATATACTATATACAGGAGATGATATACAGGTATATACTATATATAGGAGGAGATGACATACAGGTATATCGTATATACAGAAGAGAGGACATACAGGTATATAATATATACAGGAGGAGATGACACATGGGTACAGTTAGGGCCAGAAATATTTGGACAGTGACACAATTTTCGCGAGTTGTGCTCTGCATGCCACCACATTGGATTTGAAATGAAACCTCTACAACAGAATTCAAGTGCAGATTGTAACGTTTAATTTGAAGGGTTGAACAAAAATATCTGATAGAAAATGTAGGAATTGTACACATTTCTTTACAAACACTCCACATTTTAGGAGGTCAAAAGTAATTGGACAAATAAACATAACCCAAACAAAATATTTTTATTTTCAATATTTTGTTGCAAATCCTTTGGAAGCAATCACTGCCTTAAGTCTGGAACCCATGGACATCACCAAACGCTGGGTTTCCTCCTTCTTAATGCTTTGCCAGGCCTTTACAGCCGCAGCCTTCAGGTCTTGCTTGTTTGTGGGTCTTTCCGTCTTAAGTCTGGATTTGAGCAAGTGAAATGCATGCTCAATTGGGTTTAGATCTGGAGATTGACTTGGCCATTGCAGAATGTTCCACTTTTTGGCACTCATGAACTCCTGGGTAGCTTTGGCTGTATGCTTGGGGTCATTGTCCATCTGTACTATGAAGCGCCGTCCAATCAACTTTGCAGCATTTGGCTGAATCTGGGCTGAAAGTATATCCCGGTACACTTCAGAATTCATCCGGCTACTCTTGTCTGCTCTTATGTCATCAATAAACACAAGTGACCCAGTGCCATTGAAAGCCATGCATGCCCATGCCATCACGTTGCCTCCACCATGTTTTACAGAGGATGTGGTGTGCCTTGGATCATGTGCCGTTCCCTTTCTTCTCCAAACTTTTTTCTTCCCATCATTCTGGTACAGGTTGATCTTTGTCTCATCTGTCCATAGAATACTTTTCCAGAACTGAGCTGGCTTCTTGAGGTGTTTTTCTGCAAATTTAATCTATTTTTGGTATTGATGAAAGGTTTGCATCTAGATGTGAACCCTTTGTATTTACTGTCATGGAGTCTTCTCTTTACTGTTGACTTAGAGACAGATACACCTACTTCACTGAGAGTGTTTTGGACTTCAGTTGATGTTGTGAACAGGTTCTTCTTCACCAAATTAAGTATGCGGCGATCATCCACCACTGTTGTCATCCGTGGACGCCCAGGCCTTTTTGAGTTCCCAAGCTCACCAGTCAATTCCTTTTTTCTCAGAATGTACCCAACTGTTGATTTTGCTACTCCAAGCATGTCTGCTATCTCTCTGATGGATTTTTTCTTTTTTTTCAGCCTCAGGATGTTCTGCTTCACCTCAATTGAGAGTTCCTTTGACCGCATGTTTTCTGCTCACAGCAACAGCTTCCAAATGCAAAACCACACACCTGGAATCCACCCCTGACCTTTTAACTACTTCATTGATTACAGGTTAACGAGGGAGACGCCTTCAGAGTTAATTGCAGCCCTTAGAGTCCATTGTCCAATTACTTTTGGTCCCTTGAAAAAGAGGACGCTATGCATTACAGAGCTATGATTCCTAAACCCTTTCTCCGATTTGGATGTGGAAACTATCATATTGCAGCTGGGAGTGTGCACTTTCAGCCCATATTATATATATAATTGTATTTCTGAACATGTTTTTGTAAACAGCTAAAATAACAAAACTTGTGTCACTGTCCAAATATTTCTGGCCCTAACTGTATATACAATATACAGGAGGAGATGACATACAGCAGGTATATACTATTTACAGGGGAGATGACATACAGGTATATACTATATACAAGAGAAGACATACAGGTGTATACTATATATAAGGGAGATGGCAAACATGTATATACTGAGGTGAAAATGAGGGGTGTGAGGTGAAAATGAAAAGGTGTGAGTGCAAAATGAGAGGAGTGAGGGAAAATAGTGAAGTGATCGGAAAATGACAGATGTGAGGTCGAAATGACAAGTGTTAGGGGGAATGAGAGGAGTGAGGGGGAAAATAAGAGGAGTGAGGGGGAAAATGAGAGGTGTGAGGGGGAAAATAAGAGGAGTGAGGGGGAAAATGAGAGGTGTAAGGGAGAAAATGAGAGACCAAAGGGAGAAAATGAGAGGCATGATGGGAAAATAAGAGACGTGAGGTGCTATAACTAACCACAGATATTTACTATGCCCAGGCAACGCCGGGCTCTTCAACTAGTATATATATAAATCAGGCAGCATTCCAGTTCAAGGAAAAATGTTGGGCTTTAATCCAGCACCAAGTGGTGCAACGTTTCGACCCCACACCACCGTCTTAGTCAAGCACAGTGTTACCAAAGAATAGTGCACTTTTTATACATGTCTCTTCAATTTACCAATATACAAAAATTAGCATACATTACATACAAATCATAATCAAAATGTATAAAAAATTACATTGCAGTAGATATAAAAACCATCATATATAAGGTGCATGTTAGAGTGCAAAAAATTATATCCAACCATACCTACAATCTTTGATACAGCTAGATTAACAATAATTAAAAAATGTGAAACACCTATGTGATATTTAGAAGACATAAACATTATAAATCACCTATAACACTCAAACCCTCACATCATGTTGTACAGTAGTTCCACCACAACAGCACTTTCAGAGCACAACTGAGCATGTCAGTAATCAGAAACTACCGATTGGCCACTCAGCAGTGATGTCGGCGATGAAGTCAACGCAGACGCTCACTAGGCACTTCTACGCCCTGCTCCACCATTATAAGTGCTGGCAACTATGATATATATACGGTAGTTCCTGGTTTGTTTATGAAATGATTTTGGATGCAAGTTGGAACAAGGAAAATAAAAGATAAATGATGCTCACCTCATCGCTCGACTCTCCAGCTGCTGTGTCCAGGCCTTGAAGGTCTGTGCGTGCTGTAAGGTTGAGACACAGCAGAAAGTCCTAACTTTTAGTGAAAAGGCCAGAGAGGTGGCACACAATGGGGGAAGCAGAGGACTGGACAGGGGGCAGAGAGCAGTGGGTTTATTTTTTTTACATCTTACTTTCAATCTATGTGTGGTATGTAAGTTCAATATTCAGAACTTGGGTACTGCCTGTATATGTTTATATACATTGCATAGACAAATATATACAGTACAGACCAAAAGTTTGGACCCACCTTCTCATTTAAAGATTTTTCTGTATTTTCATGACTAGGAAAATTGTACATTCAGACTGAAGGCATCGAAACTATAAATTAACACATGTGGAATTATATACTTAACGAAAAAGTGTGAAACAACTGAAATTATGTTTTATATTCTAGGTTCTTCAAAGTAGCCACCTTTCCCTTTGATGACTGCTTTGCACACTCTAGGCATTCTCTTGAATAAAAGAACAATTTACATTTTACTAAAAAAATATACCTATAAAGAGAAAAATCAGAGAAACTGTCTCTTAAAGGGAATCTGTCACCCCAAAAATCGTATATGAGCAAAGGAAACCGGCATCAGGGGCTTATCTACAGCATTCTGTAATGCTCTAGATAAGCCCCCGATGTAACCTGAAAGGTAAGAAAAACAGGTTATATTATACTCACCCAGGGGTGGTCCCGCTGCGATCTGGTTTAATGGGCATTGCGGTCCGGGTCCAGCACCTCCTATCTTCATACGATGATGTCCTCTTCTTGTCTTGGTGGCCGCAACTCTGGCGCAGGCGTACTTTGTCTGCCCTGTTGAGGGCAGAGCAAAGTACTGCAGTGCGAAGGCGCCGGGTCAGAGAGGCCCTGACCTTAGCTCATATACAATTTTTGGGGTGACAGATTTCCTTTAATTTTTGCCAGAGCTGTATATATTTATATATACACACGAGGATTGTTCATTAAAGATATCCCCTGATCCACTTCTATTTATCACAGGACGCTGCTGAAACTGCACAAATGTAATGATACAAGTCTTTATAGGTTACGTGCCAATTTGCAATTCAGAACTGATAACAGTCTTGATTTTACAAGTGCTGAAGTGGTGTGAGGTTTGATAATGGACCCAGTGGAATACAGAACAGTAATCAAGTTCCTTTACCTGAAAGGCCGCACACCAAAGGAGACGTTCGATTAGATGATAAAGGTTTATGGTGATTGCCAAGGACTGGCATCGCCAATTCAAATGTGGTCGGACATTAGTGCAAACAGCTTCAATTCAAGGGTGACCCCACTCTGCTATTGATGAACACACCATCCAGCAAGTGGAGGTCGCCATTTAGAAGAATCGCCGTGTAATCATTCGCCACCTAGCCTAAAATGCCAAGATTAGTGTGCGGTAAGTAGAAAAAATCATCCAAAACCATTTTCACATGCATAAGGTACCAGCTCAATGGGGTCTCCAGTTGCTCACACCTTTCCAGAAGAAGGAACGAAGAAGAATGCTTTCAGGCTCTATTGACGATGTGGCATGGAAACGAGGAGGATTTTTTCAACAGACCGAACACACAAGATGAAAGCTGGGTCCATCACTATGACCCTAAGACTAAAGTCCAGCTGATGCAATGGAAGCATCATGTTCACAGTATTTTGGGACCAGCAAAGAGTAGTATTGATTGATTTCCTAGCAAAGCGTACCATGATCACTGAGGCATACTATGCATCACTGCTGCGGAAATTGCAGGAGACCATCAAAACCAAGAGACGTGGCATGCTAACCAAATGTGTCCGACTTCTGCAAGAAAATGCACCAGTACACAACTCACGTTGCCCAAATGGAAGCATGCTCCTGTGGCTTTGAAATTCTACGGCATTCCCCTTATTCACCCGACCTCGCACCATCGGACTTCCACCACTTTCCAACAATAAAGTTGTTTTTGAAGGGCAAGCATTTTCCAGATGTTGAGACTCTGATTTCGGAAGTCACAACATGGCTTTTGGAGCAACCTGTCAACTTCTACAAGTGAGGTGTTTACAGTTGCTCAAAGAGATGGGAGAAGTGTATGTCTCTATGTGGCACCTATGTAGAGAAAGACTAATGCCAACTGTGCCAAGTTTCACTGCTCTCAGTCCACAAGAACCTCCTGATCTCCTCTACTCTGCCACTACTGCTCTATGTCCACAGTCACCAACCAATTTCCAGAGCCCCACTAGTTTTAACCAAGTTGCCCTGTTACCCCCATGTCATTAGTCTATGCTGTATTCCAGATGCTGTTCTGGAACAAGGGCTTTGAAGACCTCACTCAAAAGGTGAGATACAATAAGCCGAATATCGTAACATTCCGTTATGAGCACAAGCAGCCAAAAAAAAGAAAACATAAAACCTAGTTCACTCTACGATCACATAAGGCGAGTTTAGGATTGTAACATGTTTTAAGTTGCCAAAGGTTTAAACAATCTGAAGACAAAATGTTAACATTACAGTAATGTATTTGTTTTGCTGGTGGAGAATTTAGCATATTTAAATTAGACTTCTGGCGCTGTGGGAATGATAGGCTTCATTTTGTATGACCTTAGACAGGAACTCAGCTCATCTAATGCATTCCAATTAGTTTGACAGACAATCTATGTAACAGAAAGGAATGAAATTTAGAACAGTGGTGTATCCTGAGCCCTGAAACATGAGGTAACCTATCATTAAATGTAAAATTAAAAATGTCTCTGCAACCTACAATTCTCCAACTAGCCACTGCATTAAAATTACATACACTCAAAAACAGACAAAGAAAAGGCACAAATAATAACAATGGCCTGTAAGTTTGCACTTTGTTCTGTACACAGGAGAGCACTGATGTCAGGAAAGACATAACCGGGTGATAGATCGGCCAGTCATCATATATAATAGACACAGGAATGCACTGAGTAAATGTTAGATTGCATTTCAGTAGAGAGGAAGTAGGAACTGGGAATACCGGGGAATTTATCCATGTAGTGTGATAGATTTTGCATTTCCTAAAAATTAACCACAAAACTTAAAGTATGCAATTCTTTACCCAAGTCTGAGTATAAAAGGGAGTAAAAGAAGTGTGCCATCTATGAATAATTACCATTTAGTAATAATAAATAGTGCCGTGGAAGCAACAAAGTGGTGTAATCAGGGACACACCATTGACACAGGACATGCTTTCTTGCATAAATGCAGTCTAGTTGACCTATTTGTTGTAAAGTTCTTGTATGCTCTAAATTCCGTAGGCCATTTTTAGACGTAAGAGGATGTCGAACCTGAAAATCTGCAATAAAATGCAATACATACAAATGTGTTCTTAACTCACTTCACATATATTAATAAAAAAATGCATACATTTCCGGTCATGCCGATGATGATTTACAAACCCAAAGAATGTTAGTTATCTTAGAGATATTCACGTGAGGAATTTCTACAGATTCACAATCAATCACACGAACAAGCAACATTGCAAAATATCCGTGATCTGAAAAACCACACAAAATGCATGCATACTGTATAAGAAAGAATAGAGGAAACTACTGTAATTGGATGTAGCCTACCCAACTGCAATAGAAATGCAGCGCCATCTCACTCGGTAGGGTTACACAGTGTGATGCTGACACAGCTACAATTAAGGCGAAAACCATGGCGGCCGGCATGGAAAGTTGCAGTTTTTTACACTGACTTTTGAGTGAATTAATGGGAATAATAATAAACATGATAACAACAAGGGGCACATGATTTTGCAAATAAGCAGCCGGATCACCTCCAATACTGTGCGATTTTAGCAGCAACAGACTTACTAAATTGTTTTCTGCATGACTTCAGTCTTTCATATAGTTCTGCAGGAATCATGGCCTACTCTTCATTACATTTGATAAGTTCAATGAGGTTTGCGGGCATTCAGTTATGCCAAGCTATTTTAAAATTCCACCATGGCATTTCAATTGTGATGAGGTCTGGACTTTGTCTGGGCCAAGACAAAACTCTGATTCTTTTCTTTCATGCTGCAGGTTTGCTGGTGAACTTGGGATCAAAGTCCTGTTGTATGACCTAGTGTTAGGAGTCGAGTTCCCGCCGCTGCACAGGGGGCATCTCGAACCATGTCCGCTATGGTTTCCCATTCTCCTCCAGCCGCAGTGGAGCCTGCTCAGCGGAGACGTCGGTCCCAGCGTCTGGCTCAAGCTGATACTGTGTGCTTGGTTACTGCTGCCTTTCCAGGCTCTGCCTTTGTAGCCAGTACTGATCAGCAGCGAGCAGGCGTTTCAGGGACTAAGTCCTGCTTTTCCCATACTGAGCATGCCCACAGGACGACCACCCATTGGAGGTCGGGGGTCACATGCTCAGGTCCTGTAGCAGTTCATATTGGACCACTAGGAAGGTCCTTGAGTGCTACAGCTATAAAAGGTTCGAATGGCCGCACAGCCAAGCGCTAGTATAAACCTATTATCGTGTGTGTGTGGATGTGTGCTTGTTCTGGCGACTGCTCCATAATCATTCCCATTCCTTGTGTGGTTGAATGTTTGCGAATGTTGGAGCTACCTAGTGCCTGACAGTGCTATCCTACACCAGAGCACGATCTGTACTGCGTCATACCAGCAGTGTCCACCTGCATGGCACTGCACGCACTCTGTGCTGTAATCTTAACTTATCCTGACAACTGGTCAGTGTAGAGTGGGAATTCCCGCTTGATCTCTGCATCTGACTTGGGTGTCCTCAGGCATGGGCTCAAAAGCCACCGAGTGTCAGAGCGGGATCAATCACCAGCTTAGTGGGGGTGAGTCTCAGGGATCCCACTAGCATTCGTCTGCTGCATCCTGTGTTGGCTAACAAGGCACAGCATTTCATTTGTTTCACTGCGACTCTGTGAAGAAACAGAGAGGAGTTAGTTCTTACCGGGTGTCTGAACCTGAGTTTACTCCGGCGTAGTACCGCCATATAGTGCTGCCATTACTTAGCAGCAGGTTTCATCTCTGCACGGTGGACCCCGGGCTGCGAATGCACCTTTACCATCTTTAATCTATTCGGTGCATTCCACCAGCCGTAACACCTAGTTTCGGCCAAACTTTAGCTTTTGGATAGATGGCTTTACTATTGACGCCAAGATACTTTCTTAAACAGAGGTGTAATTGGTCAACTTAATGGATGCAAGGTGTCCAAGGGAATAGAAAGCAAGAAGAAATAAATAACCCTTCTCCACTGTAGTTAACAGTTGGTATTGGGTGCTTGGGCTGAGATGCTGTGTTTGGTTTTCATGGCACAGGTAATTATGGCCAAAAATATCCACTTTGGTCTGTTTTATCCACAAATCAATGTTCCAAAAGTCTGTGGTTTGCAACTTTGCAAACTTTAAACATACCTCCATGATCTTTTTAGAAAGAAGAGGTCTGTTCTTGGCAGCCCTTCCAAACAAGCCCTACTTGTTCAGCATTTAACAAGCTAACTGAGGCCTTTAGAGTCTGAGCTGTTGCTCTTTGTTTTGTTTTTTCAATTATTTTGAGTACTTTAGGGTGAATTTGCAGGGATGTTCCACATGGGAAGATTGACAACTGTCTTGATTGTTTTCCACTTATCAATAAACTTCCTCACTGAAGAAAGATGGAGTCTTTATTGATCTTGAATAGCCTTAAAACTCTTCCACGATTGAGAGGCAACAACATTGTATCTCCAAAATCATTGCTAATGTCTTTCCTCCTTGAAATTGTGTTAACACGCGCCTGAATGCTCATGAGCATCAAACTGTCGGTCACGCTTTCTGATGAACAATTAATAAAAGGCATTTGATTAGTGGCACTTAGCTGCTACTTACCTTCTCAATTTCAATGGATGCACTAAAGCAGTGTTTCTCAACTCCAATCCTCAAGGCCCACCAACAGGTCATGTTTTCAGAATTTACTTAGTATTGCAAAAGTGTTGTAATTAATGCTTGAGCAGGTCATGAAGTCACCTGTGCAATACTAAGGATATCCTGAAAACTTGACCTGTAGGTGGGTCTTGAGGACTGGAGATGAGAAACACTGCACTTAAGGTTTACTTAATTATTCACACTTTGCTTCTGCATTTTGACCTAGATTTTGGTAAATACTGTAAATAATGACAGTGTTAGCTGTCATGTGTTGTTTTTCATCTGAGGTTGAATTTACCTGATGTAAAGACCTTTTAAGAACTAGATTTTTTTATTTTGTCTTAATGCATATACTTAGTTTTTGTTATGACTTTACATAATGTGTATGGGGCCTTAAGATCTGCCTTGAATAACAGAAAACAATGTTAGTTTTTATTCGATTAGGCACATTCACAACACATTGTACTGTAAATAGTGCAATATTGTATTCACTGGAACCATAAACTCCTGGAATGAAGGTAGAGGAACGCATGTTTATCCGATACCAGGGCTAGTTGCCACCTTCTTGTCTACAGTTCAGTGGCAGATGTGTTACGACAGTCAAGTTGCTAATGATGTGTTGCTTGACAACACAGTAAGTTTGTGTCTGCCACAATCATGAAATATTTCAGAAAAATAATTGAAATAAAGATTCATCAAATTACAACCTGAAAACACATATTAAAAAAAGATAATTGAGACATATAAAGTATGGGGAATTCAGTCAATTTAAAGCCCGAAAATTGAACCAGCCCTCAATAAAAAGTCAATTTCTTCCATAATAGTTTAGACTCCACATGATATAAGATACACGAAGATGCATATACTGTATAGTTCATGGTGTGTTACATTACATCCCAGCAAATACTCAATTAGTTGACGTATTTTGATCCCTAATGTATCTTATTCATGAATGAACTTAATCTTAAATAAATAGGATCAATTGAGGACGTTATTGTATGTTCTGATTTGCATATCATGTGGAGTTTTTAATTATACTAAAATAAATGGACTTTTTATCGTGTGCTGGGTCACTGTTACACCTCCATCTGCCACCCAGCTCCGGGATACTTACCTCACTCCTCGGGGTGCAGTGGGCAGGTCTCCTCCTGCGGTGTAGGCCATGGCCGCGCGTTTCTTCTGCTACTTATGCAGCCTGACCCGGAAGTACCCTCCTCCGGGCGGCTGCAACAGGTGTATCAGGCCACTTCCTGTTTTAGGAGGTGGCTGATTATTACCTTTGCATCTGTGCTGGATTAGTCTTGGTTCCAGCACGGGTGTCCCTCTGTATTCTGGTCCGAGTGTGCACCCTAGTGCACTGTGTTCTTCTACTATCCAGCTTGCTTCCCAGTGTGCGCTCTGCGCCCTCCTGTACTCGGTGTATGCTCTGCGCTTCCCTGTATCCAGCGTGCTTCACGGTGTGTGCTCTCCTGTACCCAGAGTACGCTCTGCACCTCCCAGTATCCAGCATACTGCGCTCTCCTTTACCTGGCATACTTTCTAGTGTATGCTCCACGCTCTCCCGTACGCACTATGCATGCTCCTGTACTCCACATGCTTTCTCCAGAACCCAGTGTGCTTCTCCGTACTTGCCCTGCTAACTTCTGTTCCTCAGGTGCCTTCTTCCCTAGCCTCCTTCGAGCTGGCCTCCTGGTACCAGCAGTCGTAGTGCATTACCCCCCTTGGTCTGCCCCTGACGCCCATGTATAGGGGGCTGTCCTCACTAGGTCAGCTCGCCCAGGGTGGGTTGGTATCACAGCCCAGAGGGTCCACTCCAGGAGAAGTAACAGTCACATTTTTTACTTTCTGTTACAATGCCAGGTATGAAACCAAGCAATATTTAAAGACCGGATATCGGACTTTATCTTAATTATAATTCACAATACACAACGCTGCACATATTCCCCACCATTTATTTGAGTTTGCTTTTAGTTTGCTATTAGTTTACAGACCACAAACTGTGTATAGAAGAGTAAAAGTGCACTTTACAGTAATTATATGCGTACAAGTATTCAAATGTAGACTTGAGTCTATTGCAAAAATGCATGTCACAGTAATCTAATGTCATCAAAGGTGACTATCCTGTAGTGCAGGCGCTAATAACCAGTTCCCCTCATCTGTGTCACTTCCACACAACCTCCACACAACTATGATCCAAGTAATTTATTTAATAAAAGTTAATACAATTTTCATATACGACGTGTTGTGCTCAAAGCATCAATAATACAGTTATTTCATACACCCCTGCTGTCAAGATCTTTTAGATTAATTCATTGGTAGTTAAACTTCATTGATAAGATTAATAACGCATATAATGGCACACTAATCATTTCAGTCAAGGCTAAAGTGATGCCCTTTATAAACTGTCAAGTCTATGAGTAACTGGTCTGCTGCTACTTTATGATCATCCCCAGTCCGTAGGCATTCAGTGTATAAAAGAAAACCCCAGGCAATTTCAATAATGGATAATAGAAAAAATTGGCTCAACAGGACTGGATTTTCCTTACTCATGAGTCCTGAGTAAGACTGCTTAGTGCAGTTGAAACGTGTCGACTGGGTCATGTTAAGTTGTTAACCATGTACATTTTTCTTTTGTATGACCCATATTTTCTTTTGAAAAATAAAAAGAAAAGGAAAGTCTAGTCCTGTTGAGCCAGACTCCAATTTTTTCTATTATCCTTGATGTGAGGCCAGGGCGAGGCCGGCGTCTGAACCCCAGGTGGATGAGTACAGAGCAACTGGGTGAGCTGGAATCAAGTTTCTACAATTTCAATCATATGAAGGCAGGTAACTACATGGTCAGATATGCCTATCAAAGAGATCATGTACCCTCTCCATGTACTGATTTATAAAGTTGGAAGAAAATTACATTTGACCATACACAATCTGTTTTATAAGATTTACTGATAACATGATGCACACACATCTAAGTACTACTTGCAGGAGAAAAGAAGTACAACATGTGGCCTTTTAAATGAATGGCGATCTATGGCTTCCGTTGCCTAATTGGGGGAAGCCGACTGTAAATCAGCATGACGCCAGTAGTCCCGCCGTGCCAACAGGAAGAGAAACTGCTGCTCTGTGAACAGGAAGTAGCTGAATCTCAGGCAGGAGTGGTCAATGACTGTCGCTGGGTACAACAGACAGGTAGTTGGCTCTGTTCGCATCTAAACGTATTTTTTAAGGTCCCGGATATCCCCTTTAATAAATTGGGTGCATCTTCTCAGTGGCGTGTGACTCACCAGAAATGCTACTCCAGTCAAGGACTGCAGCATTTCTAGAGTTAAAAAATACATAGTCACTTTAGCCACATTGCAATACTACTCCACACATTTTGGCAAAGTTGCTGCAAAGTGGCGTGGAAATGAAAAAGTTGCATTACTTCAAAAATGTGCAACTTTACAAAGTGTTTAACTTTTCTGTCACTTTAAGGAATCGACAATTACGGTATGTTTTAATTTAGATGCCTAAAAGCATGTTCTAAATCAAAGCAAACAAAAGGTTTAATACTAGAGATAGGACTAGGTACACTTTGTGGCAGTGGGGTGGATGGTTTTTTTTGTGTTAACTAAGAAGCCTATGTTAGTTACATGTACTATTACTATTTATTTACTAAGGCTGGTTTCACATTCGCGTTTAAAAATGCAGCGTTTTAAACGCAAACGCATGTGGTGAAAAAAACGCATGTAAACGCGTGCAAACGCTGCGTTTTTTTGACGCATGCGTTTTCGCATGTGAAAAAAAAAACGCGGAGTTTTGACGCATTTACATGCGTTTTTGCCTGCATTTGCGTTTTTAAAACGCATGCTGAGAAGTGTGTGACAGCTGCCAATCATCAAAACCAAGTAAAAAACCAAAACCCACTATAAACAGAAATAGCTAGGGTTAGGGTTAGGGGTTGATCCCTATGGATCCTAACCCTAACCCTAAAGGGATCCTAACCCTAACCCTAAAGGGATTCTAACCCTAACCCTACCACTAACCCTAGGGATCCTAACCCTACCCCTACCCCTAACCCTAAACCTAAAGGGATCCTAACCCTAACCCTTAGGGTTAGGATCCCTTTAGGTTTAAGGTTAGGATCCCTTTAGGGCTAGGGTTAGGATCCCTTTAGGCTTAGGATCCCTAGAGTTAGGGGTAGGGTTAGGGGTAGGGTTAGGATCCCTAGGGTTAGGGTAAAGGGTAGGGTTAGGGTTAGGATCCCTTTAGGGTTAGGATCCCTTTATCACCTTTCTGGTGGGGGGTGGCATATCAGTGTGTTTTCTGTTTTTTTTTCTATAAAAACGCATGCGTTTTTAACGCAACCAAACGCATGTGCTTAAAAACGAATGCGTTTACATAGACAGCAATACGTTTTTTTGCCGCAAAAAACGCATGTTTTTTTTGCAGCAAAAAAAGCCGCTAGAAATTACTCATTTTGCATTTCTGCAACACAATGCATGCATAGAAAAGACGCATGCGGTGGCAAAACGAGGCAAAACGCATGCAAAAAAAGCATGCATTTTTAATGTTAAGTATAGGAAAAAAACGCATGCTTTTTTTGCACTAAAACGCAGCGGCAAAAAACGCAAATGTGAAACCAGCCTTACTGCAGGGTATATGCTCTTTTATGCTTTTTTGATTATTTACATGTACTATTACTATGTATTTATTCATTTACTTACATAATTCAGAATGTTTGCTCATTCTGTTTTTATCACGAGGTTTTTTTTGCACTATAGATGCCCAGAGGTGATCTTAACCTGTGCATTTAGGGAATATGTTAGTAAGTCATATTGTACTGAATGTTAGGTCTGATGTGCTTTATTTTTATAGTATGCAACATAAGCCAATCCACCTCAGCGGTTTTGTTTAAACAAACATGCTTTTATTTTAAATTTTCATATAATGTAGTAATTCATCAAATAAGGCCTGAGACCAGCCACAAACATACAAGAATAAAAACGTTAAATATTCAGCTTAAAATCAAATATACCAACCGATGGCTTTTCATTTCATTGTTTTCTGTCTCATTCATCACAAAATTTCTAGATTCATCCAGTTTCTCTTCATGATCCTACAAAAAGAAATTATGTCATTACACTATTGTATTAAACTAGACAGTTTTCAGAACGTTTTGCAGTAGGAAATAAGCAATATGTTTAATCACTTTAAAAAACAAAAATAAAATAAAATACTTAAATAAAAATGTTTCCTAAAAATGTATTCAACGTTATTATTTAAATATAACAAAAAAACATAATTATCTGCAAGTTCTGACAATTGTTTGTCGGAAAGGTCCATGCAACAATTTTGGTGGTTTTTAACAATGCAAAAATCGGACATACCAAATTTATAAAACTGCTTCCAAAATGTTTATGTAGAGAGCCACATAACTATTATGTCAGTAACAGTAAACTTAAAGAAGTTGTCCACTACTATAAAGTTGTTTTTTTTTTTCATAAATCTTGCTATTATGTGCCACTGAAAACATCTACTGTGTTTATTTTAGCAATATTAGCTGTTATGATGCTGTAGCAGCACATCTTCAGTGCTGGATTCAGC